>NC_083096.1:173718645-174318645 GCF_949774975.1 Lagenorhynchus albirostris
CAGGCTTTCTCTTTCTTCTTGAGTATTTCTGGCAGTTACTTCTACATAATATGGATGTACTACAATATTTTGGTTAATGATTTTTAGACTTGTATCTACTGACTTCTTGTTATGGTAAGAATTTAGCTGTCTGATACAACTATCCCCTCAGCTCCTCCTTCCCCATTCAAATATATTATCATTTTTTTACTAAATATTTGGGGTTTCTAATATTATGGCTACACAATTATTCATAGCTGAGCATTTTTTATATAATGATTTCACTTCCTTTCTTATTTTTTCATTTCCTAAAAGTTGACAATTGCCTCTTTTTTTTTTTCTTTGTACTCACTGACAATTCTTGTACCTTCCTAGAGCTTCTTTTTCTTGGAGGCATTTTCTAAATAATTCCATTTTTCTCATTTTTGGATTAATTTCTTCTTAGGCATGCTGCAGAGCCGTCATCTTGGGAGTCTGTTGTCATCCTAGGAATTCTTTCTTCCTTTCCCCTGATTGGAATTCTGTCTACTGGATCACATGTCTTACTTTTCCTTGATTTGCTTACTCTTTCTTGGTTTCATTTGCGTAAAAAAAATAATAACGGGAGCATGTTTCACCAGTAGCTTTTTGGGGTCAGAAAGGGAGTAATTCAGCGACAGATATGGGAATGCCAGCCCTTGAAATTTCTGTCTTTTAAGCTATAGTGATCCAATCTAAACTGGTTGTCCTCTATGGCAGTTGCACTGCCATTGTGGGATCTCCCTTCACCATCTTCCTTTAACTTCTGTCTTTCTCCTGTGTTAGATTTCTTATTTTCTGTATGTATATCTTCCTTTTCTTTTTGGTTTATGCCCTCATTTTGGAAGAACATGCCCTCCAGTACCTTCCTGAGAAAGGATGAATGGGAGGCATGAGTTTTGAGATTTTGTATGTCTACAAAATTGTTTATTCTACCATCACACTTACTGAATAATTTAGCTAGGTACAGAATTCTAGATTAGTGTATTCATTAAGGAATAGACCCCAATGTACTACAGTTCAAACAATATAGTTTATTTCTCTCATATTGATGGCTTGGAGGAAGCAGGCAGGAAGGCAAGGTTGCTCAAGCACCCCGTTTCTTTCCCACTTATTCTTCCACCATTCCCTAGGTCAATCCTAAGCCAATTTACCAGCAACACATCTAAATTCAAGCCCGTAAGAAGGGGAAGGAGAGGAAGTAGAGAGCAAGCAATTTCCTTTAAAATTGCGACTGAGAAAGTTGCACACACTCTGCTCATGTCCTGTTGGCCCCTGTGGGGTGAAGTTATTTCCTAGTCCATCTTTTTACTCAGGATGCTGTCTTTTCAGGTTCTAATTTTACACAGGGGTCTAGATCCAATCTCCATTTGAGGGCTCTGGTATTCATTTTCTATTTTCTCTGTGTGAAGCTCATTAAAACCCAAAATTCCAGGCTTCAGGGATAGGCAGAGGTCCTAGCAGAACCACCTGCTCAAGCCCTAAGGGCTTCCTAACACTCTGAGTAGCATGCCTAGCCTTCATCACTGCCTACAAAGTCTCAGGTAGTCTGGCCCTCCCATCCTGCTGCCCATTTCTACCCCCTTCTCCCTCACACACAAGCTCTAGCACCTCTCTGTTCTTAGAGCTCACCAAGCTCTTTCACACCTCCTGGCCTTTTCACAAGCCATTCCCTCTGCCTGAAAGAGGCTTCTTCCCGATATCCACTTAGCTTGCTTCCTCCCCTCATTTTGCTCAAATGCCACCACCTCGAGACTTTCACTGACTCCTATGGACAAAATAGCTCATCACTACCTCCTACTCAGCTTTTACTTTCTCTCAGAACACCCATCACTCCCCACATGGTACCATAATTTATTTACTTCTTCATGGTCCGACTCTCCCACTAGATATGTGCCTAGGTAGTTGATTTAAAAAGTGACACCAGGGAGCAGAAGTGAGGGAAGGGACATGAACACAGGAGGAGGACAAGCCAATACAATGATGTGCTACTGAGTCAGCCATCCCCAGGATCTTCTGAGGAGACTATGAATGGTGGCTCAGAACCATCAGGGGAAGAGACAGGAGCCTGTATACCTCAGCTGCTGGTTCCTTTGTCAAGGGTGCCCCACACAGATGTTTAACCCCCCTGCACTTCTGGGGCGCATATGTGTCAGAGAGGCTCTGGAGCAAGCAGCAAGAGGTAAGATCTGAGGTGAGACTGGGCCAGGTTGTCCCTGTGCAGAGCTGCTTGAGGCCCACGTAGAAGTGGTTGCCGTGACAGTGGCTGGACTAAGAGGTGGGGCTGAGAGATGACACAAGGACCTTATATGAATATCTCCTGCACTGCTCTTTCCCAAGCATTTAGGTGAGTGGCCAGCATACAGTAAACACTCAATAAATATTTGAATGAATGAATGAATGGTGCTGCAGTCTAGTGGGGAAAAGGCAAGTAGTGATGAGTTAAGAGTATTAAGTGGGCTGTGATAGGGTTAAGTACAAGTTGTCAGGGGGCCTATAGTGGGAGCCTAACCCGTCTATTGGAGGAGAGAGGACTTTCTGGAAGAGATGGCCTTTAAACTGCGATCTGGAAGATGAGGAGGAGTTAACTGCACAGCTGGCTTACAAAGCACTTGCACATCTAAGTAAAAATACCAGTGATAGAAATCATGGGCAACATTTACCAAGCTCTTTCCTTGAGTCAATTTGCTGAATGCTTAATGGGTCTTGTTATTTAATCTTTGTTTTTAACCCTGTAAAAAACGCTGACTGATCTGCTTAGAGAAGTCAAGTGACTTCCAATGACTGGCAGAGATAACCATTTCCCCCCACTTTATAGGGGTGACCGAGACCCAGAGCAGAGCAGTGACTCGCCCACAGTTACAGGAAGTTAATGGTTGAGCCAGGACTAAAACCCAGATCTCTTGTGGCCCTGCTCCTGAGCTGGCCAGACAGAACAGGGGCTCAGAAAGAGTGAGGGAGGAGGAGAGTGAATTAAACACGGCCGGGCAAGGCTGGGTGGCACTGCCTCCCCAGCTATTACCAGAAGAAGCTGAAGGAAGGCACCTGTAAGGCCCGAGAGATGGAACCGGCCATTGGCCGGCTGCAGTCCCAGAAGCAGCTTCCCTACAACCCGCAGCAGGCAGACACCTTGGAAGTCCCAGAACGAAGAGCCCTCAGGATCCTGAGCCAGCTGAAGCAGCAGAACTATGGTGAGGGCCCTGGGTGCCACACAGCCAGGCCCAGGAGCTGAGACATGGTTTCCCACTTCGGGCTTAACTGTGTGCCATCAGCCAGCTGGCTGATAATCACCACCCATCTCCAGCCTTCCGCACACCCTTTCCCCTGAGCCTTAGCCCTGAGCACAGGTTGGTCCCAAGAGCCTGGACTGCGAAGGAAGAGTGCTTAGCAATCCCACCTCATCATTTATTGAGCACCCTCTGGGGTCACTCACTATGCTAAGCCCTTTGCAGACATGCTAGAATTTAATCCTCATAATCACATACTTACCCCACGTATTCACGATGAAAAAACTGAAGTTTAAGCAACTTGCCCAAGGTCCCACAGCTAGCATGTGTCAGAAAGGGGAGATTATACCCAGGTCTGACTCTAAAACCTGTGCTCTTTCCTCTGGGCAAGGTTACCTTCCCATAATAGTAGACTTCTACTGTGTGCCAAGTGATGGGCTAGAAGCTTTCTAGAGTCTTTAGAGTGTGCCTATCAGACTCTGCCAGGACTCATCCCAAAGACATGTGCTCCTTTTTAAGCACATATTAGCCCTTACACTGTTCCCAGCATTTAGCTGAGTGCTTTGCATATATTATCCCTTTAATCCTCATCATCAACTCTGAGGCGGATACCACCATCAGCTCCAGCTTATGCAGAAGCTCAGAGAGGTTAAGTTACTTGCCCAAACCCACCCAGGTCGTTATGTGGCAAAGCTGGGATTTCACATGGGTCTGCCTGCCTCCCAGCACTGGACGTGCTCTGAAACATTCCCCTCTCCTGCCTCTTCCACCTTTGCCAGCTGCCAACCTGCAAAGCCCCTATGCCCAGGTGCCTTGCATCCTGCTCTGCCCGAGGCTGGACAATACAGTCCGCCGGAAGCAGGGCAGCCACTACATGCTGGAGCTGTGTACCCCCACAAGCCTGGGCCCTGACACCCATAGCCTCTTCTTCCAGACTAGATCTCAAGGAAGCAGGTGGGTACCCAGAGGGCAGGGACTGCAGCCCAGGCCCATCCACCTCCTTCCTTATGAAGTCCCTGGCCTAACCCAAGGGAAATCCATCCTTCCAAGAGATGCCTCAGAGACTGTTGTTCCAGGGAGGAAAAAGGGGAAAGGATGGAAGGGGGAAGAAACTAACCTTTGAGAGTCTGTGTCCCAGGTAGATTGTTCCTAAGTCATGGTACTTACGCCTTTCTGTGCCCGGGACTCGGTAGCACTACCTGCCTTTCTCATGCAGGGGGTTTAAGTCCTTTGCCTGAGTCTGATTCCATGTTAGGAGTAGTAGGAAACAGGCTTAGCAGCTGGGTGGAGGGAAGCTTCCCCTGCAGCAGTCCTCTTCCAGGCATCCTGGGATAAAAGAACACTGGACTTGGAATCAGGCCTCTGAGCCCGACTGCTGGCCCCATCACCTCCCTGGGAAGGACTCCTCTCCCCTTGGGCACATGGGGTGGTTCACTTCCTCCCACCCTTCTCTTCCACCTCTCTCCCTAGGGAACTCAGCTCTGACAGCCGAAAGTGGCTCAGTTCTGTGCCGGCTCGAACCCACTGACCCCGCGGAGTCCTGACTCTGGGCAGCTTAGCAATCAGGGCCTGCAGACGGAGGGGTCATCAGGCAGGGACTGCTGCTGGATTTTGCTTTTGTGGCCTGGTAAGCCAATAAACAACAAGAACCTCAGCCTCTGTGCCTGGTGCCAGGGAAGGCCCCAGGTTTTCACCCTTCCACTCGGCTCTCAGAGCGGAGGGCCTCAGCCTCCCTCAGGCTTCGGAGCCCCTGAAGCAAGACTCGCCTCAAAACACCGCCGAGGGTCAGGAGTCCTGCTAGAGGTGGCCCTGGGTTCAAAGTCTTGACCTCCTGTGCACTCTCAAAGCACAGAGCTGGGACTATTCTCAGATGGGTGCCTCCACGCCTTGGACTAGGAGTCCCATAAGGGCAGGAATTCTCTTTCCCACTTGCTTGAAGGGAATGGTGAACATAATGGAAGTACCTGGGAAAGACACTGGCCCCTAAAACGGACAGACCCTGTGGAAGGGCAGGAGGGGCCTCAGCCATGCTCTCACCAACAGAGGGCCAGGACCCAGGGGTGCCCTTCCCTTGGAGCCTAAGCATGTGGGTCCGTGGCCCCAATCCATACACCACCCCAGGCCTATTACTCAAAGCGAGAGCCCCTCCCTAGGACTGAGCAGAGATAGCTTCCCAGTGGTTAAAGAAGCAGCCACAGCAAGAGGTTAGGAGGCCAGAAACTGAAATGAGGACAAGGTTCTGACAAGTTTAAAACATGTATTTAAAATACAATTTATAAAATGCTTAATCTGCCAACTCAGGAGCCCGCGGTGCGGGGTGGGGTAGGGTGGGCAGCTACCCGCTAGACCAGCAGAGCAGGACTGCAGGGGTGCGGCCCTCCCTCCCATGCCCTTCTGTTCAGATACCCAAGGGGCCCATATGCACCCCTGGGATCACATGGCCGAAAACAGGACCCCAGAGGTTTCCAGAGTCTCTGCCTACCAGGGAGGCTGGGGCAGCCCTGCCGGCCCATCCCTGAGCAGAGCATCCCCAGATGGGGCAGAGCAGGGTACGGCTGGGCTAGACAGGGTGGGGTGAGGCAGTGGGCTCTGGAAGGGGCTGATGGTAGCAGATAGGGTGTTGCCTCCTGCCTGCAGGTGGGGAGCACCCTGACTGAGTGGGCGGAGAAGGGTTGGTCACCAGGCCCAGACCCCCAGCTCCTTTGGTTATAGGCTGACATCAGAGTAGTGGCTCATGGGAAGCAGTTAGCTGGAAGGTCTGAGGCCTGGCTCACGGAGTCAGGGAGGAGCTGGGGGAAGGGGACAGTACCATGAAGGCAGATAAAGGGGCAGCAGCCTCAGGTTTCTGCCCCCAACTCCCCTGGGGTTTTCCAAGCCAAAGCCTGCAGCTTACTTTTAAAAAATTAAAAAAAAAAAAAAAAAAAGCACTTAAGGAAAGTTACAGACAACTACCCCCCCAAAAAAAACCCCAAAACAACCACAAACACACACACAAAATCCAAACCGTTCTCTCATCTCCCCTCCCACCTCCCCCCAACACAATAGTTTCCTGTTTTCATTTCTTTCTCTTTAAAATGTTGCCTGTCACCTCTCCATCTGGGAAGCCAGGACATGACCGCTGGTGGGTGGTGATAGGCACACAGCGGGCAGAGCCCCATCTTTGGCCACAGGGAGGTGGGAGCATCAGTCCCTACTACATCCTTGATCCACAGACACCCATCAGCCAGCCTCCCCTTGGCTCCCACTACAGGAGGGCAGCAAGGACAGGTGGTCCCGACAGCTGAGCAATCAGCACTTCTGGCCTTCCCACCTGGCCTACCTCTGTACCTTCTCCAACTGAAAAGGACAGTCTCATCTTGGGCCAGAAACCACTATTACATGAGAGATGGACACTATCCGTTTAGAATGCGGAAACTTGGTCAGGGCAGTGGAACTGTAAAGACAGCAGCAACCTTCTCCCTTGCCCACTCCTGGAGGTCACTTCCCCTCAGAACAGCAATGTGGGCACCATTCAATGTTCTGTGGGTTCTTACTGACTGAAGCTTTGTTCCAGCTCTGCTCACGGACAATATCCTGGCTTCACGCAGTTATAAGCCTGTGCTATGGACTAGTTACTGACTTAACCGACAGCTGACCTTTCCTCCTAATGGGAAGATGTAGTGGGCCAAGGCTTGCTGGGCCCGGCTGACATCCCCACAGGGCAAGGCTGAGAGCCAGCAAACCAAAGGTGGAGCGAGCCTGCAAGACCTAGCTTGCCACCTTGGCCACCGCGAGCTGCCCTAATCACAAATGTCACACCAACCACTCCAAAACTCATCTGCTGAGCAAGGAGGCCGTCTGGCTGGCTGAGGGATATAAGGCGAAGTGCAACGGAAGAGATCGGACAGCCTGAGAGGGACCAGATTGTACACACACAGCTGCTCTGGGCTGGGCCCCCTAAGCCTCTTCCACCTCAAAGAGCCAAAGCAAATCTCCAGGCTCCAAAGACCGAGGGGAAACTGCCTTCATTCCAGGCCCTTGCTCTGGAAAAAGGGGTCGAGGGTAACCTAGGCCTATGGGGAACCCGTCTGTCATTACCAATCTTTGCAATGTACAGCTTGTCTTTCCCCAAATGTTATTCAGAATGGTCTGCTCCCAAGGTAGTGATTTCACAAGGGAAATGTACCGGGTAGAGTTACCGAGCTGATGCCATCAACAGAGATGGTGCTCCACAGACCCCTGAGAGTTCTAAGCCTTGCTGGAGTGGGAAGACCCACCTACCTTCTGACCACACTAGGCAGGAGGCTCAGAGTCCTGGAGTCAGACTCTCTCCTGGCTTTCCTTGTGCTGACAGCAAAATACTGAGCAAGGCTTGCAGCCTCACTCCTAAAGCCCGGAAGTGCAGCCTCACTCCCTGCCCTCTTCTAGAAGTAGTAAGCCCAGCTGGTAGGGAACCACCCTGAGGGGTTTTGGAAGGGAAAGTCTGTTCACTTTCCCTATCTCCCAAAATACTAAAGGTGAGGGGTTGGCACCCTCCCCAGGCTCTCTGAGCCTACAGAGCTGGCCCAGTCTCCAGGTAGGGCCCAGATGCTCTGGTACTTAGTTGGGGGGAGGGAGGTATAGGCATGGGGTGCTCATCTGTCCTGGGCTGCAGAGCCCTGCCCCTTTTCTCGGCGGCAGTAGGAATACAGAAGCTAAGCTCACCAAAATCCTATTGGTTAATGTTTCTAGTGGATTGACCAGAAACATTTTTAAGTAGACTACCAAACTACCCTTTCTCAATTAAAAATTCATTAAACTGCTAAAACCCCTCCCATGTACTTTTTTTTGCAAATCAAATATTTGTATAAACAAACAAAAATAGGAAGGAAAGAAAAAAAAAAAGAAAGGATATCTTCAAATGGAACTTGCTTTTAAGTGATGAAGACATGCACTTGAGGGTGGGTGGACGGGAGTTCTCATTTGTGTTTTGAAATCCCAAATTAATGAGCATGATAAACTGTTATTGCTGGCACTGGCTTCACCCCAAGCGGCCAAGTGGCACTGTCTGACTCTACTCTGAGTCCTTGGTGGGTCCCCCCAACCCTCCTCTAACCCCCACCCTTTCCCTTTCCATGGACTTGGGACAGCCCTTGTAGAAGTGCCAATCACAGTGGGAAGGGGGGGAAAGGGAGGTCACAGTGCATGGGGTTCAAGGTCACAGTGGGCGGAGCAAAGGGGATCACAGTGCAAGTAAGTCAGGTCGTTCCCTCTGCTCAAGTCCAGCTGTCTGCCACGGCAATGCGACCCGCAGCGGACGACCCAGGAGGTGGTGACGGCGGTGGCGGCGGCATCCTTCCCTGCCCGCGTTTATCTGCGCTGTTTGAAGCCTTGTGATCCATCAGGACCCAAAGGCTGTCTGATCACATTGTTAGGCTGCCTGCTGTCTTCAGGTTGGGAGATCCTGGTTGGCCTGAAGGGAAGAAGATCAGAGTGACGCCTGAAAAAGGGTATAAAAGAGGCCCCCAAATCTTAAAATCAACCAATTCTGCAGCTGGGGCAGAAGTCACAGTGGCTATTAGCCAACTCTGGCTCTCTGAGCCTGCTTCTTTGGCAAGTGGACTCAGTGCAGCTCCAAGCTGGGAAGCCCCTGGGAGCAGGTGAGGTGGACGGTCCATGTTCACCTCTAGCGCCTGCAGCACTCTTCCCCACAGGCTGGTTCGCCATCATTCACCGGAGGCAGAGGAAGTGCTCAAGGGCCCATCCTGTACAGAGGCAGTGACCATGGATAGCATCTCTTCCACAGAACTTCATGGCACAGACTCCCCAGAGGTCGGGCCAAGGTAAAGACCTCTAACCAAGAGCTCATCAGAGTGACCTGGCTCCCGCCACTGCTGCTCTCCTGCTTCTCTCCAAATCATGGGATTAATGGTTGACTCATATTACTGTGGAAAACTAAAAGAAAATGGACTTTTTCTACTTTGCCAAATGAAGGCTTACAGGAGAGATAACAGAAGTCCATCAAAATAATGAAGGCGTAGAAATAAGGTACAGATTAGCACTTCAAGTCCCAGAATACACCATCCAAGGAGGAGTCTCAAAGTTAGAAAGAGGCTGTTTCAACAAATACTGCTTTACCAGGAGGTGACAAACCTACATAATACAACCTCTAGGACTGCAAAGAAAAAAATGCCAGGAATAAAAAAGAATTTAGAAAATTCACAGAAACATCACAGTGGGCCATTATAAGGCCCAAAAGATAACATCCAGAACCCACTTATTTAATTGCACAACAAATGGACGAGGCAGGTACGATCATTATCCCATTTTTCAGACTAGGCACAGAGGGGTTAAGTAGGTCTAAGTTAAGCAGAAGTTAAGTGGCAAAGGGGGACTTTCCCTCTGTGGCGCAGTGGTTAAGAATCCACCTGTCAATGCAGGGGACACAGGTTCGAGCCCTGGTCCGGGAAGATCCCACGTGCCGCGGAGCAACTAAGCCCGTGCGCCACAACTACTGAGCCTGCGCTGTAGAGCCCTCAAGCCACAACTACTGAAGCCCACATGCCTAGAGTCCGTGCTCTGCAACAAAGAGAAGCCGCTGCGATGAGAAGCCCGCGCGCCGCAATTAAGAGTGGCCACCACTCACCACAACTAGAGAAAGCCCGCGGGCGGCAATGAAGACCCAACGCAGCCAATAAATGAATAAATAAATAAATAAATTTATATTAAAAAAAAAAGAAGTTAAGTGGCAGAGATGGGCTCAGACTGGCTGATTTTGACTCAAAGTCCATGCCTTTACCCTGTATGCCACACTGGCCCCTGGCGCCTGCAGAGGCAGCATGCCAGCAAAGCTTTCAGAGCAGTCCCAGAGCCAGTGCAGACAACAAACCAGCCCTACCAGCCGGGGTGGGCGGTTGCAGCCACGATGGTTCCAGCCATGATTCTGCCTGCTTTTCACTACTCTGCAGGCAGCCAGCCCACTCTCCTCCTCCTCCTCAAGGTGGCCTGGTGGAGTGGTCAAGTCTGGCTGGCAGGTCACCCCTGCCAGCTACACTCACCGGTCGAGGATGGGTTTCTCTTGCTCCTCCTCGGGGCTGGCACTGCCCAGTATCCGCTTCCGGGCCTCCGCGTACTCTGCCTCCCGCTGTGCTAGGGACTTGACGGGAAGGGCTGGCCTGCTGGTGGAGTTGGGGCTGCTGACCACACCGTTGCTGGTGGGCCTCTTGAGGATGCGAATCTGTGGAGGGGGCCCCGTGGGAAGGCTATCGTCCTGAATCACAATGGGCACTTTGGGAGGAGATTTGGATTTCCTGCTGACAAAGAGCAAACACAGCTTCACAAGTCCTACCCTTGACTACAGAGGCCCCATCCATGTCCCACACCCACCCCTCACCACTTTTCTCTCCCTCCCCCTCCTAATTCTATTCGTTATTCTCTGGCCTCTGACCAGATATCAAAATTCTCACTCTTCAAGAAGGGTTTCTCGAAAGAGCAACCTTGCCTTGCTCTCGAAAGAGCAACGCAGCCCACAGGTCTGCTCCTCAGACCGAACCCCAGGCAAGGGGGGCAGGAACGTCAGCTCATTCTGGAACTTCTATCCCCGTGTTCGTCAAAGTCACATCAACCACTGTCGGGCCCCTGCGGCAAAACACCTCTTGTCCAGAATCCAATGGCCTCAGTTAAAACCCCAGCTTCCCTACACAGACCAGCGTGTAACAGGCCAGTGCGGTGGGAGCCCCTTAGCTTGGGGATCAGCAAAGTGTTCACTCCCAGTCAAGGTCCCACAACATGCGCTCAGACCAAACACTCCAGCTCCGCCGTCCCTGCCTGGCATCAAGACAGGATTTACCAAACTGCCTCAGCCTCTGGTGAGTGTCCTGTGCCTCCCAGAGACAAGCTACTCCAGACACTGGATGGCCTCTTCAGAAGAGTTTCTGAGCAGAGACCCCTCCCTCACCAGGGCTCTCTGGTCTGCTGGACGCGGCGGGGCTGGGGTCAAGGATGACCCTGGAAACAGTGCTTGGCAGTGCTCAAAGGAAAAGCACTGTCCAAGGCTGGTAGATGTGCACATCGGGCAATGTGTCCACAAGGGGAGGAGGAAAACGACACAGGAAGGGAAAGAAACAAAAGCCACAGGAGAACAAGGGATCCTGGCAGGAACAGCCACCCCTCAACAGCCACAGAGACCCTCCCCAGAGCAGTCAACTAGCTTCTCTTCAGAACCAAATAGCGCTCAGGGGCCTGTTTTCAGAGCCTTGGTTGTCAGGAGGAGTAGGTACTGGAGGGCTGCTGCCAGGGGGGCTGGAACAAGTCTTGGGTGGGACAGGACAGCACGGCCAGGGGACTGTAACCAGGCGCTAGTGTCGTTGCTGAGATGAGCAGACAGACAAGGAGCCAGCACTCGGATCACAGAGGCAGGGAGCCAGGAAAGTCAGCAGACGGGCAGGGCACCCCCAGTTCCCTGGGGATGACTGTGCAGCCCATCAAGCAAGTCCAGAGAGGCCCCCCCTCCTCCCTGCCGCCTGTCCCTGGGGGAAGCTGACAGGTTACCAGGGCAAAGACAGACTGCTGAAGTCAACTTTCACCTGCTTCGGAAACCCACTTCCTCTGCTGCCTGGGTGGGGGAAAAAAGCTATCCTTAAAGGTCTTGAAGGATTCCCAAGAATCTTTTCTTCTAGGATACCCTCGTAATGCCCCAAGCCACCAAGTCACGGAGGGCCCAGGGAAATCATCTGTCCAACCTCCTCGTGTCACAGAGAGAGAAAGTGATGTCCAGAAAGGGAAACAACTTGCTCCAAACCACAGAGTCAGGCCTCAAGCCGAAGCCTTCTGACTTGTCACCCCCCACCTCACACAGGGTGCCCACTAAGGCAGGAGGCAGGTGCAACACTCCAGCCTCACTGCCAAAGCCGCAAGCCACCGTGTCCCTAAGGGAAGGGTTCGCTGCCCAGGAGCCTGACCTGCCTGTATCTAACGGCCAGCTGGAGAACACCACTGACTGCCCAGCTCTCTCGGCAGAGAGCATGAGCCCTCAGACCAGACAGCAGCCTTACCTCTCCTTTTGTGTGATCTTCAGTTTTTTTTCCAACCGTCTGTCTATTTCCTAGAGGAAAAAAATGTATATAAAAAGTGGAAAAAAATCTCTCTCAAATAAAAACTTACGTCTTTATTTTCAGAGCTAAGGGCACTGTCCTTTCTGACCAGGGACATTACTGTGTCCTTTGAAGTAACGGATGCAGCCCTCCCTTTATGAGACTCCGGGATTTGGGGCTCTGACTCCCTGCAGGCTCATCTCCCTCCATCCCTGTGGCTGCGGTGAGAGTTCTAGACCTCATCCTTCAGCTGGGTTCTTTGCATGGCCTCCAACTAGTCTCCTGGTCACCAATCAGTCCTTCACAGAGCCAGCTGTATCAACTTTCCAAACGTAAGTCTGACTGTGTCACTTCCCCACTTAAAACACTTCAACTGCTGGCCGGATCCAGTCCAAGCTCCTAAGCGTGCCTCGCCCACACATCCCCTTAGCTTCTGTCCCTGTGCTACACCACAGCAAAACCGAACTGTGGCAGCCCCCAGAACCCGGCGTGCTGATCCGCCTGCCTGCAATCTCCGCCTCCTTGCAAACTCTCATTTATCCTGCAACACCCAGCTTGAATGTCCACCTCTTCTTTCTGAAGTCTTCTTTGATCCCATACAGTTAATCACCTGCTCCTCAGACATAAGCTCTCCCTTTTACATTCCTTCATGATCATGTGTGTCACATATTTTATGATCTATTTTTCTTACTCGTATGGACTTGAACTGTGAGTAGCACCTAGCAAAAGGCCTAGAACAAAACAGAAGCCTAACACCTGTGGAACTGGATGGAAGTCAGAGTCCTCAGGCACTCAGCACCAGGAACTCCTCCACAGCCTCGTGTACGAGCCTCCATGCACGGGACAGGGAAGCTGCGCACAGAGCACAGCCCAAACCTCCAGGCTCCTTGGCTGTCCCACTGCTTTTTCTTAAAAAACGTTCCACCAACCTGCAACGGCAAGACCATCCAGCTACTGGATTATGCAAAATTATGTATTTCTCTGGAGAGTAGATCTACAACAGTGGTTCTCAACCAGGGGTGACTTTGTCCACCAGTACGTGTGGCAACGTCTGGAGACATTTTTAGTTGTCATTACTGGAAGGGAGCTGCTACTGCCATCTAGTGGGTTGAGTCCACAGATGCCACTAAAATCCTACAATGCACAGAATAGCCCCACAGCAAAGAATTATCTAGCCCCAAATGTCAACAGTGACAAGGCTGAGAAACCCTGCCTTATATGATGGATGGGATTTTCAAAGGAGTCTGTTACTTGCAAAATGTTAAGAATGACTACCTTAGTAAAAAGTTTTTGAAATTTGCTGAGTTCCATCTCAGAGCTCAGCGTGTAGCTAGTTTTCACAAATGCTCTGTATTTCTTCTGCAGTTCAAGCTGGTTAACCATATTATTCAAATCTTCTACATTCTTACTGATTTGTTTGATCTATGGACTACAGAAAGAATCAAGAATTATTCCTTCTAGTACATTAAAGTTTATCATTGTGAAGTAATCTTCTTTACCTTAAAATCTATTATTTCACATTAATAAAGCTATGCCAGTTTTTTTTTTTTGGTTAGTATCCCCTGAAATGTTTTTCTCTCTTACTTCTTGTCTCTCCATGTCCTTACTTTTGTTTCCTGTGAGCAAGATGAAGCTAGCCTAACCATATGAAGCTGAATTTAAATCGAGTCTGACACTGACACTCATTATGACTGATGCCAAGTTGTGTTTAAAATTTTTTGTTTTTATGAAAAACCCAAAGTATATTTAGGCAAGCACAACAAACTGTATTCTGAGGGCACCATCAACTCTCTGGAGGGGGTAGGAAGCCACAGAACAAAAACCTCTCACTCAAGCATGGAACACAAGTTGGCACCCGATGGCTGTTAAATGACTGAATAGAAATGGTGCACGGAGGGTAAGAGAATGGCCTAGATGTTTTCTGTGAACAGACAGACACGCACTCTAAGGGAATCTATGCCACAGCACAGTCAGTAATGTAATTCTTCTAAATTTTTGGATTAATAACAGTGTTACTGCCTGAGTAAATACTATGTTTCACATTAGTCTAATGCCCACTACCTTTTATGGGCTTTTCACAAATAACGTGCAGTTTTAAAATTCCACATTATCATTCTGCTCCAATCTGAAGATGAGACTTCCTATTCAAGTTTCTCCATCATAAATGCAAGGTTTCACATCTGTGGGATTCAGGTGTCTTCAAACAGTCAAAATCAAATGCCTCCACAGGCGGGCAAGTAACCAAACTCCATAAGCAGGCAGCACAGTGAGGGGGTGCGGGGCTGTGAGGCACCAAAGAACACTCATTCCTCCTACAGACAGGCAGCCAAGCCCTGGAGGACACGGCCAGGGCTGCTATTTTAGGAGATTTTTATGGGAAAGCTCTAAATGTTTAAACGTCATTATGTGAACTCTGGCTTTCATATCTCCTTAAGGGCCAAATAAGACAAGAGGCAAATGGGCCTAACACGGTAGCTGATTTTTTAAAACACTGTGGAAAAATACACATTACAGTGGCTGAATTTGAGAGGTTTCCTCTCAGGAAGGCAAACTGCTTCCTTCTTTCTCTAGGGCCTTAGGGAAGACGAGGAATCTGCCCAAGCCCAGCAAATACAGCTCGGGTGGAAAGAAGCCGTTCAAGAGGGCATACGGACTACGGTGCTTAATGGCTGTCAGTACACTCCCAAACACTCATTTCTGGCACAACAACTCTGTTTGATAAACAAAGTAGCTTGTATCCGTCTCTGTCAGATGAAGGCAAGCTGCTCAGGGAGATTAAGGAACTTAGCCAAGGTCACAAGGTGTACATCATGGAGGCAGCCCTAGAACCACGGCCTCTGGAGGCCCTGTCCCGTGCTGCCACACCCCCAGGAGTGCTCAAACCCTTGGAAATGCTGCTAGAGTCATGAGATATTGATCCCCTCTTCCATATAGCCCCTGAATCCTACACTGCTCCCTGGCACTCCAATAACTAATACTCCCATCAATTTCCATCGCGTCAGACAGGATGGTTTATCGGCGTTGAAGAATTCTTCCATCAGATGAGAGGACAAGATATGAACCCAACAGCTCTGGTGGAAAGCGGATCCTGGCCATCTCCAGATGGCCAGCTGTACACCAGCATGCTCAGCGCCGTCCAAGCAGGAGAGGGGTGCTCTGCCAGCAGCTAGAGAGGGCACTGCACCTCACTCTGGAGTCTGTCCAGGTACCATGAGTCAGTCCATTCTCTCCTTGGACAAGGCTTTGCAATCAATCTGCTCTCAGACTCATGCTCTGAAGAGCTGGACCAAGTGGAAACTTTCCTACAGGGTGCACTACAAGGAGAATGCTTGTCTCCTCCAGAGATGCAATAGCCCAAAGGAATTAAACAGGCCTCAGAATGTGTGAGGAAGCATCTAGATGTGGGCCCCAACAAAGAATCTAGTTATCTAAGGGCACCTTCTCTTTTTAAAAAGATGCACAGAGGCCCGGCCCAAGGTCAAGGCTCCTGTGTTAGAGGACCAAGGACTTCTGTGTGAGTGAAAGAAACCCGTAAGCTCATCACTTTATAACTCAGCTCTGAGTGAGGAAGCGTCACCGGGACACAAGGCAAGTTTTAGGGGATAAGCAATCAGAGGGGAGGTGTTAAGAAAGTTTGATTTCCTACGGCTTCTCCTTCCAGAAAAGCTCTTTGTTTGTCAAGTAGCATTGAAGAGACTCCAGAAGATGATGCTCTCTGCTAAGTGGGGTGGCCACCTCTCTTTGGGTCAAAATTCTAAACAAAAGATCTCTTGTTACCAAGCACAGGTATCACTTCTCCTGTGGAGCTACCCCTCTACAAAAATGAGGTACATGCTTCTTGGTCTGAGAGAACAAGCGAAACCATAAAGAAAGCAAGCATGGGGGCAGGAGGTCATGAAGAGCCACAGTGGGGAGCAAGGTGGTTCTGGATGGGCTCGTCCTCATGGGAGGCAGAGGGGAGGCCACAGCCACCGGGTGAGCGACACAAGACATCAACATCTGCAAATTCAGCTCACCCAGGGAAGCAGCACAGCTTCACCGGCTGCCGAGGACCTTAGTCTTGCAATGATTATGCTCACGTGAACCTCCAGCAGAGAGCTGGGAATGGAAGCATGGGAGGGGAGGAGACGCCTCAAACAGCCTAAGCCGTGACCCAGCCACAACCTTCAAAAGGAGCAGAGGCAACAAAGAGGACCAGGATGTATGTGCAAGGGCAGGCAGACTACAGTGAGAGCCTCACTCCTGTAACACTAAGAGGCGCATGAGAAAGGAAGAAAGAAAAGTGAGGTTAGGAGGTGAGGAAAAAAAGGCAGAAGAGAGAAACAGATAGGTTATTCTGGGCCTTGGTGCAAAGTACAGCAAGTACAGCACCATTACAGCTTACTGTCCCAAAAACCAGACTTTATCAGCTCACCTAGGGACGGTGAAGCTGACCCACACTAGCCACACTCGCAGGAGACAGAGTGAACAAACCCCAATCCTGATCTGTTACACTAGGAGGGGTGGGAGGAGGCGTCCTGTCCTTTCCGGAGCCTGACCTCCAGCTACCAGCTCCCCAGGGCCCCCACCGCACGGTGTCCTGCTCCACCACAGCACCCCTCTCGCTGATAACCCAAATCCTCTGGTCACCAATGCAGCCAGCACAACTCCAAAGAATCCAAGTAATCTTGTATTGAATGGAGGTCTAAGAGGTCTTGGCTCTGAGTCAGGAAATGACATCTTTTTATCAGCAACAGTTACTATTTAAGTGACTTTTCCGGGGCAATTTGCCTCTCTTTGTCAGTTTCCATTTCAGAAGAGGATCTTTTCTGATTTTCCTCTCAGATTCAAGGAATTAATAACTGGTCTTGGGCTCCCTGTGAACCACTATGCCCCACAGGCTCATCTGGTCTCGTCCAGCTATCCCAAATTGGGGAGCACATATCTACAAGCAGACCACTGGGGGGATCTGAAGAGATAGGAGTCCTGAAAGTACAAGTGTTTCTCTCAGAACCAGAGCCTGACCGGTCCTGATGAAAAGCAAAGAGAAGACGCTGTCAAGGAGTTGATGGTGAGACCACCTTCCAAGTACGTTCCGGCTCCCGAACTCCCACCACAGCAGGAAGTGCCCAAGCAGGGCCTAATGTCTTTAAGTTTTGGGCAGGACATCAGCGCCCATTCCCCTGGCTAAAAGACTGCCTGTGTCAGGGCCTCCTGGAGAGCAGTCTCCCCAGAAAGGTGCCTGTGTCTCCATACCACACACAAGGATGGAATTCTGGCTCCTTCCACGAGGGCCTCAATTTCGTTCAGGAATAAAGCAAAAAGAATTCATGGGGAGAACCAGCAAAATCTGGTCTAAAACCGGATAAGAAGGTCTCTGTAACTTTTAAAGTGCACCACTGGTCATTTCAAGTCCAGATGTGCACTCCACAGAGACTTTTCCAAACAACCTTCATATCGACGTGTGTAACTCCGTGCTTCATCCCTGCCTTGTTTCTCTACATCAGTGGCATGGCAGTGACACTGTCCTGCCCCAGTGGGGCTGGCCGTCTCCAATGCCTCTGCTTATTCTACCTCCCCCGACTAACTCCAGGGAGGGAAGCACCCGAAGTCGTACCACCCCAGGTTAGATTTTACAGTGATGCTTCAGGATTACTGTCAAGTTCAGAAAATCAACTCAACTCCTGAGCAAACATGATTGGGTAATTCAGAAAAAGCAAAAGGCAGAAATCAGAAGTTGAGACACAAAGAAGACCTGTGGGGGCACAGCTAGGCCATCAGCTGCCTTTTTAATCCAGACGCAGGTTAGTCTGTTTGAAGGTTCCATTTCCCGCAAAACATTCCTCCTTCCTCTGTTACTCCCACAGCAAGGAAAACATTCCACTTTAATTACGTGGGCCACTGTAGGGCACAGGATATAGTTCTAAAGCTCCCTCCCTAAGGAAGTCTATGCTTTGTTAATGTATCTCAAGGCCATTTTCCTTTTGCTTTACAGTGATAAAAAAAAGCTGGAGACAAGCATTTATGGAAAACCTACTATAAAGTAGATGTGCTAGAAGCTGGAAACCCAGAGATGAGTAAGGCAATCCCCGCTGATGAGGAGAGCCTAGCCAGGTGGGAGAAGACAGATAAACCACAGTTGCCATGTTGGTTGTATCAACAGTGTTTTGGAAAGAGAAATGAAGGCGGGACGAGCCTGCCATGAGAAGTCAGGGAAAGCTGCAGAAACTTAAAGGACTAGAGTTTCAAGGAGAAGAGAAGGAGCATAATAAAGTTGGGGAGAAAGAATGAAAACATGAATAGAGGGAAAGAAAAAAGGAACCCCAAATAAGATACTTCTTAAATGGAGATATTCAAATCTAGAAAGGTATTTGATAATGGACCCATCTCTCTTTTAAAAAATCTAGGTTTGGAAAACCATCTGAGATTACTTTAGCTGCAGTCAGCAATGGTTCTTATTATTTGGGGACTTCCCTGGTGGCACAGTGGTTAAGAACCCACCTGCCAATGTAGGGTACATGGGTTCAAGCCCTGGTCCAGGAAGATCCCACATGCCATGGAGCAACTAAGCCCATGAGCCACAACTACTGAGCCTGTCCTGTAGAGCCTTCAAGCCACAACTACTGAGCCCAAGTGCCACAACTACTGAAGCCCGTGTGCCTAGAGCCTGTGCTCTGCAACAAGAGAAGCCCGTGCACCGCAACAAAGAGTAGCCCCCGCTCGCCACAACTGGAGAAAGCCCGCGTGCAGCAACGAAGACCCAAAGCAGCCAAAAAAACCCCCCAGAAAAACAAAAAATACATATTTGGTATCAACACTACTCAAAAAGCTACTGCATGGGCTTCCCTGGTGGCGCACTGGTTGAGAGTCTGCCTGCCGATGCAGGGGACACGGGTTCATGCCCCGGTCTGGGAAGATCCCACATGCCGCGGAGCAGCTGGGCCCGTGAGCCATGGCCGCTGAGCCCGTGCTCCGCAACAGGAGAGGCCACAACAGTGAGAGGCCCGCGTACCACCAAAAAAAAAACCAAAAACAAACTACTGCATAAAATTAGTTGTAACTCATAGGGCCAGCATGATACGAACTGGAAGAACTTAGGCACACCAGAAAACCACAAAAGGCTTTGGGGTGGTACACTGTAAAGACCAAACAATTCGTACTTGCTCGTAAGGAACAACCACTTCCTGCTTTCTTTTCCAAGTTCGCTACAGCTTTCTGGACCTCTCTGCGCCTGCCCAGGAAGAGGGAATCCTTTGGGCACACTCTCTTCTGCACTAGATCCAGCTATACCACTCAGTGCAGTGGTGACCGCCACGTGCGGCTGGTAAGCACGTGACATGTGGCCAGTCCAAACTGAGACGTGCTTTAAGTTCCAAATACACAGCAGACTTCCCAGACTTAGTACAAAAAAAAAAAGAGTGTAAAATAGCTCATTAATATATTTTCAATATTTATATGTTGACATGATACTACTTTGTATATACTGGATTAAATTTAAAATATTAAAATTAACCTCACTTGTTTCTTTATACTTTTCAAATGTGGCTTCTAGAAAAATTTTATATTACCTATGTGGCTTGCATGATACTTCTGTTGGACAACACTGCTTTAGAGCTAACCCTAGAATAAGATGTGCCTCTGTTGTACATTTCATCTGTCGGCAACTAGTGACTGAGTGTCTTAAGGACTCAAGAGGCGTGGTGTGTATTGATGTGCAAGACCTACTTTGGTGGGTTCTATCTGTCATGTCGGCATAACAGCAACTAGCACTCATCCAGCGCCCAATATTTGGCTCAGGTCCTGCTCTGGGTAACATTCACCACCTCACTTCAATCCAGCTCTCTAAGCCCCACTGTCCCACTGAAACTGTTCTTGTCTAAGTTGCCAAAGACATGCAGTCATTGGCCAAAATCACTCATAAATTCCAAATCTTCACTTAGCTCCGTTGGGTCTTCGTTGCTGCACACAGGTTTTCTCTGGTTGTGGCGACTGGGGGCTACTCTTCGTTGCAGTGTGCGGGCTTCTCATTTCGGTGGCTTCTCTTGTTGCGGAGCACGGGCTCTAGGCACACTGGCTTCAGTAGTTGCAGCACACGGACTCACTAGTTGTGGCTCATGGGCTCTAGAGCACAGGCTCAGTTGTTGTGGCACACGGGCTTAGTTGCTCCGCGGCATGTGGGATCTTCCCGGACCAGCGCTCGAACCCGTTTCCCCTGCATTGGCAGGAGGATTCTTAACCACTGTGCCACCAGGGAAGTCCATTAATTAACTGAAGTAAGCTTTTATATATAGAATGCATAAAGCATTTTCTTTATTCAGTCTCCAGACACTACTCTCCTGGTAGTTCCCTCTCACATTCCATATTTGATTTCTCCTATAACAAGATAGGTTCCTCTTCCTCTCCTGATCCCTTGAGGTTGAAGAGTTTGCCCCTTCAGTATCCAAGCTGGCTTATTAAGTGATCTCATCTAGTTCCACAGCTTTAAAACCACTGATACACAACTGCCAACTTGACATTCCCACTTGCATTTCAAAAGGTATCTCAACCTTTTGTGTCCAAAACCCAACTCTTGATTTTACCCCATCACCCAAACCTGCTCCTCCCACATTCCCTTTACCCACCCCATTTCAGCAATTCCAGTCTTCTAGGGATCAGGCCAAAGACTCTGCACTCATCTCGATGCCTCCTTCACACCCACATCAGCAAATCTTGTTGGTTCTATTTTCAAAACGTACCCTGAATTTTCTCAACACTTCTGCTTCTGTGACCACCCTGGTCCGAATACCAACAGCCCCTGAATGGTCAGTTGTAACAGTATCCTAATTAGTCTCTGTGCTTCCATTCTTGCCCCTGAAGTTTATTTTACACACAGCAGCCAAAACTACCTTTTTAAAAACCAAGTTAACTTCTGTTTAACACCCTCACATGGCTTCCTATTTCAAGGCGATCTCCACCACGGCCTCCTATTCTCTACTGGATCTGGGTCCCTGCTACCTCTGACCTCATCTCTTGCCACTTTCTCTTTCATCCATTCCTACTAGATAAAATAAGCACAATTCGGCCTTAGAGCCTTTGCACTTGTGTTCCCTCTGCCTGCAATGTACTTCTGCAGCTTCTACATGGCTTGCTCTCTCAGCCTATCTTTATTTGAGAGGCCTTCTCTGACTGTTTTTAAGAAAAGGTACTCCTGGGGAATTCCCTGGTGGTCCAGTGGTTAGGACTCCACGCTTTCACTGCCGAGGGTCCGGTTTCAATCCCTGGTTTGGGAATTAAGATCCCGCAAGCTGCACAGCACAGCCAAATTTTAAAAAAATAAAAATAAATAATAAAAAACAAAAAAGGTACTCCTGCCAGTCACTTTCTATGCTCCTTTATTTTTCTTCATTGTGTGTGTATGTAAAATATTATTTATTATTTATTGTCCATCTTTCTGCACTAGAAAGTAAGCTTTATGAGAGTAGAAACTTCATTCACTACAGCTGTCCGGAGTGCCTAAAACAGTACCCAACACATAAATCAAGGAACAATCCTATGAAACAAGATTTTAGCGCTATATCCCCGTTTTACAAATGATTTACAAACCAATTCAGAGGCGGTTATGTAACCTGACCATGGTTCCACAGCTACTATGGGGTGGAGCCAGAATATGAACTGGGTCTCTCCGGATCCAAAGGCAGTGACACTCTCCATGTTCCAAATAAAATCTAAGGCTGCCTTAAGCACTTCACAGTAGTGGTGGTGGGAGCACACTCTCCAAACACTTGCCACAGATATGTGTCAGGAAGGCACCAGGTCCTTCCTTCACCACCCTAATCCTCACCACAACTCAAGCGATGTACAGCACCCCTGCTGCACGCTCAGAGGTTAACTGACTTGCCAAAGGCTACGCAACTAGTAAGTGAGAGAACTGAACCCTAAACCTCAAGAGGAGGAAGCAAAAAGGTTCAGGAGTGTGGCTGGTGTGTGGCCGCAGGAACTAAGAAGCAGAATAAAGACTGACAGGGAGGGCTCCCCCGGTGGCACAGTGGTTGAGAGCCCACCTACCCATGCAGGGGACGCGGGTTCGTGCCCCGGGCTGGGAGGATCCCACATGCCGCGGAGCGGCTGGGCCCGTGAGCCATGGCTGCTGAGCCTGCGCTCCGCAACGGGAGAGGCCACAACAGTGAGAGGCCCGCGTACAGAAGAAAAAAAAAAAAAAAAAGACTGACAGGGATCACCAACCTGCCTGCCTGCCTGTGCACCCCGAGCCAGGTGAGTGCAAGCCCACAGTTCCTGAGGAAGGACTACAGCAGAGCTCAATTCCAAAGTCCAGGTCTTAAATCTAAGAAGTGCCCCAAAGGAACAAATTTCCAGAACAGGCCTAGCAATTTAGATGTATCCCTCAGAAACTCTGTAACTTGCCATCTTGAGACGATGTATTATTCTGCTTCGAGTGCCTCTTCAGAGGGTCTCCATGGGGGAGGGAATCCACACAGTCCCTTACCTTAAAGGAGTCGAACAGGCAGGGGTGGGAGTAGCGGTGGTGAGCCCAACCCCTGGAATAAAACAGGAAGCAGAGTCTAATGGGGGTCCCCTTTCTCCATGTTTATTATTGCTTTCTCCTTTCCCTTTTCATACAACACTAAGCAATACAACTCTTAGAGTAAAACAACATACAAATTAGTCCTCTGGGGCGCCAAGAAAGAGACCCCTCAGCCAGTCCTGTTGCACCCTAATGGGACAGAGGCCACACTGTCAATGGCTGGAGAGCAGCCCTCACACTCAGAGCAGCAACACGCTCTGCTCCAGCACTGTCTTTGAATGATGCTTTATTTACCTCTCATCACCAGGCAAGGCAGATTTTATTAATCTAACTTTACAAATGAGGAAAACGAAGCTGAAAGGTAGTGATGAAATAAAAATTATTTTAAGACAAAACAGGAAAAATTTAAACACAAAAGATTCCTCTGCCCGTTTGGGCCCCCTCCCTCCCCCTCTAGTGTGCACTGTGCACCTGTATTATGCATTAACCACACCTTCCCAATGGCAGAAATACCTGCTCAACGGTAAAGATCCACTTTTCTTCTGGTGTCGGCTACGCACCTCCTTAGTAGATAACGTTCCTTTCTCAATCCTGTAAGGAGTCAGAATGACCTACCACTTGCCTTGTACATGCAGACATCTTTGGTGAACTTTATGTACAATGCCAATATATCAGTTTGCTTAAACACAGTGATTGGTGCAGAACAGACTGGTCAGACAACCTGGGGAGATACTGGGTTGCACCTAATGCAAGTTCTCAGCTTAAATACTTACTTATGACCTTATTAACGTTACTAGCTCTATTACTTATATTCTACCTGTTTTACAAGATTATAATTTTTTGCACTGCCAAATGTATGACTGAGCCTCTAATAAAATTAATGATGACTAGGTCACTTGAAACAATTGACCAGATATACAGTTCTGTAAGATCAATGACTGTAATAGTCTAACCCTACATACAGGAAGAAGCAACAAGAGGGAACCACTTCCTGGACCATAACAGACTAGTAAGTCAGGTGGTCCAGAAGCTTTTGGCTACTGTTAACAGGGCCTAGTCGAGTAATAGCACATTAAGTGGCCTATCAACAAAATCCTCACCTGACCTGGGAATGAGCATTCCTAGAGCCATGGGTCAAATTGGTCAGGAAATGTCTCCCAAACCTTGGTTGAAATTAAGACCGAAAGGGAAGGGACTGTACAATAAAGAATGTTGCCCACCATCCAGTTCTACAAGAATCAGGCCATTAGCCACTGCAGTCACTGACCTAACAATACACCTAAAAAGAATTCAGGGTGATGATCAGGATGAGGCATTTTGTGCTCTGGGAAAACTGGCAGAAATGGCCCTCAGATATTTTCAGGAGAAGATTGTATGGACCCAGTTTCTCACATCTTCCCATACTTAGAAAGCACTAAAACCATTAACTGAGATTACCTGTTCCTCGTAAACAGCAGTAACCTTCTACCAAGATGTGTGCTTGAAGTACATGCACCCCTTCGCCAAAATCACACATCTACTGGCCTCTCCCTTTACCTCTTCGGAACCGTTCTCAGAGCTCTCTGAGAGACTGTCTCCGGGTTATAATCCTCAGGTTGGCTAGAATAAAATTTTCCATTTCTTACTTAGACTGACTGTTGATTAATTTTTTCATTGACAGTAGGTAGTGACTTGCCCCAAAATCAGACATGGCACTTGAACCCTTAGCCTAGACTTCTGACTTCTGCCACGGATGGTGGAAGTGCATCATTGACTGGCAGAGGCAACCTATTCTTTCTTGCTACCTTTTAGAATGAAGACAGCAAGTCTCCTCTCCCAAAGGAAACATTAGGCATACAGACTGGGAGACGGAGCAAAGTCACTATTACCACCCCCCAACACCAGATTTTATTCAAACACCCAAGGGCGCCTTCACCAAAGGCTAGTGAGAATCGCGCACTCAGGAGGGTCAGCAAACAATGCCTCCAGGGCCAAGTCAATCAATAAAGCAGGCAGGACAAAACACAACAGGTAACACAATACGTAGGTAGGTAACATGCGGTGGGGACTATGGAAGAGAGGAGACTGAGAGGAATCAAGACGTAGGTAAAGACATTCAGACTCAATATTTAAAAAACAACGTGCACCCCAAAAAAGTCTATAGGTCGAATACCTGAGGGCTGGCAGTGTGAAGTACAGATAAAGGGATCCTAAGATAGCAGAGATGTTCAATCTTCTCAGGAGATCTGAGCAAAAATTATTTACATTCTCTCTCTCTCTGCTTGGCTAGATGTTAAAAAGTTATTTCCCATTTATAATCAAGATTTCAGGGAATTCCCTGGCAGTCCACTGGTTAGGATACCACACTTTCACTGCCAAGGGCCTGGGTTCAATACATGGTTCAGGAACTAAGATCCTGCAAGCTGCGTAGTGCGGCCAGAAAAAAAAAAAGATTAAAAGAAAGACTTCAATCACTTGCAGTCACTGTTCTTAGTATTAACAGCTAACAGAAGCATTGTCCTTCTGGCTCTTGAGCACCGAGTTCAAGTTTCTCAGATACACAAAATTTATTAGCTGGTCATCCAGAAGCAGGAGGTCAATCCCAGGCAAAACAAATACAATACTTCAAAGGAACTAGCAACTAAGCACCCTAAAGCACTTAACTAGTTAAATATCTGCCAAGAAGCAAAGGTAAACAAACTGTCCAATAAGATCCCTAAGTGTAGGCTCAGGATGCCAAAAGCCTCGGCTGAGACCGACCATGTGATTTCCTCTCCTGGACACTAGGAATAATAGTACCTACACTTCACTAGGTCACTGAAACAGAATGGGATAATGAACGTAAAAAGGCACTCCACCTGCCCAGTAACGAGCTCTCAAGATGCTGTCTAAGAAGCCCTTTCAGAAAGGCCAGTGGAATTTGGGAGTTCACAGGTTTATAGGCAGTGTTCATTCATTCACCACCGCGATGTGCAACTAGGTAGCAGAAACACAACTGACAGCTGAAGGGTCGCAAATGCTTTTATAAGCCAAGAAGGCAAGAGCATGAGGGCTGGTAATTTGGCTCCCAACGTCTACAAAGAGTAACGACAGTCCTGACCTTTCCAGACTCGAGTCATAACTGTCCTGTACAATCTCATCTAAGGATCACACCCCTGAAGAATGCAACTTTTTTTTTTAATCTTTTTTTGGCCACGCCACACGGCATGCAGGATAATAGTTCCTCAAACAGGGATCAAACCCACATCCTCTGTGTTGGAAGCATGGAGTCAACCACTGGACCTCCAGGGAAGTCCCAAAGAATGCAATTTTAACTGTACATATTTATTATTCCTTTTAGAAAGGAATGACTATTTCCTGTGTTCATTTTATAAGGAAAAGAGTTTTGGGTGTGGGGAGTGGATAACTTACTGTGAGGGACATTTTAAAATCTGTTACCCTCAGGGCTAAGACTCTTTTAAGTACACACAGACCACTGTTAGGATTTGTTGCTAATTTCTGTGGTGGCTGGTTTTAACCTTTATCTTGCATAGAGCTGAGCTGGATGTTAAGGCGAAGGATGCTTGGCGGAGTCTAGCATAGTTTAAAAAACCCTTGGGAAGAGAAATCTCTATAGCTACCACTTAAAAAAAAAAACATTTCATTTTGTATTTTGGCCACAGATAAAAGTAGCTAAACTCAATCTTCTCCTAGGAAACCAACAAGTCAGTAGTTGTCATGACAGGAAAAAATTTCCATTTCCATGGAAAGTGTGCAGGAAAGAACCGACTCCACCTTGTGAAGGCTAGCTAACTGATACAGCCAGAAACTGACATTAACTGTGGGAGGCCCACAGCAGTGTAAAGGGAGAAACTGGAAAGAAAGGGCTGGCCCCAAGAATACTTTTGAGTCACCAGATCTAGACAACAGTGCCTTTTCTCTTGGAGGATTTTACCAAAAGCTTTAGAAAGACACACAATTCTGTCCTGTTGTAGAAGGAAAAGCAACTTTCCGAATTCCAACCCACAGCACCATGGCAGTTCTCTTGTACACCCAGAGCATGCTGGGAACAAGACCCCCGTGCAGCCTCAAAGAAAAGAGCTGAGCAGTTACGAGTGAAAAGCTTTCTCCAGAGTCCCAGGGACAGACTGCTCAGCACAATCATGTCTAAACTAACTGCTTTATAGAAAGTCCTTTCTGAAGACATCAGTGCCTAGAACTCAATCTTTCCAAAAGGACCAGAAACAGCTTAGAAATGGTTCCTTTGGGCACAGTACACCTAGATTTGTGCTGATAGCACAAATCTTAAATATCTTCTTTACTGTAAGGACAGACATAAGGAAATCAGCACCAGGTAGCCCCAAAATAGCTAGTATTTGCCCACTATCCACAGCCACTGTACACCTTCTGTGATGACAGCAATTACAGGTAGCACTGAAGACCCCAAAGTGAGGTGGCAGCCACACTTCAGGGAGAATGGCCTCTTCTCTAAAGAAAGATAAGCAAATCAAAGGTCTTATCTCTTAAATTAAAAACTAACTATGTCACTACTCTGCTAAAAAAAAAAAAAAAAAAAAAAAGCCTCCAAAGCTCCTTTCTGCTTTCAGGACAAAGTCCAAGCTCCCCAGAACCAAGTACAAGGAGGCTCTTCCTGATCTGGCCTCTGCATACCTCTCCGCATACCTCTCGGGCCTCATCTCTTTCCACTCAGTCCTGCCAACACTCTACCCTCCAGCCAGAAGGAAATACTTGTAGCTCTCCCAATGCTGCAAACTCTTCTCTCACTGCCTCCTTGCCTATGTGTGCATTTGTCCTACATTCTACCTGCCCCTCCCCTCTCAGACCTACTACTGCTTTATTCAACTGGTCCTTCAAATTTTATCATCTTCTCTACAAGACTGTCTCTGATCCCAGCCACGGTACCCTGTCTGTGCCTCTTCCAAAGAAAGTGCTGCCCCACTTGACTCCTCCACTGGACTGTGCTGTGCCTAGTACCTGGAATACAGCAGGTATTCCATGTTTACTGGCACCTTACTAGAGACTTATATACCATGCAGTACTGCTGAAGGGCTAATGTTTAGATGACTAGCTCAATGAGGGTAGAAAGTAAACATAATTTAAATTCTTAATCCAGAAGACCAGTATCCTTTAACTTACGCAAGATGCATTTCTTTCCAATTAGCTACATGACTTGCCCTTGCAAAAAAGAATAAAACGCAACTTTTGAGATGCAAGGAAATTAGAAAGGTTGCCAACTCTTTATAATAATAAATACCAGTCCAATTCCATTTATGTACTATCTGTCTTCCCCTAGGACTGGGTTAGCTCATTACCAACAAGATGGACTAGGTCGTATCTTTTTTGTGTGTCTAAACAACAAGTGAATATAAAGCTTCAAACTATCAGAAATTTGAGCCTGAGTCCATTAACCAGCTTTTAAGAAAGCTTTGATTTTAAACTTTTCCCCTTCTCCCTTTTCTTTTTCCTCCTCTAAATTCTACCCCATGCTTGTACAGTAATAATTAACCAGTACCAGATATCTGAAGACTGTAACCTCTGATAACATCACTGATGCACAAGCCTAAGTTGTTTTCAGAACAAGATGACCTTTGCAGGCTCCACGTCCAGACCACCAGGTCACAGACCACCGGGCAGGAGGCACATAGACCACAGACAGCCTGGCTCCTGGAACTATGATTAAGAAATGTCACAAGAGCATGATTAACCACCAGCTTCCCCTCTCCTTCCCCTTTAAAAACTCCTAACTAAGGAATTCCCTGGAGGTTCAGTGGTTAGGGCTCCATGCTCTGAAGTTGAGAGGCCGGGTTCAATCCCTGGTCAGGGAACTAAGATCCCACAGGCCGTGCGGCTCAGCCAAAAAACCCCCCAAAACAAAAAACAACAAAAACAGAAACAAAACAAAAAACCAACTCTTAACTAAAAGACCAAGTTGGAGTGGATCCGAGACTTGTCTCCCACTTCCTTGCTTGGCACCTTGCAATAAAATCCTTACTCTGCTGCAAACACCTTACTTTGCTGTGCCCTGGGCACGTGAGCCCTTTTCGTCTTTTCCACTTGAGCAAACTGCTGATCTGATTTCGGAGGGGAGTAAGGATTACAAACTACTGTACGCTATTTGTCCCTTGAGATGTGCTTAAGACAAGGACGCAATTTAGAGTTTGAATCAACATAAATTCAATTCTACATTTTCATTTCTCCCAAAGGCAGCATATTTTTAAAGAAGCATTTCCTCAACGGAATGTAAGTTACATTTTTTGAATTGTCCTTTTTTTGAGGATGTAACTCCTTGGGAGAACAGGTAAAGGGACAATTTTATATCAGATACACCATATTAACTAAAAGCAAAAAGCAGTGTGTGTATTTACAGAATATTTGAGGTGTTTCTCAAAGTCAGTCTTCCCCTGAAGGACACAACAGAACTTGATATTGAGTGTTCTGAAAATACAAAGGAGACAATGACCTCACATGTACTGACAAATAAGAAAAAAATTCTAGCATGATGGCAAAATTCTTTTGTGGTATTGGAGGAAAGGGATCACCAAAAGCCTCTACTTTCAAGGATTAGAACTGCCTCTAAATTATATAAAGTTTAAATGCTCACTTTTAGAATTAGTCGACCCCATTTGCTAGTCTTGCCATCCCGGTGTTTCATTTTTTTGCAAGGGGTTGTGTATGTGTAATTTAACACTCATTACCATATATCAGTTGAGAGACAGGGTAACCTGAAGCTAAGACTTTCATATATGCAACCGGGTACGTCTGAAAGACGCTGTATAGTTAGTTGGTTTCCCAGTGATATGGACACTATGCTTCAACCCCTCCTTCTAAAATGCACATTTACAAGACCCTTTGTGAAATTCGCAAAGGGAATCAAATTCAAGAGAACCTTCAAATATAAGCCCAAAACAAACATATTAAAAATGAAAGTTAATGCCCAACTCCCAAATTTTCCATAGGTCCCCAGGTGGGAGACAGCAAAATGCTAAAGAATCCAGCTTTGAAGTCAGGTCAAAATCCCAGCTTCCCAATTACTATCTGTGTGCCTTGAGCAAGAGAGGTTACTCCCTAAACCCCAGTTTCCTTATTTACTAAAGGAAGGTAATACCTCTACGGGTTACTTCAATTAAATAAAAGCTATATAAGGGAACTTGCATTTTGGCAGTACTGCTCATGATGTCAATGAAATAAGGTTTGGGTTCTATTTCTGTACCTGGCACGTATAAAGGGTTTTCGTAAAGTACAGTACAAATACTGGACGAGCACCAGAAAGATCTAAGTTAAATCTTACATCTCTGGTGTTTATTCAGCTATAAAATGCAGGAGTGTGCTAGCTGATCTCTAAGCAGCTTACCAGTTCTGAAAAACTAAAGCAATCCTCAATTTCTGAACCCTACCTTCATTTTTGTTTATTTTCTTATTCCTTAACATGAGAAACTCATGTCCCTTTGAAACATGTGAGGAAAAACAAAGAAAGGACAAGATGCTCAAGAAACTTATCATTTGAGTCATATTCAAACTGTAGGCCAAGCTTTTTTTGCAGGGAGCAGCATGAGGGGTTCTGAATGATTCACTCACATTGGTGGTAGGCAATAAACGCCCTACCGGAGACTGTAAATTCTCTGGCACAAAGTCACTGCTAAGCACGCTGTCTAGCACAGAGCAGACACTCCCAAATGTCTGTTGAATGAATAATACCTAGCTGACACCTGTTGCTCCCTATAAAATCTTTCGATTGCTCTCCTTACTCAAGTCAAAATCCAAGAAAGATGGTCGGCACAGAAGAGCTGTACCGAATACCTTCTTAACGAATTAATTCTTCAAATCCTCAATTATGCTAAGTGGGAAACAAAGACCTTGAGAGAAACGCTGAACCACCACCGGGAAAAACTTCAACGCCAAAGTTTCAACATTAAGGAAATGTTAAGGGATCCGTTTCTCGACCTCTTCAAGCGCTGACAAGCACCCTAAAGTGCGCTTGGGGGAAAAAAACCCAGCTCGTTGTTCTACCCCGGTACACTCGGCTCTCCACGCCCTACTTCCGACACAGAAACCTTCACGGTGGATGTCACTCGAGCCAGCACTGAACAGACACGAACACGGGGAGGACAAAAAGACATCTCCCCACCTTCACAAGGGTCACCATAGAACCACATACTCTGAAAAGACCAAATTAAACACGAACCTAGTGGAACTGGCTATTCGGCTTAAGAAAAACTAATTTCCTATAGCTTATGGAGGTAAACAAAATTCCAAAAACCGAAGTCGAACGGTCCATTTTCCCCCTCCTCTCCCAGGAATGCGCCTACTTCACATACCGCACCCCTCCCCCCTCGACCCCGGCGATCACACTTCGAGACCCTTCCCCGGTGCTCAGATCGTTGGGTGGGCCTCGGGGAGAGAGGCTGCCCGCTGGGCTTTCGGTTGTTACGGCGAGGTCCCCGGGAGACGAGCCTGCCGCGGGCTCTCAGAGTAAAATTGAAAGAGGAAAAAAACCCCAGACTCGCCCACCGTGGCGTATGGCGCAAAGCAGTGGGGGATTTTAGCAGAGTTGAGGGGTCCAGAAATGACTCAATTTCCTCCTCCTGCTCTTCTGCGGAGCCGGGCTTGCCGCCCCAGGTCCGCGCACCCCCTCCCCACATGGTGTGTAGCTCCTCTTCAAAGCACATGAACTTTAAAATGGTGCTTTGGGCGGGGGGAGGGCCGACTGGAAAAGGAAGGATCAAAGGAACTTGGGGCGGGTTAGCAGGCGCCTGAAAAACAGGCCCTGGGGGGCGGGTGTGGCGCCCCGGGTGACGTGCACGTCGCTAAGGGGGTGGTGGGTGGAAGGAGGCGCACCGGGCAAAGGTGGAGGGAGAAATGGAACGCGGCCCCTTTAAGAGGCCTTCACGGCGCTCTGGGGCCGGGGGCCTCTCCTTCGCCCCCGGTCCGGCGTGCGGGGCCCTTCCTCGGGGAGAACCATCCCCAGACCCGCTCCCCGGAGGGTTCCCTCACGCCAGGTCCCGCCCGGCCCAGCCCCGGGGCGGCGGCTCCTCCTTACCCCGCTGTCTGCCGCCTCCTCCCAGCTCTCAGCGACCTCCTCATCTTCCATCTTACTCGCCGCTTTCCCTCCTCCCCCACCCCCTATCCGCGCCTGCGCCCTGAGTCGCGTCTCGGTCGCGGGCGCCAGCGCGCAAGGTTTTGCTCAATGAACCCCGCCCCGTTCCAAGCGCGGAAGAGGCTTCAGTCCAAGGCCCAAGATCATCCAGGAAGCCATCTTGGGAGAGGGCAGAGAAATCAGAAAGTTGCCATTTTTCTTAAGGGCAACGTGATTTTTCTCTCTCCCTCTCCCCCGCCCCCTCCCCGTCCCCCTCCCCCGCCCTTTCTCTCTCTCTCTCAGTGGGAGTCCCTGGAACCATCTTTTCTAAGGGCGAACAATTACTTTTTTTAAGTCGTAGTTTCCATAAACTGCATATTATGCTTTTTCAAAATTCTGAAAACATTTTTATACCTCAACAAAGTGAAACAGGAGATAAAACATTGACCAGCTTAAACTGGTTTTGACTCCTTAAATAGGTTATTGATTAATCAAATCTTGAGGGTTTTTTATAGAGACATTACTGCGCATGTGCAAGGCCGGAACCCACGTTTCCAGGATGACCCCGGAACCAAGAATCTTCAGTCTGGGGAACTCAAACAATAGAAATGTTGCCATCGGACCCCTTAACCAGCTGAAGCAAGAAGTCCTTCAGTAAGGAAAATCCGGCTTCCATCTGCCATAGTACCTTGTTTACCATATATGGACTGCTTTGAAAACTAGCCAATCAGCTTGTGCCAAGTTTGAAATGTCCCTAACCTCTTAAATTTTGCCCCAAACCCTGGCTGGGGGAGACAGATTTGAGCCCTGCCTCCTGTCTCCTTGCCGGTCGACCTCGCAATAAAGCTTTTTCTTTTCTCAAAAGCTGGTGCCATAGTATTGGCTTCTGTGCGCGCCAGGCAGTGAGCCCTTGCTCGGTGAGAATTTCTGGCGATCGCAAACGAACTAAGCTCCTGTGATCGCCTGGCTGAGGCACTGTAGCCCCCGGCTGGGTGTAGGCCCTCGTCACCGACCCTGAGTGGCCACCTAGACCCGATTTGTCTAGAGGCTCGGCTGTCGGGTTCCTGCTTCCCGCAGCAGCTGCGCTCCAAGCTCCTCCGCGCTACTTTCACTTTTGGGGAAAGAAACAGCTCCTGGATCTTTTGGGTGAGTAACCTCATTAAAACGCGCTTGTGCCTAAATTGTCTAATAACAATTATTAGACAATAAATGTCTAATCAGGATTGTGGGTTAGAGTCCCACTCTAAGGGAGACAGTATGAAAGGTTCAATCCGTTGTCTGGGAACTAAGATCCCACAAGCCGCACAGCGCGGCCAAAAAAAAAAAGTTATAACCACCGAGGTACCCAAAAGATCCGGTTAGAATCCCAGGCCTTTGGATTTCTTGATCTATGTCTGACTGTTTTGTTTGTTAGGAATTGGCTAATAGGGTTAACTATTGGATGACCACAGAAAAACTTTATTGAATCTGTTTTATGTCATTTTGCTGTGGTCATCCTGAGAAAAAAATACTTCCAAGATGGGGAATGATAACAGCGTACCAGACGGCACTCCCTTGAAAAGTGTTCTTTGAGGTTGGTCAATGTTTACCTCTAATGATGAAAGAGGTATGAAAAAAAAGAAAATGATTTTCTTTTGTAACACTGCCTGGCCCAAATATCTACCGGAGTCAGGAGAAAAATGGCCCCCAAATGGGTCTTTGAACTATAATACTATTATACAGTTAGACTCGTTTTGTAAGAGAGAGAAAAAATGGGACGAAATCCCATATGTAGACTCATTTATGTCTTTATATAAGAGGAGAAATATGCATAAGGCATTTATTGATGAAATGATGGGTCAGAGGGAAGAACCTCACAAAAAGCCTGTTTTACCTGAGTCAAAGTCTAATGACGATCTAGCCCCTCCGTCTGCACCTTTTGCAGTAGCCGGACTGTGGGCACTTCCTACGGTAGCCCCTCCCTCAGCACCTCTTGTGGTTCCCGCGAATCCTGAAGGGGATCTTCCTGCAGGCAGTGCCAAGGCTTTTACCAGTCCTCCTAGGGCTGCTGGTCCGGCTCTGTACTCGCCCTTAGCAGATGGTCAACAAGGAATAGTCTACCCTCCCTGTACCCTCCAGGGTGTTCAGTTTGGCCCAGGGAACACTGGACTGTAGGCGGGACAATTTCCGTTAAGGCAGGTCCCAGCAGGCTTGGATGACCAAGGCCAATCCAGAGCACTTGGAATCATGCATCATCGTTTATCAGTCATAGATTTCCTTAATTATAAAGCTAAAATGCCATCTTATCAAGATAATCCTAGGAATATGGAGAATCTCTTTACATATATTTTTGCTGTTTTTCATCCTAACTGGTCTGACATACAGACCCTCATGTGTATCCTACTCAGTCCAGAGGAATGCAGCATGATATTAGAGAAGGCCTTCCAGGAAGCCAAAAGGCTTCATGAATTAAAACCAAATAATCCAATCAGAACTCCAGCAAAGCAGGCCATCCCTGGAGCTGAACCAGAATGGGATCCCTGTGACCCAGGGGATCAAGCAAGCCTGAATCATTATAAAGATTGTTTAATTACTGGACTGCAGAAAGGGGCAAACAGCTTCAAGAGGGTCCGGAATGTACAGCCAGGGCCTGAGGAGGGCCCATTCACCTTCCTTGAAAGGCTTTGTGAGGCTTTCCGAAAATATACTGATATTGATCCGGAACACCCAGATGACATGGGACTGGTCAATTTAAACTTTATCGGTCAGAGTGCCCCAGATATAAGAAAAAAACTAGAACGACTGGAAGGGGGATCATGGACACCAACGTCTCAGTTGGTCCAGATTGCTTTTGAAGTGTTCAAAGGCCGATAACGAAATTTGGGAAAAGCGGGAGCAATGCATCGAGCAATGCATCGTGAGGCAGGTTGCTCTGCTCAGCTGTAACCAGTCAAAACCCAGCAGGACATCTGCAGGAGAGAACAGACGACCACGGGTAAGACCCTGGGGACCTCCAAAACCCAGCCGGAAAGGCCATCCATCTTTTGGGCCACAACAGTGTGCCTTTTGTTAACAGGAAGGGCACTGGAAAAGGGAGTGTCCCAAAAACAGACAGGGCCCCCTCTACCCCAAGATAACATCCATTACTGGTGTATCTGGGGAAGTCTCTCAGAAACCTTTTCTACAATGGCTTGAATGTCATGTAGAGAAAACACATGTAAAGTACAGCTTTGTGTATGTGCCTGGATGTCATAGTCCCTCATCAGGGCAAGAGGTACTAACAAATTTAAATGACCAAGTGGGTTTCTCAGCAGAAAAAGTAGACACCAAAGTACTCCCAGGTCAAGACTGCGCCCTCCAAGCTGCGCCATTACAATTGGGAGACAAGCCTCAACCAGATGTCCCTGAAGAAATTCTTGAAAAGGTAAGAGCAGAAGTTTGGGCTGACGGGACACCAGGAAGAGCCAAGACGGCTGACCCAATAGTAGTAAAACTCCACCCAGGTGCCCAGGCTCCAAAGTTAAAGCAGTACCCTTTAAAGAGGCACCCAAAGGAAGGTATAAAGCCTCTGATAAACACTTTTCTTAAATGCCAATTAATCTGACCTTGTCAATCCCCGTATAACACTCCCATCCTGCCAGTACAAAAACCTGGGACTGGAGATTATCGTTTTGTACAGGATTTGAGAGCTATCAACCAAATTGTAGAGGATGTACATTCGGTGATGCCAAATCCTTATACTTTGCTTACAACTTTATCTGGAGACTTTTGCTGGTTTACAATTCTGAACTTAAAAGATGCCTTTTATTGCATACCCCTAAGTCCTGAGTCCCAGGAACTGTTTGCCTTTGAGTGGAATGATCCAGAGACTAATATAAAACAGCAGTAATCCTGGACTGTACTTCCACAAGGATTTAAAAATGCCCCCACCATCTTTGTGGAGGCCTTAGCCAAGGACTTAAAGGATCTCCAATTAAATGAAGGAGTCTTACTCCAGTATGTGGATGATATATTTACTAAGCGCTAGTATAACTAAGGAAGCTTCAGACCAAAATACAATCTTCACTTTAAAGTTTTTGGCAGACCGGGAATATAAAATCTCCAAGGGAAAGGCACAAATTTCTCAACCAGCTGTAAAATATCTAGGAATTGAGTTATCAAAAGGAGAAAGAAACTTGCCAGATTGAAGGGAAGCACCCACCACCAGAAAGCAATTGAGAAGATTCTTAGGAATGGCTGGGTTTTGTTGTATTTGGATTCCTAACTTCGGACTTATAGTCAAACCTCTATATGAGTCTCTCAAAAGAAATGCCAATGAGCCATTAAGCTGGACTGCGAAATGCCAGGAGTCATTCCGTACCATCAAGGAGAAAATTTCAACAGCCCCAGCACTTGGTCCCCCAGACATTAGAAAGTTATTTGATCTTTTTGTGCATGAAAGACAGAGCATGAGTCTTGGAGTGCTAACTCAAAATTTAAATACTGCCAGGAGGCCAGTAGCTTACTTTTCCAAACAATTGGATGTTGTAACTCAAGGATGGCCAGTTTGCCTCCGGGCTGTGGCTGCAACCTGTGACCTTTTACAAGAAGCTGAAAAATTTACCCTGGGTTGTCCTACCACTGTGCACACCCCACATCGTGTGCAACTTTTACTTGAACCAAAGGGCTGATATTGGCTTACTTTGGGGAGACTGGGCAAATACCAGGCCATACTATTTGACAACCCAAAGGTAACATTAAAAGAAGTATCTGCTTTAAACCCAGCCACTCTGCTCCCCAGAAGAACCTGTTCACGATTGTACATGAAAACAGAAGAACCTGTTCACGATTGTATACGAAAAATTGAAGAAGAGTATTCTAGCAGACCTGACCTGACTGATCAGCCTTTAGAGAATCCAGATACGGAAATGTTTGCAGTCGGGAACAGCCTCATGGATCGTGGACTCCGAAAAGCTGGATATGCAGTGGCAACTCATCAGGAGGTCGTAGAAGCAGAAGCTCTCCCTCCAGGTACGTCTGTCCAGAAGGCAGAGCTCGTAGCCCTCAGGAGAGCCCTGCATCTTGGAGCTAAGAAAAAGGTAACCATTTATACTGCTTCTAAGTATGCCTTCTCTGTCATGCATGCACATGGGGCCATGTGGAAAAAGAGAGGTCAACTAACATCAGGAAAGAAAAAAAATTAAACATGCAGAGGAGATACTGGCCTTATTAAACTCTGTTTTTAATGCCGGAAGAAGTAGCCATAGTACATTGCCCGCACCAAAAGACTGATAGCTGTATAGCTAAAGGAAATAATTTGACTGAACACATAGCAAAACAGGCGACCAGAGCCAAACACCCTAGCACTCATTCAAAGTGTGGCCCTGTCCCTGTTTAAGCCTCAGTATTCAGAAATGGATCTAGAGAGAGATGATGAATGGGGATTTCACACTGACTCTTGAGACATAGATGGTGATCAGTATCAAACAAACAAAGAAGGCTGGATATATAATGAACAGGGATTCGTGCTTATGCCCCAACATTTAATGGAAAGAATTTTCACTCATCTACATCAAGGAACCCATTACGGGAAGGATGCAACCTATCATTGGCTACAAAAGTTTATTGTTAGTCCATAAATGCAAAGGACCATCCAAAAGGTAATACAAAATTGCCTGATTTGCACCAGAAACAATCCTAAAGCCGGGCCACCTCCAATATTCAAAGGGGTGCAAACCCGAGGGACAGAACCAAGAGATGCCTGGCAAATAGACTTTACTGTTATGCCAAGAGCCATGGGACATTATAGATATTTGCTGGTATTTGGGGACACCTTCACAGGACGGGTCAAAGCTTTTCTGTGCTGGAGAGAGAAATCTTCCTAGGTAAAAAGGCCTTACTAAAAGAAATTAGCCCTCATTTTGGGTTGCCTCTTTCCATTCAAAGTGACAGTGGAGGAGCTTTCATAGCCAAGGTAACGCAAGGGGTATCTGGGGCCCTCGGACTGCAATAGAAGTTACATGCTTCATGGAGCCCTTATGACTGAAATGATGAATCATACCTTAAAAGAGACAATCACCAAAGTATGTTAAGAAACCAACTTCACTTGAGATAATGTCTTAACAGTTGTCCTGCTGAGGGTAAGAGTAGCCCCTAGAAGCAAGCGCCACTTGAGCCCTTATGAAATGTTAACGGAGACCCTTCCTTAAGACTAAGTATTATTGCTGTCTTGAAAGTGATCTCATTGTAAAAGAATTAGGTACTATAAAATGTGTACAGTCCTTTGGTGCTATCTTATTTTCTGTATATAAATATGCCTCTAGCCAATTAACATTTCCTGCAGACATTCCTGTGCACTGCATAAGCCCGGGGAATTGGGTCCTCCTCAAACTTGGAAAAATGACTGCCCTGAGGATCAACTGCAACCCAAGTGGATTGGAGCCTATGAAGTCCTTCTGATTACACATTCTTCAGTAGAGCTGAGAGGAGTTAAACCTTGGATATACCCCTCCAGAGTAAAAATAGTACCCATTTCTAACCAGCAGCCCCCTTGTCCCCTTTACAGTTCCCAAACAGGGCACGCTCTCCATGGACAGGAGGAAGTAGGAGGACCCAACCTTCCTAACACCAGAGGGGCCTGGAAACCCACTACTGATTTCTCGGCCCCTAATTACACTTGTAAACCCTTAACTGAACTTAAGTTACTTTTCAAATAGAAACAGGACAGCTAAGTCTCCACCTGGTCAGGAAGAGAAGATGAGGACATCTTGAAAGTAGACAGCTCCACCCAGAAGTCTGGACCAGGCTGATATAAATCCAAATCCAGTCACTAAGAATGTTAAAAATAACATGTTTTCACTGGTTCCCAAAGAATAAGGTCTGTTTTTGGAGGACTGTTAAAATTAGGAATCATAGTTCTGTGTATCATGGGGTTAATCTTTTTACTCACCAAATTTTTTACTTATTGTCTATCTCATATATTTAAAAAGGCCTCCCCCACTCACATGTTGATTGCCCAAGACTTAAGCGTTCAAAGTGGGACTTGTGAATATTTACAATCAAGTGCAAAAACAATTTCATTCCTCTTATAAAAATCTATGCCCCTTCTCAGCAGGAAGCAGCTAGAGCGGTCATCACCCTATTTCCCTTAAGATTGGAGGAATGTACAAAGTAAAAGGGGGGCACTAAAACAGCACATAAAACATTGACCTGCTTATCCTGGTTTTGTCTCCTTAAATAGGTTGTTGACTAATCAAACCTTGAGTTATTTTACAGAGACAGCACTCCCATGTGCAAGACAGGAACCCATGTCTCCAGGATGACCCCAGAACCAAGAATCTTCAGTCTGCAGAACTCAAACAATAGACATGTTGCCACTGGAGCCCTTTACCAAGCAAGAAGTTCTTCAATAAGAAAAATCCAGCTTCCAGCTGCCCAAATAGCTTGATTCCAATCAGCTTCTGACTGTCAACACTAGCCAATAAGCTTGTGAAATTCTCCTAACTTATATTTTGCCCTGAACACTGGACAGGGAGACAGATTTGAGCCCTGCCTCCTGTCGGTTGACTCACAATAAAATGCTTTCTTTTCTTAAAAGCTGGTGCCATAGTATTTGCTTCTATGTGTGTTAGACAGTGAGCCCTTGCTTGGTAACAAAAGGATGAAAAATATCCGCTGATGCATAAAACATCTATTATTTCTATCTGGTAGAGTGAAAATGATTACAGTATTTCCTGCTCATAAAGCAGTATTCCAAGCATCTATTAACACTAGTTTATATCCTCTAGCTTGAGGTGAAAACATTAGTTGTTTTATCAACATTAGTTGATAAAATTGCACCTGAGCTGGATGACCAGAACTGAAGTTCTCCTGAGTCTTTAATGACAGATATGTACATTAACTTCGAAAGTTACTTTATGTGTCTTCCTAAACAATGTTCTTTTTTTTTTTTCTACAGTATAGAATTGGAGACCCTGGACTTTAAAGTTCAACTTTGGATACTTCCAACTTTTTTTTTTTTTTTTTTTGCGGTACGTGGGCCTCTCACTGCTGTGGCCTTTCCCGTTGCGGAGCACAGGCTCCAGATGCGCAGGCTCAGCGGCCATGGCTCACGGGCCCAGCTGCTCTGCAGCATGTGGGATCTTCCTGGACCGGGGCACGAACCCGCATCCCCTGCATCGGCAGGCGGACTCTCAACCACTGCGCCACCAGGGAAGCCCTGGACACTTCCAACTTTAATATGCTGTGTGATCTTATGGAAGTTGCTTAGGATTTCTGTGCCTCAGTTTCAGTTTCCCCAAGTGTAAAAATAATAATAATAGCTCCTTCAAAGGTAGATTGTAAGGATTAAATGAGTTACTATGCTAAAAAGCTTAGGAAAATGCTTAACCCATAGTAAGAGTTCTAAAAATTAGCTATTATCATTATAGAGGTGTCTTGCCTGCCTTAAGAAGACTTACAATTCTCACTTCTCTAGTTATCCTTTTTTCCCCAAAACACAAAAGCAGGAGGAAAAGCAAACACCTTGTGATTTTATTCTCACTGACATGTTCCTGTAGGCCTCTCAGTATTAAAACCATATCATTCAGTAGTGTTGCATTTGGCTACTATAATCAAGTTATCTGACTTAGAATGGGTTTTTTGAATGGGTTTTTTTCTTGTGTTATTAGCATGCCATTAATCTTTCTTTTTTTTTTTTTTTTAAATCTTTCTTTTTTTTAAATAAATTTATTTTTGGCTGCGTTGGGTCTTCCTTGCTTCGTGCAGGCTCTCTCTGGTTGCGGTGAGCAGGGGCTACTCTTCATTTTGGTGTGCGGGCTTCTCATTGCAGTGGCTTCTCTTGTTGCGGAGCATGGGTTCTAGGCATGTGGGCTTCAATAGTTGTGGTGCACGTGCTCTAGAGTGCAGGCTCAGTTGTTGTGGTGCACGGGCTTAGTTGCTCCGCGGCATGTGGGATCTTCCTGGACCAGGGCTCGAACGCGTGTCCCCTGCTTTGGTAGGCGGATTCTTAAGTACTGCACCACCAGGGAAGTCCACCATTAATCTTTCTAAAGTGACAATTTCCTGTTGAGAAATGTTGCTATTTGTATTCCTAATGATTATTATAAATTGCAGTCATGTATTAACTCTGACTAGTCTTTATTTAAAGTAACATGCTTACTAATTTTCTGGTTTCATGACTTCCTGTCTCTGGAATATCAGTCATCTCTGAGTCTGTCCTCAGTCCACTGTTTTTACCTAGATGCTCATGGTGTAAGCCACCCACTGTTGGTGACTCCCAAAGTTGATTTACAGCCCTGAATTGACCCGGTGTTTCTGATTCATATAGCTAGGCTTCTTATTGGCACTTCACATGGCTATTCCACTAGCAGCTCAAATACTCTATTCTAAAATATCACTAATACCGTTAACGGCCTGACCAACTTCAAAGATGAAAGATTTTGTCTTGGGCTTCCCTGGTGGCACGGTGGTTAAGAATTTGAGCCTGTGCTCTAGAGCCCGTGAACCATAACTACTGAGGCTGCATGCTACAACTACTGAAGCCCGCGTGCCTAGAGCCCATGCTCTGCAACAAGAGAAGCCACTGCAATGAGAAGCCCGTTGCACTGACCACGCTCACCGCAACTAGAGAAAGCCCACACGCAGCAACAAAGACCCAATGCAGCCAAAAATAAATAAATTAAATAAATAAATTAAAAAAAAAAGATTTTGTCTTATTCACTCTCTGGAACTATATTTACTGTGAATACATCCTCCTGTGAACTCATTCTTTTAAGTAAATTATCCTAACTGAGCCTTGGCAGCAGAAAGGTGGATGAGACCATCAATCAGTCATCACCTACGTCTAGTTTTCCCTAATTGCAAGTCATGAAGTTGTTTTAGGCTTTGTAGTTGCAGTATGTTACCAGCAGAGGGAGACAGTTTCTTACAATTGTGTTACATTTGGCAATGAGCCTTACTTAACAAAGGAATTTGCTGGGCATTTTTTTTAATTGTTTCTGATATTCTCCAATTATCTTTTTAAAAATTAATTAATTAATTTGTTTTTGGCTCCGTTGGGTCTTCGTTGCTGCTCGTGGGCTTTCTCTAAGCTATGGCAAGCGGGGTCTACTCTTCATTGTGATGTGCAGGCTTCTCAATGTGGTGGCTTCTCTTGGTGCGGAGCACGGGTTCTAGGCACGTGGGCTTCAGTAGCTGTGGCACGCGGGCTCAGTAGTTGTGGCACACGGGCTTAGGTGCTCCACGGCATGTGGGATCTTCCCAGACCAGGGATTGAACCTGTGTCCCCTGCATTGGCAGGTGGACTCTTAACAACTTCACCACCAGGGAAGTCCCATGGTGGGCATTCTTAAGACTGAATCTACTAAGAGACCAGAAAGATAGATATCTTGGAGCTCGATTGAGCTCGTTTCCTTTGCAAAGGAAATAGCTTTTCTTCCACTAAATGGATAATCAAGAGGCCAGCCCTAGTTAATCACATAGGCCTCCTGGGCAAGTCCCTTCCTCATCTGTAAAATGAGGGGATGGAGCCAAGTAAGGTCTAAAATTGAGGAAGTGGTGGAAGTTTCTTCCTCCAGGGGGAGAGCCCCAAAAGTTGAGGCAGTGGCATAAACAGGCACTGGCAGAGACCCTAAAGCATGAACTTCTCTTTCTTGTGAAATATGTTTGTTATACCCTTCATGTTTGGGGCTTAGTGATTTGCACTCAGACTTGCAGGTACCTTTGATCTATCACGTGAAACACTCTGGTATGTGATAGGAATATAAGAGCAAAGCCCATAGTGAGAAAACTTTCCATCTGATTTCCAAGGTGGGGCTATGTAGACAGTTAAATAAATGGCAAAACCTACCAGTATTTAAAATGTACATGCCCGTTGAGCCAGCAATTGCATTTCTAGGAAATTTCCCTGTAGATACATTGGCTCATATGCAAATAAAATTATGATGCTATTCATTGCTGCTTTGTTTATAATCACAAAAGACTGGAAACAAATGTCCATCCCTAGAGGATTCATTTTAAAACTATATGGTCCAGCCATGCAAAGGAATAGAATGAATTGTTAACTTAGATGGTTCTAAATAAACTGACATTAAATGATCTCGAAGAACTATAGTTAAGTTTAAACAAAAAGCAAGATCCAGAGCAGTGTGTATAGTCGGCTGCTGTTTGTAGGCTTATCTATTTATATGTGTATGTGTGTATTTGTATATGCATCTCTGGAAAGATACAAGGGACTTGTAACAGTGGTCACTTTGGTGGAGAGGCAAGGTTTACCAGGTAGCTGGGGGGACTTGTAGGATGGACTTAATATTTATTATATGTCCTTTTGTACCTTTTGACTTTTGTTTTATGTACATATATTATTTATTCTAAATAAGTAAGAGCACAAGAAATGAATTTCAGTAATGGATTGTGGGGATGAACTCTGCATGATATTTATGAGAGAGACCATAGCCACTCCTCTCATCCTAGCCTTATATCTTGTCCCCGTACCTCCAGCCATGTCCCAATCTGTCTTCACACTGCAGAGAGATTGTGCTAAAACACCATTTCATCACATATCCTCTTTGCCCCCCAATCTCCATGACCTAGGAGGTAATACCCAGTTTTCTTCCTGATATTCCAGGCCGTATATAAACTGACCTCAATCTTATGTCCTGTTGTTTGTCAGAAGCAACATTGTGTAGAGTTCAATAGCAAAGGCTTTGAGGTGAGACCACCTGCGTTCAAACCCTACCCATGACCATGAGTTGAGTCACTTAATCCCTGGGTGCTTCAGGTTCATCATCTGTAAAATAAGCTCAACAATGGCACTTACTTAGCAGTATTTGGTACATAATGAGAGTATACAATATACATCGACTGTGATTATTATTAAAGACTTTGCTTTAATAATAATACTTTTGTGCTTATCACAATTGATAATTTTATATTGGCTTATTTATTTGTTTATTGTCTGTCTCTCCCAGTAAACTGTTGGGCTCTCCATGAGGGCAGGGACTTTGTTGTTTTATTTAAAAGTACATTGCTGTACATACCACATGGCTTGGCACATATTAGGTGCTCACTAAATATTTGACTGAATGCCCTCTTAGTTTTCAAATTCCCAGTTCATTCATTCTTTCATCCATTTAACAAATATTTAGCGAGTCCCTACAGGGTGCCAGTCTCTATAATTATGTGATAAAGCATTGAACAAAACAGACAAAAATCCCTGCCATCCTTGAGCTAGGAGATTCAGGGTGGAGTGGTTTCTGTATTTGAACCTGTTCTAACATAATCTAGCAGTTCCAAACCTAACTGGACATCAGAATCCCTGGGGAGCTTTAGAAGAAGTCTGAGTCAGTGTCTAAAGTGAGCCCTGCAACCTGCATGTTTTTATACAAGTAAGATTTTATTTTTGTCACTGTTAAGAGTCTGAATTTTAAACAGATTCTTGGACTCATGACTCATATCAGTTGGCTCATTCAACTTTGGTACCTATCTCACCCCCAGTAGCTTTTCCAGAACTACTACCTTCATCATGAAACTCCATGAGTTTTCCCAATTCAAACTTGAACTTCTTCAGCATTTTTACTTTATTGTCTATTTATTTTTATTAAATTTTTTTATTGAAATATAGTTGATTTACAATGTTGTGTTAGTTTCAGGTGTACAGCAAAGTGATTCTATTATACATATGTATATATATCTGCATTTTTACTTTTCTAACAAAGACATCATGGAGTGGATAATTAGACTGGTGAGCCTCATGTCTTTTCCAATGCTGTCTGGAATCAACTTATTGACAATTTCTATCTAGTCATTTGTCTGCATCATCTTCTGGATTTGTCAGACCCGTTGGTGCTGAGCGTAAGAGGTCTTCTGAATTTGATTGTTGCATTTTTTTAGTAAAGCCAAGAGAGAATAGACAAGCAAATAACCATTGGTAGTCTTGACATCAACATGAGTTTCAATCACGATCTGCTGTTTTTTTGACCATGGAGCTCCTTTTGTCACAGGTATGATCCATGCCATGGAAATTAAGCAGTTTTTCCCCTGAACATCTTCAGTAATCAGCTTGAATTTTTTTAATGTAACTTCATCATTCTGCAGATCAGGAAGGCTCACTTCAAAAACAACAACCCCTGAGGCCATCAGATGGGATTTTGGTTCCCAGAGGTTTTTTTTTTTTTTTTAAGATTTTTTTGATGCGTACTATTTTTAAAGTCTTTATTGAATTTGTTACAATATTGCTTCTGTTTTATGTTTTGTTTTTTTGGCCATGAGGCATGTGGGATCTTAGCTCCCCAACCAGGGATCAAACCCCCACCCCCTGCATTGGAAGGCAAAGTCTTAACCACCGGACTGCCAGGGAAGTCCCCCCGGAGTTCTTATGACTAGTGTTTTTCCAATATTTCTTATATTGAACATAGCTGGTGCTTTCACAACATACCAATCTTTCTTAGAAAACAGATCAACCACTTTCTTCTTGGTACCCTTTTTGCTGCTATTCATAAGGTGCTTGTTCTTGCTGACCTCCATGGTACTGTTCAGAGAGCCAAAAGGTGGAGCCTGCATTTTTAAAAGGAAGTGCTCAAAAGCTGGTCCAGTGTTTCTAACATTGAGTCTACAGGGTACTTGGGGGTCAGGGTGGTGGGGTTCACAAGTTCTATGACAATTTTTAAGCTTGGGATTTTTAATGATACAATTTTAATATTTATTTATATTTATAATTGCCAAGTTTCTCTTTTGCAGTGATATTTCCTAACTGAAAGTCTTGAGTTTCTTAAATCAGTGTTTCTCATACTGGGATTCCATGAGTGTTTACCCAGGGGTCTTTGCATTATTCAAGTTTGTGGAACACTGATCTAGTGCTTTCTAGTGTGAGATTGACCCAAGTTTGTTCAATAGCATCTTGCCTTCCCAACTTCAGAGCAGACCTGGGTTCTGGCCCAGCCCTATGTCCTAAGAGATGTCCCAGAAGGTCCACTTTACCCAGGGTGGTGGGCTGGCAGCTCAAGGTTGCTTCATTTTTAGGTGCAAGGGATGAAGACTGAAGCCCTTGGGCTCTGTATCTCTGGCATTTCCTTAGACCACATGCTGTGCAGGTAATTCACGGAGGTTCTCACCTACACACCAGGCTGCTCCCTTGGAAGGGGGATTTTGCTGGAACCAGTGATAGTGATACTGGAAAGTACAAGAGCTTGGGAACCAGAAGCGCCTGAGTTCAAATCCTACCTTCCCCCCCAACTCCCCAGATATGTGGCTTTGGGAAAATAACTGATATATCCCGCACCTCAGTTTCCTCATCTGAAACATGGAGCTAGTAACAAGTCACACAATGGTTGGTACACAATTATGGGAGGCTTCGGTTGCATAACCAAGGCACTGAGTTTCTCTCCTTCAGTTGACATCAAGAGCGCTTGTGCTCATCGGGCCCTCGGGGTACACATGAATTAATTCCTGGTCTAACATCTATCATAGACTCAAGCCGTTGGGAAAACTGCTCAGTTGTCCCTAGCAGTGCAGAGGAGGGTGAGTGCAGTTCTAATGCCGTTTGTAGGCACCCGAAGAAAGCGAGCGCGGAAGCGCGAGGTTTTCTCACTCCAGCTTGGCTCCAGGCGGCGTTCCAACCTCGGAGAATCTCCGGGGACCAGGGGGGTGGGGGGTGGGGGCGGCGGGCCGCGGCGTGTACCTTCCCAACATGGCGCCGCCCATAGGCCGCCTGCCGCGGTCTCGCCGCACTGACGTGTGTGCGCGCGCGTGTGTCCTGTGTGCCGGTCCCCGGCGCATGCGCGCTCCGTGTGGTCTTCTCCCGGCCAGAGCAGCAAGAGCGGCGGCGGCGGCGGTGACGGCGGCGGAGGCGGCTGCGGCGTTAGAGCGGAGGAAGATGGCGGCTCGGAGCGGCTGGGTGTCCCGCCAGCTGTGAGGAATCCCGAGTGCGGCAAGCGCGGCCTGGGGCGGAGCGCCTCTGCTCAGATCCTATCCCCGGCTCCCTCACCTTCTTCGCCAGCGGAGCGTACCCGAGAGCGTGGCGCTGGCTGGGCCAGGTGAGGCCTCTTCCTCTCCCGGGGCCGCGGCGGGGAGCTGGCGGCTTATGCCCTTTATGCCACGGGTCCGGCGCAGGCCCTGCACCCCGCGCGGGGGTCGGTGCCGGCTGGCCTGGGGGCCTTGCTGTAGTCATTCTCGGCCTCCCCGGGTGAGGCAGGGCGGAGGAGAACCCCTTTCCAGGCAGCCCTTGGGATGGGGGCGAACCCGGCCTCTCCCCTCTAGCACGGCGGTTTTCGTCCCCGCACCGGAGCCACGAAAGGGTGTGTGACCAGTGTAAGGATGGCTTTGGGGTGTCAAATTATCTTCCACCCCACCCCCAAATCTTTAACACCTTTTGAGAGGAGCCGGAGTTCGGTGCCCTCCAAAATTGGGGCTGCGGCGAGGGGCCAGCATCTCTGAAGCTGCAAAAGGAAGATTTTGGAATTGGCTTAAAAAATGAAACACAAGCAGCCTTTCCTACCCCTTAGTTTTTTGAGTGTTCCCCCAGTGAGGTAGGAACTGCGGATCTCCTTGATTGAGACAGCAGCCCACGTTGTGACCGTGGAAGGCTTCTGGTGAGAATTGGTGCAAAGGGAACCGTGGAGGGTGGGAACCAATTTGTAAACGAAGAAAAAAACAGTCGTAAGATCTTGATAGTGTCTGGAAAGTAACTTCGGGGCTAATGAAGTCCTCTCGATCCTTTGAAACCTTTGGATTGTTGAGATTCGGAATACCCAATTGCTTTTGTCTGTTAATCTCCCGAATTTTATTAGGAAAATAAATGCTTCATTTCTCAATTGCCAAAGTCTTTGGACTTTTCTGTGGTGGGATTCCTACTGCTCAGCGTGAAGATTCAGACACATTACCAGTTCTCGCTTGCTGGCAGGGACATTGTACTATACTTACCCTTTTTGAGAACAACTTTTGTTGTTGTTGTTCAAATGCTAATTTGGAGACTTTGTTTCTTTCAAGTAGGGAAGCCGGTTTGAAGCCTTGTGGTCTCTTCCTTGAGGAATGAAGGCTTCAGTTGCAGTTGTGCTACGGGGAATTGTTGAGGAGATAGCATTGGCTTGGGCACACCAAATACCTTTTATAACTTAAATTTGTGTTTAAGAATGATGACGTCATGGATTTAAAGGGACAAGGAAAATTTGAGAGGAAATAGCATCAGTTAGAATTGAACATTTAAGATTCAGTCTATAGCTTTTACAGTGAATAGTGGTGCTCTGTTTCAGATCCCTAATTTTGAGCGTATTCATGTGTATAATCTGATTGGTTTCCTTTCTGTTGTATGTTGTCATTTTATATCCTGTAACTGTTTGCTTTTGACAAGCCCAGTATGAATATATTACTTTATCTACATTGACCCATGGGTGTTTTGTCTGTTTCAAAAAGCTTTTAATTGTTAAAATGACAACTGTTTAGTTTAATAGTAGCTAATTTTTTGACCATTTTTTTCTTTTCTTAAAGCCTTTTCCATAGAGATTTGTACATTTTCTTAGTGCCTTTGCTAAGGACATAAACCTAAACCAACAACTTCTCCATTTTAGACAATTGGAGAGCCACTCTCCATTTCAATTTGCTAATAAAGAGTCATGAAATTAATGCAGTGAAACATCCTGGTGGTTTGACATTATACTTCTTGGCATAATGTGTTGCATTGTTGTGCTAAATCATCATCAGATATTGATGCACCTTCATGACATCCATGACATCATTCACTCTCCAGCATTTTGCCTTTTGCAATTTCTTGCCTTCTCAGAGTCACAAAGAAAGAGGATCAGGAAAAATAGCTTAGGATGCTTCTTAAATGTCTGATTTCTAGAAGAGCCTTCTCTAACACCGCTTTATATAGTTAAAACCCTTCTGTAGGACTCAGAGCTGTGTAATTGCTACCCATTGTGAAAATGCTAGCAAAACCTCTAGGTTTTACAAGAATATTGAGGTCCCAAGGAGAAGTTATCTCAAAGATGAACAAATACGTGATTATCTTTGTGATTTCAGGGTTGTTTTAGTCTATATAAAACTAGAAGCCATTTGTTTAAATATTGCCCTTCCCACTTCACAAGATTGTTAATGTGAAGCAAAAGAGTAATGTTTGTGAAAGTGCTTTGTAAAATAGAAGGTGAATGTAAGATTGATTATTCAATACCAGTTTTATGAAAATACCTATTGAGAGCCCTCTGTGTGTTGGACATTTTGGGAAGTAGGTACTGATGATTCTAACAGCTTTTGGTCTCAAGTTGCCTGCAGTCTGGTCGGGGAGCCAGACTGAGAAACTAGTTAAATATATTGTAGTGTAAGAAATGCACTGAATGCGACCAAGGGAGTCAAGGAAGGCTTCTCAGAGCCAGGATGTCTTTCCCCAACCTTTCCTGTTATTCTGCAGAAAAGTATGCCTTTTGTGAGCAACCTGCTTTTTATAAAAACTTAAAAATTTTCTGTCACAAGTTCTTTTCCTCTTTTATTCATTCATTGTCATGACACTTCCCACACAGTATGCCCCAGTTATGGTTTCTGCATTCTCAAAAATCCACCAGAGTCTTGGGAGAACCTTTTTGAGAGTGAGTCATAGGCACAGGCAATAAACACAAACATTGCAGCTGCAGTTTCAGGTATCTCCGATTACTAAGTGGCGACAGCTCTAGAGCGGGGATGCTTTTATTTTTGTTTTGTAAACTGGCACGAGAAGTACTGTATGATTTGAATTTGATCACATTCAGTTAATAAATGTTTAGTTGTCAGCCCCTTAGAATGTTGACTGTAAGTGATTATTAGTACTGTCTCCGGTCTCCCAATAATAAATAAAGCAAGAAGGTCCTTCTCCTTTTGAGGTGAAGCTGACAGTTTAAGCCAGAAGTATACTAAACTATTTTATAGAATCTATTTATGTAGATCGAGGCTGCTTAGCATCTCTGATGTTAAACTTCTGTTCAATGCAAGTTCCTCATCTTAGTGCTGTGGTATTTTATGATTAATTTAGCATGTTGTCACCTACATTGCAGAAATTTTATGGATTTTTGGATTGAGTGGAATCTGTAAGTGGTGCAGTATTGAACACATACCATCTGTATCTTAACTGAACATGAGTGCTTTAAGGTGGTGGTTGACAAGGAAGTGAAGGTGATGTGTTTGTTCATTCTTCTATATTGTGGCAGTTTGTCACATGTAGAAAGATATGACCTACAGACAAGTCATTTTAAAATTGCCCAGTATGAAGCTCATAACACTACAGCTTATTTTTAAAATTGTTTCTTATGACATTCTTCTAAATATCTTGTAAAATTAGTGGTACTCCTGTAGAGCTTAATTTTGTGCTTACTTACTCATGCATGTATCGGAAAGCAAATTTGCTTTGAATTCTGATTCTTCCTTTATTAAGTTTCTACTTTTTAATTTCTAAAGTTTTCTCCTAGGCTTTTTATTTAATTTTTTCTAGTGTTGCTGTTCTGTTTTGCTTCAAAGGTGGCTGTTTTGCTTCAAAGGTGGAAGTATCTTGTGGTACTTTGATGCTTGTTTATATATATAAATCTGATAAATGTACAGATATTCTATAAAGCAATAGTTACTTGTAAATTTTACTACTCTGGACAGTAACTTAGCTTAAATAGTAACATATTTTCTCTTGTCTCCTAGTAATACATAGATTTCAGGTAGTTCATTTAATTTCTTTTTTTTTTTCCTGGCTGTGTTGGGTCTTCGTTGCTGTGCTGCGGCTTTCTCTAGTTGCGGCGAGCAGGGGCTACTCTTCGTTGTGGTGTGCGGGCTTCTCATTGCAGTGGCTTCTCTTTGTTGCGGAGCACGGGCTCTAGGTGCATGGGCTTCAGTAGTTGTGGCACGGGGGCTCAGTAGTTGTGGCTCGTGGGCTCTAGAGGGCAGGCTCAGTAGTTGTGGCACATGGGCTTAGTTGCTCCACGGCATGTGGGATCTTCCCGGACCAGGGCTCGAACCCGTGTGCCCTGCATTGTCAGATGGATTCTTAACCCCTGCACCACAAGGGAAGTCCCAGTTCATTTAATTTCTATAAAGGCAAGCAAGTTCCAGTTTTAGCTACTAATATTCCCTTAGAATATTTAACATTTAGGATACGTTTATTTCAGCTATTTTAAGGAATTCACTGGTATGGCATACTCTTCCAAATTTGTGTTTCCTTTATTATTCTCATTTTAAATGTTTGATTCATGTTACTATCTAGAGAACAAGAAATTTTTTTCCAGAATGAACCTCTTGGTGCATTGTTTGGAGAAAGATTGATGTTAATTATAAATTGATCAATACAGTTTTACTAAATGTTGCCTCTCCCATCTGCTGGTTTTTCAGATGCAAATCAAGGGAAAATGGAATTTATCCTTCTGTTTCAGTATTTATTTTTAAAGCTTTTTTGCTTAGTAGTCTTGCTGTGTTTTGCCAAAAAGCGACAGTGTCTTGTCTTTTCTTGGTTGATCCAGCAGTGTTAAATGTTTGCAGTCTGTTCTGCAGGACTGCTTTCTTAGCTTTTGCCTTGAGATACTTAGATAGATCCTTCAGTCTAGTCAAAAGCAAGCAAGCTGCTGTCTTCCTTATTACTGAATCTGAAGTTTTACTTTCCTGTGGGTCCTTCAAATTTTGATTTGTCTGTCTTCCTTACGTCCCCCCACCTTTTTTTTTTTTCCAGTAAATGCAGTTCTCTCTTCCAAGTGTGTTTCATAAATCATAATGGAATTTTGGAATATAATTCCCTATAGAGCTGCATAATGATGTGTGCGTTAGAATTTCACATTTTATTTAACTTATAAGTAACTTAATGGTAATGAATCTTGAAGACATTATGGTAGGTGAAATAAGCCACAAAAGAACAAATATTGTATGATTACACTTGTATGAGGTACCTAGAATAGTCTAATTCATAGAGAGAGAAAGTAGAATGGTAGTTGCCAGGGGCTGAGGAGAGGAGGGAAAGGGGAGCTACCTTTAATGGATATGGAGTTTTCGTTTGGGATCAAAGTTCTGAAGATGGATGGTGGTGATGGTTGCACAACAATGTGCATGTACTTGATGCCACTGAACTGCATATTTGAAAATGGTTAAAATGGCAGTTTTTATGTCAAGGTGTATATTAACACACACACACAGGAAGCTTAATGGTTTACGTGTGCTCTGTGGGCTGGCTTGATAATTATTTATTTCAGTATAGTAATTAAGATCATAGGCTTTGGCCCCAGGTAGACCCAGGCCTCTACCCTAGTTCTGCTACTTTGCTTGGGTATGCACCTTAGGTTCTCTAAGCCTCAGTTTTTTCATCTATAAAATGAGGATGATGCCCCCACGTTTTGGGACAATTAAATGTGGGAATACGTGTGAACTTTCTCAGCACATTGCCTAGCATATAGTAAACACTTAAATCTTACACATTATTATTACATTGTTTTATGGAACAGTAAAACTGGGACAAGGGAAACTTGTCTCCTAGCTTCCTCATAGCATAGTCCAATGGCATACTTGTCCTGTATGCAGACATACCTGTAGCAGGAATACATGTTTTCTGGTTTCTCCCGTGCTTCCCTTTCTGTATTTGATTGGAGAACTGGGCTTATTCATGTCTTCATTTGATATCACTGCCCTTATGTCTCTTAAATCCATCTAGATGTGATCTTTCTTTTATGCCTCTTGGTTTTCCAGGGACTTTATAGAGCATATCCTCTAACTCTGCTGTCCACGTGTTCACAACTGAGTCCATTGTTTCACCTCTTACCTCCCTTAAGATAAAAACCTTTACTAACCAAGTTCCCTTCTTAATATTCCCATCTCTGTAGATAGAATACGTTTATTCTGGTCTGATAGACCATGAAACTGGGAGTCATTTGTTAATACCCTTTTTTTAAAAAAAATCTTTTGTATCCTGCCATGTAGATCTGTATTATCTTCCTCAGTATCCCTTAGGTTTCCCTGCTCCTCGTTATACTTGCTGACATGACTCTAGACCAGGCTTTTATGAGCTGAGGGCAGACTGAAGTACCGCTGTAGTTCTTAACTAGTCTTGTTGCCAGGGCTCTGCTACTTACTAGTTGTATGATCTCAGCCTCCCTCATCTTCAAAATGGGAGTTACAATTCCTACTGCATGACATACGTGTGCAATATTTAACTAAGTGTCTAACACATGGTGAACACTGCATAAGAAGTATTTGCTGTTACTTGAGTTTCTCTTCTTGGTAATTTTTGGAAATGGTTAAGATTGAAGTGACAGTACTACAACAGACCAATCTTAAGGGACTGCGATCTGAATGTTTCCCCTCTGATCGGGAACCTACGGTAACTCATTATTGCCTACTCCCTTACTGATCTTTGAAGCTCTCCATTTGGCCCTCATTGTACCTTTCCAGCCTTATTTTACATGATACCCATCATGTGGTCTGTTCAAGCCAGACTAGTCTCACTGCCTCTCATGTATATCATGTTCATTTTTATAACTGGAATATTCATTTTCCTAGGTAGGAGGCATATTTTTCATTAACTACTCTATCCAGCTCTGTAGAGTATCTCCTGTACGCTCCACCACTTAACCACTGTTGCCCTGTGCTAATGAATTCCTGCCAAATACTTAAAAGGGATATATCATGCAGTATAATTCACATGTAATATTTTTAGTGTCTTCTGTGCACATTTAGTACTTACATATTAGGCACTCAAATATTCATTCAGTGTATGCGTTTGATTCTTATGGGCTGATGTTCTTCGTGAGCTTTCTGAGGCATTGCATGATCCTAAGTGTCTGTTGAGTCTTTTTTGCCTTTTTGTTCATTGGTCCATTCATTCAAAAAACATTTATTAAATGCTGTGTGCTAGGCATGGTTCAAGATATTAGGGTTACAGTGGACAAAATAGGCAAGGGCTCTGATTTCTAGGATCTTACATTCGAGAATGAAGAAAGCAGTTAATGAATGAACAAAACTTCAGACAGTAATAAATACTTCAAAGAAAATAAAAGAGAGTTAGCTATAAGGGAAGACTGAGATTGGTTTAGAGAAAGCCTCAGTGAGAAGGTGACATTCAGGCTGAAAGACACAAGGCAGAATGTTTAATGCTAAGTTGTGGGGACATAAGGAACAGCTAGCGCAAAGGTCTAAAGAACAAACCAGGATCTAGTTGGGACTCTCAAGTTGCATTTGGCTGTTGTTTAGTTTTTGCTTCATAATCTAAAATAGCCTCCTCCCCTTCCCATTTTTTTTTTCTTTTGCTCAATGACACTGCCTTTTTTTTTTTTTCTTTTTTTTCTTTTGCTGTACGCGGGCCTCTCACTGTTGTGGTCTCTTCCGTTGCGGAGCACAGGCTCCGGACGCGCAGACCCAGCGGCCATGGCTCATGGGCCCAGCCTCTCCGCAGCATGTGGGATCTTCCCAGACCGGGGCACGAACCCGTGTCCCCCGCATCAGCAGGCGGACTCTCAACCACTGCGCCACCAGGGAAGCCCGGCACTGCCTTTTTGAAGAGACCAGTCTGGGTCTCTGGTAGACTCTTCCACATTCATGATTTGTCTTACTATTTCCTTGTGCCAATTAATTCCTTCCTTTATCACCTTTTAAGACAATTGACAATTTGCAATCCTTTGTGATACTGTGTATTCAAGTTGTATCACACTTGATGTCAGCTTTTGCCGTTATAATGATGCTGAATTTGATCACTTGGTTAATGTGCAAGTCCTAGATCTTTCCATTGTAAAGGCTTCCCTTTACATGGATCAAGTAATCTGTGGGTAGCAATTTAATACAACACAATTACTCTATTCCATCTTTCACCTGTTGGTTTTAACGTCCATCAGAGATCCTTGCCTGAATCAGTTGTTTCATTGGAGGTTGCAAAAGGATGATTGTTATTGTTGTATTCCTTCCACATTTATTAGCTGGCTAATAAATGAGAATCAACTGAGAATTAACTACTAAAAGTCTCTCCTAATAAGGCAGGGTGTTTTGTTTAATTCTTTGCTTTTCATTGTAAATTTTCTTGGTGAAGAACTGGTCACCTCAATGGTAGCAAATGAGTTTCTTTTCTATTTTCTGTATCATTGTAGGCACGTGAATTTTTATTTATTCATTATTTTACAGTTAGTTACAGCCATTAGTCTCTTTTTTTTTTTTTTTTTTTTTTGCGGTACACGGGCCTCTCACTGTTGTGGCCTCTCCCGTTGCAGAGCACAGGCTCCGGACGCGCAGGCTCAGCGGCCATGGCTCACGGGCCCAGCCACTCCGCTGCATGTGGGATCTTCCCGGACCGGGGCACGAACCCGCGTCCCCTGCATCGGCAGGCAGAGTCTCAACCACTGCGCCACCAGGGAAGCCCCATTAGTCTCTTTAAAGCAGAACTTTCACCAGTATGAGTGTCTTCAAGCTAGTGTTGTGTCCTTTTGATGTGCCCCGTGTGCCCTTTGGTGTTTGGGTGGTTTTCTCTTGCAAGATTTTCCAGGTGCACCTTGTACTCTCTCTGTTCTTGACCCGAAATCAGTCATTTTTCTAGGAAGACCTAGTTACTTTTACAGAGAATGCCATTAGAAACCAAGATCTGAGTGCTACGAATGCTCATTGCTTACTGGGTCTTCATTATTTCTAGGTCCTTTCAGTGGGCAGAGGTAGAAAATATGTTTTTTAGAAATCAAAACTTCATATTGATATTTCCAATTTAATTTGAATCTTTACAGGGTTCTTTTCTTTAGATTTTATATTTGTCTCTCTTTCCTTAAACTGGAAATCTTATTTTTTTAGTACTGTTCACGTTTATTTGTTCTATACTACAGTATACATAACTCTTATTTTTATTTAAAAAAAATTTATTTATTTATTTGGCTGTGTCGGGTCTTTGTTGCAGCACGCGGGATTTTCGTTGCTGCGCATGGGATCTCAGTTGCAACATGCGGGATCTAGTTCCCTGGCCAGGCATTGAACCTCGGCCCCCGTGCATTGGGAGCGTGGAGTCTTAATCACTGGACTACCAGGGAAGTCCCATACGTAACTTTTAAAAATATAGTCTTCAGGGCTTCCCTGGTGGCACAGTGGTTGGGAGTACGCCTGCCGATGCAGGGGACGTGGGTTTGTGCCCCGGTCCGGGAGGATCCCACGTGCCGTGGAGCGGCTGGGCCCGTGGGCCGTGGCCGCTGGGCCTGCGCGTCCGGAGTCTGTGCTCCGCGGCGGGAGAGGCCACAGCAGTGAGAGGCCTGTGTACCGCAAAAAAAAAAAAAAAAAAATATATATATATGTATATATATACACACACGTATATATATACACATATATATACATATATATATAGTCTTCATGTTGTTACTAACAAAATTACTGAGGTAAATTTAAAATTTATTTGTCATTCTTTTTTTACCCTTAGAACATTCTGTCAACATCCAGTAAAGAAAATGGAAAAACATACTAGATAGTTCAAATATAGGAGATTTAATGTAGGTTGCAAGACTGAGAGAGCAAAAAAGAGTAGGGCACGGTGACTTAGAGATTAATAACTAGGGTGAAATTGAAACTTCCCTGGTGGTCCAGTGGCTAAGATTCCGTGCTCCCAATGCAGGGGGCCCAGGTTCAATCCCTGGTCAGGGAACTAGATCCCACAAGCATGGCACAACTAAGAGTTTGCATGCTGCAACTAAAGATTCTGCCCACTGCAACAAAGATCCTGCATGCCACAACTAAGACCCAACACAACCAAGTAAATAAATAAATATTAAAAAATAAATAAAGTAACTGGGGCGAAACTATTACCTCAAGAGTTGGGAACAAAAGGGATAGATGGTATTATCAAACCTTTTAAAGAAAATGGAGAGGGGGTCACCCCCGACCTCAAGCACTGCTGCCACTTTCAGATCTGGGAGCAAGAGGGGGAATTGCCAAGATCCGCCACATGGCTGGTGCTTGGATCATCCTCTTCCTAATGTTTATTAGTTTCTGGTTTATCCTTACAGTGTTTCCTTTTGCAAAAATAAACAAATATCTACATATATTCTTTTGTATCCGTTCTTACACAAAAGATTGCCATATTATGTACACTGTTCAGCATTTCTTTTCACTTAATATATCCTAGAGATTATGCCTTATTGGAACAGAGGTAGTCCCTAATCATATTCACAGCTTCATTGTGTGGATGTGCCAGATTTGTTCAACTAGTCACTTTTTGATGGTAATCAGTAAGTAATGCTTTACTGCTGATCTTTTAAAAATAGATTTTGGTGGGAATTCCCTTGTGGTCCAGTAGTTAGGACTCGGCACTTTCACTGCCGAGGGCCTGGGTTCAGTCCCTGGTTGGGGAACTAAGATCCCACAAGCCATGTGGCGTGGCCAAAAAAAAAAAAACCACCCTGCTTTAAAATAGATTTTGGTATGTGTGTTAGAAAGAGCATTGAGCTGATAACAGGTTCTGTTTTGCCACTAAATACATGACCTTAAGGAAGTCACCTAAGTTTTCGGACTTCAGTTTCCTCATTTGTAGCATAAGGGTTAAATTGCTCCATAATCTCTAAGATCTCCTGCTATAATATTTTATGTTTTTCTGAGAGTTTTATTAGCCATATTTTAAACCTATTGCTCAGTAAAGTATGTAAAGCATAGGAAAATTATAAACGAGAACGTAAGGTTAAGTTTTAGAAGTACTACTGAGGGTTTTCTAAACTTGAATCTGTTCAGGTGCTTGTTAAAAAAATGAAGATTCCTGGGCCCATCCCTGTTTTCTGAAACAGTCTCTAGGAAGTGTACCTACTAGGTGATTTTTTTTTTTTTTAATGATCAAGCTTGTGAAACAAGATTTACTTCATGTGCGTATGCCATTGTCCTTTAGGTTTCCTGAGGATAGGGAGTAGTCAGGACATTATTTACCCTTCATGAATTCCTTTTCTCTGACCACCACCAGAAGAAATATAAGTAGAAATGAAAATTTCCATTCTCTTACAGCATCTTGTCAAAATGTACTATGTTCTTTGCAGAATATTTTTGTGTCAGTGAGGTTGCTGGTTCTATATGCAAATTGAGAGATTTGATGGGAATACCGTACAATTGTAGAGTGCTTTGAATTCTGCTTCCTGAAACACTGTTTTCACCATGCTTCTCATTTGCTCACATTTAGTGAATTCCTTCCGAGAGACTTCAGAACACATTGGGTTCCAGTTCTGGTTCCTTTTCTTTTTACAGAGCTGGCTAATTGTGGGCAAATGAATTTATCTGGGTCTCATAATCTTCATCTGTAAAACATAACTGATAATATGTCCCTTATAGAATTGAGGTAGGGTTAAATGAGATAAGGCGCTTGGCACAAACTCTTAATACCTGTTGATTCCCTTTCCTCTCAGCTAGTCTTCACACCAGCTGCCTTTTAATGATTTCTTAAGAAGTTGGTACTCAGAGTCCATGGACTGGCAACGTTGGCATCACCAGGGTTAGAGTGCAGAATGTCAGGTCCCACTCCAGGCCTGCTGAATCTGAATCTGTAGTTTGAATTGCTCATTAAAATTTGAGAAGCATTGGAACCTTAAGAGATTTTCTTTTTGTCTGAGTTCCTAATGATTTCGTTGTTCTTTTTACCTTTGGCAGGTTGGTTTTGCTGTGCGCTATTAGCTAAAGCTATTTAGATCAAATATGTGAGCACGTGTTCAGAATAAAAGTTCACCTGCAGAAGTGTTTACGTATTATTATTAAATACTATTAAAAGTTAGGTTTAGGTAGATTTTTTTATAGTGAGTTCAGAAGAGTGCATAAAATATGTGCAGTGTAAAGAATAATTATAAGCAAACATCTGTGTAACCGCCATCCAGGTCAAGTGATAGAATATTGCCAGTGCCTCAGAGGTACTTCCAGTGTAGCCCTTTTTGATTACAACCATTTCCTGTCTTAGAAGTAATTACTGTTTTGTCTCATGATACTTTCCTTGCTTTTCTTGATAGTTTTATCACCTGTGTATCTAAACAATAGTTTAGTTTTGCCTGTTTGTCAACTTTACATAAATGGAATCATACTTCGTGTATTTTTTTGTTGTCTTCTTCTGGTCAGTATTAGAGATGTATCCATTTATTGTATAGATTTTCTTTTTAAAGTAGTAGAGCGCAAAAAAATTCTGGCAAGTTTTGAATAATTTTAGCTGTAGTATTAAACCTTGATTTTTTTTTAAAGAAAACAGAAACATTAATTCAAAAAGATATACGCACCTCACTGTTCATAGCAGCATTATTTATGACAGCCAGGATATGAAAGCAACCTAAGTGTTCATCAGTGGATGAGTGGATAAAGAAGATGTGGTACACACACACACTGTAATACTACTCAGCCGTAAAAATGAATGAAATTTTGCCATTTGTGACAATGTGGATGGACTTGGAGGGTATTATGCTTAGTGAAATAAGTCAGACAGAGAAAGACAAATACTGTATTATATCACTTATATGTGGAATCTAAAAAATACAGCAAACTAGTGAATATAACAAAAAAGAAACAGACTCATAGATATAGAGAACAAACTAGTGGTTACCAGTGGGAGAGGGGAGGGTCAAGGGTCAAGATAGGGGTAGAGGATTAAGAAGTACATTCTACTGTGTATAAAATATATAAGCTACAAGGGTATATTATATACCTTGTAGCTATATTAGCTATTAATATAGCTAATATTTTATAATAGCTATTTATAATAGCTATTAATATAGCTATATTAGCTATTAATATAGCTAATATTTTATAATAACCTTTAAAAATTGTGAATCACTGTGTTGTATACCTGAAACTTATATGATATTGTACATCAGCTATACCTCAATTAAAAACAAAAACTTAATGCTTAGTTTTCTTTGGAAAACACCCATCTATACAGTTTGTTTTTTTCTCCTCTACTTAAAGATACATAGCTGTAATATCTAAACCACTGTGCACTTTGTTTCTAAATATTACAAAATTGCTAGTTTTGTTATATTTATTTTTGGCAGGAATATTATACACTCTCCTGGGTGTCTTTTGTTTTAAAATTAGACTGTAGAGGGGGCTTCCCTGGTGGTCCAGTGGCTAAGACTCTGGGCTGCCAATGCAGGGAGCCCGGGTTTGATCCCTGGTCAGGGAACTAGATCTTGCATGATCTGGCATGTGGCAATGAAGATCCCGCGTGCTGCAGCTAAGATCTGGTACAGCCAGATAGATAGATAAATATTTTAATAAAATAAAATTACACTGTAGAATAGCCTACTTTTATTTTTATTTATTTATTTTTGGCTGCTTTGGGTCTTAGTTGCAGCATGTGGGCTGTTTGTTGCAGCGCACAGGCTTCTCTCTAGTTGTGGTGCGTGGGCTCAGTAGTTTTGGCACGCAGGCTTAGTTGCCCTGCAGCATGTGGGATCTTAGTTCCCTGACCAGGGATCGAACTCGTGTCCCCTGCATTGGAAGGCGGATTCTTAACCACTGGACCACCAGGGAAGTCCCTATTCTACTTTTTTTTCTTTCATTTTTATTTTTTATTTTTGGCTGCGTTGGGTCCTTGTTGCTGCGCATGGGCTTTCTTTTTAGTTGCGGTGAGCAGGGGCTACTCTTCATTGCCGTGCACGGGCCTCTCATTGCGGTGGCGTCTCTCGTCTTGGAGCACCGGCTCTATGTGCGCGGGCTCTAGAGCGCAGGCTCAGCAGTTGTGGCGCATGGGCCTAGCTGCTCCGCAGCATGTGGGATCCTCCCAAACCAGGGCTCATACCCGTGTCCCCTGCATTGGCAGGTGGATTCCCAACCACTGCGCCACCAGGGAAGCCCCCCCATTCTACTTTTAAATATGTATTTTTACATTTAAAAATCAGAATCAAGTTGAATTTACTGAAAATTTGGGAGACATTTTTACAAATTACAGAATAGATGTTTGTTGTAATCAATTCACATAAGTGAATCCTTTTTTACAAACTACCACAGATAACTACTTTTGACAGTTTGAAATGAAATTTTCTCTGTGGATTCAAAAAAAATTCACTTCTGCATTTTTAGGCAGAAATGGCTTCTTAAATTTTGTAATATGTTGTAGAGTATTGTCCACCTCCTTTTAACAGCTACTTAAGATTATGGTTGTGTCATAATATATTTGTCGACTCCCCTGTGAATGGACACTTGGCTTGTTTCTATTTATTTTTTAAATTTGCTGTTAAAACAGTGCTGCATGGAACACCTTTTTTGCAGTTGTGCCAAGGTTTACTTCAGACATATTTCTAGAACTAGAATGTCTGAGTCATCTGGCCTGTGCATTTAAAATGTTGATAGATAACACTTTAAAAAAGATTTTAACTGGTATGGTTTAGTTTTCCTTGACAGTCCTCAACTTGATCGGAAATTTTGAATTATTTTTATCTTAAAATTTATCTTTATTCCTTTGTCATTGATCCATTCTGTTCATTTACCCATTGTCTACTACTTGCTAGTTGCTGAAGGCAGTATATATATATGAATTAGACATACTTGCTGAGAAAGATGTGTACCTGATTATTATATATGGTAGAAAGTGAGAGGGAAATATAAAGGGAATTCATAAAAAGAGATTCCTTCTAGTTGGAGAAATCAGGGAATGTTTTCCACAGTAGGTGGTGCTTGAGCTAGCCTCGAAGGATGGGTAGATTTGCACTTAGGCAACTGGTTCCCAAACAGAGAGCAGCAAGGAAAAAGGATTTTGGAGGTAGGAAGGAAGAGGCTCTGCTGAGATTCAGTTTAGCTGAATGATAGAGGACTAGACTGCAGTAGGGAGAGATACACAGAAAGAGAGCTTAGACCCAGATTGTGTTGACTTTAAAATGATATACCAGCTGTGGAAGACAGTTCTTCAAAATATTAAACAAGGGACTTCCCTGGTGGCGCAGCGGTTAACGATCCACCTGCTAATGCAGGGGACACGGGTTTGAACGTTGGTCTGGGAAGATCCCACATGCCTTGGAGCAGCTGGGCCCGTGCACCACAACTACTGAGCCTGTGTTCTAGAGCCCGCGAGCCACAACTACTGAAGCCTGCGCGCCTAGAGCCCATGCTCTGCAACAAGAGAAGCCACTGCAATGAGAAGCCCACGCACTGCAACGAAGAGTAGCCCCCGCTTGCCACAACTAGAGAAAGCCTGCGTGCAGCCAGAAAAACCCAGCGCAGCCAAAAATTAAAAAAAAAAAAAATTAAAGAGTTACTGTATGATCTAGCAGTTCCATTTCTAGGTGTCTATCCAAAAGAATTGAGAGCAAGAACTGAAACAGATATTTGTATATCAGTGTTCCTAGTAACATATTCACAGTAGCCAAAAGGTGAAAACAGCAAATGTCCATCAATTGATGAAGGGATGGAATGGAATAACATGTGGTATATACATACAATGAAATATTATTCAGCCTTCAAAAGGAATGAAATTCTGACACATGCTACAACATGGATGAAGCTAGAAGATGTTATGTTAATAAGTAAAATAAACCAGACACAGAAGGACAAATGTTTTATGATTCCACTTACATGAGATACCTAGAGAGTAGTCCAATTCATAGAGACAGAATAGAATAGTAGTTACTGGGAGCTGAGGGGAATTAGTTTTTGTTTTTGTTTTTTGCGGTACGAGGACCTCTCACTGTTGTGGCCTCTCCCGTTGCGGAGCACAGGCTCTGGATGCGCAGGCTCAGCGGCCACGGCTCACGGGCCCAGCTGCTCCGTGGCATGTGGGATCCTCCCGGACCGGGGCACAAACCCGTGTCCCCTGCATCTGCAGGCGGACTCTCAACCACTGCGCCACCAGGGAAGCCCAGTATTTTTTTTTTTAATGTGACTTTATTTGGAAATAGGGTCTTTTAAAAATTTTTAAATTTATTTTTGGCTGCATTGGGTCCTTGTTGCTGCGCGTGGGCTTTCTCCAGTTGTCTCAAGTGGGAGCTACTTTTCCTTGCGGTTCGCGGGCTTCTCATTGTGGTGGCTTCTCTTGTTGCGGAGCACAGGCTCTAGGCGCGTGGGCTTCAGTAGTTGTGGCACGCGGGCTCAGTAGTTGTGGCTCATGGGCTTAGTTGCTCTGCAGCATGTGGGATCTTCCCGGACCAGGGCTCGAACCCGTGTCCCCTGCATTAGCAGGTGGATCCTTAATCACTGTGCCACCAGGGAAGCCCGGGAGGTAGTATTTAATGGGTATGGAGTTTCCATTTGGGATGATGAAAAAGTTCTGGAGATGGATAATGCCATTGAAATGTATACTTTAAAATGATTAGAATGTTAAGTTTTATGTGTATTTTACTACAATAAAAATAAACACAAAATAATGCAACGTTAAAGACCTTGAGTATTAAAGAATTGGCACTGAGGACTCAACGATCTAGATTTGCACCATGAAGATCAATCCTGAATCGAAATAAAGGATAGATTGGGGAAGGAGGGAGTAAGCAGTGGGAAAACCAGCTAATTCTCTTCATTGCAGTAGTTTAGTTAAGAGATGATTTTGGCCTTTAGAGTAACAGTGAGGTAATTGGAAGGAAGGGATAATATGAGAGAAATCTGTCAACTAATTAGATGTGAGAGGAAAGAGAAAAGGAAAAATAAAAGGGACTTCTAGGTTTTGAGTCAGGTAAATGGAAGGAAGGAAGATAAGCGGGTAGCTGGGAAAATGTTCAATAGGAATTTGGTGTCAGCTGTCTAGAAGGCAATTGAAAATAAGAAGATGCAGAGAGGTAGTTCAGGAATATCAGGCCTAGAATTTTGGAGTGATTAATTTGTCCATCCGTCTGTCCATCCATCCATTTTTTTGAACAAATGTTTCATTGAATTTGCCTTATACCAGGCGTAGAACATGGACACATCAGTCTGTATCCTCAAGGATCTCACAGTTTAGCAAGTCGCTCTCTTAGTAGTCATATTTGAAACCATGTGATCCTCTAAGGAGAAAATGTAGCAAGGGCAAAGAAGGCAAAAATGGAATTTTGGGGTCTACCTCAACATTTGGGGTATCAAAGGAGAAAGGAACCTCAAAATGAGGGGACAGAGAGATAGTAGACACCAAGGGGAACATATATAGTCATCAAGAAGTAAACTGAATTTGAGGAATCAAAATAGTGCTAAGATGAAGTTGGAAAATTTCAGAAATTTCTTTAAAATGAATTTGAAGTTTTGCTATTTTTATTTTGTCCATGGGAGTGATGACAATGTAATCTTGTTTCCTTTTTTTCTCTTTGCCATTTTTTATATTTTTTGATCCATAACTGGTTGAGATAGAATTACATTAGGGTGCCAGTCAGCTGTGCTTTCAGCTTTGGATTTCTGCTGTCATCAGCAGAAATTCCCACTTGGAACTTTTGTCCTTAGTTTTTACCTATAAATAAAGTATTGTCGGGACTTCCTTGGTGGCGCAGTGGTTAAGAATCCGCCTGCCATTGTAGGGGACACGGGTTCGATCCCTGGTTGGGAAAGATCCCACAAGCCATGGAGCAACAAAGCCTGTGCACCACAGCTACTGAGCCTGTGTTCTAGAGCCCGCGAGCCACAACTACTGAGGTGTGCACACCTAGAGCCCATGCTCTGCAACAAGAGAAGCCACCACAATGAGAAGACCACATGCCGCAACTAAGAGTAGCCTCAGCTCACCACAACTAGAGAAAGCCTGCGTGCAGCAACGAAGACCCAGTGCAGCCAAAAATAATTAATTAAAATAAATAAATAAATAAAATATGGTCTTCCTTCAATTTAAATTGGCCTAGCTCATAATGTACTTCTTTTTTATTGTGGTAAAATATACATAACATAAAATTAACCATTTTAGCTGTTTTTAAGTGTATAGTGGCATTAAGTGTATTCACATTTTTAAAAAATTTTTTTAAATTTTATTTATTTATTTTTGGCTGCGTTGGGTCTTTGTTGCTGTGCGCAGGCTTTCTCTAGTTGCGCCGAGTGGGGGCTACTCTTTGTTGCGGTGCACGGGCTTCTCATTGCTGTGGCTTCTCTTGTTGCAGAGCACGGGCTTTAGGCACGTGGGCTTCAGTAGTTGCAGCATATGGACTCAGTAGTTGCGTCACGTGGGCCCTAGAGCATGTGGGCTTCAGTAGTTGCGGCACATGGGCTCAGTAGTTGTGGTGCATGGGCTCTAGGGCGCACACGCTTCAGTAGTTGTGGCTCACGGGCTCTAGAGTGCAGGCTCAGTATCTGTGGCACATGGGCTTAGTTGCTCTGCAGCATGTGGGATCTTATCAGACCAGGGATCGAACCTGTGTCCCCTGAATTAACAGGCGGATTCTTAACCACTGCGCCACCAGGGAAGGCCCACATTTTTTACGTAATAATAATACCTTTCTTTATTCTTACTGCTTTTTAAATCAAACCTCTTTCCTAACAAGTTCTCATCTTTCCCACATAGAAAATTGATTCTGTTTATTTAATTTCACTATAATATTTAACTTATTTAATTTGAAGTACCTAGTAGGTTGATTCAAGAATGATACTTCATATGTGGTGTATATACACAATGGAATACTACTCAGCCATAAAAAGGAATGAAATGTTGCCATTTGTAACAACATGGATGTACTTGGAGGGTATTCTGCTTAGTGAAATAAGTCAGAGAGAGAGAGACAAATACTGTATATCACTTATATGTGGAATCTAAAAAACTAAAGCAAACTAGTAAATATAACAAAAAACCAGACTCAGATATTGAGAACAACCTAGTGGTTACCAGGGGGGAGAGAGGGGAGAAGGGGAAAGGGACAAGATAGAGGTAAGGGATTAAGCAGCACAAACTACTATGTATAAAATAAATAATCTACAAGGATATATTGTACAGCAAATTGTACAGGAAATATAGGCAGTATTTTATAATAACTATAAATGGAGTATAACCTTTAAAAAGTGTGAATCACTTTGTCGTACATCGGAAACATATATTATACATCAACCATACCTCAATAAAATTTTTAAAAATATTTCATTTTCCTTGTTTCTTTGAAAAAAAATATAATGTTTTATATTTTATACCATATTATACAGAAAAATAGTTTTGGGGCAATAAATTTTTTTAACCTTTCAACTAGCTTTATCAAGTTTCCTTTTCCCGTATTTGCTTCAGAATTTTATTTTATTTATTTATTTTTGACTACGTTGGGTCTTCATTGCTGCGCATAGACTTTCTCTAGTTGCCACGAGCAGGGGCTACTCTTTGTTGCGGTGCTCGGGCTTATTGTGGTGGCTTCTCTTGTTGCAGAGCGTGGACGCTAGGCGTGCGGGCTTCAGTAGGTATGGTGCGCAGACTCGGGTTGTGGCTCACGGGCTTAGTTCCCCCAAGGCATGTGGTATCTTCCCGGACCAGGGCTCGAACCCGTGTCTCCTGCATTGGCAAGCGGATTCTTAACCACTGGGCCACCAGGGAAGCCCCAGAATTTTTTTTTTTTTTTAAGGAAAATGTAAGACACAGGTAGTAGTTGAAACCCTATGTATTCCCCTTCCAATCCCAATTGTCTTTATCTCTCTAAAATAACCATAATGAATTAGGTATTTATCATTCCCATGCATGTTTGTATATTTTACTATATATTCATGTATTCACACTATAGTATATAGTGAATGTATTGTTATGCAAGTATAAATATAAATGACAGTCAGTTTTAAGTTTAAAATGAGCAATATTGCACAAATTACATTCTGGTTTTTTTTGTGGTACGCGGGTCTCTCACAGCTGTGGCCTCTCCCGTTGTGGAGCACAGGCTCCGGACGCGCAGGCTCAGCGGCCATGGCTCACGGGCCCAGCCACTCCACAGCATGTGGGATCTTCCTGGACCGGGGCACGAACCCGTGTCCCCCCATCGGCAGGCAGACTCTCAACCACTGCGCCACCAGGGAAGCCCTACATTCTGTTTTATAAAGTAATTTTTGTGAATGTGAAAAGTGAGTTGGTGGAGCATATCGTTTGTACTAACATATGTAACTTTTTTTTTTTTTACTAACGACTTCCCTTACATTTGAGGTCTAAAGGTAATGTAACTTGCTTTAAACTGAAAGTATGTGTTTTTTTTAGATTAATTTATTTTATTTTTGGCTGTGTTGGGTCTTTGTTGCTGCGTGCGGGCTTTCTCTAGTTGCGGCGGGCGGGGGCTACTCTTCGTTGCGGTGTGCGGGCTTCTCATTGTGGTGGTTTCTCTTGTTGCGGAGCACGGGCTCTATGCGTGCGGGCTTCATTAGTGGCTCGCGGGCTCCAGAGCGCAGGCTCAGTAGTTGTGGTGCACGGGCTTAGTTGCTTTGCAGCCTGTGGGATCTTCCCAGACCAGGGCTCGAACCAGTGTCCCCTGCATTGGCAGACGGATTCTTAACCACTGCGCCACCAGGGAAGTCCTGAAAGTATGTATTTTATGAAATGTATATTTAATGAATATATTTATTTCAATATATTAACTTTTTAAGTTAATTTAATGAAAAAGTGTATCCATTATTACTTCAAGTAGTTTTTGGACAACCACTGTTGCCAAACCAGCAGCGGGGGCTCAGCAGTGTACAAAACTGCCAGTGTCTATTCTGACTGGGAAAGTTTTGCAAATTTAGTTCAGAATATAGAAGTAGAATAAATAGAAGAGTCTTGATGATTCCGTGTCTGCATATAAATGACTACATCTCAGTTATTACAAATTTGATATCAGTATCACTGCAAGTGAATGTTACTAATAGTAAAATTCTCATGTAACATCTAAATCTTCAATGCTCTTTCTCCTCCCTCCTTACCCCCTGCACCTATATATGTGTGTGTGATTTCACCCCCTGCACCTATATATATGTGTGAGATTTTGCATTTCTTTCTAAATTAGATTCTGGTAGGCAGCAAACATTTGTAGAATTTGGTGCAATTGTTTTGTTCGAATTCTGAAAATTAATTTTTTCCTTCAGTTCTTTTAAGTTTACAGATAGCTTCTTGTTCTGGCCATAACACTATGTAAATAGGAAGTAATAATGAAGGTAATTAATTATGCTAATCTGCTGTTTTAGTTAAGAAGCCTTTTCTCTATAAAATTAAAATAAATACTTAGAAATATAACCATAGGCTTCCCTTAAGTACTTCTGCATTTTACAAAAATTGGTATAAACAACTTGTGGGTAAGCTGATTTTAAAGGAAAGTTTTCTTTAAAGTTGTTAGGCTTCCTAAATTGGAATACTTTAGTCTAGAAGTCAACTATGGAGGGAAATAAGAGAGAAGAATATTTTTTTCTCTACTAGTGTAATATAAGCAGATGAGCATTAGTATAAGTAAATTGCATAGGTTTAGTTACTTTATCAGTAAATATAGTTTCTATACTAATTCTCTGTAGAGGATCATAATTAGAAAATTATTTGAAATGTGAAAGAAAATATTTATTTATATACAGTGTTCTGTTCCACTCAGAAGGCAGGAATAGGAATATTATTTGTACAAAGTAACAGTAACAAACTCTTCTATCAGAATGAAACTAGAGATTATAAAATCATTTGGAAGTCAAGACATAGATACTTTTTACATGATGAAAAATAGTTTCAGGAAATTTTAAGGATAACAGCGTGAGATTTGTAATTGTGGGATAATTACTTGTCATTAAAAAGGTATAAAATATATACATATACAGTATTATTTCTCTGTGTATGCCTTGTGTGTATAAAGACATCTCCAATGTTCTCTGACTAAAGGATTATGCTCATTGGAAACCCAAATCAAGTGAAACTGATCATGAAAGACTATTTTATATCCCTTTGGACCTGTAGTACGTGGTACTGCTTTCCAGTGGAAATTTCTTTGCGAGGCTTAGAACTGCTGGTATAAGTGATTGTAAATTGCATATTTTTCTTTGAATAATTTTTGCCTCATTGTGTAACAATATAGGGCACACTATTTTGCTAACCAGCTTGAAATAAAGCTAAATATGTTTACATCTTTGTGCTTATTAAAAACATTGATTCGTTCAATTTATTGTTTCAGAATATACAACTGCTTTTCTCAAAGGAAACTTTAATAAGCATGTCTTCTGGTATAAAATTGGTATATATGGTAAAACAAATGTATTTTCACTACTGGCTTGTTTAAAATGTTCTATTAATATTGATACTTTAACCATTAACTTCTGCAAATAGAATGTAGAACAAAATGCAAGGAATATTTACTATATGCCTTACACTTTTCCGAGAGTTTACGTGTGTTAAAGCATTTAATTTTCACAAAGGTATTTGTGAAATAGGTATTATTATTACCCACATTTTATAGATAAGGAAACTAAGGCTTTTTAAAGAAACTCTAAAATATTGCTTTTTTTTTTTTTTTTTTTCTGGCCATACCTAGTGGCGTATGGAACTTCCCCGACTAGGGATGGAACCCGTGCCCCCTGAAGTGGAAGCTCAGAGCCCTAACCACTGGACCACCAGGGAATTCCCAGTAGTATCCTTTTAATTAGTGTAGCAGTTTAATTAGTTCAGTAAACTCTTTTTCTTTCTTCCTTTTTTAACTTTATATAATGGAAAATGTCAAATACATGCATAAATACAGAGGATAATATGGTGAATCTCCGTGTACTCATCACTCAGCTTCAAAAATTACCAACATTTTTAACTGTCTTATTTCATTTATCTCCCCACTTTTGGGCAGGGTGGTGGTGGAGTATTTTAAAGCAAAGTCAAAATATCCTATTATGTCACTAATAAATACCTAGATATTCATCTTTAACTGATTTTGGGGTCTTGGAGGTGATTTGTTCATGAATTTTGCAGTTCTTATTGAGAGAGTACACATTTAGGATTGCTTTTTCTTCTGCATGAATTGACGCCTTTATCATTGTGAAATGTCCCTCTTTTTTTTCCTAGTAATATTCCTTGTTTTGAAGTCTACAGTGTCAAGTGTTAATATAGACATTGTAGCTTTCTAACGCTTGAAATTTCCCTTATATCTTTCCCATCCTTTGACATTTAGACTCTTTCCACCTTTATATTTAAGGTGCATTTCAGGGAATTCCCTGGCCATCCAGTGGTTAGGACTTGGCGCTTTCACTGCTGAGGGCCCGGGTTCAATCCCCCTGGTCAGGGAACTAAGATCCTGCAAGCCTCTCGGCGTGTCCAGAAAACAAAAAAGTACATTTCTTGTGGACAGCTTGTATTAGGCTTTACTTTTTTAGCCAGTCTGATAGTCTCTGTCTTTTTTTTGTGTGTGTGGTACACGGGCCTCTCACTGTTGTGGCCTCTCCCGTTGCGGAGCACAGGCTCTGGACGCACGGGCTCAGCGGCCATGGCTCACAGGCCCAGCCACTCTGCGGCATGTGGGATCTTCCCGGACCGGGGCACGAACCCGTGTCCCTTGCATCGGCAGGCGGACTCTTAACCACTGCGCCACCGGGGAAGCCCAGTCTCTATCTTTTGATTGGAGTGTTTAGACCATATGCTTAGTTTATTTCAATATAGTTAGAGTTTTTATCTATTGATACCATCTTGCTATTTGTTTTCTCTTTGTACCATCTGTGCTTTGTTCCTTTTTGTCTTTTCCTACCTTGTATTAAGTAATTGAGTATTTTTTAGTGTTCCATTTTATCTCCACTATTGGTTTATTAGCTGTACTTCTTCTGGGTGCGTGTGTGGTTCTGGGGTTTACAATATAGATATTAAACTTATCACAGTCTACAATATGCATTTTACTTTTATCTACAGTCTGTTATACAGGGGTATGATGTTATACCTTTTCACATGTAAGACCTTGTACTTTCTTTTTCCCCCATTCTTTGTGCTATTGTTGTCATACATTTTATTTCTATGTGTTGTAAACCTCGCAATACAGTATTTTTGCTTTAAACAGGTACCTTTTAGGGAAATTTTTTAAGTGAGAAAAGAAGTCTCTTATATTTACCCATATATCTATCATTTCCTGTGTTCTTCATTTCTTAGTATATGTATATCCAAATTTCTAGCTGATATCATCCTTCCATCTGAAGGACTTCCTTTAACATTTCTTGTCATGCAGGTGTACTAGTGTTATATTTTTTCTACCTTGCTTGTCTGAAAATATTTTTATTTTACTTTTAGAATATTATCATGTATATAGAATTCCAAGTTGGTTTCTTTTTCTTTCAGCACTTTGAAGATGTCATTCCATTGACTTATGGCTTTTTAGTTTCTGACAGGCATTCCCTATCAGTGGTTTTCAGCAATTTGATTATGATGTGTTTTGGTGTGGTTTTGTCATTAGGTATGTGTTTTTATTCTACCTGGTTTGTTTAGATTCTTGGAACTCTGGGTTTATAGTTTACTCTGGGTTTATAGTTTTCATCAAAGTTGGAAAATTTTTCACCTTTTAAAAAAAAATCTTTACCTGGCTCCTTTTTTCTACCAGGACTCTAATTACATGTGTGTTAGACTGTCTGATACTGCCACAAAGGTTACTGAAGCTGTGTTAAATTTTTTCAGTCTTTTTTTTCTCTGTGTGTTTCATTTTGGATAGTTTGTGTTGCTGTGTCTTAAGTTTCAACGGATTCTTTCCTTCTTCGTGCTCTGATCTGCTGTTAATTACCTACAGTGACACTTTCTTGTTGTATATTGTATTTTTCATCTCTGAAAGTTTTTTTTCCTTTTAAATGTCTTCTCTCTCTCTATTATAGTTGTTTCTCTTTAATTCCTTGAGCATAATAGTGGTGTACTTTTTATAGCTCTTTTAATGTCCTTGTCTTCTAGTTCCATCTGCCATTTCAGGGTCTTGGTTTGGGTATCTGGCTTTTGTTGTCTTTCTTTATATATAAATTTATTTTATTTATTTATTTTTGGCTGCGTTGGGTCTTCGTTGCTGCGTGCGGGCTTTCTCTAGTTGCGGCGAGCGGGGACTGCTCTTTGTTGCGGTGTGGGGGCTTCTCACTGCAGTGGCTTCTCTTGTTGCAGAGCACAGGCTTTAGGCACGCAGGCTTCAGTAGTTGTAGCGGGTGGGCTCAGTAGTTGCGGTGCGCAGGCTCAGTGGTTGTGCACGGGCTTAGTTGCTCCGCGGCATGTGGAATCTTCCTGGACCGGGGCACGAACCCGTGTCCCCTGCATTGGCAGGTGGACTCTCAACCACTGCGCCACCAGCGAAGCCTTTGTTGTCTGTCTTTTTTTTTTTTTTTTTTTTGCGGTACGCGGGCCTCTCACTGTTGTGGCCTCTCCCATTGCGGTGTGCTCCAGACGCGCAGGCCCAGCGGCCATGGCTTACGGGCCCAGCCGCTCCGTGGCACCTGAGATCCTCCCGGACTGGGCCACGAACCCGTGTCCCCTGCATCGGCAGGCAGACATTCAACCACTGCGCCACCAGGGAAGCCCTGTTGTCTTTCTTTAAAGAGTGTTTTGGCAGACAGGTAAGTTGCCTGCTGATCAGTTTCATCTTTTTGAGGTCTGTTTTTAAGTCTTGCTAAGGTGGATCTACAGTAGTCCTCAATTTAGGGACAGTTTAGCTCTATATTAAGGTGAACTCTCTGGGGTCTGCACTGAATATCCTAGGTGATCATCGAAAACTCTCCAGTCTGACTTGATGGAACTTGAATGTCTTCCTGCTTGTGAGCTGTGGGAATTGATCATCTTACAACTTTCTTGTAATTCTTTGCCTGACTTTGTGGAGTTTCACTATGTATGTGTTGCCCAATACTAAGCAAAGATTCAAGAGGTCACTGACCATTTCTGGAGTTCTTTTTCTGTATGGCTTCCTTCCTCTCTGGAATTCTGCCCCCACAGGTTCCAGCCTCTTCAGCCTCCCTGAACTGTGTTATCTGTCTCCTCAACTCAGAGAAGTTGATGGGCTCTTTTGGTTCCCCCTCACTTCATTTAGGTCCAAAAATTGCCTTCAGGCAGAAGGCCTGGGCAATCACTCTTTTTTTTAGCTTGATCTAAAGGCATGATTAAGTTAAAATTTTAGAGCGATAAAGCTTCACAGGCAGTTCTGCATACTTCCCATTGTATTCCTCATGAGGTGTAACTTCTGTTGGTCTCACAGATTGAGCTCTAGGTTCAGATATCAGCCTGATCTATTAGTTTTCCATCAGTCTTTCGTATAATGCTTTTAGCACCCTTTGTTGATTATAAATTATTAGAGTTTGCAAAATGATAATGTTCTTATTCAGTCATTCCTTCTTCGTCTAAATAGAATTCCTCACAAGGTTCTTTCCCATTTTAGCTATTTGGTTACTCTGTTGGTTAGTATAGGAAAGGCAGGAAGAGGACTGGATTCTTTCCCTTTATTAATGAAGTTTTAGTAATCATGAATTAGTCCCTTAGCAGCCTCTCCTAGTGACCGGTAAATTTTCTTTGGTATCATTTTGAACTTACAAGTTTTTATATATTGGATACATTTGACTCCATAATAGTTTTCTTAGGTTTTTGTGTTTTTTATGCTCAGATTGTTTCCTCTTAGGCCCATGGGAGTGCCTTCAAGTTGGGTCCTATGACCTTTTGACATGACTGCTTTAGTCTTTAATAGCCTCTTTGCTTTTGGGCACAGGAAGATATTCCAGGCTCATCTTGTACGTTTCCTGCCCCAATTGTAGAAACGGCCGTTTCTTTTTTTTAAAGTGATTTTTAAATTATTAATTAATTAATTAATTTTTATTTTTGGCTGCATTGGGTCTTCATTGCTGGGCACAGGCTTTTCTCTAGTTGTGGCGAGTGGGGGCTACTCTTTGTTGTGGTGCGCAGGCTTCTCATCGCGGGGGCATCTCTTGTTGCAGAGCATGGGCTCTAGGCGTGCGGGCTCAGTAGCTGTGGCTCGCGGGCTCTAGAGCGCAGGCTCAGTAGTTGTGGTGCATGGGCTTAGTTGGTCTGAGGCATATGGGCTCTTCCCAGACCAGGGCTCGAACCCGTGTTCCCTGCATTGGCAGGCGGATTCTTAACCACTGCGCCACCAGGAAAGCCCCTATTTATCTCCTTAATTTTATACTTGTATCTCTTTTATGTTGGGTTTTTGTTTTGTTTTTAATGGAGTAAACGTAATTATTTATTTGCTTTACACTGCACCTGTAGTAGTTTAAAAAAAATAATGACAATATTGTTACTACAAGTAAGACAACTGAATACAGCTTTATTTTTTTCGTGAATTTTTTTGGTACTTAAAATATAACGCACAGAAGATATGCAGTAAGAAACACTGCTTTTTAAAGCTACTTGAACTAATTTCTCTCTCAGTGGTATTATGCCACCAACTTGTTATACAATTAAGTAATTTTATTTTTTCAAATATTTTCTTCTTGTTAATTTCTCAAGATCACTGCTTTCCTTTCTGAAACTCCATTTAATGGGTGTTTACTTTCATCCAGAGAATTTCATTGTACAAGAATAAAAGAAGTTGAATGTTTCTGCATACCTGTTTGTCTGTTTGGTTCATCTTCATGTACTCTCCATTTAACATTTCTCCTGTCTGGAGTTTTGACTATGGTTTGCAGCTTAAAAGAAGTAACAGGGAAGTACATAACTCCTCACAAACCAGGTGTTATCTTTCTTTTGTATGGTAATGTTATTGTGTGGGTGGGAATTCTACAAATGTATGTCAGTTTGATTTTAGAATTTGTAAACTGATCTGGAATAGTAAATGTGAAGCAGTGAAATTAGGGGCATTTCGTTTTATAGTATGTTATTATTTATGGGCTTTTTTTTTTTGCGGTACGCGGGCCTCTCACTGTTGCGGCCTCTCCCGTTGCGGAGCACAGGCTCCGGACGCACAGGCTGAGCGGCCATGGCTCAAGGGCCCAGCCGCTCCGTGGCATGTGGGATCTTCCCGGACCAGGGCATGAACCCGTGTTGCCTGCATCGGCAGGCGGACTCCCAACCACTGCGCCACCAGGGAAGCCCTATAGGCTTCTTTTAAAGAATATTTAGAAACTAACAAAACATTGTAAATCAACTATATTTCTATGAAATTTTTTAAAAAAGAATATTTAAAGGCAGCTGTTTAGGATAGACCATTCAGTTGACCTTTGGCTCCAAGGACAAAATCTCACCATCAGATATTTCTTTCTACCTGGAATTTAATATTATAAACTTCCTTTGAATACATTTGTATTTTACACAGTCTTCACTTATTTTTATAAAAATGGTACAAAATACTGCATTTTGACATTTCTTGTTTTTTTTTTAAACCAGACAATTGATACAGTATGCAGAATCAGCTTCCCTGAGATTATAGCAAATTTAAAGAAAGTCAAAGATAGAAATTAGTTTCCCTGACTCCACCCTTTTAAATGTGGACTCTTAAATTTGAATTAGAGTATTAAAGATTTTCAGCCATCACAGTATCCATCTGAATACAATATGATACAACACATATAAAAGGGCAGGTGGCATTGGCAATTTTCACTTGTTCCTGGACGCTGTATCTTACGGCATATTGTCTGCCTAAAAGCAAAGTTCTGGCTGTGCATGTTGCATCTTGATTGCCTTTTGTGCTCTTGCCTTTGTCTGGACTTTATCGGAAACTGCAACAACAATACGTGAAATATGGGTTTTAATTAGACAAGTTATTAATGAGCAGAGTCGTAACTTGTGAAGTGGTGAAAAGTAGAAACCATCTGTATTATATATCTAATGTTGCTTAGGTCTTATAGGCCACCTAACTCAACAAATATTTATACAACTCTAAGATAGTGAAGATACTGTACAAGATGAATAGAAGGCCAGAAGCATACTTAATTGTCTGGAGGGGATGGGAGAATCCCCTCCAAAAGAAAGAACTCAAATAATGAATAGGAATTTGCCATACTGGCAAGTAGGAGAAGGGATTTGAGGAAGAGAGAGAGGTGGCCAGCAAGAGCAAAGACCAGAGATGGGAAAAGAGTTTAGGTTATTTCAGGAACAAGTAGCTCAAAATGACTGGTATATTTATTTTATATTACCTGGTAATTTCATTCATTTTATTAAAATGTTCATATTTCTGATGGGAAGAATTAAACCAAATAAGATATATTTTCCAGGGTTCAGGAGGATAACTATTTACTTTCTGTCCAGGTGACATTCTATCAGAATTTCTTCCATTAAATCTTTTCATGTATTCCATAAGTGTTCTCTTTTTGGAGAGAAATACATGTATTTGATCTTCCTTCATTCAATAGTAATAATAGCAATCTGCTTTCCTGCTGTGTTGGAGAAATTTTAAAGTTTTAACCTATAAATGCAATATCATTTTTAAGTATAAGCAGAGCTCTCCGTATGTGAGGTTAAATTTACTGAAGATGGCAGTGACATTTTGATATCATTTGTTTCCTTCCCCCTCCCTGTATCTGCTTATTATCCCAGAATCAATCAATTTATCATAACTTTTGGGGGGAAGCAAAGGCATTCCGAAATCAGTGGATCTTTTCTAAGGAAAAAATATGCTGCATCAGAAGTGACTAAATATTAAAAATGAGGAGATATAACCAGTGACTGATACTATGTATTTCCTCTAAGTCCTTTATTTATTTATTTTTTAATGGGTTTGCCTGATTTCTTTTCTTTTCTTTTTTTTTGGCTGCGGGGAGGCATGTGGGATCTTAGTTGCCCCACCAGGGATCGAACCAGCGCCCCCTGCAGTGGAAGTACATAGTCTTAATCACTGGACTGCCAGGGCAGTCCCCCCTCGAAGTCCTTGAAAATTTAGTTTATTTATTACTTCCTACGTACTTCTGTTGACATTTTCGTTATGGGGTGTTTTAGAGGGAAGGTGTCTTAGCTCAGGCTGCCATAACAAAATACCATACGATAGTTGGCTTAAACAACAGAAATTTATTTCTCACAGTTCTGAAGACTCGTAAGTCGAAGATCAAGGTGCTAGCAAAGCAGTTGTCATTCTGAGGCTTCTTCTTTTCGTTTGTAGGTAGCTGCCATCTTCTTGTAGGCTCACACGACTGCTTCGGGGAAAGAGAGTGAGCAAGCTCTTTGGTGTCTCTTCTCATAAGGGCACTAATGCCATTATAATGGCCCTACCCTCGTGACTTCACCTAACCCTAATTATCTCCCAAATGCTCCATCTCCAAGTAACCGTTACATTGAGGGTTAGGACTTTAGCATATGAATTTGAGGGGGGGACACAAACATTCAGTCCAGAACAGATGGTAATAAGAGTTCCTCATCGGTATTTTATGTTTTTATCATTTCAGGACTATTCCCAAAGGAAATGAATAGAAGATCTTAAGAGTTTGCTTAATAATGTGATCAAAATTGAGCTTCGGAAAATCCTCTCAAAGGGGTCAATTGAGGCCTTGCCTCCTTAATATTGATATGCTTTTGTCATACAGCTCTTTTACTATCTATATTTTGAGTTATTTGCACGGAAGCTGAATATATATTAATAAATGTTGATAGCTCACTTCAGCAAAGGGAAGAATAGTTTGTAAGCAAGGGTTTTGTGATTTACTTAATTCTTAAGTCAGCTACTTAAACGAGCAGTCTAGTTCTGGGTGTGCAAATGTAAAGGAACGCTTGTGGGGGTAAACAAATTGGCAGTCACACGACAGTTAGAAGTGAGGTCTTGGGTGCCATCTTGATGCCTTGTAATGGAAAGTACTGGTTGTTTTTCATTTCTTTATTTTTAACCTTCATTTCCCCATTGTGAATTTCCTGGCATAGATATACATGAAAGTTTTATTTGCCCAAGGTATAAAGAATGAAGTTATGCAGCAGTCTTCTGGTTGAAATTATTTTCTAGCTCTCTCTGCCTTAGTGCCATCTTCTTAGAAATTTTGGCGCTCTGAGAGTCAAGTGGAGGAAGAAGTGAATAGGCACAAAAGAAGAAAGATGAGTCAGAGGTCCAGATAAACCGCTAGCTAGTGCAGCATGGAAGCCACAGGAGCAGAAACAAGGAAAACCAGAGGCCAGGGACACTGGTGCAAATTGTTGGATTGCATGCCTAACATCTAGAACTTGTCTCAGTGATCTAGAGCATCCATTGCCATCTGATGGCCTCCACCACATTTGAGAGGCCCTTCTTGCTCATACCAAATCAGTCCCCTTTGGTCCTTTATCCTGGACCTGTGACATTCTGGACTAGTTCTGTTCTCAGTGTGGTTGAATATCACACATATACAATAAATCATCTCTTTTGTTGTCTTAGCTGAAGAAAAAAAAAGAAAAATTATTTCCTATCCACTGTAAAACTAGCTTAGTATCAAGCTACATTGTATGCGCATAAGAATTTTACCTAGGTGGAGACAAATTAGGAAGATGAGGGAAATTAAGCCACACCTACTGGAAGGGAGAGAATCTACATGAATCATTTGGAAATTTGCAAGGGAGATTTCTCTCCCCTCTTTTTTTTTCCGCCCTTTTTTCAGTCATTTATATTAGTATGAACTCATGGATATTTATTTTGTGCTCAAATTGTTTCATCTTTGGCCATCAGGAGTTCTTTCATTTGTCTCTTATGTTCTTTTGCTATAATGCCATACGTGTTTTGTTTTTGAATCACATCCTTGCTTTCTGGCACTACAAAATTATTCAGGCTCATCGTGTATAGTTCCTGTCCTAGTCCTAGTTCTGCCATTTCACCAAGCTGCCGTTGTTCCTTTTATTGGAAAATGGTATTAGAAATCAAGATCAGGGGACTTCCCTGGTGGTGCAGTAGTTAAGAACCCGCCTGACAATGCAGGGGACCCGGGTTCAAGCCCTGGTCCAGGAAGATCCCACACGCCTTGGAGCAACTAAGCGCATGTGCCACAACTACTGAGCTTGCACTCTAGAGCCCGTGAGCCACAACTACTGAGCCCATGTGCCACAACTACTGAAGCCCACACGCCTAGAGCCCCTGCTCTGCAACAAGATAAGCAACCACAATAAGAAGGCTGCACACCGCAATAAAGAGTAGGCCCCGCTCGCCACAACTAGAGAAAGCCCGCATGCAGCAACAAAGACACAATGCAGCCCCCCCAAAAAAAAAAAATCAGGATCTGGGTGCTAGATATACTAATTGCTACTGGGGGTGTTGTTGCTTCTAGGCCCTCTCAGCTGACAGTGCAAGGATATATATGTATGTATACTAACCCCTGTATATATATAAATCTATAACTTTCTATATGTAACCATCTATATTACATTGTATCTCTACTCTGATCTATTATCACATGATCATTCTACACTCCTTCCCTCACTTGTCTGTAAATTCCCACTCCAGCACAGTGAGAAGCTTGGCTCCTGCCATCCACCATTCATCTACTAATTGTTCGGCTTCATTATACATATATAGCTATATTAGAATTAACTGTGTTTCTGTGGGAAACGAGTTCAAGTAGAGTCTAGTGCTTACATGCAGTTCCTTTTGCATTTAGTGTTACAGATGCCACTCATGTGGTCAGCAACTTTTCATCCACTCATGACTGTTTTATATATTTGTAATACAGTTAGATTCTTTAGTCATAGTCTCACTCCTTCCTAATAAATTTTTTAAGAATTTGCATATATTAAGACTCTGTGCTGTAAAGTTCTGTGGGTTTTGACAAATGTGGATTGGGATAGTAAGTTTTACTTGAATTTTAAAATGCTTTTAAAAATGGTTTGGCCAGAACTTTAAGTCCCACTTCTAAAGTGCTATGATTCTTTTTTTTTTGGCTCCACTGTGCGGCACGCGGGATCTTAGTTCCCTGACCAGGGATCGAACCTGCGTCCCCTGCAGTAGAAGCGAGGACTCTCAACTATTGGACCACCAGGGAAGTGCCAGTGCTATGATTCTAATGCTTATCATTCTTTGTGGCCTCCCTTTAATGTTTTTCTTTTGGGACGTAGCACTATTAAAAGTTGGCAGTTTGGGGCAAGGGAGTGGGGGCTTGCTTATTTGTTTGTTTTTGGCAACATGCAGATTTCCATAGAGGATTAGTATGTCTTCAAAAATTCCAGGCGTCTTAGAATCTGTGATTGAATCATGGCAGTTATTTGTAATCTGTCACAGAATAATATCCTGGCGTTTTCCCCTGATCATTTTGAAGTGTCATCCCTATTGTTCATTTTACAGTTTTATACTTAGTTGACTCATTTGGTTAGCAGGGAGTTCAGGTGCAGCAAGTAGCTCAAGATTTACTTTTATTTCAGTAGCTTCATCAGGAAAGAAAAACTTTTTTTTTTTTTTTTTGCAGTACGCGGGCCTCTCACCGCTGTGGCCCCACCTGCCGCGGAGCACAGGCCCCGGACGCGCAGGCCCAGCAGCCATGGCCCATGTGCCCAGCCGCTCCGCGGCACACGGGACCCTCCCAGACCGGGGCATGAACCCACGTCCCCTGCATCGGCAGGCGGACCCTCAACCACTGCGCCACCAGGGAAGCCCCCCAAAAAACCTATTTTATATCGTACTGCCAGCTAAGGCAAACTGTCTTAGTAGATGTGCTTTTGGTCACAAGGAGGGCCATGTGAAAGAATGGTCTGATAAGAGTTCTTCAACACTAAACGCTTCAGGATTACACTTGGCAACCCAGAAGTGAGTCACTAACATTAAGCTCTTCAGTAAGGGACCTTGTGATCTTCATTCATTAAAAGAAGTATTTATATTGGTGGGCTTCCCTGGTGGCGCAGTGGTTGAGAGTCCGCCTGCCGATGCAGGGGACATGGGTTCGTGCCCTGGTCCAGGAAGATCCCACGTGCTGCAGAGCGGCTAGGCCTGTGAGCCATGGCCGCCGAGCCTGCACGTCCGGAGCCTGTGCTCCGCAACGGGAGAGGCCCGCGTACCACAAAAAAAAAAAAAAAAGTATTTATATTGGTAAGGTAACTACTAATGTGCTAGATGTACAAAGATGAATATGACTTAGTCTCTGCTGTCAAGGAGTGTACAATGTAGTGGGGAAGAAAGGAATCTAGTGGAGAAGAAGCAGGTTATAGACATGGGGGCTGTGTAAGTGAACAGACTTTTTGGTGACGTCTGTTGGAGATTAGAAGAGGTTAGTTGGCTCAACATAAATTGAAAGTTTTCAGAACAGATAAAACTTGTTCAAGCGCATTTACTCATTGCTTACATGACATCAGTGTAGCTCACCTCTATGTTTTGTCACTAGTCTAAGTTTAAATTGTATGGTAATAAAAGCTATAGTTGATTCTGGCTAGTGAGACTAACTCAAGTAGTCCTATTACAAAAGAAATGGAATCAGTGGGCAGAAAGGTCTCACAAAGAAAACTCCAGGGACTTCCTTGGTGGCGCAGTGGTTAAGAATCCGCCTGCCAATATAGGGGACACGGGTTCGAGCCCTGGTCCGGGAAGATCCCACATGCCGCGGAGCAACTAAGCCCGTGGGCTACAACTACTGAGCCTGCGCTCTAGAGCCCATGAGCCACAACCACAACAAGAGAAGCCACCGCAATGAGAAGCCCGTGCACCACAACGAAGAGTAGCCCCCACTCGCCACAACTAGAGAAAGCCCACGCACAGCAACAAGGACCCAATGCAGCCAAAAATAAATAAAAATAAAGAATCCGCCTGCCAACGCGGGGGACACAGGTTCGAGCCCTGGTCCGGGAAGATCCCACATGCTGCAGAGCAGCTAAGCCCGTGTGCCACGACTACTGAGCCTGCACTCTAGAGCCCACGAGTCACAACTGCTGAGCCCGCGAGCCACAACTACTGAAGCCCACACGCCTAGAGCCAGTGCTCCGCAACAAGAGAAGCCACCGCAATGAGAAACCTGCGCACCGCAACGAAGAGAAAGCCCCGCTTGCTGCAACTAGAGAAAACCCACGTGCAGCAACAAAGACTCAAAGCAGCCAAAAAATAATTAATAAATAAACTTCCTTTAAAAAAAAGAAAACTGCAGGTCTATATAGATTTGCAAGCAATTTCTGCCAAACATTCAAGGAGCAGATAATTCCAGTTTTATGTAAACTCTTCCAGAGAATGGGGGGGAAAGGAACAGTCCCCAAATCAGTTTATGAAACTAGCATGATTTTGATTCCAAAACCAGGAATGGACAGTACAAGAAAGAAATTATATGTTGTGTTTCTCATGAACATAGATGCAAAAATCCTAAACTAAACATTAGCAGAATGAATCTAGCATTGTAAAACATATAATAAACTGTGGCCTAATTCAGTTTATCTGAGGAATGCAAGCTTGTTTTAACATTAGAAAATCAATTAGTAGGGTGGTCCAGTGATGGTCCTATGGTTAATCAAGACTGCGCTCCCAATGCAGGGGGCCCGGGTTCCAATCCCTGATCAGGGAACTAGATCCTGCATGCCGCAACTAATCCCACATGTTACAACTAAGGCCCGGCGTGCCGCAACTAAGATCCAACACAGCCAAATAAATAAATATTTTTTAAAAATCAATTAATATAACTTATTTCACCAATAAACTAACAGGAAACATGATATTTTAATAATTGAGCAAAAGCATTTGATAGACTTTTTGTTTTGTTTTGTTTTTGTTTTTTTGCAGTACGCGGGCCTCTCACTGTTGTGGCCTCTCCCGTTACGGAGCAACAGGCTCCGGACGCGCAGGCTCAGCGGCCATGGCTCACGGGCCCAGCCGCCCCGCGGCATGTGGGATCTTCCCGGACCGGGGCACGAACCCGTGTCCCCCGCATCGGCAGGCGGACTCTCAACCACTGCGCCACCAGGGAAGCCCTTGATAGACTTTTAAAGCCCCTTTATGATTTTAAAATCAAGTCAAATTAAAATCACTTGTTGCATACACTGCAGGTGGGAGTGTAAATTGGAACAGTCACTTTGAAAGACAGTTTGACATTATCTAGTAAAGATGTATAACCTACACCCAGCAATTTCACTCCTAAACATGTACTCTAGAGCGTTGTTTTTCAGCCTGTGGCTTGCAGCCCATTAGAATGAAGACAATTTAGTGGCATTTGACCAACCATTTTCTTAACTGGTAAATACAATAGAAAATATCAGTGTACTTTACTGTAAGGGTATTATTTTGTGAAACTTATTCCTAGCTATGTATCTGTGTATGTGTGGGTAGACTGATTTATGAGGTAAAGTGTATTTTCTTATTGTGGTTGCTGTCAAAATTGAAAAGCCAGTATTCTAGAGAAGTTAAAAAATGCTCATTATTTCATAAGAGCAAAACATTGGAAACAATTGATTTCATTCAACAAGGATAAATTATGACTGATTCATACAGCAAGGTTTTACACTGCAGTGAAAATGAACTGCAGCTACGTTTAACAACTAAGCAGTGTATTGCTTAGGAATATACATGTATTTTTTGTTAAAAATTCTTTTTTTAAAATTTTTTAAAAACTATTTATTTATTTTTGGCTACATTGGGTCTTGGTTGCTGCGTGCGGGCTTTCTCTAGTTGTGGCGAGCGGGGGCTACTCATTGCGGTGGCTTCTCTTGTTGCAGAACGTGGGCTCTAGGTGCGCGGGCTTCAGTAGTTGTGGCGTGTGGGCTCAGTAGTTGTGGCGCACAGGCTTAGTTGCTCCACCGCATGTGGGATCTTCCCAGACTAGGGTTCGATCCCGTGTCCCCTGCATTGGCAGGAGGATTCTTAACCACTGCACCACCAGGGAAGTCCTATGCAGTTTTAAAAAATTGTGGTAAATTTACATAACATGAAGTTTACCATTTTAATCATTTTTAACTGTACAGTTAAGTGGCATTGAGTACATTCACATTATTGTGCAACCATCACCATTATTCATCCCAGAATGTTTTTATCTTCCCTGACTGAAACTCCATACACATTGAACAATAATTCCCTGTTCTCCCCACCCTCTAGCTCCCCTGGCAACCACCATTCTACTTTGCTGTATAACTTGAGTACTCTAGGTACCTCACATAATCGGAATCATGTGGTACTTATCCTTTCATGTCTGGCTTGTTTCACTTAGCATAATGTCTTCAGGCTTCTCCTTGTAGCATGTGTCAGAATTTCCTTCCTGTTTAAGGCTAAATAATATTCTGTTACGTGTGTATACTACATTTTGTTTATCCGTTATCCACTGATAGACATTTGAGTTGTTTCTACCTTTTTGCTGTTGTGAACAGCGCTGCTGTGAACATGGGTATACAGATACCTGTTTGAGTCCCTGCTTTCAGTTCTTTTGGGTATATACCCAGGCGTGAAGTTGCTGGATCATATGGTAATTCTGACTGATTTTTTGAGAAATTGTCATACTGTTTCCCACTGTGGCTGTACCTCTCTATGGTTTTGTCTGTATGATATATCAATATTTGGCTGTTAAAAATTAATTTTAAAAAGGCAAAGCCTCCTTCTTTCCCTCCTCAGAGGTGCTGCTCCTAACTTTGATGTGTGTCTTTCTAGATCATTTTTCTATGCATATAGATATAGATATAGATAGCTATGTGGATATACAATTTTGATTTGTTCCTTTGTTGTTGTTGTTGTTGAACTGGCTGTGAAAGAGCTGTTCAGGTGCTCTCTTAAAAATAAAAATGCCTGGGATCCAACCCCCCAGAGATTTTGATTAGATTGGCTTGAATGGGCTTAGGAATCTGAATTTTAATAGTTCTCAGACGATTCTGATGGGCAGCCATTGATTTATTATTTAACATAAGTGGTATTATATTAATCATATTATTTTTCAGTTTTTGGAGATCTTTTCATGCCAATATATGCTGGCATACCCACATTTTAAAAAACTAGTGCTTTAAATTCTGTAGCTTAGATATAGCATAATTTACATAGCCATTCTTCCATTAATGGACTTTTATTTTCCTCTTTGGCCGCACTGCGCAGCATGCAGAACTTCCCCGACCAGAGATTAAACCCGTGCCGCCTGCAGTGGAGGAGCTACATCTTAACCACTGGACCACCAGGGAAGTCCTATTAATGGACTTCTAGGCAGTTGCAAGTTTTTGTCATTACAGAGAAGATGCAGCAAACCTCCACTAGTGCACATGTATAGATGTTTGTGTTGGAAAGATGCCTGAAAATTAACTTGCTGAGTCAAACGGCAAGTCATTGCCACCAAATCCAATACATTACTGCAATTTTCCTTCTTCTGAAGAAGGAAATGCTTATGTAGTTGACCCTTGAGCAACAGGTGTGAACTGCAAGGGACCACTTATACAGGGATTTTCTTTTTCCAGTAGTAAATACTGCAGTAGTACACCATCTGGGGGTGGATATGTAGGAAACGCATATAAGGAGGGCTGTTATTGGGTTGGCCAGAAACTGCGTTGGGCGTTTCCGTAAGATGGCTCTAGTAGCACTTAGTTGTCTTTAACTTGATTAAAAACAATTTTGTTAGATTGTATTGTGGCAGCTGTCATACCAGCGTGCACTTAAAAAAAACCCATCAAAATTGGTGAATTTTTGTGTAGCCATTTTAATATTGAAGATGGAAGAAAAAAAGCAACATTTTCGGCATATTATGCTTTGTTATCTTAAGAAAGGTAAAAACGCAACTGAAACTCACAAAAAGATGTGTGCAGTGAATGGAGAAGGTGCTGTGACTGATCGAATGCGTCAAAAGTGGTTTGTGAAGTTTCATGCTGGAGATTTCTCGCTGGGCGATGCTCCACCGTCGGGTAGACCTGTTGAAGTTGATAGCGATCAAATCGAGACATTAACTGAGAACAATCAACGTTATAGCACGCAGGAGATAGCCGACAGGCTCAAAATGTCCAAATCAAGTGTTGAAAATCATTTGCACTAGCTTGGTTATGTTGATCGCTTTGATGTTTGGGTTCCGTATAAGTTAGGTGAAGAAAACCTTCTTGACCATATATCCGCATGCGATTCTCTACTTAAACGTGACGAAAACGTTCTGTTTTTAAAACAAATTGTGACAGGCGATGAAAAGCGGATACTGTACAATAATGTGGAACGGAAGGGATCATGGGGCAAGTGAAATGAACTTCCACCAAGCACACCAAAGGCTGGTCTTCATCCAAAGAAGGTGATGTTGGGACTTCCTTGGTGGCACAATGGTTAAGAATCCACCTGCCAGTGCGGGGAACACAGGTTCAAGCCCTGGTCTGGGAAGATCCGTGCACCACAACTGCTGAGCCTGCGCTCTAGAGCCCACAAGCCACAACTACTGAAGCCCATGCACCTAGAGCCCATGCTCCGCAACAAAGGGAGGCCCCCGCTTGCTGCAACTAGAGAAAGCCCGCACGCAGCAACGAAGACCCAGTGCAGCCAAAAATAAATAAATTTATTTTTAAAAACCCAAAAAACAAAGAAGGTGATGCTGTGTATATGGTGGGATTGGAAGGAAGTCCTCTATTATGAGCTGTTTCCTGAAAACAAATGATTAATTCCAACAAGTACTGCTCCCAGTTAGACCAACCAAAAGCAGCAGTTGTCGAAAAGCGTCTGGAATTAGTCAACAGAAAATGCATTATCTTCCATCAGGATGATGCAAGACTGCATGTTTCTTTGATGACCAGGCAAAAACTGTTACAGCTTGGCTGGGACGTTCTGATTCATCCACCGTATTCACCAGACATTGCACCTTTAGATTTCCATTTATTTCAGTCTTTACAAAATTCTCTTAATGGGAAAAATTTCAATTCCCTGGAAGACTGTAAAAGACACCTGGAACAGTTCTTTGCTCAAAAAGATAAAAAGTTTTGGGAAGATGGAATTATGAAGTTGCCTGAAAAATGGCAGAAGGTAGTGGAACAAAATGGTGAATACATTGTTCAGTAAAGTTCTTGGTGAAAATGAAAAATGTGTCTTTTATTTTTACTTAAAAACTGAAGGAAATTTTTGGCCAACCCAATAGTTATACGCAGATTTCAACTGAGTGGAGGAGGGTAGATGCCCCTAATTCCCGCCTTGTTCAAGGATCAGCTATACAAGAAGTTCTGTGCAATAGTAGAAATACTTGTATATGTTGATATATTTAAAAGAAACTTAAAATCAATTGCTGTTTTTTAATTATGGGGAAAATATTCATTTAATGCTACAGAGCTGATTATGCAAAGTAAAATGAATTTGATTTTTTAAAAATTATTCCTTCTGGGAATTCCCTGGCGGTCCAGTAGTTAGGACGCTGCACTTCCACTGCAGGGGCCACGGGTTTGATCCCTGGTCAGGGAACTAAGATCCTTCAAGTTGCACGGTGTGGCCAAAAATAATAATAATAAAATAAAACTTAAAAAAAATTTCTTCCTTCCATTGAAATAGATCTGCAGTGGATGACTGAACTAGAAAGATGTTAGCCCTTCTTAAAACTGAAACCATGAAGTGATGATTGCTTTAACTATCCTTAACTCAGGGGAGACTTTTGTTTTCCTCTGGAAAAAGACTTTCCTCTGGATTTTGAAGAGTTTTCTAACTTAGATCATTTTGGAATGAGGTTTGGACTTGTTCCTTTTTTTCCTTTCTCTTTTTTCTTTTAATGTGTCATAAAATAGCATCTTATGTTTTAAACTTCAGCTTCTATGGGAAGTTTTGAAACTCTATGGTTTGACTGTAGTATCCCTAATAACAGTAATAAAATTTGATATATTCCATTGCAGTTTAAAAGAAAAAAAGGTGCTACAGTTGTCTTGTTAAAAATACAGACCTTAAGAATTTAGTGGAGGAAACACTTGAGTAAAAAAACATTATGAATTCACCAGCCAATGAAACAAAAGAGCAGCTAAGCTATTTTTAAAAGAAATCAGGTTACATCCATCTTTCATGCATTCTTACCAGTAGCCATCATTGTCTCTCTTTTTCTAGCATTTGGAAATGGTTTCCCAGCATGCTGGGAGTTTTAATTTAAATTAGCCTTTAAAAAATTTCAGACTGTATAACTTGTTTAAATTGTGGGATTTTTTTTCACAAAGTAAATAAGTAGTAAAATGAAATAGCCTGACATAATAGTGAAATAGTAGTCCCCAAAAAATTGGTTCAGGTTCATATTGTCTTGAGGGTTTGTGCATGCGTGTGTTTATAAGGTTTCCTTTCTTGGAAGGAAAAGCCTTTATCAGAGATTATGATCTTCCAATCCAACTTGTTCAGGTTTTTAAATGTCCTTTTATGAAACTATGACGATATTAGATGGTAGGATTTGTGGGTGTGGGTAGGTAGGTTTTTTTTTTTTTTTTTTTCCTGCCTTATTTGGGAAGATAAAAAGTTGTCGACCCTATGTCAGTTCAAAAAAACTTGCTGGTCTGTGAAATTCAGAGGTCTGGGAACCATTGTGATAGAACCTTTCCCCAAAAAGCTAAGAGAATCCTGATATGCAGTGGTTTTGCATACTCCTCCCTTGTTTTCAGAATGAGGGTACATAATGGCAGAAAAGTCAGAGCATCTTAAAAATAGTAATGACTTGGGACTTCCCTGGTGGCGCAGTGGTTAATACTCCGCGCTCCCCATGCAGGGGGCCCGGGTTCCATTCCTGGTCAGGGAACTAGATCCCACATGCATGCTACAACTAAGAGTTCACATGCCGCAACTGGGGAGCCCATGTGCCGCAAAGAAGGAGCCAGCGAGCTGCAACTGAGAAGCCTATGTGCTGCAGCTAAGACCCAGTGCAACCAAATTAATAAATAAATATTTTTTAAAAATAGTAATGATTTGCTTAACTACTATACATTTTATTTATTTTTAATTTAAAAAAATTTTTAATTTTTTTTGGTTGCACCACGCAGCTTACAGGATCTTAGTTCCCTGACCAGGGATCAAACCCGTGCCCCCTGCAGTGGAAGCATGGAGTCTTAACCACTGGGCTGCCAGGGAAGTCCCTTATGCCCCGTTTTTACCCTCTAGTTTTATTTGTCTTTAACCATCTGAAATCTGTGATTTTATTATTTTTCATTTAAATTTTTGATATGAAGTTTTTTTCAATCAGAATATCTAGAAATGAACATTTAGCTTTTGTTGACTCTAAAATGAATTCATAAAGCTTTGTTTGCTTATTCATTCAGCAGCCTTTTGCTGAGTGTGTATATGAATGCAAGAAATAGAATTATTTTCTTTTGTGCCCTAAGGGGAGAGGAGGAGGCAGACAGACAACAGTATAGTAATTGCTAGTATGAAGGCAGGTACTTAGTATTGTGGAAGCACAGAGGGAGAGGTAGGTGTGCTTTGAGCGTTTCTGCAGCCTGGTGCAGTCAATTTTGAGTTAACCCAGTTTACTACTGTTACAGTATGGTTATTGGCCTCTTTTGCATTTTCTTACTTTCCTAAGTAATTATTTTCAAAAGGAAAATAATTTCCAAGCCTAGAAAATTGCACCTTTTCTCTGACTCTCCTCTGATTTGTACTACACTTCAAATGAAAGCCTTTTGTTTAAAATCACTGTTACAGTTAAATTATTATTATTTTTTATAAATTTATTTGTTTATTTTTGGCTGCATTGGGTCTTCGTTGCTGTGCGCAGGCTTCCTCTAGTTGCGGCGAGCGGGGGCTACTCTTCATTGTGGTGCGTGGGCTTCTCATTGAGGTGGCTTCCCTTGTTGCGGAGCACGGGCTCTAGGTGTGCGGGCTTCAGTGGTTGTGGCACGCGGGCTCAGTAGTTGTGGCTCTCAGACTCTAGAGCATAGGCTCAGTAGTTGTGGCACACGGGCTTAGTTGCTCCGCAGCATGTGGGATCTTCCCAGACCAGGGCTCGAACCCGTGTCCCCTGCATTGGCAGGCGGATTCTTAACCACTGCGCCACCAGGGAAGTCCTACAGTTAAATTACTACAATTAGAATTACGCTATACTTTGTATATTATTACTGTCTTCTCTTAAAATCTAAAAATTCAAGCTCTCACGAAATATAAATTTGAGTGTTAAAGTTTTGTTATACTTTTTTCATTTTGTACCACATGAAACATTTTGCTGAACCTAGAGTATATGGTTCTCCATATGGAATTTTCAGAACCTAGAACATCTTCATTGATGATTGAAACCAGTATATTTTTCTCAGCCGTTTATACTTAGTAAAATCCTTTGGCTGCTACATATGAATATGGGGAATGGCCCTGAGAACTGTACATTTCTGCTACTATTCTGTAACAGTCATAAAATGCTTTCATTTAACATCAGCCATTGCAGAGAATGATAAGAAACTATACTTTTGGGTAGTTTGGGAAAATACTTTATTTTTCTGTTTCATTAAAGGGACTCTTACTTGGATAACACAGAGATGAGTTAACCATTTAAAAAGAACAAACCTCACTGCAGCTGATATCTGTTATTAAATTTGGAACGCTTTCTAGAAACAGCTCTCTGAATTTACTTGTCAAAATAGCTCACAGTTTGCTAATAGCAACAGTAATTATGCCAAATTATTCTATTTCTAGGCTTTTTTTATATCAAAACATTGACTGTCAGGAACTAAGGAGTCTCTAGATTATGAGCTTCTGTTAATGTAGATAAAATATTAAGTAGTTTGTACATGTGGTAAAATGCCCATCGAGTAAAAAAGTTTTTGCTCTTTTTAAAAAAAATTTTTTTATCATTCTTTTAAAATTTATTTTATTTTTGGCTGCGTTGGGTCTTCGTCGCTGCGCGGGCTTTCTCTAGTTGCAGCGAGCAGGGGCTACTCTTTGTTGCAGTGCACGGACTTCTCATTGCGGTGGCTTCTCTTGTTGTGGAGCATGGGCTCTAGGCACATGGGCTTCAGTAGTTGTGACACGTGGGCTCAGTAGTTATGTTGCATGGGCTTAGTTGCTCCGTGGCATGTGGGATCTTCCCAGATCAGGACTCGAACCCGTGACCCTGCGTTGGCAGGTGGATTCTTAACCACTGTGCCACCAGGGAAGCCCAGTTTTTGCCCTTTTGTTCTAAAAGTAATTCTGTAAGTGGCAAAGAATATCGTACCGGAGACAGTAACTTGAAAATCTTTCCTCTTTCCACCTTCCCCCATTTCATTCTCTGGGATGCTACCTATTCTTCAAAGCCAAAATGCTTGCTTCTGTGTTACTTCCTTTTCATACTAGTTGGAAGCCATCTCTTCCTTTCCTGAACTGCTAGAGCTTCTTGATTGGTACCACAGTCTGTCCTGTGCTGGTATTCTTTATGTGTCTTTGGCTCTTACTGGGTGAATCTCTTTGAGAGGAAACAGTGGCATATCTTCTTTTTATAACTCCCATGAGATCGAAGCACAGTATTTTCACATAAAGCAAATGTTCCATTGGTATTTATTGAGTGCATGAAGTAAGGTAGAAATTTATATTTTACCATTTTTTCACTTCTTGTAACTTTTTCATTTGACCTAGTACAATGATGATAATAATGGTGGTATATTAATATGAAGAAGACTTATTATCATCTTAGATTGGATCATATTGTGGTCTGTAAATCTTCATTCAACAGTATTTTCTGTTTTCAAGGATAGTATTTAATACTTAGCTCACGGGACTTCCCTGGTGGTGCAGTGGATAAGACTCCACTCTTCTAATGCAGGAGGCCCGGGTTCGATCCCTGGTCAGGGAACTAGATCCCATGTGCATGCCATAACTAAGAGTTTGCATGCCACAACTAAGGAGCTCATGTGCTCGTGGGCCACAACTAAGGAGCCTGCGATCCGCAATTAAGGAGCCCACGTGCTGCAACTAAGGAGCCCACCTGCCACAACTAAGACCCAGCACAACCAAATAAATAAATAAATATTTAAAAAAAATACTTAGCTCCCATTAGTGTGGCTGGGGTGGGTAACTTCATGAGTTCATAATGATGTCTGTGCAGGGTTGCTACTTTGCCCCTGAAGCTTGAGAGGCCCTCATGCTGACGATGACTGTGGGTGCTTTCCATTCAATCCAGCTACGCATTCTTTAGTTAAGTCTCAGTGCTTTTTTTTTACCATCATCATTAAGGTTCTTCCTTAATTGCATTTTTTAACCTTTTGAAATTGTGAAGAATAAGTTTGATTGTATTTTAAATGTTCAATTTCCTTTCAGGTAAGTGAAGTGTATTCTGATTTTCTTAAGAAAAGAAAATGTGTTTACTCCAAGAGGATTGTCAGATGTCTAGTTGTGTAGAAATCAAAGGTACAATTGGTCAAATATTGTACTAAGCAGTGAGTGTTACATGGATAACAAAGTAGTTTCATTCCCATCTTGAATTTCTTTGAATCGATTTTAACCCTTCACAAGTTAATCTGTTTCCTCCAATAAATTCAGAGGAGTTTGTTGCCATCTGCTGGCTTTACAGAATCTTTATGAAGTAGGTGGGGAACTTTCATTACTTAGGGATAGAGAGATTTTCCTGTTTTAACTGTGTGACTTAGCCTGGGTAACAGATCATTATTGCTAGAAGCAGTAGCCAGATCTCCCAGTCTCAAAGTCTTAACCTTAATTTAAACTCCAGAAGGGCAAAATATTTGGGTTTTAAATATTGGTTTGTATTTAGTTGGATATAGTGTAGTAGTTTTTCAAAAGAAAAGATACAGCTGGGCCAAATAAATGGTTTCTCTTCAGTACCATCCCTCTTGACCCAGCAAAGGGTCATTGGGTACAGCTCAGGAGTCTGGCAGCAGACTCTCAGGCCAGTGTACACCTTTTGGCATGAAAAAATGAAAAACTGTTTCAAAGTGTCTCTATATCCTCTGGGAGTATGAGTGATGATTTCATTACCTAATCATGGACATGAAAATGAAGGGTTGTGCAAATTGGTGCAGGGCACGTAATTACAGAGGATTTGCATCTGAGCCCATACCTGTGTGTTCTCATTGGCATCTGTGCTCAAAGCCAAGTCAGCAAACGTGCCCTCGTGGGCATGAGGTTTGCTGCTTTTATGGACAGTGAAATGGTTGAACGATGAGAATTGCTTAAAACTTGGAATTACAAAAGTGTGAGTCCCTTTATTTAAGCTTGCTAATTGTACTTTGAGAAGGTTTGGAAAGAGAGTAAGAAGTTGTTTTATTGAGCCAAACAGATTTATTTTGCTTGGGAAAAAATAGTAGTATAAATAACCTTTTGCAGCCTTCATTGATTCAGTTTGTTCAGAAGCAGACCCTCAGCTCACAATCTGTCAAGATGTGTAAGGGAGCAGTTGTATTTCACATGCTATATTTAATTCAAATGTGAAAGATGCAGCCGAACTCAAGGAATCTGTTTCTTTGGACTCTTTTCCTTGGTGAATTTCAGAGCTGAATGAGGGTTAAATATATGAGAAAGTCAATAAATAAAGGAATATGCTCAATGGGAGATGAAAAATGATAACTTGCAGGGGAAAGAGTAAGAAGGATTGTGGGAAGTGATATTTTTTCCAGTAGAAAAAGGCACTTTTGTGGGAGAGGGGCCAGAAAAATTCTCATTATTTTTATTGTTTTCTGTACTCTTTTTTAAAAGATTTTTAGAAATTTTATATTGGAGTATATTTGATTAACAATGTTGTGTTAGTTTCAGGTGTACAGCATAGTGATTCAGTAATATATATAAATGTGTCTATTCTTTTTCAAATTTTTTCCCGTTTAGGTTATTACAGAATATTGAGCAGAGTTCCCTGACAGTAGGTCCTTGTTGGTTATCTGTTTTAAATATAGCCGTGTGTACATGTCAGTCCCAAACTCCCAATCTATCCCTCCTCCCCCACCCCGTAACCATAAATTCATTCTCTTAAGTCTGTGAGTCTGTTTCTGTTTTGTAAATAAGTTCATGTGTATCATTATTTTTAAGATTCCACATGCAAGGGATATCATATGATATTTGTCTTTCTCTGTCTGACCTACTTCACTTAGTATGATAATCTCCAGGTCCATCCATGTTGCTGCAAATGGCATAATTTCATTCTTTTTAATGGCTGAGTAATATTCCATTGTATATGTGTACCACATCTTCTTTATCCATTCATCTGTCGATGGACATTTAGGTTGTTTCCATGTCTTGGCTATTGTAAACAGTGCTGCAGTGAACACTGGGGTGCACGTATCCTTTTGAACCATGTTTTTCTCTGGGTATATGCCCAGGAGTGGGATTGCTGGATCATATGGTAGCTCTATTTTTAGTTTTTTAAGGAACCTCCATACTGTTCTCCATAGGCTATACCAATTTACATTCCCACCAGCAGTGTAGGAGGGTTCACTTTTCTCCACACCCTCTTCAGCATTTATTATTTGTAGATATGTTTGTTTGGCTGTGCCGTGCAGCTTGCAGGAACTTAGTTCCCTGACCAGGAATTGAACCCGGGCCCTGGACAGTGAAAGCACAGAGTTCTAACCACTGGACCACCAGGGAATTCCCTATAGATTTTTTTCTTAATAATGGCCATTCTGACTGGTGTGAAGTGTTATCTCACTGTAGTTTTGATTTGCATTTCTCTGATAATTAGAGATGTTGAGCATCTTTTCATGTGCCTCTTGGCCATCTGTATGTCTTCTTTGAAGAAATGTCTATTTAGGTCTTTTGCCCTTATTTTGATTGGGTTGTTTGTTTTTTTGTTATTGAGCCTCATGAGCTGTTTGTAAATTTTGGAGAGAGACTAATCTCTTGTCCATTGCATAGTTTGCAAATATTTTCTCCCATTCTGTGGGTTGTCTTTTCGTTTTGTTTATGGTTTCCTTTGCTGTGCAAAAGCTTTTGAGTTTAATTAGGTCCCATTTGTTTATTTTTGTTTTTATTTCCATTATTCTAGGAGATGGCTCAAAAAAGATATTGCTGCAATTTATGTCAAAGAGTGTTCTGCCTGTGTTTTCCTCTAAGAGTTTTATAGTATCCCATCTTATATTTAGGTCTTTAATCCATTTTGAGTTTATTTTTGTGTATGGTGTTAAAGAATGTTCTAATTTCATTTTTTTACATATAGCTGTCCAGTTTTCCCAGCACCATTTATTGAAGAGACTGTCTTTCCTCCACTGTATAGTCTTGCCTCTTTTGTTGTCAATTAATTGACCATAGGTGTGTGGGTTTATTTCTGGGCTTTCTATCCTGTTCCATTGATCTATATTTCTGTTTTTGTGCCAGCACCATACTGTTTTGATGACTGTAGCTTTGTGTTATAGTCTGAAGTCAGGGAGCCTGATTTCTCCAGCTCCATTTTTCTTTCTCAGGATTGCTTTGGTTATTCAGGGTCTTTTGTTTCTCCATACAAAATTTAAGATTTTTTGTTCTAGTTCTGTGAAAAATGCCATTGGTAATTTGATAGGGATTGCATTGAATCTGTAGATTGCCTTGGGTAGTATAGTCATTTTGATATGTAACTGTTCTCTTTAGGGTAGGAATTAGGGCTAGAAATGGAAAGGCCTTCCTCTAGCAAGTTAAGCATGTGGAAAAAGAGTTCACTGAAAATAGGGCAGATGTGGCTAAGGATTTTTTATTTAACACAGTTTATAGTGAACCTATCACAATACTTCTCTACTTTTGAGGAATGGAGGGAATTGCTGCTGCCCTCCCTCTGCCGCCACCACTCTCCCCCAGCTAGGGGGATTTAGGCTACTCCCCTACCTTTTTTTTTTGGCTACATTGGGTCTTTGTTGCTGCATGTGGGCTTTCTTTAGTTGCGGCGAGCGGAGGCTACTCTTCGTTGCGGTGCGTGGGCTTCTCATTGTGATGGGTTCTCTTATTGCAGAGCACGGGCTCTAGGCACACAGGCTTCAGTAGTTGCAGCACGCAGGCTCAGTAGTTGTGGCACGCAGGCCCTAGAGCATGTGGGCTTCAGTAGTTATGGCACGTGGGCTCAGTAGTTGTGGCTCACAGGCTCTAGAGCGCAGACTTAGTAGTTGTGGCGCACGGGCTTAGTTGCTCCGTGGCATGTGGGATCTTCCCGGACCAGGGCTCGAACCTGTGTCCCCTGCATTGGCAGGCAGGTTCTTAACCACTGTGCCACCAGGGACGTCCCTCCCCTACTTCTAATTAGCCACCCGTTGTTCATCATCATCAAGATTCTAGCAGCCACTTTGCTAGGATACATTGCAGTATCATGAGCTAATTTTGTGGATAAATTGTGTTGGAAGCAATTTCATGAGTTTTGACTCATGTTTTTCTTAATGTGATCATTCTTCTAGTTTTTAAGATGCTGTACATAATTAGTATGTGAATCACAGGAGCGGTAGAGATGAGGTTGGAGGTTTCCTTTCTTTGCTCTCCTCGCACCCCCACCCCTCACCTTTTGGAACATTTCAGATCTTTCTCTAGGCCCCAAAGTATATTTCACGGTCACTCTTCTCTTCCTGTTATTTCTTATCCTTCTCGTTAGTGCTGGAGGGAATGCTGGAAATTTGTAAGGTGGATGACGTAGTGAATGATCAGGGTAGGTGTGTATGGTCAAGGGAATAGATGTATTAACAAATTATAAAATGAACTCAGATGCCCCTTCAAGAAATGACTTGCCCATTTGTAAGGAATGTAGCAAAAGAAAGCTGTTAGTCCTTTCAGGGTCTGCCACAGCATTGGAAACAAGGTCATGCTCTTCTCAGGGCAGGCAGTGGTGGTGAGCAGTGCAGTGATCTAAGAGCCTCACCTTCTTGCCCAGCTCTGGAGTCCTCTGCTGGCCGTCCTTGCTGCCGAGCTCTCTGTTGGACAGGCTTTGTCAGATCTGCCTCATGGTCTGATGGCTCCTCCTGCTAAATCCTATTCTTTTCTTCTCATAAGAGTTCTCCCCATTAAACCTTTTTCATTCCTAATTTTATTTTAGCATCTGCTTCCTCTAGAATCTAACCGGTGACACACTTCTTACATAAATCACCCTATTTCCTGAACATTGTACTGTTTTTACCTCAGGATTTGCATGAAACATCACTGGTGTGGTATAAATGAATTACCTGCCTCTGTGTATGTTTTATTTATTTATTTATTTAATTTATTTTTGGCTGTGCTGGGTCTTTGTTGCTGCATGCGGCTTTCTCTAGTTGCAGTGAGCAGGGGCTACTCTTCATTGTGGTGCGCAGGCTTCTCATTGCGGTGGCTTCTCTTGTTGCAGAGCATGGGCTCTAGACGCGGGCTCAGTAGTTGTGGCTCATGGGCTCTAGAGCGCAGGCTCAGTAGCTGTGGTGCACGGGCTTAGTTGCTCTGCGGCATGTGGGATCTTCCTGGACCAGGGCTCGAGCCCATGTCCCCTGCATTGGCAGGCGGATTCCTAACCACTGCGCCACCAGGGAAGTCCATCTGTGTGTGTTTTAACTTGTGCTCTTCCTAGAAAATTCAGGGAATACAGGTAGCACAAAGACATTTAAAAATAATCTCCACTAGAGGTAACTGTTAATAGTGGCTTATTTTGGTAAACTTTAGAGAAGTGTGTTAAGTGTTCACCTGGGTGAATTTTTCACAAACTGAACACATCTGTGTAACCATCACCCAATCAGGAAGCTTTACCACTACCCCAGGAGCCTCCCAGTCGTTACCTTTGGTAACTGCTATCCTCACTTGCAACAACATAAATTAATTTTGCCTAGTTTTGAACTTGATATAAGCATGGTCATGTAGTATGTACTATTTTGTCTTCTTTGCTCAGTATTATGTTTAAGAGATTCACCCATGTGTGTATCTGTGGTTTCTTGCTGTATAGTATTCTGTTGTGTGAATGTACCACAATCTACCTGTTCTTTTGGTGGTGGGCATTTGTATTATTTCCAGTTTTTCACTCCTTGGATCTGTTATGATGTTTTCTAATATAAATATTGCCTTGTGTTTGGTATTATAGCTAGTTAAGCCTGTTATTGAAATATTTATTGTCCTCTTAAGTGAATTACCTTGTATAAAAGCTAAAAAAAACCTGTCATTTCTTATTCCCATATCCTCAGAATGTTCTTTTTACTCTTTTAGGACCCACAGTTAGTTTTTTTCTTCTAAGTTTGAGGTCTTGAATCATATTACTGGCCAAGGGAAGCTAGTTGCTGTTCCCTTTGCTGTCTGCCAGTCAAATTCTTGAGTTAGAGGAGTTGTTGAGAACAAGTTTTTTGGTTTTATGGTTATACCAGAACTCGGCTGTCACTCTGGTTTTCAGTGGAGAGAAAAAAATACCATCAGAAGCCTTTAGGGATTTATTAGATATTTGGGATGGCGTTGGTATTTGAGCTGTACTTGATAAATTAAGGTGGCTCACAACTGGTGTGGGAAAGTGCTAAAGGACAGATTTCAGATTGAGCATCTAAAAGAAATCATGAACAGCTTGGATGCCTTGCCTGAGTTATTTCAGAACTTCAGACAGTGTATACTGATGTTTGTTTCTTTCCCGCTGTAGCTGTCAAGTGGAATGTCATGGCCAGCTCCTCGGACAGTGAAGATGATAGTTTCATGGCTGTGGACCAAGAAGAGACTGTGCTGGAAGGGACAATGGAGCAAGATGAGGAGCCCCGCCCAGTATTGGAGGTTGAGGAGACTAGACATAATAGGTCCATGTCTGAGCTGCCAGAAGAGGTTTTGGAGTATATCCTGTCCTTTCTCTCACCATACCAGGAACACAAAACTGCAGCCCTTGTCTGCAAACAGTGGTACCGACTTATTAAAGGTACTGTGGAAAGTGGAAAGTTTTATTTATTTACTTAAAATTTGTTTGAATGATTTATTTTTACCTCCCAATTTCATTTTCTCTTTTCTCCCTTAAATTTATTGTGGTTCTAAAATTTAGTGTTAGACGATTAGCATTGTACATTTTTCTTTTCTCTTTATCCTGCTTAATTTTATGAACAGCTTGAATACTATAGTATTTAATCCAATTTCCAGTTTTAAAATGAGGATTCTTTTTCTGCATATTCTTGGAGTTGATCTGGTATGTTGTGTTGTTCTTGAATAGGTAGAGTAGGGTTGGATGTGGATTGACAGTAGTAGTTAACCTTCATATAACTCATATTATTGTCAGGACTATTATAACTGTTTTACAATCCTCATAGCGAACTATGAATAGCTTAAAGTAGCTAATTGTGGCAGATGTGGGATTATGAAAGCATTTACTGCTTGATTTTATCTCTAAACACAACAGGCCCTATGTATGTCTTTTACTTTTTAAATGAGTTTCTCTTTTTTTTCCCCCCTCCATTTTCTAATCAAGATTTCAACTTTGGCTAAATGTTGAGGTTACTAGTTGTACTGTAGTTTTAATTAATAGCAGTTATTTGGTTTCATTCCATTTTAGGTGGAAAGGGCCCATTTTTTGAATGAAGATGACCGAGCCCGTTGAATAATCTTTGATCAAAGCAAGGGTCGTATCAATTTTTTCTTTCCTGTTGGGAACAAGGCAGCCAGAGATATGAGAGAGAAAAACCTCTAGATCAGAATCAGTCTTAAAATACTTTCCTCAAATCAGAGTGATTCTCTGAGGATTAGGGTCCCTGTCATTTGTCCAAAGTCCAACCTAGAGAGCTAATAAGGACCAGCTGTGTTGAAACTGCTTGCTGGGCCCTGTGCTCATCTGCTCCCAACTGGTAATACTGGTATGCACAGCCTGCTTCTGTTTGCATAGTTAATGGACTCTTCAGGAGAGATTGGCTCCTTACACTGTGGAAATAGATGGTTTTACCTCTAAAATAGAGGTGGAGAATCACAGACAAGGGGTGGTGATCTAATCAAATATATGAATTTATTCTTAGGTTTCATTTGGCATTCTTACCATTTTGATCTTTCTTTAAGAGAGAAGAGCCTTAACCTAGTACTCGCATTTTTAGATCTTCTGGGGGAAGTCACTGCCAAGACAGCTTTTTTTCCCCTCAATCATTATGTGTCTGTCTTTTATTCATTACTGCCTTACCTCATTCCAACATTTGCAAATCTGTATTACTTCACCAGTGCGTAGTTGGCAGTATGGTCACACATTAAAAATGGGCATGTCTTTTTTTTTTCTTTTTTTAAACATCTTTATTGGGGTATAATTGCTTTACAATGGAGTGTTAGTTTCTGCTTTATAAGAAAGTGAATCAGCTATACATATACATATATCCCCATATCTCCTCCATCTTGTGTCTCCCTCCCACCCTCCCTATCCCACCCCTCTAGTTGGTCACAAAGCACTGAGCTGATCTCCATTTGCTATGGAGAATATAATGTAAAATAGCTATCTATTTTACATTTGGTAGTGTATATATGTCCATGCCACTCTCTCACTTCATCCCAGCTTACCCTTCCCACTCCCCGTGTCCTCAAGTCCATTCTGTACATATGCGTCTTTATTCCTCTCCTGCCCCCACCTTCTTCAAAACCAAAAAATGGCCATGTCTTTTTAATATTCCATTTCTTAACTGTGAGTTCAACCAAGGGATAATGATCATCATTAGAAAATATGTTCTGTGATCCTGCTTAAGGATCCACTAAGGTGGCATAAATTCAAGAATGATACACTCTTTCAAAATATAAATAATTGGGGCTTCCCTGGTGGCGCAGTGGTTAAGAATCTGCCTGCCAATGCAGGGGACATGGATTCGAATCCTGGTCCGGGAAGATCCCACACGGCGCGGAGCAACTAAGTCCGTGCACCACAACTACTGAGCCTGCGCTCTAGAGCCCGCGAGCCACAACTACTGAGCCCACGTGCCACAATTACTGAAGCCCACGCGCCTAGAGCCCTTGCACTGCAACGAAGAGTAGCACCTGCTCACCACAACTAGAGAAAGCCCACACGCAACAATGAAGACCTAACACAGCCAAAAATAAATAAATTTATTTAAAAATTTATATATATATATATATAAAATTGGTTGTACTCTTCATTCAAAATGTTTCTCTTTGAAATAAGAAAGTAATTTCATGTGTTGGGAAAGCAGATTGTTCCAGAAGTATAAAGCTCTCACTTTTTTAAAAATAGACTTTACTTTTTTAGAGTGGTTTTAAGTTCACAGCAAAACTGAGCAGGTTCGTAGGTTTCCCGTATACCCCTGTCCCCAGACATGCACAGCCTCCCCTACTTTCAACATCCCTCACCAGAGGGGTACATTTCTTACAATTGACGCTCATACATTGATACATCTTTGTCACCCAAAGTCTGTAGTTTACATAGGGTGTACATTCTGTGAGTTTGGACATATATATAATGACATGTATCCAGCATTATAGTAAAAACTCTGATTTTTTTTTTTAAAAAAACAGCTTTCCTTTGTTATAAATTCATCATTTCATAATCCACTGTAAGCTCATTATTACTCCTTGTTTAAGATGGAGAATACTTGGTTGCCATGGTCTAACCATAGATATTTACTGAACAGCTGTTATATTCCGGAGACTGTTTTACCACGCTTTTTCTCATAAAACTAAATTATCTCCCAGCCCCTTTCCTTTGGAGTAAATAGCACCAATTATTTTGATGTGTTGCCTCATGATACGATGTAAAGGGGAGCAGATTTTAAGTGTGAGCTGATTTTCTAACCTTGAGGGAGTCACTTAACCTTGGTAAAATGAAAGGATTAGATCTTCCAGTTTTGAAATTCTGTGATTCTGTTTTCTGTCTTTGAATGAAAAAATCAAAGAAATTTGGAGTTCCTCAAAGAAACTTATGTCTTATAAAAGTGATAAGACAATTAATAGATGCAGTTTTAATAATTTGATTTACAAGCGAAGAGTCCAGGCTGAAGCTTTTGTTATTTTTGTCTTTAGGTGTAGCCCACCAGTGTTATCATGGTTTCATAAAGGCTGTCCAGGAAGGAAACATTCAGTGGGAGAGTCGGACTTACCCTTATCCTGGAACCCCAATCACTCAGCGGTTCTCACACAGTAAGTATTTACTGTGAAAGCAGATCCCATCCTGCCTGTGGTCGTGTTTCCAAAAGCTACTTTGGAGGCTTGTATTTTGTCTGACTTCTTAATGAAGAAAATGTTAAATAAGGGTTTATATTAATTTTACAATCAGAATTAGGGAAGAGCATGAGCCTAAATGTATTGTAGGCACTGTGATATAATTTTGTATTCTGCTTTTTCATTGGATTTTTGTACTATCTCTACTCCAAAGAGGTTAAGGTGTTATGCTTAGGTTTTTAAACATTTGACATCATGTAAGAGGCAAACAAAGGAAAGGCATACATGAGGGTTTTTCTGGGATCCTGCTTAGGGAGTAGCCAGAGCTTAGCACTAATTTTTGCAATAACTCTTTATCTTAACGTAGTGTATGTTCAGCAAACACTGAATTTGACTAGGGTCACACAAAAATTTTGAACATGAAGGATATTGTTTATAAAATACAAATTTAAGTAGTAAAATTATAAATAAAATGTTTTGGCAAATAGACAATTTAGAGTTTTTGACTTCTAGAATTTTTTTTTTTTTAGGATTTTTAAAAAAAATTAATTTATTTTATTTATTTATTTTTGGCTGCATTGGGTCTTCGTTGTGGTGCGCGGGCTTCTCTTGTTGCGGAGCACAGCCTCTAGGCACACAGGCTTCAGTAGTTGTGGTATGTCGGCTCAGCAGTTGTGGCTCAGGGGCTCTAGAGTGCAGGCTTAGTAGTCGTGGTGCACGGGCTTAGTTGCTCTGCGGCATGTGGGATCTTCCCGAGGCAGGGCTTGAACCCGTGTCCCCAGCATTGGCAAGCGGATTCTTAACCACTGCGCCACCAGGGAAGCCCCAACTTTTTCTAGAATTAACTCTCCATTTTAATTGATTTTTGTAGATGCCATTTTATTCTTTTTTTTTTTTTTTTTCCGGCTGCACCCCACGCCTTGCAGGATCTTAGCTCCCCAACCAGGGGTTCAACCCAGGCCCTGGCAGTGAGAGCACCGAGTCCTAACCACAGGGCCACCAGGGAATTCCCAATACCATTTTATTCTATTAGTGATTTATATCCCTCCATCGAAGTGAGACTGAGATGTGATCTATCTTAGGCCACAAAAGCTGTATTTATTAATGGTTTTACATAAAGAAAGTTCATTGACAGGAGAGGAAAGCCGCTTAGAAAGTTCTCAGAATTGCTGCTTTAGTTATATTACTTCTGTATTCAGAAACCTTCAGGACTTCCCTGGTGGCACAGTGGTTAAGAATCCGCCTGCCAATGCAGGGGACACGGGTTTGATCCCTGGTCCGGGAAGATCCCACATGCTGCGGAGCAACTAAGCCTGTGCGCCACAGGTACTGAGACTGTGCTCTAGAGCCTGCGAGCCACAGCTGCTGAGCCCGTGTGCCACAACTACTGAAGCCCGCACGCCCACAGCCCAAGCTCTGCAACAGGAGGAGCCACTGCAATGAGAAGCCCACGCACTGTAATGAAGAGTAGCCCCCGCTCGCCGCAACTAGAGAAAGGCCACGTGCAGCAACGAGGACCCAACGCAGACAAAAATAAATTAATTAAAAAAAAAGAAAAACAGAAACCTTCAGTGTCTATCCAGTGCCTACAAGATAAAAACTTAGTCTTATATTTAAAACCCTCTTTAAGTTGCCTTATTTCTAAATTACCACTTCATCTCCCAACTTTTCCCAAGAGCTCTCCTCTTTCAAGTTGTCACTTTGCTGTACTTGATTCTTCCTCTCTAGAGTATTCCCATCCACTTAGCTGAAGCCTGCTTCTCCTTGAAAACTCAGTTGAAGTTTTAGCTCCTTTGGGAAACCTTTTCTCAACTCTCTAGCCCACAGAAAAATTTTTCCTGTTCCGAGCTTATGTCTGGAATACTAATTTGGCACTTAACTCACATTGTCTTTCATTGTTAACTTGTATGTCTGTGTCTTTTTTTTTTTTTTTAAGCCGTATTTTGAACTCTTGAGGGGAAGGAGAGTTATTGGTTATCCATGTTGTGTAAAAATTACCTGCAGACTTAGCAGCTTAAAATAACATTATCTCACAGTGTTCCTGAGGGTCAAGAATTTGGGAGTGGCTTAGCTGGGAGGTTGTGGCTCAGGGTCTCTCATGAGGTTGCCGTCAGTCTGTCAGCTGGGGCTACAGTCACCTGAGGGCCTGACTGGGGCCCAGTGAATCTGCTTCCAGGCTCATTCAGTAACTGTTGATAGGAGACTCAGTTCCTTACTACATGGACCTCTCCATAGAGCTGCTCACAACTTGCCAGCTGACTTTCCACAAAATGAGTGATCTGAGAAACAGAGACAGACACTAAGACAGCAGCCAAGGTATCTTTTACACCCTAATCTCTGAAGTGAATACCATCTTTTCTGTTCTATCCTATAAGTCACACAGGGATTGACCAAGGGCGTAATACCAGGAAGGGAGGATCCTTGGAGGCCTCTTGGTGGTTGACTGCCCCAGACCATATGCTGTACTCTCATATCCAGAGGAGAGTTCCGTAAATAATGATAACTCGTCATTGTCTTTGAATTGTATCTAAATAGATCAAAGGAATGGGTCAAACTATTTGCTGTGTTTTCGGTTCTCTCAGGGAGCTATTTTTGTGCTGTTGTAAATCCCCTGGAGCAGTAGATCTCAAAGTGTGATTCCTGGACTTTGGGGGAGGAAGGCATCTATGAGACTCTTTGGGGGATCTGTGAAGTCAGAACTGGCTTCATTTGTTTTAATCTGTGAGTGTGTGGTAGTGAAGAGCACAGTGACACTAGAGTAGTTGAGTTCCCTTACCTTGAGTCATGCACAGGCTGCAGCAGTTTTCCCCAGCATTGCCTTGGCACCGTTAGTGCACATGTCAACACAGTGAAAAAAACAATAAATTACTACCTCTACAACTACTACTACTACTAGTACTTATTATTATTATTATAAAAGTAGTTTTGAAAGAGTCTCAAATGTTTTCAGGAGTCCACAGACCACACTTTGATCATGACTGCAATAAACTATACATGACATGAGTCCTTGCTGAGAACATTTAATGAAATTACAGGAGGATCCATATTAGGTCCAGTATTTATTGTTGAGGGAGGGGTAACTTCCGTTACCTACAGATGATTGGAATGAGAAGCAAAGACGAGGTTTCTAAAGATAGGACTTTTATTAGAATGGTGTTTGGAAACAAATAGTTTTAGAACCCTAAGAGGGAAATCAAATGAATCAGGGTAAAATTGAAACTAGAATAGGAAATAGGGGTGAATAATTATCATAGCAACAGTTTGGCTTTCTGATAAGAGAGGGGAAAAAATATTTTTCAGTTAACTAGCTTTCGAAAAAGAGTATTACCACAAAATAGAGGCAGTTCTTTGAAGGGGAAATAGAAAGGAATAGTACCATGAGTAAGCTCACAGAAGCTCAGGGGTTGATGGGTTTTGATACTTGTTTTTGCTTAAATTTTTTTTTCATTTCCTTACTTGGTATTTTCATTTCCTTACTTGATATCCAAGAAAAGGTTTCTCATTGTCTTTCGTTGTCTCTTTCGGTCTGTCTCTTTATTGTTCTCTTCCATCAGTCTCTACGTGCTATCTAACTGGCAAACTGAAGAGGATTATTACAGGGAATGGGCAGTTTTCAAAATAGGTTGAAAACAAGGCATTCCTTTCATTTTTTTCCTTAGCTCCTTCAACTTCCATCTCTGTATTTCTCCCTTTAGCTCTATTTTATTCCTTATGCCTAACCCATGTGGAGCTTGAGATCCACATTTCCAGTTCTTTGCTCATATGGCCACAGGGATTCACAGATGTTTCATATTTAGTGAGCCAAAAGTAGAATTCAGTAGTTTCCCCCCAGTTTTCTCCTCTCTTTAATTTAGTTAATGGCATTATCATTCTCTCAATTATACAAGCTTGAAATCTTGGATTAATCCTCAATTCTTCTCCCTCCCTCAACAACAAAAGTCAAATCTTGTTGATTCTGTTCTATCTCTGCAATCTCTCTCATATCTTTCCTTTTACCACGCCCCCCATTACTCACACTTATGACTTAATCATCCCATCTTTCCTAAATCTTTTCTTTCTTTCTTTTTTTTTTTTTTTTTTTTTGGCCGTGGCATGCGGGATCTTAGTTCCCCAACCAGGGATCGAACCCGCAGTGGAAGCGTGGAGTTTTAACCACTGGACCACCAGGGAAGTCCCCCTAAGTCTTTTCTATACAATCTTCTTGCCTTTCTTCTCTCTTCATCTGAACCTGGTGTAGACACTTGGCAGCCATCTCCAAAACTGGGGACAGTGCCACCTCCTAGGGCATCTGGAAATGTGTAAGGCCATTGTTTATTGTCTTGACTGGAAAGTACTACAAGCAGTTAGTAGGCAAGGACCTACTTGGGTTGCTAAATGTCGTGCAGTGAATGGGATGATCCTGCACACAAAGAATTGACTTGCTCAAAATGACAGGAGCTCCTGTCGGGAAAAACTGCAAATCTGAACCATAAAACCAGCCTTGTCACTCCTCTGCCAAAAAGCCTGAGCCTTTTTGCACTGCATGTAGAAGTTTCCACCCCACCTGGCATTCACCAAGCCTACCTTTTCAGCCTGACTCACTGCTGCATCCTTACACAGCCAGGCTCTGCCCACACGAGATTCCTCGTTTGTCTTCAACTTCCCTACCTCATGGCTTTGTTTGGATGCCCTGATTTCATTTTCCCTTCCCCTCCCATTCCTCTTTCACCCCTAGACTTGTTTGCCCCATGTTAATTGATTGAAAATGTCCTGACCTCTAAAACCCATCTTGGAGACAAAGCCAAAAGCCACCGTCTTTCACACTACTCTCAAATTCCCCACCATGGAGATTAAGCTCTTCTCTTTTTCTGCTTATACTCGTTTAATACACTCTTCATACCTTCTTCTTAATGTTTTACCATCTGTCTTTTACCATAATTATCTGTGTGAGAGAGGCTGCATGCAAAGGAAGAACTTTAGACTTGGGAAGCAAATTCCTTGGCTCCTCTAACCCACAATTTCCTCATCTGTAAAATGCGTATGATAAATTCTGTTTGTGCCACAGGGTTGCTAGGAAATTTAATTGAGGAAACACTTGCAAAAATATATTTTAACCTGCAAAATTATAGGACGATGATGATGTCTCCTCCACAAGATTGTTGTCTACTTGAGGACAGTCAGGCTCCATGTCTTAGACATCTGTGCACCTTTCATAACACCAGGTTCATAGTTGACATCTATTAATTCTGTGGAATTGTGTAACAAAGATACGAGCGATAGAGCTTCTTTCTTATGTAGAAGTCTGGGACAAAAAAATGCTGGGAAAATAAAATGAAGCCAGTTCTCCTGGCTATTTGATGAGTATGTTCATGGCCAATCATGCAATCCTTGATTAAGGTAGAATGTCCCTTTCAGATTGACATAGGGGTCTGTTGAATCCCCAGCATTATGTTTTGAAAAACCTTTTAGTGTTTAGGCTCCAAATATGGTCAGGTCATTCCATACACTTGCTAATCTTGCTCCTGCAATAGCCAGCAGGCCCAGACTGGATAACCAACCTTTCTTATTCCATAGTTACATAATTACAGGCCTTATCAAGTATGTCCTGGCTTGTAGATGTGAGACACATGACAGCATAGTCTCTAAGCATGGGATAAATGCCTCAGGACCTTTCCCTGGAGACAAGTGAGGGAACAAGAGAATTTAACCTCTGAAAGTGCAAAAATTAGAGTTCAATGAACATTAATCTGGTGACTACCAGGCACCATGGAAAATATGAAACAACTGGAAGACCTTGAACTTCAGAGGATTATAATATAGTAGGAAAAGTATTCAGAACACTGAGGAACTCTTTGCTTGTCATGAGTGTAATTGTGCATATTTGACTTGTCTTCGAGTAGGGATTATTAGATTTTAACTTGAGGTATGTGACTTGCAATAGTTGTTTGTGGAGCAGTCAAGCACATTTCAGAAAGCTTGAAGAGATCTAGCAGTTGGAATAATCACGTTCTCAATGTTATTTCTTAGCAGAGCAGTCATACCGTACTACAAATGGTAACTTTTGTATAGCACATTCCAGTGGTTTAGATGTTCTGAAAGGAGAATGTTCTGTTTGGGTGGAGAACTTTGGTAAAAGGAAGTATTTACTTGAGCAGTGGTATTTGCTTAAATTCTTAATTTTTTCTGAAAGGCTCATTGAACTTGGGTCCCCAACCCCCACCCAGACCAACATGTACGCATCTTAAATAAAAATAGGCAAACAGAGTTCAGTAGGATGCTTAAAATATTTGAGTGTATTATTGATGGCTGTTTCTCATTCCCATTATATCTGAGTTCTAAACATAGCTGCCTAAATTGACTCCCTTCCTCTCCAAGCTTTGTTGATAATGACTGCTGGATATTGAAACTACAGTGTGTGAAACTTGTCGTTTCAGTCGCATTAGCTTTGCATAGGGTTTGGGCTGTACCTTCCTCTTCCAGAAACCTTTGTTTGCTCAAAGAGAAGCAGGAAAATGCCAATTGCCTTATTTTAGTATAGCATTAAAATACACGTGGTAAGGACCTCATGGGGCCCAGCTGCTGGCTAGGTTTTCAGTCCAAATAGAGAAGAAGAATGTTTGCTACCTCTTTGAAAAATAAAGGCGCTGTGCTTTTTTGCTGCATGAAGGAAGCAGCTGCCCAGAGTTGATCTTTGAGGGATGGTGGGACATAAATGAGCTACTGACTCCTTTAGTTATGAAATCATGGATTTGTCTTATTAAACATTGTTACAATGAAGATCAGTTAAGGTTTCAGAAGCCAGAGGACATTGCTAATTTCTGTTTTGGGGTTATGGATTATCAGGTGGACGAGAATGTTCTTTTATGCCAGGGACCAGTCAGTTCAATTCAAAATTGCCCCAGTTTGTTGGAGTAGCTAGTTCAAAAAGGTATGTATGAGAAGACCAAGATACCTGAAGCTTGCCCCCTTCAGTGGAGATTAAAGTGTGGCTTCAGTAATTATCCTTTTTGTCTGTTTAATGTCATCTAACTTGATCCTTTGTTATTTGCAGTTCTCAACAAACCTGAAACATGAGCGGTGGACTTACATAGGGTTTTTTTTTTGTTTTGTTTTGTTTTGTTTTGTTTTTAACATCTTTATTGGGGTACAATTGCTTTACAATGGTGTGTTAGTTTCTGCTTTATAACAAAGTGAATCAGTTATACCAAAGTGAATCAGTTACACCATAGGGTTTTACTTATTTTTTTTTCTTCTTCTTTTTCCTTTGGGCCACGCTGCTTGCGTGATTGAACTTGGGCCCTGGCAGTGAAAGCACAGAGTCCTAACCGCTGGACTGCCAGGGAATTCCCAGGATTTTACTTCTTAATAGACTTTCTTATTGGGATGTTAATTAAAAAACTGATTTAGATATGGATTAGAAGTTATTTTCAAAGGCAGAGAAAGTCAGTAGGAATAAAAAAGGGGATGGGGGAATTACCTGGCTGTCCAGTAGTTAGGACTCGGTGCTTTCACTGTGGGGGCCCGAGTTCAATCCCTGGTCAGGGAACTAAGATCCCGCAAGCCTCAGGGCACAGCCAAAAAAAAAAAAAGGAAGAAGGTCAGTGGAAAGTGTAAGATCATTTAAACCTTCATATACCATTGTAGCATGTTTGAGTTCTGGGAGTAATTAAGTATTTTGCAGATGTGAGCCTGTTGATGATTAAATGGTATTTCATTTCTTCACATCTCTAGTTTCTTTAATTTCTTTGTTAATTTGAAAAGTCTGTAGCTCTGTTACCGCACAGCATCAGAGGTCAGATTTTTTTTTTAAATTTTATTTATTTATTTATTTTTGGCTGCTTTGGGTCTTTGTTGCTGTGCGCCGGCTTTCTCTAGTTGTGGCGAGCAGTGACTACTCTTCATTGCGGTGTGCAGGCTTCTCATTACGGTGGCTTCTCTTGTTGCAGAGCACGGGCTCTAGGCACACAGTTTCAGTAGTTGTGGCTCAGAGGTTCTAGAACTTAGGCTCAGTAGTTGTGGCGCACGGGCTTAGTTGCTCTGCCGCATGTGCGAACTTCCTGGACCAGGGATCAAACCGTGTCCCCTGCATTGGCAGGCAGATTCTTAACCACTGTGCTCCCAGTAAAGTCCCAGATGTTTTGGATTTACTCCTTCCACTGGCTGAGATTACTGGGTGTGACTGAACACATTGCTTTTATTATCTCTTAACTCATCCACTTTTTGGACTTGGCTTTCTTAGTGTAGAGTCCTTAAAGGCATATCAAGTGGGCTGAGTTAAGAAAAAATAAAAAAGGAGGGTTATTCCCAGAGCTAGTATATATCACAGAGGTAATTATAGCGGTGGTGTTTCCCTTTTTCTGAACTTGAATAAGTGGTGCCAGAGTTCAGAAGAGATCTTAGAAACGGTGGTGTGCTAAACTGAACAAGACCTACAGGCAAACTGGATGATCACTGAAGCCATGCACTAGTGGGTTGAATCTCTGAATTTCTTTTCCCTTTACCCTTTCTTTTATGTGACGCTTAACTGTTTTAGCCTAGTTTCACATTGAGAGGTCTGTTTTTCCCAGTGGTATGCATGAAATGAATGAAGTTTTGCTCAGCCCTTTTCCTGAAATACAAGATGGTAAATGCAGGACTGGAAGGAGCGCATGGTCATCTTTTCCAAAGGACAGAGGCTAAATGAACTTTCCAATGAGAAGCAAGGTGGCAGCGCTTAGCTTTCATGTTTCTTGTCTAGACTCTGGCTCTGGTCTTTCTGGTTTTACGGGAACAGCCCCTCTCACAGTCATTGACTCTTTTCTTCAGAATAGTGCCCATTGGTGAGGTGTATATAGTCACCTAATTAAAAAGGCTTTTCTTGGAGACCTTGGTGCTTTTTAACTGTTACCTACTGCATTGGTTTTCTATTCAGCCCCAACCAGTCGGCCTTGGTGGCTTTTGGATACACACCTAGGAGCTTAATGACTTTCATGTTTTTTCTCTCAGTTGTTTGGGGACCATACTACCTCTGAGATCGCTGAGCTACATTGGTTCTGTATGTGTGGTTACTTTATGGCATTGATTAAAATTGTTTTCTTTTCTTTTGAAATTTTAAATTTTATTTATTTATTTATACATACAGCAGGTTCTTAAAATTGTTTTCTGTCATTCTCTTCCATATAAAGTCTTGTTATTGTTTTGTGCCTCATGTTTCATTTGAAAGCAAAAGCAATAAGAGGAGGACAGGTGGAGAGGAATGGGAGGACAGAGTACTTCTGTTAGCGCTGACTATCTTCTCCTAGCCCTAGATGATAATAATGCAGATTTAGATTAATTATGCAGCTGTGCTGAAATTTCACTCATTGAACACCCTTAGTCTGAATTCTTGTGTTCTCTTGCTAGAATTATATTGTCTTATTTAATGATATCATTGTCAGTTTGCTTAGTGTGCTCAGAAATAACATAACATTTCCATAGCTTTTCTCTGGTCCTTATTTTAAAGGTTAATGTGATATTGATCAACCTGAAGACGGGAGGCTGGTTATAGAAAGGTTGATACCTGGGAACAACTGCAGAATGTGTGAAGTAATTGATCTTTGAAAGATATGGGCTATAGTTAAGGTTTAGAGTGGCTTCAGAATTAGACATCAGTTATTCATTTATTGTTTTCTTTCTAGGTGCGTGCTATTATGATGCTAATCAGTCTATGTATGTGTTTGGAGGCTGTACCCAAAGCAGCTGCAATGCTGCCTTCAATGACCTCTGGAGACTTGACCTAAATAGCAAAGAGTGGATCCGACCTTTGGCTTCAGGTAAGAGAAAATGCTGATCTTTGCTTCCTTATCAGCTAACCCCCTTTGTGTGGAAACTCTACCTGATCCTTTAGGTGTTGGTCTCAAGAACAGATTATTGGGGCCCCAGATCCTTTGTCAAATCTGCTTGTAAATGCTAAGAGTAATATGCTTGTGTAAGGTCTTTGAATTTTTTTTTAATTATACTTTATCATTAGTATTGGTACCCTGCCAAAATTGCTATACTACTGTGTGAATTCATTTGTGTGGTTTTCTGAAGTACTTGTACAGATGTGATATGTTCTTTGGTATGAAGTTGAAGTAAGAGCAGAAGAAGCACAGTCGTGAGAACTGTAGTTGACTGACAGAAGCTATTGTCCCAGGGCTAAGATGTCTGAATATCTTGTTGTTGCCAGCTCAGGTATTTGGGGAGTGTATGGAACATGCCTCTGCTGGTTACTTTTAACAACTCAGGAGTGTGGGAAGATTCCACAGTAGGTACATTCCCGCACAGTCCCACTATGCCACAATTCTGGCAGAAAGAAACTAGATTATTTTCTCTTTTGACCTAATCTTTCTTGGGGAAGAAACACACACACACACACACACACACACACACACACACACACACACACACACACAAATTGTTTTTGCACTCATGAGGCGGGACAGTTTGAAAAGGCAGAGTTATGAGATTGGAGGGGCTGGTGTGATGGAGAAATAGAGTCCACTGAGTATAAAGTATTCTGCTAGATTTGTTGGCAAGCTCTTCCCAAACATTCTTCATTGGCTTTTCAAGGTTGGAAATCACTCTAGGACTAAGGAGACTTGGGTATCCCTTGGGCAGATTCCATACTTATTTAGGTCTTGATTTACTTTGATTACTAAATGGAAGACAACATGGTGTATTAGAAAGGTCACTGGACTAAGAGTGAGGAGACATGAGTTTCATTTCCTGGCAAAATCACCAATTCTCCATGTAACTATGAACAAGTTACCATATCTTTCTGGGAGAAATATGGAGGAGGAGCAGAAGATTCTGTTTTTAAATGGGTCGGGAAAGCTGGTTTATGTTTCGTTTATTTCTGTAATGACTGCTGTGAATGTCTAGGCCAGGGGCTTAAAATCATTTCATGAGAAGAAGCTACATTTTGCTTCCCCAAAGCTGTAAGTTCTGTTTCTTTCCTCTGCAGTAGGCAAATATAGGAGGGAGGAGCATACTGACAGTGGATAGTCACAAGTGGGGCTGGGTTTTGTACAGATGAAATTCTTTCAAATTATTGGAAAGATAAAGAGATGTTAATCATTAAAATTTTTTGAAGATTAGTATTATTTTAGAACCTTCAGAATTTTGTACTTCGGAGCATTTCCTTTTCTAGCACTTTGTCCTTTATTGTACTTAATGCAATATTAATTAAAATCTAGAATCACAGATTCTAAAATGCAGAGGGTCTTATTGGCTTAAACATCCTACTGCCATTGTACTTGTTGTCCAGGCCCCATTTCAGAGTAGCTTTGATGTTCCACTCGCAAAATACAAATACTGCCTTTCTCTGTTTCGTAACTAAGCTTTATGCCTTTGGCATGGGTGTTGCTCTTTCTTGTAGACATGGAGCTCTGGACCTTCATGGCCTGTTGGCATCTACTTTGCTTATTTTTCCTTATTTCTCCCTATAAGATAGACATGGGATGTTTTGTTGTTGTTGTTGTTAAATACTAAGTTTAAAGGCAATGCTTTGAAATCCCCAAGGTAGAAGTATCAGAGAAATAACTGACTTTGTAATTCAGATTCTACAATGGATCTGAATTTTTTTTATTATTATTATTAATTTATTTTTTAGCTGGGTCGGGTCTTAGTTGCAGCACGTGGGATCTTTTCATTGCGGTGCAGTATCTTCGTTGTGGTGCACAGGCTTCTCTATAGTTGTGGCGCGCAGACTTCTCTCTAGTTGTGGTTGCACAGGCTCCAGAGTGAGTGCACGGTCTCTCTAGTTGCGGCACGGGCTTAGTAGGCCTGCGGCATGTGGGATCTTAGTTCCCCCACCAGGGATCGAAACAGCGTCTCCTGCACCGCAAGATGGCTTCTTAACCACTGCACCACCAGGGAAGTCCCAGGGATCTGAATTTTTAAAAAATACAATGTTACCCAAGTCTTAAGTTTCTCAATAAAGAAAAAAATCGCCATTAAAAAAAAAAACAATGTTAGACTGTTCCCTTTTATGAGATTCTCATTTAGGCAGAAATCCCATGGGAAGATTGCCTCGGGAAATGTTTGTATACGCTGTCATGAGTAGCAACCAAAATTACTTCCTAACTGAAACATCAGTGAGTCTTTCTGAATGAAACACAGTTGTTGGTATGTCTTGGTGTACCTGACTCACCCGTTTTCAGTGCATGGTGGTGGCTAAGTTACATGGTAGCTGAGGGAAGGGTGCTACCCCCACCCTTTGGTACCAGATGTGACGTCTTCTAGCATTTGAGTAGTTGCAAGTGATGGGTATCTAGGGTGATAGTTTTTTTTTGTTTTTTGTTTTTTTGTTGTTTTGTGGTACACGGGCCTCTCACTGTTGTGGCCTCTCCTGTTGCGGAGCACAGGCTCCGGACGTGCAGGCTCAGCGGCCGTGGCTCACAGGCCCAGCCGCTCCATGGCATGTGGGATCTTCCCGGACCGGGGCACGAACCCGTGTCCCCTGCATCGGCAGGAGGACTCTCAATCACTGCGCCACCAGGGAAGCCTAGGGTGATAGTTTTAACAGTGCTCAGTCTTCAAAAGTGTAGCTCTTTGGAAAAGAGCATCAAAAAACAGTGGAACAGTTTGGGTTAAGAGCAGAATCTTGATAAAGAATGCTACTGTATCAGGTATCTTTTTACATGTGTATTTGGTTTTATTACAGATGAGACTGGAGCATCTCATTTTGGTTGGTGTCTTAGCACAGGCTGCCATAACAAAATACCAAAGTCTGGGGGGATTTAACAACAGAAACTTATTTCTCACAATTCTGGGGGCTAGGAGTCTGAGATCAGGGTGCTGGTGAAGGCTCTATTCCTGGCTTTCAGAGAGCTAGTGAGCTTGCTGTGTCCTTACATGGCAAAGAGTGAGTTCTGGAATCTCTTCCTCTTTTTATAAGAGTATCTAAACCTAATTATCTCCCAAAGCTCCTGTTCTCCATATGCCATCACACTGAGATTAGGACTTCAACATATGAATTTTGGGAGGACAGAATTCAGTCCATAGCAGTTGGAATTAATGTGATTTGCCAGTGAAACCTTGTCTTGCATTCCTTTTGAAATGATAGAAGGAGGGAGCATTTGGAGGGAGCATGGTGGTGATGAGTGCTGGAATGACAGCTCTTACAGTTGAGAGAGACCTACAGTACTTCTCCGACATTTCGGAGTTACGTGAGTTACCGCCTCCTCCCTTTTACATGAGGGTAGGTGATCCCTACCCTCATGGAGCTTATACTGTAATGGGGAAGAAAAAAAAACAGTTATGAAGGAAATAAGGAATGAGATACAGAATAAGAGGGGGAGATCTACTTGAAACAGAAGACGACCTTTTTTGCTGAGATATGAAAGATGCAGCAGGGAAGGAAGTGATAACGGCATATACAAAGAAGAGGACATATTGGAGGAACTGAAAACAGAGCTTTGTGGATGTAGCATAATGAGCAAGGGGTAGAGTGGCACAGATGGAGTTGAGGTATAGATGGAAGCCAAATCATTCACAGACCATAGTCTGTGAGATTTTGAGATTTTAAGCAAAGGAATATTATGATCCTGTTTACATTTTTAGGAACACTTTTGCTGCTATTTAGGAAATGGGTTAAAGAAGGCAAGAAAATAAAGCAGAGAGAACAGGTAGGAGGCTATCAGAATAGTACAGGTGAGAGAATGTGATGGCTTGGACTAGAGTCCTAACAGTGGAGATAAAGAGAAGTGAATGAATTTGAGCTGAATTTTTGTGTTAAAAATGATGGGACTTCTTGATGGATTGGATATGGGGGGGTGAGAGGGTCAATCAAGGCTAACTTATGTTTCAGGTTTGTTCACTTAGGTAGGTAGTGGGGCCATTTGCTGAAATGGAGAAGAAACATTTGGAAGAGGTTTTTTTTTTTTTTTTTTACCTCTTTAAACATTTAAGTGGTGGTATCAAGTAATTAGTTGTTATGAGGAGTTTGGCATTTAAAATAGAGGGCTTGACTTTCCTTAAATGGCAGTACAGTCCTTTTGCTTAGTTAATTCTTCTTTTATCCTTCATTTGTTCATTCAGCAAATATTTATGGATTGCCTACTCTGTGCCTGGTATTGTTTTAGATGCTGGGGATACATGACTGAATAAAACAGACAAAAAATCCTACCGGAGATTAAATTCAAGTGAGGGAAGACATATTTAAAATGACAGGTACAGGGCTTCCCTGGTGGCGCAGTGGTTAAGAATCCGCTTGCCAACGCAGGGGACACGGGTTCGTGCCCTGGTCCAGGAGGATCCCACATGTCACAGAACAACTAAGCCCGTGCGCCACAACTACTGGAGCCCGTGCGCCTAGAGCCCGTGCTCTGCAACAAGAGAAGCCACTGCAATGAGAAGCCCTCGCACCACAAAGAAGAGTAGCCCCTGCTTGCCGAAACTACAGAAAGCCCACGTGTAGCAACCAAGACCCAACGCAGCCAAAAATAAATAAAAATAAATAGATTTTAAAAATAAAATGACAAGTACCTAATATAATATATTAGAAGATGATTAATGCTATTGAAGCAAAACTATAGCATACTAAAGGGGATGAGGAATAGGGGAGATTATAACTAGAGGGATCACGGTAGACCTCATGGAGAAGGTGACATTAGAACAAAGACTTGATGGGTACAAGAAGTGAACCATGTGGATATCTAAGGAAACAACATTCCAAAGAATAATCAGTGCAAGGGTTCAGAGGTGAGAGTGTGCTTGGGACAGTCAAGGGGTAATGCGAATCCTGTGTGGCTGGAGCAGAGTGAACAGAGGAGACTGTGCTAGGAGAGGCTGGACAAATAATGGGGGAGAGGGTGTCCTACATATAAGGCTTTCTGGCTGTTATAAGGACTTCGTGGACTTTGTCATATTCTTTGAGTGAAATGGCTGATGATTGAGGTTGCTGAGAAGACTGTCAGGTGGCAAGTGTAGAAGCGAGGAGATCAGTTAAGAAATGGTAGCAATAGTCTAGGCAAGAAATGATGGTGATTTGGACTAGGGTGTTAGCAGAAAGATAAAAATTGGATGCATTGGATAGAGCCCACAGTTTGGATATGGAATGTGAAAGAGAGGAGTCAAGGATGGCTGTAAGGATTTTTAGCCTAGGCACTTGAAGGAATAGAGTTGCCATTCACTGAGATGAGTAAGACTGTGGGTGGCCAGGGTTGGCAAAGTGCAGGAGAGATGAGAGATTCCGTTTGAAGCATGTTAAGTTTGAAATGCACATTAGGACATCCAGGTAGAAAAAGGTATGTGCCTGGAGTTCAGGGGAGAAATGCAGGCTAGAGATTTTTGTGTAGATAGCCAAATGGGAGTCACGTAGATGGATTTAAAGCCGTGACACTGGATGAGATTACCAAGGGAGTGAGTGAAGACAGAGAGGCTAAGTCTGGGAGACTCCACCATCTGGAAATCAGGGAGGAGAGGGAAACGGCAAAACATTAGAAAAAGAGCAAGGTTGGGTGGGGTGGGGGCGGTGGTATGAGGAAACCAGGGGAATGTGGCATCTTGGAAGCTACCATACTTGCACGTGTTTCCAGAAGAGGAGGAAATAGTCAACCATGTCGTATGCAGCTAAGAGGTCAAGTCATATGACTGAGAACTGACTTTGAATTTAATAAAGAGTATTTTCAATGAGAGGTAAGGATGAAGCCTACTTGGAATGGTTTTAAGAGAATGGGAAGAGAGGAGTTAAAGATAGTAAGTATGAACAATACATTAATTTTTTTAAAAGAGTGTTACTATAAAGGAGAGCAGGGAAGTGAGGTGCTAAGTAGAGGTGAATGTAGAATTGAGAGTTGTTTTTTTTTTTTTAAGATGGCAGATATAACATGTTTATTTGCTGATGGGAATGATTTTCTAGAGGGAGGAATTGATTTGGATAAAGAGGAAGAATTAATTGCTAGGACAGTGTCTTCACATAGTGACAAAGGCAGAATCTACTATACAGGTGGAGGGCTTGACTGTGGATAGGAACACTGACCCTTTATCCAAAGGAACAAGAAGGAATATCAGATTACGGATGCTGGTGGATGGGTAGATGTGGGAACTGGTGGAAGTTCTCTACTGATTGCTTCATCACTCAGATAAAATAATTAAGAATGGAACAGAACAGAAGCCCTTGGAAATCTGGGCTGGTGATTATGAATGTACAATTATATTCATTGTAGTCTTTGCCAGGCCGTTCTAGGAAGTTGAATGTTTCGACTTCCTGTATTGTACTAAGGTAACACCTTCACTCTTAGTTTTGTTTGACTCAGCCTGTGTTCAATTCCCAAAGCAAATGAGCAGTTCTTAGGACAGGTACTTCAAAAGACTAATGTTTGAACCACTCTTTCTAAAATACCCTTTATTCAAACCGAAGCTAATTTTGGCATCTGTTTAATATATAATGTCGTAAGTCACAGCCTTTTTTGGTTACTTTAAATCAAGGTAGAAATTTTCAAGTAGAAATTTTTACGTTTAATATTGGACTGTTGTTGTGATTTTTAAAACTTATTAAACATTAGCTCACACCCATTTACAAAAGGGAAACACATTTCAGTTTTAAAACTCTCCATAGTTATGAGAGTCTGTAAATTTTGGGAGGGCCTGTAAATGTCAGGTAAAGATTTCAAGCTTAGCCTGTCAGCTCTAGTCCTGGAGCACAGGTGATTTTCCTACCACATTCTCCCCATAGAATCTTCTTTCCCAAGGATTTTTTTTCCCCCCTTTCTAGTTTCTTCCCTTTTAGTCACACGTGGAGTTCCAAATGATGGGTTGTGGTTCAGGCCCTTTGTTTTAGAAAAACATATCAAGGTCTGAGACACACGTACCAGATGCCTGTTCTAATCTTGGCCTTGCTCCTTCTGAGCTACTTGCTTTTGAAGTTAATCACGTCTGCATTTTCTGGGCCTCGATTTCCTTCACTGTATAAAGAGGACAAGACAAGACCACTGTTCCTAAAACTACACAGCAAATCACCTGGGAAACTTACTAAAAATATAGATTCCTCAGCCTCATAACAGTCACTCGCCTGTTCTCAAGGGATTGGGGATAGAATGGCAGATCTGCATTTTAAAAAAGAAAATGTCCCAGTTGATTCTAAACCTAGCTAAATTTGGAAACCCTGGATCGCTGCGAAATCTTCTTGCTTTCTTACTGTGCAAACTGTGACCTCACTTTGTTGTCACAGTCTATTAGGTGGGTGTGTGCCAAACTGTACTCCCTAACTGTTGTTAAGAATGGCCGCTCTGTGCTCTCTTAGCTGCTTCTTTGTAGAACTAGCTACCTGTTACCCTAGTTAGGAATAGCCTACTTTCTGAGGAAATGGTTATGGAGAAAGGTTTTGGGTGTTGGTTGCCCCAGACTCTTCATACATACTACCTAACTTTCAAACCAGCCCAACTAGGTTGGCACTACTGTTATCCCCATTTTGCAGGTGAGGAAACTGAAGCTCAGAGAATCACCTAATAATTTACCTAAGATCACACAGCCAATAAGTGACGGAGCAGTGATTGAAACGCAAGATTTTGTCTCTAGAGTCTGTGTTTTTTTCTACTATGACATGCTGTGAGTAGTTTTATTTTATTCTATAGTTTGCTAGTTTCACATTATCAATTTTACTTTTTAAATGGACTTTTAAATTTTAGAATAGAACAGAGTTCCCACAACCAGTTTTCCGTGTTGTTAACATCTAGTCATAATGGTACATTTATGACAATTAATGAACCAATATTGATACATTATTATTAACTGAAGTCCATACTTTATTCACATTTCCTTATTTTTTTATTCTGATGTCCTTTTTCTGTTCCAAGATCTCATCCAGGACACATTACATTTAGTCTTCAAGTCTCCTTAGGTTCCTCTTGGCTATGATAGTTTCCCAGACTTCCTCGTTTGTTGATCTTGACAGTTTTAGGGGTATTTTGTGGACTATCATTCAGTTGTGGTTTGTCTGATGTTTTTCTTATGGTTAGACTAGAGTTATGGATTTGGGGGAAGAAGACCATAGTGGTATAGTGCCCTTTTCATCCCATCCCATCAAGGGTAAATGCTGTCACTATGATTTATCACTGTTGATGTCAGCCTTATCATCTGGCTGAGATAGTGTTTATTAGATTTCTCCACTATAATAATTATTCTTTTTTTCCCCCTCCTTTTAAAATTCTTTTTTAAAGTTTGTTTATTTTCCTGTGATTCTCTTTTCTTTATTTATAGTTGCCCTTGGTCCTTGATACTCAATTTGAGGGGGAATAACTAAGCTGTCTGGCCATTATGTCTATCATCAGAGTCAGGAAAGAATGATGAGCAGAGGGTATGTCAGCAAAGAAACCTTTTCGCAGCTTAGAGAATTTTAAAATATCAACATGATTTGCCTTTTTAAATTTTTTGGTGGGAAGCAGGAGGATGCTGAAGACAGAATCTCTCTTTTATTATGACTTAACCCAATCAAGATCCTTCCAGCTATCCAGAGTCAGAAGCTCTGTTGGAAATAATTCTGTTTCCTTAGGACCATTCCCCAAGAGAAAAATCACATCTTACAAAATCACTGAGTAATCCTGCAGAAAGTCTACTTTTGGAGTCAGGGGCAGGAAAAAGAAAGAGTATTGGTCATATCAGATGTTTATAGGAAGGCCAGAGTATCCTCAGAAGCTGAGAAGTGCTGGAACTATCCAGAAATAACTGCCCAGAGTGTCACTGTTTCTCTTCTGTGTAAATGATACCTTAAAAATGATACTCATAGGGTTCTTGGATCCATTGATGAAGCTTTCTGTTCTGTGTCTAGTGGAAATGCTTACTCTGAGGTTTTCTACTGCCCTTTCCTGAGCCTGTGGTAATATCACCTGGAAAGAAGGAAGTCTGGGACTGATACCTGGCACCAGATATAACCAAAACAGCTGACAGAAAAATGTGTTCAGGAGAAGATCACCCAGTCCTTCCCTTGCCTTAGGTCCCAAATGTCAATGCTGACATTGAAATAGCTGGATGTGGAATTTTTTAGAATAAAATGTATTAGTATACTTATAGGCATTAGATTCTGCTTTTTAACGTTGCTTTGCATCTAAATACTTTATACATTTTTTTTAAAAAATCACCATTATATGTAAATGTGTTCTGAGAATACCTGTCTATGGAGAAGGGGGAGAAATGGATGCTTGTCAACTGGTACATATTAGACTGTGTAGCAAGAGGACACTGTTGCATGCCTTTCAAATACACTTCAAGCTTCTCTTCTGTCATAAAAACAAATCATTGATCCCATTGTTTTAATATTTTCTTCATGAAGGAGAAGTACCAATTTGTTCTTACCTACAGATCTTTTCTTGATTACCAGATGTATTGATTACCAAAATGTATTAAAATCTGTCCTTAGTTTATCTCTTCCGTGCTGGAAATTCTATATCCTTTAACTTTATTCATTTGGTACAACTCATGAGCCTTTCCTGTCCTTTCTTAAAACCTTCTAATCTTTTTTCTTATTTTAGATAGAAGTTCAGAGTGTCATTGAGAATATAAGCAGTGACTTTCTTTAGAATTCTGAGCTTTCATATCTACACCTGTGTTCATGTCTGCCTACTATCTTGACAAACGATTTTTGGTTGCTCTTGGATTCCTTGTGCAGTAAAACTCTCAGACCATCTAGTGTTTCTGTTTATTGTCAGGTATACACATAATTCCCTACCCCACACCCTACCCCGGGCAAGAGCACTTCATGTTTTATGACCACAATAAACTTCATTTTGTATGATTTATTAATGTTGTGTCCTGAATGAAGTTTTAGAAAGCTAGTCCTGTATGGGGGAACACAAAAGGTATTGTCCTTGTGTTATTTCTGACTTCTCCTTCCCCATGAATGACCCTGTTGGTTTCTAGTACACTCAGCACTACAGTGTACCACCTCGTGCCCAGTGCACATTGTTTGGCTGTTTACAATCCAGGATCAGGCCAGTTTCTCAAGTTTTCCAACTCTCTTAACCTTGAGGAGATTTTGTAAAGAATCTACAGGGTGCTCTTCCCAGGTGGGTGAGAGTTGTGTTTGGTCATTTACTAACTTAAAAATATCAGCCTGAATTCTGGGAAACTACTTTATCCTTTCAAAGCTCAGAAGCTACCTCTCATCTCTTCTTTGGGAGATGAACTCTTGAACTATACTTTAATTGACTACTTATCAAACAAGTAGTACCCTGATTATTTTCTCTTTTCTGTAGTTCTCTTGAAAGTGACTGTGGGCTGTGGATTTTATATGTGGTTTGTTGGCTTTTGCACTGTGTTCCTTTCTTGCTTTCTCTTCCCATTTTAGTAAGCTTTGTGAAATCCCATTGCCCAGTCTTAAAATGTTTGTTGCTATTTGATTTATATGTATATATGAGTTATAGAGTGGTTAGATATTAAATGAGGAATGTGTTCTTAAAAACCTCACATAATGAATTTTAATTCTGACAATGGATTGCTGGTATTTCTGTTTACTGGTGAAAGTAGTGGGTGATGCCATGTGACAACAGTGTAGCATGCTTTAACATTAGCTTTGGCATTAGCCATTTTTTCTTTCTTAACAATAAATTTATTAAGACAGTTTACATATAGGGAAATGAACAAATCTTAAGTGTATAACTCAAAGACTTTTTTACATATGTATGCAGCCATGTGATGATCACCTAGATCAAGATACAAAATACTGCTATAACTTCAGAAAGCTCCCTGTGCCCCTTTCCTGTCAGTACCACTCCCCACAGAGGTAACCACTATTCTGACTTCCAAGAGATTTTTTTGAGATTCATCTTGGTTTTTTTTTTAAGATTCATCCATGTGGTTGCATCTATCATTGGTTTATTCCTTTTCATTGCTGTCAGTATTCCATAACATGAATATACCACTTTTTTTTGAACCCATTCTCCTGTTGATGGATACTTGGGTTATTTCCACTTTGAATATAGCTGCAGATAACATTCTTACATAAATTTGCTTGTGGACATATGCACTCATTTCTTACTTAAGACCAACTTGTCAACTTTAAAGAATATTCTAGGGGGCTTCCCTGGTGGCGCAGTGGTTAAGAACCCGCTTGCCAATGCAGGGGACACGGGTTTGAGCCCTGGTCCAGGAGGATCCCACATGCCACGGAGCAACTAAGCCTGAGCGCCACAACTACTGAGCCTGAGCTCTAGAGCTCACGAGCCACAACTACTGAGCCCGTGCACCACAACTACTGAAGCCCACACGCCTAGAGCCCGTGCTGTGCAACAAGAGAAGCCACTGCAATGAGAAGCCTGTGCACCACAATGAAGAGTAGCCCCCGCCCGCCTCAACTAGAGAAAGCCCGCGTGCAGCAACGAAGACCCAACGCAGACAAAAATAAATAAATAAATAAAAGAATATTCTAGACACACTAAGTACCCAGAGAGTTCTCTCCTCACTTAGTCTTGCTCTAAGTAGGAGGATATGTTGATATAACTAAGTATTTTAGAGGTTTGAAGAGAAAAGACCACTCAGCTAGTAATTAAAGGTACACTCATTATTAGGGCCTCATAACCTAAAGTGATGGGAGGAAGAAGGCTAGTTGGTGGTAGTACCATTAAGAGCATGGTTTTTGTGCCGAGCAAACACAGGTTTGCATCTGATCTCTTCAGGCTAAGGTTGCTTAGTAACTGGATGACCTTAGACAGGTTGTTTAACATTTCATTTGCCTCACCTATAAGGTAGACATGGTAATACCTACATTTCATAGTTTTTGTTCAGATTTATATACAATACACCTTTATATATATACTGAAGTCCTAGCTGAGGAGTGTAGAGAGTGGTCATAAGTTATCCTCGAGTTCCCAAAGCTTGAAAAGTGCATTCATTCCTTTGTTTGTTCATTTCAATGCCTTTATTTATTGAGTATTTATGCCCAGTGCTGTTCTAAGTACTGCAGATATAGATGTGAACAAGCAGCAAGATCTATAAGACAATAAACAAATCAATACGAAGAAAATATAAAGAACTAAGAGGAAAATAACTGGTGGTGCAAGAAAGTAGATGGAGGTGTTTAAATAAGTTATAAAATGTATATAGAGCCAGGACTTATATGGATGGATAGGTTTTTAAAAGAAATATGACTTATGAGGAGAAAAGTAGTAAACTAATGAAATAGGACTCTGTTCACAATTTGTTACCTTTTTTTTTTTTTGGCCCCGCCGTTTAGCTTGCGGGATCTTAGTTCCCCAACCAGGAATCGAACCCCGGCCCTGGCAGTGAAAGCGCCAAGTCCTAACCATTGGACTGCCACAGGATTCCTTGGTACAATTTATTTTTAAGACTAGTTGTTTTATTTTGTTTTGAAATTTCTTTATTTTTGGCTGAGTTGGGTCTTCGTTGTGGTGCACGGGCTTCTCATCTCGGTGGCTTCTCTTGTTGTGGAGCACAGGCTCTAGACATGTGGGCTTCAGTAGTTGAGGCTCACGGGCTCTAGAGCGCAGGCTCAGAAGTTGCGGCACGTGGGCTTAGTTGCTCCGTGGCATGTGGGATCTTCTTGGACCAGGAAACGAACCCGTGTCCCCTGCACTGGCAGGCGGATTCTTAACTGCTGCGCCACCAGGGAAGCCCAAGACTAGTTGTTTTTATTAAGATTATGTGATTTTTTAAAAAATAACTCTGACATATTTGAATCTCCATCTCCAATTTTTTTGTTTTCATAGTAGGAAGGCACCCAGGGCCCAGATACCATAGTGTTAATCGCTTTGAGGAAAGCATAGGATGTTAAGTGACTACTTTAAATTCTTTGTTGAGTGAGCTCCTTCCTGCTTCATGGACCCGTTCCTGGTTAATCTTCTTTATCAGTTAGTGATTTCTCCTTGTCTCCTCTAGCCCTATGCAATCCTGGAACAGCCTGGATCTGTGGTGGTCTCGGGAGATGTGAATGAGAGCAGAGCCAGTGGGTTCCCCTAGGAAAGGAAGGAATCCTTTCTGTTTATTTATAAAGTTCAGATCCTGGGATTTTTCCAGAATACATGCTTTTCTAAGGTGGGTACACATTCTCTCCTGGTGGAGAGAAGAGTGGGGAAATTTACATAGCACAAATCTGGGTGAACTTTAGTCCTCTAAGGAAGAGAATAAATAAGGTTATACCATATTTCAGTTTAGCTCTCTCCTGCCTGACTAGGATTTTCCTGTTTTGTTACCAGGCCAGAAACTTTATGACTAGCAACATTGTTTTGACTTCTAAACAGAACCACTTAAAAGGGCACCCCACCCCTACCCACCACCCTGAGAACTGCAATTAACAAATTACCAGATTAAACTCAGACTCTGGACCTCATCTCCTTCCCCAGAAATTGAATCAAAAGACTACTTAAAATGGTAACAAGGAACTGTTACTGGTTTTCATGTTGTTAGTTTTTAACTGATAAATGCTGCCTTATTTATCAAGTGGTCTTTCATGTGGGTTTGTTTAGAAGTGAAAACAGTGCCAACCGGGAATTTCTTTTTGTTCATGCCTATGGCCTATATAGTTATACAGGATCTAAAAGTTTCTCATGCCTATTAAAAAAGTTCCTCTTGTTTTGGATGTTCTGTAAATGACCCAGGGAGTGATGTTTTTAAAGATATGGGTATAATTGTAATAATGAAAATGTGTGCCATGAAGCCTGAGATCCAGACAAGCTTTGTCTAATATTAGTGAGTTGTTTTGATATCAATCAGAAACTTTCTGACCATGTTGCAACTGAGGAAAAAAATAGGAAAAGGAAAAAAAAAATTGGAGTGTGAGGGGAACACCTAAAGAAGTGTTTGGTCTTTCCCCTGCTGAAAGGCACACTGATACCTCCAGGGTAGGTTGTGATTAACTGGAGCCAGGTCTTATCCCAGCCCACAAGGGATCCGTAACCGTTTGGCTTCCTTGGAGGGGTTCAGTTCTGCAAACATTTTCATGAGAAATAGTTCCTGTTCTTTAGGATAATATAATAATATAATCTTATTGGGAGATTCTAAATGGATAATTTCAGCACTGTCCTAAATGCTCAGATTGAGGTTAGATGAAGGTTGTCCCTCTCCATTCACCCCTCCCTCCCCTAGGAGGTCTTTAGCCCAGCATGGGAAGGAATGTGCTGGTCCTGAAGAAAGCCATGTCTAGAAGAACTTAGTTCTTTTGCATCCAGTACCATGTCCTTGGTGACTAACTTAAGTCCCTATTTTAGAATTAAAGAGCACAGTTGGCTAGAATCAAGTCTTGGAAAGCAGGAGTTTAGGGGTTCTGTAGTGACTTTGCCAAAGAGTAACTTTATATTTATCTCCTACCTTTGTTCTTTAAAATAGGCATTATAGTTTTATATCTTCCCTGGGCATGTAAATACTTGAGGAGACTCAACATAATTATTATTGGCCACATTGAAGTTCAACTGGAAACATTTTCATTAGCTGAAGAGAAACTGATGTCTGTTCCAGATAGAACCTCTGTGGTCCTGGCTGCATACTTTGGAGACCATTCTGAATAGTTATTAGTCTTCAAGGTGTTTAGAGTGCCCAAGACAGACTTTATACTCATGAATTGTGTTCTCAGTTTTCCTTTTGTCTCCCCCTTCCTCAAGTCATAAAACCATGAAACATGCTTTTCTTGTTCTGATTACAAAGTATTACCTATAAAATCAAACCAGTTTAGAGATGTAAGCAGTTAAATTATAACTCCAGTAGTTTTTCTTTAAAGGGTCTCTTCCCTCCTAAGTTATAAGTGCCAGCCTATCTTCTTGTGCCCTCTAGGTTTTCTGATTTCAGTTGCTAATGTGGTGTTCTGGGAAATACCTCTCCAAATTATCCTTCTCTTGACCTGTGACTCGTGCTACCAAGGTCAGTCACTTCACACACTACCATAATGACAGCTCTGTCACAGCAAGGGCTTGGTCCACTTCCCAAGACCCAGCTTGGGTCCTATCAGCAAAATTCATCTCCCCCTACTCCCTCCCCCCCCCGCCACACACACACACCAACTCAGACTCCTCACTACCACAGACGAGTACCCACAGAAGAGAAACTGTGAGGTAGGGTTGTTGGTTAATCTGGTCTATCTGGTCTTATTTTGCCCTCAAGGCCAGTTTTGTGTGGGATAGACGAGAGTACCTCATTTGGAGCTGCAAGTGAATGCCTTTCATTGGACCTACCCTGAGAAAGTGAGTGCGAGTGAGGAGTTGTTAATACGAGATGGAGAGTATGCCCTGAAACCTCAGTCCCATTATTCATTCTTTAATCTCCCCTTTGGCATCATTACTACAAAATAGTAATTATTTGAAAGCATCCAGGGAAAAGTTTTTGACTTCCAGTTAAGAAGCAATTTAGACCCCCTTTTTAAAAAAGCAAATCACACACCTCCATGAGCGAAGTGGAGATGTTTTTGTCCAGTGCTTTTCTTCTGGATTAATTGGCATGCTAGTGAGTCTCCCTTGGTAAAATTTTTCATGCTCATAGTTTTCTTGTTTTCAAACTTTACCTCTTATAAGTACCTAATTCGTAGTATTAGATCTTCCTATTTTCAGAGTCATGGAGAACTATTAGCAAGTCACTTATGTTGCTGTAAATAAGTCTTAAATTGACTTGTCTGAAAGCAGTAGGTGGAACAATTTTTTTCCATTTATTTATTTTGAAGAGTGTAAGTTCAGTAACATGTAGATGAAGATGACCAAGGAAATATTTGTGTATTGAAAATGTTAAAGTAGTTCCTTTCAGCACCCCCCTTTTTTTTTTTTTTTTTTTTTTTTGGCGGTACGCGGGCCTCTCACTGTTGTGGCCTCTTCCGTTGTGGAGCACAGGCTCCGGACGTGCAGGCTCAGTGGCCATGGCTCACGGGCTCAGTGGCCATGGCTCACGGGCCCAGCGGCTCCACGGCATGTGGGATCTTCCCGGACTTGGGCACGAACCCGCGTCCCCTGCATTGGCAGGCGGACTCTCAACCACTGCGCCACCAGGGAAGCCCCTCAGCACCCCTTTAATCAAAGCACTTGTCAGGGAAAACCCACTTTGGACCCATGTTCATATAGTCATAAACAGAGTGTATGTATAAAAGAAGTCTGGATAGATTCAGTGTTAAGGAAAATCATATAAACTGGGGAAAAAGTCAAAAGGCTGACCACATGCCCTTTTAATGTCATCTTCGAGCATTTTCTAACAGCTTCACCCAAGGATTATTTAACTCTCTGCAACATGGTTCTCAAAGTCTAGTCCCCAAACATCAGCATCACCTGGGAACTTGTTAGAAATGCAACTTCATGGACCCTACCCCATACCTACTAAATAAGAAACTCAGAAATAGGTCGCAGCAATCTGTGTTGTAACAAGTCCTTCAGCTACTTCTGATACAACTGAAGTTTGAGAACTACAGCTCGAGGGGAATGGTAACTATAACATCTGAATAGTAAACCAATAATATTAATAAATAATGCTCACAGTATGGAGAAATAAAAGTAGCTTTTTAGTCATGCATAAAATACAGGCACCCCCAATTAGAATGGGTGCTTGTTTTATCTTGTATCAAACAATCGCGCTTCTCTTCTAGTGCTAGGGTCTACGTGAGTAGACACCGCAGTTGTGGGAAAGTGGCGTAGAAACCAAACCAGAATTTGGCATCGCTTCACTGTTTTACCATCGTCTTTGCAAAAGTAAACGAGAATGCCTTGTAATTCTACCACTGCCTTTCATATGTGAAAATTTCTTCTGATTTCATAGGAATCTTGGGAAACATGTGAGCCAATTAGTGATTTTAGGGAATGTTAGTTCTGTGTATAGGGTGCCTATCAGATTATCCAGTTTCCCACAGATGCCTTTTTGGCTTGTGCCTTGTTTTGAAACTTGCTCCATTGATCATATCTCCTGTGTGATTAGAAGCCTTTAGTGTTTGGGGAAAGAAGCCGGTGAGGATAGCCATCAGCTCTGGGAGGAACGAGCTTAAGTAACATGTCTGTCCAAGTCTGACGTGGGCATATTTGGTCCTGTGGTGCTTGATGAGAACCGATTTGGGAGTGACACCCTTTCTAACCCCACTTCTGTGTTACAATGATATTTAGACTGTCTAGAGCCCCAGTGACCTCATATTTTGAAGGCAGGCCGAGAAAGGTCCTAATGAGTAGAAAACCTCCATTTATAAGTTTTCTTGAAGGAAGAGTATTTATTTTATCATACGTCACCATGATGATGATGGGCCTTTTAACTGTGGAAGGTCTTCTGTTGTCAGACTGCCCTATACCGTACAAGATTTCCAGTGACTCATCCCCTCTCTAATGTCACAGGTGGGTGTGTTAAACAACCATGTGATGTCATTCTAGCTACTGTGTGGAATGAATTGCTTGCACATAGGTGTAGTTCTTCAAAGTTTAGGAGCTGATATTTTATCTAGGCATAGTCCATATAAAAGTTACTTTCCTTGCCCAATAACGTATGGTCATTTTGTTTGTTTGTTTGTTTTTTAATAAAGTTTGTAAATACTACTCTTTACATAGCTTGCTTTTCTTGGAACTTTAAAACAGCAAATAAAGGTATGTAATTTGAAAATGAGTTTTCTTGTTTTTCTGAGAATTCTGGTAAAGATATTGTTTGCTTTCCAGAACTCGGATAAATAGACTGTTTATTCTTTAAGATACAGAAATTGCCAAAATTCATTGACCTCTGCAGTCTCTGATCTCACCATAAATTTAATTCATTTGTGGACCTTGCATTAAGATAATTGGGAGGAGAATTGAAGACCCTTTGCTTTAAACAAATTCAAAATAGGAAATATGTAAATTTTAAAAATGATAAAATTAGGGGCTCTTGGCAAAGGCTTTACAATATTGATTTCTTCAAGTAACAGGAATTTTAAAGTATCCAATTTGCAACAAATAATGTAAGCATTACATGTATGATTGGGTCACAGAAAATTTGACACACCAGTGGCTTTGACCTCTTGTTGCTGCACCAACTGTACAGAGGTTGTATGTTGAATTCTGTGCCCTCCCTCCCCCCTGCTTCATTTGTTCCTGTAGGGTAATTTTCCCCCCACTTTCCTTATAAATTGAGGTGGAGAAGCACAATTTAACTTTTCAGTATGACTCTATATAGCTGTCAAGATAGTATGATGCTGAAATTAAAGGTTCCATATGTGACAAAACAGACCTTGGAAATTTTGGATGAGAAGATTCTCCTACTTCTTTGGATAAGGAGTAGAGGGAAATTTTTTGGCTTTCTTAAAGGTCAAGATATTTGAGAAGTCATTTCAGGAAGCCCTTATTTAAGATAATCCTTAAGGATTGATTTATCATTGTCACTGGTCCCAGTTTACTTTCTTTGGAGAGCCTGGAGAACAAATAAAGGGTCCTGTCTATATTAGAGGTAGAGTGTGACCCAGAGCCTTGTGGAAAAGAGATCCTAAGAATAGCCTTCGGTTCAATTTACTTATCTCTCTGTCTGTTCTAGGTCTGTGGCTTTAATTAATTAAGATTTAGGTTGTAGGGCTTCCCTGGTGGCGCAGTGGTTGAGAGTCCGCCTGCCGATGCAGGGGACGTGGGTTCGTGCCCTGGTCCGGAAAGATCCCACATGCTGCGGAGCGGCTGGGCCCGTGAGCCATGGCTGCTGAACCTGCACGTCCAGAGCCTGTGCTCCACAACGGGAGAGGCCACAACAGTGAGAGGCCCGCAGAAAGAGAGAAAGAGAGAGACAGAGAGAGAGAGAAAGGGAGAGAGGGAGAGAGAGAGGGAGAGAGGGAGGGAGGGAGGGAGGAAGGAAGGAAGGAAGGAAGAATGGAGGGAGGGAAGGAGGGAGGAAGAAGGAAGAAAGAAAGAAAGAAAAAGAAAGAAAGAAAATAAAGATTTAGGTTGTAAATCAACTATATTTCAATTAAAAAAAATTTTTTAATACAAAGGAACTTAAAAAGATTTAGGAAAGAACTTTTTCAGCTTTGAAACACTCAGACCTTTTGAGGTGCCTGACTTGTCTGTGGTAACTACTCAGAAGGAATGTATCTGTGTGCATGAAGAACAATCTAGAGAACGAGTATAAATTATGCCTCGGTATTCTCATCTGTAAAATGAAAATAAAGGAACTTCTTTGGTGGTCCAGTGGTTAAGACTCCACACCTCCACTGCAGTGGGCACGGGTTTGATCCCTGGTCTGGGAACTAAGATCCCACATGTTGTGTGGTATGGCCAAAAACAAACAAAACATAAAATGGAGGTAAAACTAGAGTTTTGGAAGGATTAAATTACTTAATACATGCAGAGTACTTAGAAATGTGCTTAGCATATAATAAATGCTCAGTAAATATTAGTCATTATCATTAGTAGCAGTAGTAATAGGCTTTTTAAAAGTCTTTTAACTTTATTTTTTATTAATTAATTTTATTTTTGTCTGCGTTGGGTCTTCGTTGCTGCACGCAGGCTTTCTCTAGTTGCAGCGAGTGTGGGCTACTCTTCATTGTGGTGCACGGGTTTCTCATTGCAGTGGCTTCTCTTGTTGCAGAGCATGGGCTCTAGGCACACGGGCTTCAGTAGTTGTGGCACATGGGCTTCAGTAGTTGTGGCACATGGGCTCGGTAGTTGTGGCACACGGGCTTAGTTGCTCTGCGGCGTGTGGCAGCTTCCCGGACCAGGGCTCAAACCCGTGTCCCTTGCATTGGCAGGCAAATTCTTAACCACTGCACCACCAGGGAAGTCCCAGTAATAGTTTCAAGTAGCAGTAATTGTAATTTCTCTTAAAAGTCAGTCAGGTCACCCATCCGTCCCTACCACCTTCCCCATACCCTGTGAACATAGGCATAGAATTTATAAAGTTAAAATCGTTTGTCTAAAGTAGTACTGTCTCTGTAATGCTGGAAATGTTGTGTATCTGTACTTTCCAATTCAGTAGTCACTAGCACATGTGGCTAAATGGTGACTGTGTTGGGCATGCAGGTCTAAAGTATAGTCTTTACTTGGGTTTGATTTTACATGTTGTTATGTTTTACAAACACTCTTTTTGATTCTATGACTAGTTTTTCCCCTTAAGAGGTATGTATTCTTATACTACATTTGTAATCTCTTTACACCCAGCAGTGGTAAACATTGGTTTGCCTTGCCTCGTAAAGTATTGGTAATTTATTTCAAAAGATATTATAGGAAATACATAGTACACATGAAAGAGCAAACCCTAACTAGTCTTATCATGTTAACCATTGGTTTTTGTTTCCAAATCATAGTTCGGTATATTTGAGTTACCCTTCTGGGACTTGGGAAGACCTCCTTTTCATATCATGTAGCCTCAGTTACAATTTCATTTCTATTGTACTTTCTTGAGCTAAATAGTTACTCTGCCAGGAATACTGTAATCATATTGTAGTCATTAAATATGTCCACCAGTTCAGTTCTGTTCTCATAAACTTTGTGCCATGTAGAAAGCAGTACTATCAGATGTCTGTGGCCAATTGACCTGGTATTAACGTCGTATTAATTTGCTTTAGCAATGATAATAACAATACCAGGCACTGTCCTAAATGCATTATGTGATTTAAGTCATTTAATTTTCCCAACCACTCTTTTATATGGATATTCCTTAATCTATTTAAACACTGCAAATAAGCATCCTTGTATCTTTTCTTTTTTCATTTGCCCAGCTATCTTGTTAGATTAATCCCTAGAAATGGAATTTCTGATTCAAAGCATATGCACTTCAACTTTTTTGATACAAACTGCTCATTTTAAGTTAAAAATCCTATTTTTGTTTGTTTCCATGTTTTGCTTATTGGGGGAACCTTGGTATGCTGCTTCACTTTTCTGTGGGGGGAGGGTGCGCCTTGCCGCTTGCGGGATCTTAGTTCAACAACCAGGGATAGAACCTGGGCTCTCAGCAGTGAAAGCACAGAATCCTAACCACTGGACCACCAGGGAATTCTCTGCTTCTTCACTTTATACACTCAATTTAAAAGCTGGGATTTCCAGTATCTCAAATTCAAATCCAAATTTTAGTCTGGAAAGTTTTTAAGCTACTACTCTGCTGAAGTCTGTTACATATTTTATTAGCTTTTTCCAACTTTTTCACAGTACTTAGGAGTTCCGAAGTAGGGGCAAGAACTTGAAGCTTTGTTTGGTATTTCACAAATTAAATCATTTGGGGGTAACACTAGCATTTTAACTAGACTGTTGTATTAGTTAGGCTTTCTAGTTGGGCTAGGAGGGCAAAAGTTTTTAACCAGAAATCATGAGATTGTGTGAAAGACAACATCACGAGTAGCCCCCTTAGTCGTGATTCCTGTGATATATGAGGATAGCAAGAACTGACTCATGGAATACTTCACCTAGTGTCTCAGCAAGAACCATTCCTAGAGAAGACTTGTTTCTGTGGTCAGATCTTGGTCTGGATTGATGTGTGTTCTATTAGAAAAGTATTCAAAATATCTGATGCTCACTCCATATTCTGAGTGCCGGTACCTTCCTAGTAAATCATGTTGTTACTTTTTTTTTTTTTTTTTTAACCACACCACGAGGCTTGTGGGATCTTAGTTCCCTGACCAGGAGTTAAACTCAGGCCCTCAGCAATGAGAGCACAGAGTCCTAACCGCTAAACTGCCAGGGACTTTCCTCATGTTGTTTGTTACTCTTAAGTTGCATCCCAGGGAAGACAGTCCTCTTCTCCACCTTCTCAACCTCAGGACTGTGTAATCGACACCATTAAAGCAGACTGAGTAGGGCTTTTCAAACTGTGTTCCCATACCCCTTGCTGAAGGGGGAGGCCAAGTTATCCACTTAAATTGGAGCACCTCAACAGCTATCATGTTAATATACTGCTGGGCTTCTTTCTGCTTAAGATTTCCTTTGAAAAATAGATCCTGTAGCTTTAACAACAACAAAAATTCTTTTTAATATTCCAGTATTAGTAAATACTGGATGAGACAAATTACTTTGGTCTTAAGCAAACTAAAGGTGGCAGGTAGAGTAAGAGATTGGGAGAAATAGTTATTGTTTCAAAGACAAGAAGCTCTGACAAATGATGCTCCTGTGGGACATTTGTTAGCCGTACAGTTTTCCAGCATAAGCCAGATTTCTATTGTTTTGAAATTTGAAATCGTGGCTCAGAGGTCCAGCCTGGAGGGCCTTAGTAGCCACTCTTGGCTGCAGTTTCATTGGAATGCTTTCATATCAAGCCTTGAAAGTCCGCTTCCATTGTGCTAGTGAGGCCCATAGCTAGGGGCCCAAAGGTCACTATGTTAACATTTGACTTATAGGACAAATGAGAACTGCATTCTGCCTCCCTTTTTTTTTTTTTTTTTAACCTATGTTTGTTAGCAGCAGTTATTTTTAAGTTGTATCTAGCCTCTATATACTCCTCCCGGATCCTTTACATGCTTTCGTTTGTGATCTCTGTTAAGCTTATTGAAGGGACGGACAGGAGAGTCAACATTTATTGAGTACCTGCTATGTGCCCGGCACTGTGCTAGGTGCTTTGAATATACTGTTTAATACTCAAAACAACCTTATGAGATATATACGCTCATCCCTAATTTCAGGTGAGCAAACTAAGCCTGAGAGAGACTAAGTAACTTTCCTCTAATTCAGGTTTCTTTACTTCAGTTATAAAAGACGTATAAATTGGGGATGGTTTTCTCTCAGACCTGCAAACCCAGTTTTGTCTCCTCTTCTCCCTTATGCTTTGTAGTATTGGTTCCTGTTTTGCCACTCTTCCAGGAAAAGGTGATCTATAGACAGCCTACTTATGGTTTTTTGTGAGGCCCTGAATCCTAACCATGCTGTTATTGACTTCTCCCAGGGTCCTATCCTTCCCCCAAAGCTGGCGCGACTCTGGTTGTATACAAGGACCTGCTGGTGCTGTTTGGTGGTTGGACACGGCCAAGCCCTTACCCCCTACACCAACCAGAGAGGTTCTTTGATGAAATACATACTTACTCACCCTCTAAAAACTGGTAAGCCACAAAGATAAGATCCTTTCAATCTGGAGTAGAAGATTTAAAATGTTTGGATTCCTTACCTTTTTGTGTGTGTCCAGGAGTCTCTTTGAGAATTTGATGAAAGCTTTGGACTCTTTTCCCAGAAAAACAAAATTTTTACATATGCACAGATTTTGCCTACAGTTTCAGAGGGTTTACAGGACCCCCTTAAAACTTGAAATTAAGAATGCTTATTCCAAAGAGAAAATGTAGAAGACATTTATTCCTCTTCCAAGAAAAATGAATGAGACAGTTGAAGAATAGAGAGCTCTTCAGCTTTGGCTACTGATTCCCCAGGAGTGATGATTCTTTACTCCCTGCTTTGTCCCCAAGACTGACTCCCAGTTGTCTTACAAACTTGTCTTTTTTAAATGACAGTAACCTCTGTTCCTTGTAATGGACTGCTTAGTACAGGGCTCTTGGCAGCCGCCACTGATCAGATCAGGCCTCTAGGAAGAAAGAGCAGGTGGGGTTCCTTCAGCAAACTAGTCCGAAGCAGCTAAGGAACCATAGTGGAATCCCTTGTCATTGTTTTCTCATCACTCTACCTCCAGGCCATACACATTGAGAAGCTGAAAGTGTACATAACGCTAGCAGATTCGTAGAAAAGGCATAAATACCTTGTGGCATCCTCCATATATTATCCTAACAGTTTCTCTGCTGAAGGTGATAGGATTGTCATTTTAAATGGATGCCTGCTTACTGTTTTCCACCTTAAACACATAAGACCAGAAGCAGAGGGGCTGACTTCTTGGCTTCCTCCTGTCTTTCTATATTAGGTGGAACTGCATTGTGACAACCCATGGCCCACCTCCCATGGCTGGGCATTCTTCTTGTGTGATAGACGATAAAATGATTGTCTTTGGTGGCTCCCTAGGATCCCGGCAGATGTAAGTATATTTGGTTTGCTCGCTGTCAACCTGAACGTAAATACTCCTGGAAAAGTAAACTAGGTCAGAAAAGTAAACTAGTCAGGGTCAGTATTCCTGAGCATGGTTCTAATTAATCCAATAATTATCTCACCCCCTAGTATTCCATTTTTTGATTCTAGTCATAGACCAAGAAGTTGAAAAACTTGCTCCATAGAATCAGGGCTGTGTAGAACCTCTGTTTTGCTTGATATGTGGTTCAGTTCAGTGGGATCAAGTTCTGATGGGGCCTCCGCCTTGTCTGTTTCTACCTGTGCCTACAGAAGGCCACCCTCCAAGAAGCAGAGTACTTTTCCTCCTTCTCCTTTATGGCCCAGCTTTAGAGAAGGAGAGAGGTAGATTGACAGGACAGGTGGAAATGGTTCACTCTCCAAATAGGATGGATTGAGGGCATGGGTAGGAGCAAGAAAACTGTGTCAGGCCTGACATCCCCTGTGAGGTGGTTCTCCCTGCCCACTGCCCTCCACCTCTGGCCACGACTGGCCAGCCCAGGCCAGGCCCAGAGTCTGTGAATCACTGTGTGTCTGCTTTGGCGTTAGCAGCAGTAGCGGTCGTTTCCTCTGTGCCTTGAAATGGAAGTTGATGAGCTGTCAGCAATAAAACCATTCCAGGTCCAACCCTGTTCCCCCTCAGGGTACTTTCCATCTTCTTATTTTAAAACGGTATGGAGGAGACAATGTGAGCTCTACCCTCCAGATGAGAGGGTTTAGGGCTTAAGGTATTGGAGCTCTTCCTCCTGTGTTTCTGTGTGTGAATAAATGACCATAGAGAGGGGACCGTAAAATAGAGACTGCCATTTAGGGGTCTGTCCTTGCCATACTGGTCCCTTGAGGGTTGGAGATGCCAATTTGTCCTTGATAAAACTGCAGCTTTCATTAGCCATGGTGAAATTACCTTTTGTAGCCAAAGTCAATAAACCTTTTATCTCCTGGACAATGATAGAACTGCCTTTTGAATAATTTTTTTCTCTTCCTTGTGGGTTTTGTCTTTGAAAGACTGTATCATGACTAGTATCTATTTCCTGCTATCACCAATTAATTAACTCTAACTTTAGGTATTATTGTTTGGCTACAGACATGACTCAAATGAGACCTTATGGGTCAATGGATAGAGCAAAGGTTTGAAGCTCTCCTTTCCAGGGAAAGGAGGGGAAGAAAAATATAGTTGAATGCTAGCTATGAGCATGGCACTCTTGGGGGGCATCCTTATGAATGTAACTTCATTTATATCAGTTCTTGTGGTCCCTGAGAGCTCCCAACTGCTTCATTCTTTTGTCCTTATCTTATAGGAGCAACGACGTCTGGGTCCTTGACCTCGAGCAGTGGGCGTGGTCCAAGCCGAACATCTCTGGCCCTAGTCCTCATCCTCGAGGTGGCCAATCTCAGGTGCTCAGAAATTAAAATAACTATTCAGCAAACACTGTAGCATCTTTCAGTTAGGACAGGAGAGGGAGGAGGGAGGCAGGTAAGATGCCAACATACATAAGCCAAAGAGAATTTATCATTCTTTCTTGCTGGTATTTATTTTTCAACTTCTAATGGGTTATCATTATTTTTGTTGGCTTTATATTATGCCTCTCCTGAAAGCATTTACTTTGCTTTTTTATTTTTCAAGAGAACCCTGCATTTTATGTGGTTGGCACTCTCATGTTAATAATGTTTGATCAACAAAGAATCCATTCAGGTGAATCATCAGTAATTTGTTTACAAGGATCAGAATTGACATGGTTTGGGTAATGGGGATCTTATGGTAAATAGAATACTCTCATTTGGGAGCTGAGTAGACTATTTTCATTTACCACTGAAGTACAGGAGGTCAGATGCCTGTGTCTTTGTAGATTTATTTTAAATTTATTCATCTCCCCAGATTGTCATAGATGATGCAACTATTTTAATCCTTGGAGGGTGTGGTGGTCCCAATGCTGTGAGTATTGCTGGTATGGCGTTCCCATGCACATGCTGCTAAGTATTCAAAACTTGCTTCCCCTGTCTCATCTTGTAAAAGTGTACAAGGCCATTTCTGTAGCATTTTTATTTAGAAAATACCTTTTCCACTTTGGGTATGTAGCCTTTGTATTTTCTGGCCTTCTTCTCCACTCTCTTTTTGCGGAGGGAAGCTTTTCATCAGAGACATTCGTCTATTGAATATTCATATCTAAAGTCTTCCTAACTCCCACTTAGTCTTTGGGCTATAAGGTTTGCTGCTGTTATTTTTTCAAGGATGGGTGGGACAGAAAAGCAGGTGGATAATGGCCAGAGTTCACATGGAATTTATTTAAGAATGCGGATTCAGGGCTTCCCTGGTGGCACAGTGATTGAGAGTCCACCTGCCGATGCAGGGGACATGGGTTCGTGCCCTGGTCCGGGAAGATCCCACATGCCGCGGAGCGGCTGGGCCCGTGGGCCATGGCCACTGAGCCTGCGCATCCGGAGCCTGTGCTCCGCGGCGGGAGAGGCCACAGCAGTGAGAGGCCCGCGTACCGCAAAAAAAAAAAAAAAAAAAAAAAGAATGCAGATTCAGACATGCTGGATATATATTACCTACCGTTTCATCAGTGTACACATACACACATAAAACCACAGGCAAAATTCAAAACCACTTAAAATTGATTCATGGGATCACAAGTACAATTTCACGTGCCAGGCCAGTGGTAATATATGAATGAATGAATGGCTAGAGATTTTGCTATTCTTTCTGACGAATTCACACACTCTATGACAGGCAGCACAACTTTGAGATTCCAGCTCTGTGTGTGTATGTGTTTTGTGACGTGTACCACACCTGAGTCCTGTTGTTGGTGCTTCTCTTACAGCTGTTCAAGGATGCTTGGTTGTTGCACATGCACTCAGGTCCCTGGGCCTGGCAACCACTCAAGGTGGAAAATGAAGACCATGGGGCCCCAGAACTGTGGTGCCATCCAGCTTGCCGAGTAAGTAGGGAGCTGACAGGCCAGCAGAAGGAGAGTCCTAAACTCTAAAGCCAGATTAACTCATCAGATTTCCAAGCAACTTTGTATGGAAATTGAAAACCCCTTGATGTCACAAAAGAGGTGGACATTGACCATAGCTTTTTGGGTATTTCTCACATACATGAGCCACTAGGTGGAAAAACTTAACATGGGCCCCACTTATCCTTTAAGCCCCAGCCTTAAGCATCTCTTTGTCTCTAAAACTTGCCCCAGGGTCCCCCAAACAAATACTTGATTCCTTCCTCCACTCTACCCCTATTCTGTAGAGATAATTCAAATGGTAGCACATGTCTCCCTGTAGCAACAAATTGTTCCCATCTATCCCCACATCTAGCCTAGAGGGCAGACTGCAATCTTTTCACCTCTACATCTCAGGTACCTACAAAACACGTGGCACATCCCAGATGCTCATGATAAAATGTTTGATGGTTAAATGAGCGATCAGAACTGAGCACAGGTTTTTTGTCTTCCAGGTAGGGCAGTGTGTGGTGGTCTTCAGCCAGGCTCCTAGTGGGCGAGCCCCACTCAGCCCCAGTTTGAACTCTCGCCCATCACCTATCAGTGCCACTCCTCCAGCCCTAGTTCCCGAACCTCGAGAATACCGCTCTCAGTCTCCGGTAAGGAGTATGGATGAAGCTCCCTGTGTTAACGGCCGCTGGGGAACACTGAGGCCCAGAGCGCAAAGACAGACCCCCTCAAGTTCCCGAGAAGGAAGCCTTTCCCCAGCCAGAGGCGATGGCTCTCCCATCCTCAATGGTGGGAATTTATCTCCAGGATCAGCAGCTGTAGGTGGCTCTTCCTTGGACAGTCCTGTACAGGCTATATCTCCTAGCACTCCATCTACCACTGAAGGATATGACCTAAAAATGGGACTTTCTTTGGCCCCCCGACGAGGGTCACTACCAGATCAGAAAGATCTAAGATTGGGATCAATGGATCTGAACTGGGATCCGAAACCTGCTTCCAGTAGCAGTCACATGGATGGTGTGGACAACAGAACAGTTGGGGGAAGTTTGAGACACCCTCCTGAACAGACAAATGGTGTGCATACCCCACCGCACGTGGCCAGTGCCCTTGCAGGAGCAGTTTCCCCAGGTGCCCTGCGTCGGAGCCTAGAAGCCATCAAAGCAATGTCATCCAAAGGCCCCCCAGCCTCCGCAGCACTAAGTCCTCCTCTGGGGTCTTCTCCAGGCTCCCCTGGGAGCCAGAACCTGAGCAGTGGAGAAACAGTGCCCGTTCCCCGCCCAGGGCCTGCCCAAGGAGATGGACATTCCTTACCTCCCATTGCCCGGCGCCTGGGCCACCACCCTCCACAGTCCCTAAATGTTGGCAAACCCTTGTACCAGAGTATGAACTGCAAGCCCATGCAGATGTACGTGCTGGACATTAAAGACACCAAGGAGAAGGGGCGAGTCAAATGGAAAGTATTTAATAGCAGTTCTGTGGTTGGACCTCCCGAAACCAGCCTGCATACAGTGGTACAAGGCAGGGGCGAACTCATCATATTTGGAGGACTCATGGACAAGAAGCAGAATGTGAAGTACTATCCAAAAACAAATGCCTTGTACTTTGTGCGAGCAAAGAGATAATATGTTCTAAAACCCTTTCCCTTCCTGTGGCTTTTAATTTGGAATTTTCCAGCGTGCAAGCATTTGGACTGAGAATTGAGAAAACAAGGGACAAAATTACTCTCATAAACCAAACCCCAATTCCCAACCTCACTCACTCCAGGCTGGGATCAAATCTCCATTAAGAAAAGAATTATATAAATATATATTATATAGCCAACTCTGTTTACAAAGAGGGAGAGATCTCCGTCCTGGTTCAGATAAAATTGTTGCTGTGTTTTAGCAGAGGCTGTGCTGCCTTTTTCTACTTTGCTGATAACTAGACCAAGAATTTAGGGAATAGATTAATACCAGAACCTTACTAAAGAAACTGAAGAGCCACCTGTAAATCTTATTTGGCCTTCTTAGAGTTAGAAAAAGAAAGGGCATGTGTAAGATGCACGACTAGAGGTTTCAGATTCCCATGCTTCAGGGGCTGGCAGGGTAAAAGTAACCTGTAGAAAACTGTTCTTCTCCCTGCCCTGCCCCGCTCGCAGAGGACCTGTGAAAACTTCTCTTTGCAGTAATGCCCTGTGCCTGGCCCTATTCTGCTCTTTGTGACTGAGGAAAGTTACCCAACAAGGGATTTTGTTCCACGTTTGTGTGCCGGGATCATCGTGAAACAAAGTTTATGCAGAAACAGCTAGTGTCCATTGGTTTTTGCTCTCTCCATGTTTCAGAAAACATTCTGGTGTCTGATTGTGGAATTTTCTGACAATCATATTTCGTTGCAGTTGCCAAAAACCACATTTGTTCTCTTTTTCTTTCCCTTAAAACCTGATCCTCAGAGGCTGCCTTTGCTATTTATAGGCTGCTTTTCTTCCCTCCTTCCTCCCTCCCTCCCTCTTTTTCTTTAATATGTGGATTTTTTAAGCCCTAAAACCTTTCGCACTTTCTTTTATTAAGCTTGGGTGCCCAGAGAAATCTCTTAGAAATATTTCTGGAATCCATTTTCTGGTGTCACTAGGGGACCAGTAGGGAATTCTGAGATGCCAGTATCATGAGAAATCCTTGAAGCATCAAAAGATACTGTTTTACCTTACGGGCTTCTTTTTATTTCCAAAGCACGTTGGACACACCCATCCATGTTTATGGAACATGGAAATGGATCTTGGGAGAGAATCCCAATAACGGTTCCTTCTAGAAATGACTTTTGCCCTTGTTTGTGACATGCATTTTTCTGCCTGGCTGTTGACTGGTGATTGGGTTGAATATCATGTGCTTGGCCTCTTTGATGCGTGGCTGACCTTGGGAGCAGCTCCTTCTTTGTCATTGTCATGTTTACCTGTCACCCAAACAAGGCTTGGGTTTTTACTTTCATGTCATTTCTGAGATAAGGTGTAACCAACCAGAGCATGTTCTTTGGTTGACACAGGAAATTACAAGTTACCAGTCTCTAAACCACGGCCTGGACATAGGAGACATTGGCACCACTTAAATGTGGATTTTTTTGGTGATTTCTCATCAGTAGAAAGAGGATTTTTATTTTGCCTTTAGGGTTTAAATTTCAAAACACGGCATTTCTCATCCCCACACTCCCCTTTTTCTTGTTAGCATTTCCCAAGCGCAAGCCTGCTACAGCTGGCCCTGGGTCCTGGCTCTCAGCCAGCTCTTAGCAGTCTGTCTGATAAGTCTGTTTTCTCCTGTTAACGTCATGTTAAATCCTTTCCCCTAGCCATTAGCTCTACAATGTGGTCTTGGTGGGAAAGCGCCCCTGGTGCCAAGCCCAGGAAAGGGCCAGCTCATGGGGAGGGGTATGTGTTCCAGAAACTGCTCTATGTGCTCCCTTAGATGAGGAAACTACCATGTGCCTACTTACTGTGGTGTCCAACTGCTCAGAGCTCAGCACTTAGCTTTCCAGACTCTCTGCTCTGGGCCTGTTGCCAGTCCTTCTTTGGCAAAGACTGTTTGATCGTGTGGGGGTCCTTATTCAGAAGAGAAAGCTAGCCTAGAAGATCAGCAATTTTGGCATTACTACTATTGCTGAACCTTGTTTATGACATTGCATTTGTGCATGGACAGTGCCTCCAAACTCAGTTCCTACTTAAATATAAAGTATTTGGAAGCCTGCAAGTTCAGAATCTCAACTTTGTAATCTTTCCTTTTGTCCTGTGGCCTTCCTAAGCCAGCTGTTAACTTGTTGATTCCTTCTACTTTCCCCAAGTAGGCAGGCAACAGAGATGATGATTCTCTTAGAAAGTAACCTGGCTCCTCGGAACTCCATGGCATCCCAGTATTACCCACGCCACTTGGAACCAGACTGTCTGTTTACAGCTCTTGAAGAAGAATCTGCCTCTTCCACACCTGGTGGTGTGGGTCCTGGTGGCTCCTGGGCGTTGTGGCCGTGTATCTTGGGAGAGTGACTCAACATAGTCAAGGTGACTGTCTCCTCCGGCCCTTGTGAAGCCGCCCCATGCAGTGGAACTTCAGGCGTCTCAGCTGAGGTGACCATTTCCACGGCGCCATGGATGCTTCAGTCAGATCAGATTTAACTACAGCTCTGGTTTTGACATGATGCCGACTTTGTCTTAAAATTCACTGAGGAAAATGAGGCAAAATATTTTTTTAAACCCTCAGGAGCACCTAAAGTAAATATTTATCCATATTTAAGTATTTAAAATACATTTTGTTTCTACTTGAAGCTTTAACCCCCTTCCATTCCTGCAAGTGTGCCTTTGAGAGCCCCCATGTCACATTGACTCCACTGGCCACCTCATTGACGTCGTGAGAATTTTAGTCTCTTCCCGTCCTCTTGAACAGAGCTTCCTGTTTTCTCATTTTGCAGGCTGTGCAGCAGAGAGGGTTCTGTATTTTTGCTCATGTTTCTGCCCTGCTGCTACACTTCGGTGGTGGGTTCCACAAACCACCACCCACTGCACCCACCATACATTTGGAAGCACACATTTGGTATCAAAACAAGCTTAAATTTTAGTTGTAAGGCAATACTGGGCTTACTCTCCTCCCAGCCCTCTGGAGATTGATTTCATTTTAATGTTTGAGTTTTCTATCAAGAGCTGAAACCACGAACTATCCTAGGAACTGTGTCCAAACTCTTTAAAATAGAAGAAGAGGAAGAAGAAAGAAAAGCAACTGAAGTCTTGACTTTGGAGGACAGAAAGCCACCAGCTGATGGAGAACAAAGGGATGCTTCCTTTTCCTTTCACTTTATTTTTCTGGATTTCCTTCTGCTTTGCTTCTTCAGAGTGACATTCCTGGTTGGTTTGTCTGTCTGTCCTTGTCCTTGTAATGATCCTGGTATGGTGATGTGCTCTGCTTTGCATTATCTGTGGTCTCTTACCAGCGCACAAGTCAGTGGGGAGGATCTGAACACACCCAGGGGCAAGGAAGCCGAACTTCAAAGCCTGTACCCCATGCAGCCTCCCCATGAACTGCAGAAGGCATGTTCTGCATGGTCACCAGTAAGTGGCTCCCTCCACCATGTTCACTGTCAAATGAAAGCAACCCTTAGGCATTGGCTCCACTGTACTCTCTCTCTCCTCCCTCTGCTCCCTTCCCACCAACCAGGGTTCATGTCAGTGCACACCTGTCGTGCCCTGACGAAGCTGGTGCTGTGAGTGATGTTTCCCATACAGCTCAGGGGTCCTGGGTGGCTTACCCTGAGATGATCATTTTAGGCACATAACAGTGTAGGAATGAAAAGTGGATTTGATTTCATTGATATTTAAATCTCTGTCGATTTTATTTTTTGTTTATGTTTTCCCCAATGACTTTTTAGCAGTTTAACAAATAAAACAAAATGGATAGAATTGTCTTAACTGTTTTATTAGTATGAAAGAAAGCAAGCTGTGAGGAAAAGCAATTGGAGATTGAAGTTGGAAGCAAGGTATTTGGAAAGATTCTCCTCCTCTAGGAGGTTGCCCGTCCATGAGGACGTCATTTAATAAAGCAGCTCTCTCCATCATGCTTGAAGGACTCAGTGTTTCAGAGCCTCAGTACCACCCTGCATTGGAGACCCAAGAGAGGTGATGAGCTTGGAGCAGAGACCCAGGGACCAGGATGACATCTACGCCATCACTGGCCTCCTAAGCAAAGATGAGGACACGGGGCCTCCGGGTCTTGAAACAGCATAGCAAATGGGGGTTCAGAACACAGGCCTGAGCCCTATAGGCCTGTGGCTAATTCTGCCTTCCGCTATTTACTACTTAATCTTGGTTACAAGTTTCCTATCTATAAATATAGTTTCTATTTTATAGGATCATGAGGATTAATTAAAGTTGTATATGAAGAGCACCAGCACAGTGCCTGGCACATAATAAATGCTTAATAAGTGGTGGCTGTTATTTATAATTAGCCCTTGAAGAAAATACGTGATCTTGAATGAAAGTGCTGGGCAATGTGTGTAAATTGTTAGGAGCATGGCCATACTAAAGATTATGCATGTCTACAGTTGTCTGAGTCGTCTTTTACATGTCACCATGAGTACCCCTGAGGCTTTTGCCTTGAGAGCAGTACGTAGCAGCTGCTGCCATCAATCAGGTCAGAATGGTCTCAGTAGTTTCGTCTCCCTGTGGACTTTATTCTTTGGTTTGCCAGTTGAATTCAGCCTCTAGCTCGTGAAGGATTCTGCCTGGATTCAAAGGCACACTTAGGAGTCCCTCCCATCAAGCCTCTTAGATAGCCTCATCCACCAGAGGGCAGACAGCAGAAGCAAGAAGAACTACAGCAGCAGCCTGTGGAACAAAAACCACATTCACAGAAAGACAAGATGAAAAGGCAGAGGGCTATGTACCAGATGAAGGAACAAGATAAAACCCCAGAAAAACAACTAAATGAAGTGGAGATAGGCAACCTTCCAGAAAAAGAATTCAGAATAATGATAGTGAAGATGATCCAGGACCTCGGGAAAACAACGGAGGCAAAGTTCGAGAAGGTGCAAGAAATGTTTAACAAAGACCTAGAAGAATTAAAGAACAAACAAACAGAGATGAACAATACAATAACTGAAATGAAAACTACACTGGAAGGAATCAATAGCAGAATAACTGAGGCAGAAGAACGTATAAGTGACCTGGAAGACAGAATGGTGGAATTCACTGCTGCAGAACAGAATAAAGAAAAAAGGATGAAAAGAAATGAAGACAGCCTAAGAGATCTCTGGGACAACATTAAACGCAAAGACGTTCGCATTATAGGGGTCCCAGAAGGAGAAGAGAGAGAGAAAGGACCAGAGAAAATATTTGAAGAGATTATATATACTCAAAAACTTCCCTAACCATGGGAAAGGAAATAGCCACCCAAGTCCAGGAAGCGCAGCGAGTCCCATACAGGATAAATCCAAGGAGAAACACGCTGAGACACATAGTAATCAGATTGACAAAAATTAAAGACAAAGAAAAATTATTGAAAGCAGCAAGGGAAGAACAAAAAATAACATACGAGGGAACTCCCATAAGGTTAACAGCTGATTTCTCAGCAGAAACTCTACAAGCCAGAAGGGAGTGGCATGATATACTTAAAGTGATGAAAGGGAAGAACCTACAACCAAGATTACTCTACCCGCCAAGGATCTCATTCAGATTCGATGGAGAAATCAAAAGCTTTGCAGACAAGCAAAAGCTAAGAGAATTCAGCACCACCAAACCAGCTCTACAACAAATACTAAAGGAAGTTCTCTAAGTGGGAAACACAAGAAAAGGATCTACAAAAACAAACCCAAAACAATTAAGAAAATGGTAATAGGAACATACATATCGATAATTACCTTAAACGTGAATGGATTAAATGCTCCAACCAAAAGACACAGGCTCGCTGAATGGATACAAAAACAAGACCCATATATATGCTGTCTACAAGAGACCCACTTCAGACTTATTTTTAAGTGGTAGAATTATAGCTAATTTTAGGTTTTTTTTGCTTATGTATATTCTGTAGTAACCACAGGTGTTTCTTGTGCAATAGATATATTAATATTTTTAAAAAAACATTCAGAAGAAGTCAGATTCCATCAGATTTAGGTCAATTTCCTGTGTCTCCTACATTTAAAGGATAAAGGTAGAGAAGGACACCAGTTTTCATGTAGGTAATAAAAAAAAAGGCACACTTAGTATCATTTGGGGGCGGATGACATGAGTCTGCCCACCCGTGTGGGAGCCTAGGAGGAGGGGGGGGCTACAGCCCTGAAGCCACTTGCTGAGTATGTGCCGGTTTCTCATAACCCTGGGTCTTTGCACCAAGCACCGTTATGTTCTTTTCGTTCAGTGCATACTGAATGTTAACCTTATCCCAGGCTCAGGTGCTGTAAGCCCGCAGGTCTCATCCTGTCTGCACAGTTGTGTTTCCCAAGCTGCAAGATGAAACTTTTCCATTTCTAACAACGTGCGGTCTGATGCTCTCTGTTCTGTTTACTGTACTTTGAGGCATATAGCAAACTAGACCATGGTGTGAGGAAGGGTCTTGGGTACAGAGGGCCCATGTGCTGGCAGGTACTGATTTGGTGGTGGTAGGGATAGAAGGATTGTTTCGGATGCTTCCACAGTTGCCCTTGCAGAAGGGTTGGGCTTGCTCCTTATGGCTCTATTGGGCTAAACAAGGTCCAGTAGGTAGAAGCTCTAGAGAAGGCTCATTGGGAAGAACTTTGTACTGTCAGAGCTCTACGTAAATGAGAGGAACCAGTGTGGCATCACTGGAGGAATTCAAGCATTGCCTGGATAGTCGGACTATGGGATGTTGTAGAGGAGGTGATGTTCGGTGGGTAGGGTGCTAGTGGTGATTGGTGGTCCGGGAAGACCCCACATGCCCAGCCCTCAGAATAGGTCAGTCCCATAAGGCTCCCTGACAGCTTCCTAACTCAGTCCATCTGTGCCAGGGGCCATGCTCCTAACTACTGATGAGCAGGCTCCTGCTCTGGAAGCGTCAGAGCATGAAGATAGCAGTGTGACTGACCCCACGTCAGAGGATGTGTGGAGCAGAGAGGAGGGAACTTGCCAGTTTGAGGAGAAACCTTAATGTCAAGGAGAACACAGCGCAGAGAAGAGCCATGACTCAATCCCAGGCCTTGCAGGAGTTGGCAGCCAGCAGTCCCGTGCAGTCCCAGCACAGTACTCCCTGGCCACTTCCCTGGGTACTAAAGGGCCAAAGGCCTGTGTACATTTGCGTCTGAATCACAGCACCCAGCCAGCGAAAGGGCAACGCCACACTGTCCTGTCTGCTTCCCGCATCTCTACAGCTCTTCTCCAGCCGGCCCTGTGGGGAAGCAGTGCAGGAATCAGTGATTCCAACAAGGAGGCAAAGGCCTTACACGTGCTGTTACTACCCTGAGCTGGCTCCTCAGCCTAAGACTTTGCCTCACATCACCCTCATCCGGGGAACCTGGGAAAGGCCAGGCTGTGAGTATCCTCAGGTCCAGGTAGTACAGGAGGCATCACCTTGAAATCCTGCAGGCTGGTCTGCTTGTAGTGTCACCACAGGTGACTGGGGTTTACCCTTCTTACCTCTTCCGGGAAGAGGGGAGCATCTCCAGCTAAAGTCTGCCTTCTGCTCTCAATGGCCGTAACTATCCCTTCCTCCCTACAATATACCATTGACAAAAGCAGTCCAGCATTCTTGTGGATTCTTTATGAGGTAATGATTTAACTATTGATGGAAGTATTCAAGCAGAGACTGGTAAATTGTATGGGAGGTGATGACAGAGATGATTTATGCATCAGATCAATAATGAGACCAAGGGACCTCCATATGCCCTTTTAATCCTTGAGACGTGGTTCTGTGGACTTAGAACTTCCCAGAGAGGCTGCAGGACAGGGACATAGGCACAGACTTTGGACCAGGAAAGACCTTGGTTCAAAAGCTGCTCCTGTCTCATTGAGCTGGGGCAAGTCATCCCACTTCTCTGAGCCTCAGCTAAAACAGTTATGATGCCGCTGGCTTCACAGGTTAGCAGTTCAGCTGGAGCCAGCAATAATTGCTAGACTGTGGCCTGGGTGTGATTCCTCAAAAGACCACCTGGGGGCACCCTGTGAAAGGCTTCAAGTCCTCCTTGACACTATCAGAAGCAGTCTTGAGAAGGAAACTAAATGGGCTAGAGGAGAAAACTGCCCATTTCTCCTCCACCTCTGTTGGTAAAGCCTGGGGAGGACCCCTTCTCTGGCCTCTGCCACACCTCTGAGCACCATCCCGAAGCTGGCCGGCCTGCCCTCTCTGCTCCAGCCCCCGGCTGTGGGAAAGCCAGTGTTTTCCCCATGGGGTTGGGCTCTGGGCCCGGGCCCTGTCAGTATGCACAAAGCTGAGCTGAAGTTTTAAATGCCTGAGAGGCCTGGCGGAGTGTGCCATGCCCTTACCAGGGAGCCTGTCCGCCCACCCACTGCAGGGAAGAGAAGGAGGGCTGAGGGCCCTGGAAGAAGGAAGCCCCTGCTCTGGGGCCCTGGGACCTGGGCTGCTGCCCGCTCATCAGCAAGGCCGGGAGGGCCCGGGGCTGCCCTGGGGATCACTCATTCTCAGCACATGTTCCCTGAACGTGGACTGACCCCTGAGGCACTGTGTACAGATAAAGCAAAAAGAGGCCTGACCCTGGAGGAGTTCACAACCTCATCACACACCAGGGAGTGTCACCTTGGCTGAACAAAGACTACAAATCCTGAGCTTCTGAGGCCAAAAGACAGTGCAGTTATGTCATACCAAAAGATGAGAAGAAGGTGAAGTCAGTAGAACAACCAACGCAGCCAGCAGGGGGCAGGACAGTTGAGAAGAAGCCAGAGAACTAGGAACTTGTTCTTCTTGTCCTGGCCTCACCCTGCTAAACTGAGGCAGAGGGCAGATGAGGACCGAGCCTTTCTGGGAGATCCCAGCTCGGGGGGGCCCAGGCCTGGCCTCTGGCAGGCAGTAATGCAGAATATGCAGACCTACAGGCCTCAGACTGGGAAGACAGACTCCCTGTGCTCCAGGAAGGGTGAGAGAAGCTGTGGGGAGTCTGGCATGTCCAGAGGAGCCGGTGTTCAGGGCTGAGGACAATGCAGAGTGACCAGAGGTCATCCCCTCAGATGTAGCAGGGACAGAAGCCCATGACCAGGATCCACAGTGGGAGGAGAGAACACCTCTAACAGAGGCCAGCATGGACGAGGCCATGGCAAAGGTACAGAGGAGAGTTCTCTCTGGAGCAGGAGGCCCACAAAGGCCCAGGAGGGATGACATCTGCCGGCTGTGTACCCCACCCGCACTCCACCATGCCTCCCCGCCACCCCACTGAACACGAGCCCCAGGGCCAGAGGAGGGAGGGATGAAAAGGAACAGCCTTGTGAAGACTGAGTGTCTAAGCTGTATGAGGAATGAGGAATCACTGAACTTAAGTTTGCCAGGAAATTGCTGGATTAAAATGTCTGCATAGCAGAGACAGATTAAATTGAGTCCGAGGAAACAAAGCTCTGTTTCTTAAATGTCTGAATCAGTGGAGGTAAAAACTTGTACTTGCTCCAAATAGAAGGAGAGGAGTCACATGAAGTGCCTGGGATCCACAAGAACCAAGGATGAGAGGGATTCTGGCAAGTGCTGGAGGAAGGAAAGAAAAGGGTCTTCCATAGAGGGAGCAGCCTGTGCGAAGGCACAGAGACCCGGGTGTGACGGGCCTCTCCAGAGCCTCGAGGTCGGTGTGACTGGAGTGGACAGAACTGGAGAATGAATTGGAGATGGGGGACGAGAGGCAGAGCCCAGGAATGGGTGCCCGAACCCAGACCGTGGCAACGACGAGAGATTAGAAACATAAAGAGAAAAATGGGCCTCTGGTGGCCAGCTGGATCTGGAGGTGGAGAAGGAGGTGTCTGGCCAGCGTGGATTCCTGCATTAAGCAGATATATAGTACCCACTGTAAGGGGCACTTCCAGGCCCTGCCCCTGCCCTGTGGAACTTAACATGTCAGTGGAGGGGCAGGAGAAGGGACAGACAAATGTGTAAACAACTAAGCAAGATTATTCCAGATGAATACTATGAAGAAAATAAAAATGGGGTGTGACAGAATGTGATGGGGTTGGGCTCATCAGAGTGTCCTTTCTGAGGTGACATTTCAGCTGAGACGTGAATGTAAGAAATAGCAGCCATGCGAAGATGGGGGGAAGAGCATTCCATGCAGAGAGAACAACAGGAAGAAAGGCCCTGAGGTTGGTGTGAACTTGACAAGTGCAAGGAGGAGAAGCAAGGCCAGTGTGGCTGGAGTGTCGAGTAGGGGCAGAGTGCACAGGTGGGCCTTGTAGGCCATGGTGAGGGAGGGGTGTGGACAGCAGGTGCAGTGGGAGGCTGTTAGAGGGTTTTAAGCAGGGGATTGACCCAAGGCTGTCCAGGTCAAGGACACCAGCCTTGCCACCAAGCACAAACCTGTCACATCCCAGCCTAAAAAGAACTCCCTGGGGATGATTTGGCAGCTCCAGCCCCAAATCCTGTATTTAAAGGTAGTCTGGGGCTTCCCTGGTGGCGCAGTGGTTGAGAGCCCGCCTGCCGATGCAGGGGACACGGGTTCGTGCCCCGGTCCGGGAAGATCCCACATGCCACGGAGCGGCTGGGCCCGTGAGCCATGGCCACTGAGCCTGCGCGTCCAGAGCCTGTGCTCAGCAACGGGAGAGGCCACAGCAGTGAGAGGCCCGCGTACCGCAAAAAAATATATAAAGTAAAGGTAATCTGGACATTTTCAATCTGCCGACTAGAATCCTCTCTACCCTACTGCCCTGCTTACCAGTCTGTGTCAGAATGTGGAACACACAAGGGCAAGGCTTGCATCTCTTTCACTGTTGTCTTCCCAGTGTCTGGCCTGGCACCCAGAGCGCTCATAAATATTTGACAAATACATGTCCTCATCCACTCGTGCCTGGCACGTTTGCCCTGCTTCCTAACTGGTCCTTCAAGCCATTCTTCATGTTGTAGCCATAGCCAGGCAATCAGTCAACACATTTTTATTAAGTTTTTACTATATTTCAGACATATTCTAAGCAATAGGGATTATTATGGGCTGAATTATGTCTCTCCCACCCTGGAAAAAGTTCATATGTTGAAGTTCTAAGTGCCAGTGTCTCAGAATGTGATATTTAGAAATAAGTTCTTTTTTTTTTTTTTTGGCCACACGGCCTGCAGGATCTTAGTCCCCCAACCAGGGATCAAACCTGCACCCCCTGCAGTAAAAGGGCAGAGTCTTAACCACTGGGCTGCCAGGGAAGCCCTGGAGATAAGGTCTTTACGGAGGTGATTAAAGTAAAATGAGATCATTCAGGGTGGGCCCTAAACCAGTAGGACTGGTGTCGTTATAAGAAGAGGAAATTGGACAGGGACTTAACATGGAGGGAAGGCGACGTGAAGACCCTGGGAGAAGATGGTCACCGACAAGCCAAAGAGAGGGACCTGGAATGGATCCTTCCCTCTTAGCCCTCCAACGCAGGGATCCCCAACCCCAAGGCCACGGACTGGTACCGGTCCATGGCCCGTTAGGAACCGGGCCACACAGCAGGAGGTGAGTGGCGGGCGGGCGAGCGAAGCTTCATCTGTATTTACAGCCGCTCCCCATCGCTTGTATTTCCGCCTGAGCTCCACCTCCTGTCAGCATTATGGTGAGTTGTATAATTATTTCATTATATATTACAACATAATAATAATAGAAATAAAGTGCACAATAAACGTAATGCGCTTGAATCATCCCAAAACCATCCCCTCCTCCCACCGTCCGTGGAAAAAATTGTCTTCCACAAAACTGGTCCCTGGTGCCAGAATGGTTGGGGACCACCGCGCCAAGGAACTGACCCTGCCCACACCTTGGTCACAGATATTCAACCTCCAGAACTGAGAAAATACATTTCTGTTGTTTAAGCCACTCAGTCTGTGGTACTTTGTTACTGCAGCTCTAGGAAATTAATACAGGGATATAACAGAACAAAAAGACAAGGCCCCTATCCTAGCTTATGTCCTAGGTGAGGGAGACAGACAATACGTTTTCAAATTTCAGGATCAAGAAAGGACGATGTGAAAGTGAGCCAGGGGTGTGCAGGCATATCCTTGAGTGTAGAGGAGGAAGGCTTCTGTGCAGGAGACCTGAGCCAGGGAGCAGTCATCCATGTGAGGCACTGGGGTGGTGCAGGGGGCTCCCGGGGTGGGGTGCAACGCAGAGGCCCTAAGTGGGAACAGGAAAAGGCCAGAGTCGCTGGAGTGCAGTAGGCCAGGGGAAGAGGGTGGCAGTTGAAATGAAAGCGAGAGGTAGTCAGGGGCCAGTCATGGAAGGCCTGGAAGGCATGGAGTCTGGATTTTATTCTGAGCGCAGTGAAAACTACTGGAAGACTGTAATCATGGGTGTGATAGTAGTGGATTTATGTTGCAAAAAGATCACTCTGGTGCCTGTGTGGCGTCCCCGAGGGCAAGCAGGGAAGCCCTGAAGGAAGCAGCTATAGCATCCGAGCAAGAGATGGAAACATGAAGCTGATGGTGTCCCTTCTCCACTTACACTCCCTGGGCGTCCCACCCACCCCCAGCCCTGCCCTCCAGGTCCTCAGGTTTCTGTGTGTGTCTGCCCTCCTGAGCCACCTGCGTCCCTGCCTTGAAGATCTTCCTTTGGAGGCCTTGTGGAGCCTTGTCCAGGAGGTGCTGCATCTGGGGAGAAGACCAAACCATGAAAAAACGAGTGGATTAATCCGAAGGTTCTACACTAGAAGGGCCTTTAGATAGATGGCCCACCCGTTTCACTTGAGACCCAAAGAGGAGATCCTTATGGGGACACACAATTTAGTGGTCAAAGAGGCACAGGAGAGAGGAACTCACTAGGCCATGTTCACAGCATCCTTCTGAAACACAATTCCAACTACCCCACTCCCAGGCTGCAACCCCCGACTGGCTTCCTGTCCCGAGCAGTGGTGACCATGTTCAATGAGGCCTTTGGGCCTTGTTTCAGACTGAATTGCGTCACACCCACCGCGTGTTAAAGCCTTAACCCCCAATGTGACTTATTTGGAGGTGGGGCCTTTAAGGAGGTAATTAAGGTTAAATGAGGTCATAAGTGTGGGGCCTTAACCCAATATTACTGGTGTCCTTATGAAAAGAGGAGGAGACACCAAGCGTGTGTGTGAACAGAGAAAAGGCCTTGTGAGGCCGCAGCTGCCTGCAAACCAGGAAGAAAGTCTTCACCAGGAACCAACCCTTCTGGCACCTTGGTTTTGGACTTCCAGCTGCCAGAACTGTGAGAAGACACTTTCTGTTGTTTACAGCACCCCGTCTGTGGTGCCCAAGCCGACTGATGCAGAGCCCAGCTTCTGAGCTGCCCAGTGCTCTTGTTAGATGTTCAGGCTCACAGACCCATCCGACCCCCTGAAGCAGAATCCCTGGGGGTCGGGGCCCGAGAACCCATGTTTTGAACAGGCTGCTGACGCTCACTGAAGTGTCTTCTCCATGAGCTCCTGAGGGCAGTGAAGACTGATCCCCCCCAACCCTCCGGCCACTAGCTCCTCTGACCGCCAGCCTCCCTCTCTGTGCCGAAGAGGACTTCACATCTTATCTGGCCTCCAGGTTAACTAGTAAGCTCACTCTGTCGAGTTGCCCCCTTTCCTCACACTCTCCCTGAGCCCTCCACAAGCCAAGCCTGAGCAGGGCTGGGTGTGAAGTCTGGAAACCCAGAGATAAATCAGATCTGAGGCCTGTGACTGAGGCACTCGGGGTCCACGGTGTGAACTCCACACAGCTGTGATTAACCCCACCTCTGGCAGATGCGCTAGGAACTGCAGGAAGGGGAACTGAGTGACCTGGGAGTACAGGCAATGGTTTCAAGCTGCAGAATCCTGTAGGAATGGTTATTAGTTTGTTGTATTTCTGCCTAGCTGCAGTGCAAGCAAGTTGCGGGCACGTGCTCTGTCCCCTCTACCCCCTTGGGGCCTCATAATGGACCTCAATGATTTGTGGGTTCATGGCCCTCTGGCTGCTTTCAGCTCTACTAGGAATGGCCCTCCTAGTGGCTGGGGTCAAAGTTTTAAAAACACAAGACCCAATCTGGCAGAACAGACATCCTTCAGAGTCCAGGAACCCTAGGTTCTGAGCCTAGTTTTCCCACTGACCACCTGTATGGCGTGACTTCAGACAATCCCGTTGTCTCTGAGTTTCCTCATCTGTAAAAGAAAAGAAGGATAATAATATTTACTCCACAAGTTTGTTTATAGAAGTAAACAAGCTAACCTCTGTAAAGCCCCCACTGTCTGGCTCTTAGTTAGCCTTCAATAAAAGTTAACTTATAGAGGACTTCCCTGGTGGCAGAGTGCTTAAGAATCCGCCTGCCAATGCAGGGGACATGGGTTCGAGCCCTGGTCCGGGAAGATCCCACATGCCGCAGAGCAACTGAGACCATGCGCCACAACTACGGAGCCTGCGCTCTAGAGCCCACGAGCCACAACTACTGAGCGCGCGTGCCTAGAGCCTGTGCTCCGCAACAGGAGAAGCCACCGCAATGAGAAGCCTGCGCACTGCAACAAAGAGTAGCCCCCGCTCGCCGCAACTAGAGAAACCCTGCGTGCAGCAACGAAGACCCAACGCAGCCAAAAAAAAAAAGTGTAATAGACAACCTGTCAGTAATGACCCACTTTGCGTCCTGTCCAACTAATGGGCATTTACTGAGCACCCATCTTCTGGGTAACAGGCCTGATGCCCAGTGTTGGAACAGTGGAGAAGGGCTCATGGCCTCAGTGCTGAAACATCAGCTCCAGGAGGGCAGGGACTTCTCGTTGCCATTGTATTCCCAGCAGCTGGAACAGGCCAGGCATACAATAGGCGCTCAGTTATTATTTGTTGAATGAGTGACATCAATCAATAAATGAGTGACTGGAGAGCCTCTGACTCATTTTTAAGACCTTGAGCAAGTCCGTTGACATCTCTCAGCAGCTTTTTCCCCATCTGTGAAGCCAGTGGTGTTTAATTCATATCGAGTTTCTGCCGAGCAGGAATAAGTAACAACAATAATAAGTAAACTTATTGAGCACTGCTATGGACCAGGCAGTGTTGTAAAGAACCCTAGGAGGTAGTAGTATTTTACCTCCACTTTATGGAAGAGGAAACTGAGGAGCAAAGAGGCAGGGAAGGCTCCTGGAGAAGGGGGATTTGATCAAGTTTTGGAGGAAAGACTGGGGCTGGGACTGAGCAAAGTGAAGAGGATCCACGGCCCAGAGGGCAAGTCCTTGTCCAGGGTGTCTCTGAGCCGGGGTGGCTGCACACATAGGACCTACGTGGAACCCGGCAGCCTAACCCCGCCCCCCGCGTCTCCATGACAACAGCCTCCGCACATGCGCCTCAAGCACCGGCGCCTGGGCTGGCGGCTTGAGCCGAAGCCGGACGCAAGCAGGGCGGAAGCTGGCTCGGCTGGCTGGGCGGCGGGAGCGCTGGGCGGGCTTTTAAAGGGGCGGTCTCCACCCGGGCCCATTCGCCCGCGGGGACTGCTGATGGTGAAGGCTGGGTGGGCTTGGGAGTCAGGATCCAGGAGGCAGAGGAGAAGCAGGTCTGTGTGACTCCCCCACCCCCCGGAGGTGACAAGGGAGCTAGGGACTGTGTAAATGCCCTCTGGGGCAATAATGGGATGGCTGTCCCCCAGGGAGCAATACGGAGGAGAAAGGACTATGGCTTTGCACCTTCTGGGTGATAAGAGGGGGACGGGGGTGTGTAACACCTCAGGATGTTGAAAGGGAGCTTGGATTCCAAAAATGTTAGTCGTAATAATGAGAAGGGTGGGGCTCCACAGTTGCTCCATCCTCCAAGGAGGGAGCTGGGGCTCCAGGGGAGAGTCTGAGGGCGGGTTAAGAGGCCTCACAGGTACAGCTTAGAACAGTTACCCTCTCCCATCCCCTACTCTCAGCATTCTACCATCTCCCCTCCCCGTCAGGTTGCCCAGCCATGGCCAGACTACCTGCCCCAGGCTCAGTGATTGTCCCAGACTGGCACGAGAGCGCCGAGGGCAAGGAGTACCTGGGCTGTATCCTGCGCAAGAACCGCCGGCGGGTGTTTGGTAAGTGCCCCCCTCCCCCAGCCTGTCACCTGCCACTCCCTGGGGAGAACAGTGTCCCCTGTGGTGGGGGGCGTGGAGCAGAGAAGCAGGGCAGTGAGGGCCTTCTCCACTGCACTTCTCAACCTTGGGGACCCCAGAAGCCCTATCCTGGGGTCCCCACCCCCAAACCTCCTTAGCGTTAATTCTGTCATCAGAGCCATGGAAACAGCCAAAACCCTGCCAGGAACCACTGTCACCAGAGAGGCTGTTGATTGAGGCCTCAGCTGGTGGCAGGCCCTCTGCTGGGCACTTTATACAATGGACTCCAATTTAACCTCAACAGCACGTTGCAGACTTGTCCAAGATCCCCTAGTGAGTAGAGACAAGCCTCTTCCATATCCTGCTGTCTCCAGGGTAAGACACTCATGTTCCCCAGGATGAAGCTAACTCACGCAGGCAAGGTCAGCTGACAGGCCAGCAGAGGGACCTGGCATCGGCTGCAGGAGTCCAGCTCTGGCCGGGAGAGACAAAACAGCAGAAGGCTTAAGACCAGAGAGTGACAGGCAACCCACAATTTAGGACTTTCAGGTCCTACACCTATAGATGGGTCATAGTTTAGACTTTAGTTTTTGCAAGCTTTAAATTAAAAACATTCAGGGCGGTCCAGTGGTTAGGACTCGGCGCTTTCACTTCTGTGGGCCTGGGTTCAGTCTCTGGTAAGGGAACTAAGATCCCACACGCTGCACGGTGGGATCAAAAAAAAAGAATAAATAAATAAACATTCATAAATATCTCACTGTATTGGTTTTAAGGAGTTTATATTAATTAAGAATACTTTTGCTGATATTTCTTCACTGAGGAGAGAATTAGGAAAAACCTTTCTTTTACCTGTGGGAAATCTAGGATATGTGATAGTATTAATAAAAACCATCTCAGGGAATTCCCTGGTTGTTCAGTGGTTAGGACTCAGTGCTTTCACTGCCGGGTCCTGGGTTTGATCCCTGGTTGGGGAACTAAGATCCCGCAAGCCGTGTGGTGCGGCAAAAAATAAAATAAAATAATAAAAATCATCTCATGCATCAAACTTTTTTGAAAAATGGTGTTATTTGGAGTAGGCACTGGCCCAGTTCACAGAGCACAGGTGTTCCCAGCAGAGCTTCTCCTCCGGGGATGCTGCTTGTATCCCAGGCCTCTGTCATGAGTGCTGTATAGGGAATGGTTGGTTGGCACTGAAGAAGCCCTGAGAGATGAGGTTGTACACCCAAGGTATGACGGGGCAAGTGCACGTTGACTCTCTGACCCCACCTGGATCCCTCCTTGCCCCAGGGCTGCTCGAGCGACCAGTGCTTTCCCCGCCTGTGGCCATTGACACCGCCCGCTACAAGATCTTTGTGTCTGGGAAGAGTGGTGTGGGCAAGACAGCGCTGGTGGCCAAGCTGGCTGGCCTGGAGGTGCCCGTGGTGCACCACGAGACCACTGGTGAGTCCCTCCTAGGAGGCCTTCCCTGGCGTGGGAAGACTTGCCCTGGACCACATAAGCTGGGATTTGTAACCAGCCTTACCATTTACTCTGCAACCTTGGAAAGTCACTTCACCTCTCTGAGCCTACATTCGCTCCTTTGTCCAAAAGGGATAATAGTACCAACCCCTTGGGGTTGTGGTGGGGTTGGTACTAGCGATAGTGGTGGTAACATGCCCAGCACTGAGCTGGCACGGGGTAGGTGCTCAGAAAACACCGATCTTCCTTTCTTGTTTCCTTCCATTGGATGCTGATTGACCATCATGTTGCAATATCTGAGAGTATTCCGGGACCTTTGGCTTCCCCAGTGCACAAGAGGAAACTACTTTGTCATGGCTAGGGCTAGGGCTGCCTCTCCCTGGTAGACTGGAGGCTCCTCTGGGGCAGGGCAGTTTCCCCCGTCGGACTGAGAATTCTCCCACGTCAGGGACTATGCCTTCCCCATCAGACTGAGGACCCATTAAGGTAGGGACATATCTCCTCTTCCTGTTCCTTCTGGGCCCCCTACTCCTCTCCACCTCTGCCTCCCCCATGCTGAGTGACTGACCCCGGCCTCCCCAGGCATCCAGACCACCGTGGTATTTTGGCCGGCCAAGCTGCAGGCCAGCGACCGTGTTGTCATGTTCCGCTTTGAGTTCTGGGACTGCGGGGAGTCTGCGCTCAAAAAGTTTGATCACATGCTGCCGGTGAGCAGGAAGGTGGGCCTGGGTGGGTCCAGGAGGGGCTGGTTGCCTGAGGTGGGCTTCTGAGTACAGGCATCTGAGCCTGGCCTGCCTGGTCTGCAGGAGCCAGAAGCAGGCGTGAATGGCCTGAGGATGCTGCCTGGGCGGGGAGACCTCTGCCCTGGGACCAGCCGCTCCCTGCTCTGGGCCGCAGTTTCCCGGTCTGTGAAAGGACGGATGGTGCTGAGACTTCTCAGGGCCCTGCAGCCGATAGGCTCTGGTTACAAGCCTTGCGTGAGCCGCTAATCAGCCTCTATCCCCAGGCTTGCCAGGAGAAAACAGATGCTTTCCTCTTCCTCTTCTCCTTCACTGACCGGGCCTCCTTTGAAGACCTCCCTGGACAGCTGGCCCGAGTAGCAGGCGAGGCCCCTGGTGCGGTCAGGATGGTCATCGGCTCCAAGTATCCTTTGGGTGGCCCCTAGGACTGTCAGAGGCCACACTTGGCAAGCCACGGAGCAAGGGTGTCAGGCAGCCTGCCTCTGCCCAGCTATGGGGTCCAGCCCCATAGGCTTTATCTTAAAGGCTGCAACAGGGCCTCCCCCAGACCCTGGGTGTTGGGGGCAAGGGAGGAGGGAGAAGGCTGGGTTTGATGGAGTGCTAAGCAGAGGTGCCCGGCCAGGCTCCTTGACCCTCCTCCAGATTTGACCAGTATATGCACACGGACGTGCCTGAGCGTGACCTCACAGCCTTCCGGCAGGCCTGGGAGCTGCCCCTCCTGCGGGTGAAGAGTGTGCCAGGACGACGGCTGGCAGATGGACGCACGCTGGATGGGCGGGCTGGGCTGGCCGACATTGCCCATGTGCTCAACGGCCTGGCAGAGCAGTTGTGGCACCAGGACCAGGTGGCAGCTGGCCTGCTCCCCAGCCCCCCAGAGGACCCCCCCAGCTGAGGGGTGGTGGCATGATGAGTGGGCACGCCCCACCCTCAGTTGACCCAGAGCAGGACCCAGGGCCCAAGGCTGGGACAGGAATATTGATCTCATCCCGAGGGCTGGCCAGAGGGTCCTAGTCGGGGAGAATGGTGGCCTGAGAAGGCTCCCAGCCCCAGAGCACTTTCCTTGTGGAATTCTTGGCAGTGAAGTGGGGCACAAGGCTCGGTAGGGCAGCCATTGAGGGCATCTGGCTGTCCACTGGCCTCCTCCCTCTGCCCTAGGAGTCTGGGTTTCTGGAAACGGAGGAACTGTATGCGCAAGGCCTGAGGGCTCAAGCAAGCATCTCCCCAGCCTCCCCCTGCCCTTCCCCCTTCTGCAGCAACCACGGAGTGTGACTGGGGAGAGGGGGTGCCTCAGCTGGGCCCTGGACCTCAAGTGACTTCAGTCAGAGCCTGTACGTGTTAGTTGAGGTAACACCATCTGCTGTACCAGGTAAACCCTGAACTCTCAGTGGCTTAACTTAATAGAAGTTTTTTTCTTTCTATGTCTCACCTCAGGTGGAAGTGAAGGTGGGTGGGGAGGCTCTGCTCTATACACTGATTCAGAGACCCAGCCTCTGACATCTTCAATGAGTTTCTTCCCAGTTTGTCCTGGGGCATCAACATCCAGTCAGCAGACGGGATGAATGCAGGTGGAAGGTCCCCCAGCAGGTTTCTATGGACTTGGCCTAGGACAGTGTGCCTGATTTCTGCCCACATTCCATTGGCCAGCACCTAGTCACATGGTCACACAGAGCAGCAGGGGAAGTTGGGAAATGTAGTCCACCTGTGTGTCCAGGAGGCAAGCACCTCACTCTGGAATTCCCTTTTTTGACCATGAAGCTGTCAAGCTATGCTTAGGACAGGGGCCCTGCCAGCCTGGGGGAACCAGAAAGTATCACTGGGCAGGGACTGGGCCAGGTGGGGGGTCAGGGCGTGAGCTGGCAGGAGGCCAGCAAGGACAGGAGCAGGAAGGTGAGTGACCTTGTGCCCTTGCCCCATCAGCCAGGCACTAGTGAATGCGGGCTAGAGTTGTAGGCACCTGCGGGCAGGTGCCTACAAAATCGGCCTTTATACTTTCTTTCCCTCCCCGGTGACACCCTCTCCAGCCCCACAGATGGACCCCTGGGCAGAGAGCCGGCCTGAGTCTGACCCAGCTGGAAGGGCCCTGGATGCCCAGGTCAGCCAGCCGACCCTCAGAGCCCCCTCTCGAGAAAGCAGCTCTGAACACTCCACACTCACACGCATGATCATGTGCCCCCACACACCAGTACTTGCCCTAAAATGCTGCCCCGCTTCTCCCTCCTGGCACACACAGGAGGCTCCTGCATGCTCTCCCTGGCTTACGCTCCTGGCTTACTGATGGCCTACATGGCACTGCTTGTCAGTCTGTCCACCCTGTGCACTGCCTGTAGGTTTGTCAACCTTTCCAGGGCCTAAAGCATTGATTTTAGCACCTTCTTACCCCCAACTCAGGTTCAGAGCTGAGACCTGAGCTTAGCCCATGTCCCAGAGGAGGAATGTTGCTGGGCAGGACCCAGGCCTCACAGCCTGCACAGCCCACCAGCCGACTCCTGCTCCCGCGCTGCAGAGTGTCCCACCGCCGCCTTCAGCTCTGCTTTGGCCCATTTCCCTCTGGTCTTAGCTCCAGTAGACCTCACCCACCAGGCAGAGCAAGGCAGGACCCAGCAAAGGTGGCCTCTGGGCTGGACTGTGGCCTTCCAGCTATGGATACCCATGTGTGTTGTGGGCACCAGCTACCCCACATCCCAGCCAGTTATCTCAGGCCTTAAAGCGTCAGCATCCTTCCTGGGCACCAGCTCAGCCAAGAGCCAGAGGCTGCTCTGCAGGAGTAACCTAGATCCTCCCCACAGCAGAGCAGGGCACTGGTTGGCACTGGTTAGCACTGCTCCAGTCAGAGAATCGACCCCTCACACACTGTCACCCCAAACCAGGAGGTAAACAATTCCCTTCTCCCTGAGTAAGAACAAAGTGGGGACCACAACGGTGCTAAGACTTGGAGCCGGCCACCTGCCGTCCCAGCGCTGCCTTCTCAGCCCCTCAGAGCCCAGGCCCAGTGCCACTTTAGTATTTCACAGGCTACCCCCTTAGAGGCCTCCACCGAAGTACAGAGAACTGGAAGCACGAGGGAGGAGGGAGCTGCAGAGCCATAATTCTCCTAAAAGCTGGTGGCTGTCCCCGCAGAGTGGACTCTGGGCAGGGTCGTGGAGAGCAAATGAGAAGAGAATGTGTGTGCGCACACACACACACGGACTCAGGCCGGCTTTGTGGGCCTGGCACCTGAGCAGTCCACAGGGCTCTGCACTGGGGGGCTCACACCTGGTTTAATGCTCTGCTGTTGCCATCTTGAAATCCTTAATAATTTTTCAATAGTTTTCCACTGGACACCACCAATCACGTGGTAGGTCCTGCACAGGAGAGGGTCCAGACTCCAGGTAAAGTTCCTCTCTCAGGGCCTTGGAGACAGAGGCCATCCTGTGGCCTGTCCGGAGGCCCCCGGAAGTCGGGGAGTTGCCTTCTCCCCATTTTGGTGCCAGAAATTCCACCGTTAGGTTAAGCCTTACAACAGCTCAAAGGCAAATACCCTGCTGCTCCCTTTGTGGGCTCTGAGGCTACCTGGAGGGAAGGGGTGGTGACTGTGCCCCCAGGCTGGTTCAGGGGTGAGCCCTGACTTAGAGGGGATCCTTGGGAAGAGGGTAGCCATGTTTGCTCCTCTGGGCCCTGGAGCCCACAGACTTCAGGGCTCTAGAGGGAAGCTGGAGGGAGGAGGGACTAGCTTCTCCAGGGGTGGGGGTGTGTGTATGTGCTGCAGCCCAGCCCTGGTGCTGTTTGTCAGGACATCTCAGACCCCTCTTCTTCCCTCCCCAAGCCCCTTTCCTACAGAGGGGAAGTGCTATGCACCAAATGGTTGTGTCCCCCCAAGATGCATACACTGAAATCCTAGTCCACAGTGTGATGGTATTAGGGGCCTTTGGGAGCGGATTTGGTCATGAGGACAGAGCCCTCATGAATGGGATTAGTGCTCTAATAAGAGGGACCCCACAGAGCTGCCTAGCCCCTTCCACCATCTGAGGACACAGAGAAAAAGTGCTGGCTGCGAACAAGGAAGAGGGCCCTCTCCAGAACTGGGCTGTGATGATGATCTTGGACTCCCAGCCTCCACAGCCACGAGAAATAAATTTCTGTTGTTCATAAGCTACCCGGTTTGTGGTTTTTTGTTATAGCCGTCCAATGGACTAAGATAGGGAGGCTGAGGCCAGAGAGGGTCAGGCGTTTCTCCAAGGTTGCAAAGCCATGGAGCAGCCCTGATGCCCTTAGCCTTCCATACCCCTCTCCCCTGGACTGTCCCTTCCCCTCATCCCCCAATGGTGTCTTCTGGGTGCAGCCCCTCACATGATCCCACCTGGTCTTGCTTTTCCAACCAGAAGCCTGGGGCTGCCTGTAGGAGGGGAAATACGGTACTGGTGCCTGGCTCCCTCCTCCCTCTCCTCTTTTTCTCCTTCCCCCATCCTTCCCAGGCCTCAGTGAGCTGGTAAGTGAAGCTCCTGCCTGCTGCCAGCCACCAGCCAAGCCCGGCCTTGTGGACAACAAGGAGAACCCCAGGCAAGTTGCCTGCTCCCAGGATGAGGAAGGAGATGCAGGAGCCAGATCTGCAAAGGCTGCTGGGCAGGCCTCCAGAGCCTTGGGTGAGTCCGGAATGGGGGTGGGACTCCCTGGTGCTGCCCTGGATCTCCTTACTCCCAGGGCAGCCTGGTGCCAGCCATGACACCACCCCCGGCCTCCACCCCGTGCCATGAAACAGACTTGGGGGAGCAGTGCCCAGAGGGTGGCATGGGGCTCAGGGCCCAAGACAAGTCAGAGCTGTGTGGAGGCAAATCCCCAGAGGCCCAAGCTGGGAGTAGGGGGGTGGGGGGGCCCCTCCCTCCCTGTGACCTCAGACCTAGAGGCTGGGTCAGTGGGGGCGAGGTGAAGTGGGGAGAGTTGGTGTTCAATTCTATTCTAGAAAGAAGGGGTGTTTCCTGGGAGCAAAGGGGACCGACTGAGGCTTGGGGCCGTGGTCCAGAAGGAAGGTGAAGAGCTGTGACCTTGGGTTGGTCACTGTAATTCCTTTGTGTCATCTATAAAACGGAGAGAACAAGAGCACCCGCTCACTTCTTCTGAGTTGTAACAAGTAAATGCGTGTAAAATATTTAGCACTGGGCCAGGCACTGAATTAAGGGCCCAGCAAATGTTGGCTACTGTCTTTGTCGCTGCTGTTACTTATGGTAGTGGTGGTGTTTCTGGGGCTGAGAGCGAGTGGAGAAGAGGGAGAAGGGTCGCAGATCGCGCCGACAGCGTCTCCACTGTTGCGCTTTATAATTAGCCAGCGGTGGGCGGGCGGGTGGGCGGAAGGAGGGGCGGCCCAGCTGGGCTGGTGGAGAAGTTCCTGGCACCTGCACCTGCGCCGGGGTCCTCTCACCCGCACTCCGGTCCTGTTGCGCCCAGGACGGCGATGGTGCCGAGGACAAGGACCGGAGGACGACCGTCTCTGCGCGTCCCGCTGCAGCATTTGTGTCCCAGACTCCGGAGGCAACATTTTCCGCGACTGGAAAACCGAAATCGGTGAGACTGGGGCCAGACAGGACTCTTACCCCCACTTCACCGCTTCACTCTGGCAGCCGGAGTAGCCCACCCACCGTCCCTCTCTTACAGGGAGGAAAGAGAGGTCTTACCTCCGCGAGGAATCCCGTGGCATCTCTGGTCCTTTTCTTGCAATGGGCAGTTCCTCCTTTGAGCTAAGCCCAGTCGCTCTTGCTGTGGCGCGAACTTTCCTTTTTTTTTTTAAATTTATTTATTTGGCTGTGCCGGGTCTTAGTTGTGACACGCGGACCTTCATTGTCTCCTGCGGGATCTTTAGTAGCGACACGCGGTATCGAACCCGCGCCCCCTCATTGGGAGCGCGGAGTCTTAACCGCTGACCGCTAGGGAAGTCCCACGAACTATTTCCTTTAATTTGGGCCTTAGTGGGACTGATAAACCCAGCCCCCAACTCCCCACCCAGGGTGGAAGTGGGGTAGGGTGGGGCAGACCGTTCCTAACTGCCCTTCTGCCCCCGCGATGGGACAGACTTCCTGCTCGTGAGGGAGGACAAGCTGCGACCCCCGCGGCGGGCGTGGTGACAGCGACTCCTGCAAGCGGAGCTGGCGCGATAAGTTCCAGAGGAACCTGAGCGCGCCGGGCTGCTCCTGGAGGAGGTGAGCGCGGCGCGGTCGGGCTGCGGGGGCTCAGTCCCCGAGGTCGAGCGCGGGCTTCCCTAACGAGCCTTGTGACCTGCGCAAGCGACTTCAGTACCTCATCTGTAAAATGGGCTTTACCGTAGCGTCAGCCCATAGAGGGGCTGTGATGATTAAACTGGCGAGCGTGCAAAGCGCTCAGCCCACGGCCTGCTCATTGGAGGTGCTCAGTAAATGGGAACCAGCAGCCACTACTCTATGACTCCGGCCTACTCAGCGTCTGCGTCTGTCTCCACGTTTGTAAAATGAGGGTGCTAGTTCCCCCCTCGTTTGAATTTCAAACGAGGAAACGCAAATCAAAGCGCTTTTGAAGGTGGCCAAGGGCCCGCGCGCGCAGAACGGGAACTGTCACTCCCAGGCGGGATCATGAGAGGTGGGGCTCCGGGCTCTGGCCCATCCGGAGACCCCGGCCCCCCAAGGAGTAGTGCCTTGCCAAGCGCCGCGCCCTCGCCGTGTACTTCGCCAAGCTGTGCGCCCTGGGAGCTGCTGGCAGAGGAACTGAGCCAGCGTGTGCCGCTGTAGGTGGGAGGGACGAGCCGGGGCGAGGTCAGCCCGGGGGCGGAGTCTTCCCAGGTACCGGTGACCCTGCCCTAGTCCTGCAGGCCCGACGTAACCCGGACTCGGACGGGGGGGTGGGGGGAGCTACTGCGGCGCCTTCGCCTGCTGCAACCTCTGCAGCAACACGTGCCCAATAAGCCACTGGACTTTCCGCCGCTCCAAGCTGGACTTGTCTCGGGTGGGCGGGGCCTCCCGCAGAGGGGAGGGGCGCCAGCCGCAGGCTTAGCCAAATCGAGGTTCCATTGCTCCTCCTTGCTTTGCCAGTGAGGCAACTCCTGCTTAACTCACTTTGGGTCTCAGGCTTGTCCTTTCCGCAGCCTGGGGTTCAGGCCGTGCCCGAGCGGCTCCCCGTCCCTGATTCCCACCCGTTCAATGCCCCTCAGATGCTCACCTGGCTGCAAAACACCCAGCCAGGCTGAGCCTTGTGGGGAGAAGGGCTCTCTGGTTTAGCAGCTGGCACATTTTTTTAAAATAAATTTATTTACTTATTTATTTTTGGCTGCGTTGGGTCTTCGTTGCTGCACGCGGGCTTTCTCTAGCAGCCGCCAGCGGGGGCTACTCTCCGTTGCGGTGCTCGGGCTTCTCGTTGCGGTGGCTTCTTTTGTTGCGGAGCACGGGCTCTAGGCGCGCGGGCTTCAGTAGTTGTGGCTCGCGGGCTCAGTAGATGTGGCTCGCGGGCTCAGTAGACGTGGCTCGCGGGCTCTAGAGCGCAGGCTGAGTAGTTGTGGCGCACGGGCTTAGTTGCTCCATGGCACGTGGGATCTTCCCCGGCCAGGGATCCAACCCGTGTCCCGTGCATTTGGCAGGTGGATTCTTAACCCCTGCGCCACCAGGGAAGCCCCGCTGGCACGTTTTATCCCTGTGTCCCCAGCCTAGACTCTGCCCTCCCATCGTGTTAGGTCTCGCATTCGGCGGAGGGTTCAGCTTCTGACCCCTGCTCTGCTCACACATTCCTGGGCAGGGCTTCCCATGACTCCTACTTCTCCAGCACCCAGAGGCACCAAGTGGTGAGACAACTGCCTGGGGAGAGTCCAGCTGGGACCTTACGGGGGCGGAGTTGATGCCAGAATTCTTTCTGGCAGGTGGCAGAGATCCTGGCCCGAACAATCTATGGGAAAGAGAAACGTGCAGAGATGGTCATGGCCCGTCTGCTGACCGAGGGAGTCTACACTGCAGCCTTCCCACTGCGTGAGGTAGAGATGACACAAACCCAGCTTTCTTCCACTGCAGGGGCATCGGGAGAAAATTCTGGGACTTCCCTGCAGCCCTCCCGCCTTTCCTCTCCCTAGGGCCCCTGTGATCTGCCCGGGTACCAGGTGCCTGATGCAGACCTCAACCCTCCACAATTGCTGTATTCATACTGGGCCTGCTGGGGGTGCTGGCAAAAGTACCAGCCCCTGCACCACATACAGGAGGACTTTGGGGACAAGGCAGCTATCTACTTTGGTTGGTGCATCTGGTGTTGGGGGTGAGGGCTGGGAGCTGGGGTTGAGTACAGAGATGGAGGCTCATGAGCATTCCGTCCCCCCACATTCTGTCATCTACACAGCCTGGGTGCTGCTCTTGTGGGTACCCTGGTCTTTACCTCTGGCCTAGTTACCATGGGCACAAATGTACCAGCGTGATGACTGGGAGTGCTGGGGGGATGAGCTGCATGGGCTGGGTTGGCTGGCTGCTTGAGGATAGACCCTCCCAGGATGGGGTACCCTTTGCTCATAGGGAGGAGATCTGTGCGAGCAGGAGTTCCTTCCTCGTGTGCTCACTCTGTGATACTTGTGCCACATGGAATATTTCCGAGATCTGCCCCATGGCCAAGGTGAGCCAGGGAAGAGAGCAAGGGAATGGGTAGGTGTTTGGGACCCAGCACCTTGGGCCTAGCTGCTGGGAAGGCAGTGCGCCCTCTCTCCCTCCTCTGCAGCTGGGCTATCTCTTTGACCATCTGGGAACTGTGTTCTTTAGCATCTTCATGTGCTTCTGGGCCACGGCCTTCCTGGAGCACTGGAAGCACAAGAGTACCACCTTGGCCCACCACTGGGACTGCAGTGACTTCCAGGAAGAGGAGGTGACGCCCAGCTCAGCCCTCCAGGCCCAGAACTCTGCTTCCTGCAGTTCTCAGAGGCCATAAGGCATGCTGGGAACAGCTCGGACTCTGGAGTCCAGCATCCCAGGATCCAGATCTGACTCTTCCCTACCATTTTCCTGGGTCACTTTCCCACCCTCCCCTGACATCAGGATGATATAAGGTTTGGTGAAGTTAAATACTAGAGGCATTTAGAGGCTCAAAGAGAAACTCTTCCTGAAACAGGGAAGAAGGAGAGAAGCGTTCCACTCACCTACCCATCTAGCCATCCACCTGTCCATCCAAACATCTAATCATGGATCCTGAATCTGTTTGCTTTTCTCCATCTCCACTGCCACCCTCACTTTCCCCACCCCCTAGCCCCAGTTCAAACCACAATTCTCTCTTACCTGAACCCCTGCAGTAGCCTCCCAATATATCTCTCTGCTCTTATGTTTGCCCCCATTCAATCCATTCCCAGCTGCCAGGGCAATCTTTTTTTTTTTTTTTTTCTGTACGCGAGCCTCTCACTGCTGTGGCCTCTCCCGCTGTGGAGCACAGGCTCCGGACGCGCAGGCTCAGCGCATGGCTCACGGGCCCAGCCGCTCCGCGGCATGTGGGATCTTCCTGGACCGGGGCACGAACCCGTGTCCCCTGCATCGGCAGGCGGCCTCTCAACCACTGCACCACCAGGGAAGCCCCTGGGGCAATCTTTTGAAGATACGAATCACATCCTGAATTATCCTACTCAAAGCGTTCTAGTGGGTTTTCATATGCACTTGGAAAACTATCGAAGCCCCTCACAGCAGCCCACAACCCTGTGTGATCTGGCTTCTGCCTAGTTCTCCTCCACTGCCTCCACTGGCTCCCTGCTGTTTCTTGAATAGAACAGGGTTATTTCCACCCCAGAGCTTTGGCACTGGCTGTTCTCTGCTAGAATCTTCTTCCAGACTTTATATGGCCTACTTTTTGTCATTCATATCTTGACTTAAATGTCACCCTTTTAAAGAGGACTTTCTTGGGAATTCCCTGATGGCCAGTGGTTAGGACTCTGCACTCTCACTGCCAAGGGCCTGGGTTCAATCCCTGGTCGGGGAACTAAAACCCCACAAGCTGCGAGGCAGTGGCCAAAATAAATAAATAAATAAAAATAAAGAGGCCCTCCTTGATCACCCAATCTGAAGAGGCTCCCTATCACTGTTTTAATCTCATCACAGCATTTATCACTACATTTTCTTGTTTATTGTTTTTTGTCTGTCCTCTGCCACTAGGATGTGAGCTCCAGAGACCTTGTGTGTGGTGTTGCTGTCTCCCTAGGGCCCAGAACAGTCCCTAGTATATAGAAAGTGCTCATTAAACATTTGATGGGTGAACTGTGGATCACAAATCTATCTCTCCACCTATCCATCTGTCCAGATATCCATAATGTAATCCACCCAACAGTTAGGGTTGACAAGAAGATAGAAACAAGACTAGTTATTTCAACAGAGAGGATTTAATATAAGGTATTGATTGGTTAAACAGGTTCTGGAGGACTGAAAAAGCAGGAAGGAAAAACTGAAGTAACAAAGTCATTGTGAACGGCACCTCTTTTTTTTTTTTTAAGAAGATGTTGGGGGTAGGAGTTTATTAATTTATTTATTTTTGCTGTGTTGCATCTTTGTTTCTGTGTGAGGGCTTTCTCTAGCTGTGGCGAGCGGGGGCCACTCTTCATCGCAGTGCGCGGGCCTGTCACTATCGCGGCCTCTCTTGTTGCGGAGCACAGACTCCAGACGCGCAGGCTCAGTAGTTGTGGCTCACGGGCCTAGTTGCTCCGCGACATGTGGGACCCTCCCAGACCAGGGCTCGAACCGGTGTCCCCTGCATTAGCAGGCAGATTCTCAACCACTGCGCCACCAGGGAAGCCCCCGGCACCTCTTAGAGCAGTGAATTATACAACTCATGTGACTCAAAGAGTGGCCCTGCCTCTGCACACAGTCTCCTCCCCAACCCCTGCCGTGCTTCCCCTGCATTTTCCCTTACTTAGCACCTGTTTGTCTTTTAGGTCCTAGCTAAAATGTCATTTCCTCTGAGTGACCATCCCTGAAGACCAGTTTTCCTTCATATGAGTTATTCACAAGTACATATTTGTGTTCATTTATCTAATGTCCGTCTCCCCAACTAGACTGTAAACTCTGTTAGGACTTAGATTTTGTCCAGTTTGTTCATCATGTCATATCCAGTGTTTACTGCAGAGTGTATGTGGTCGGTTAATAGTTATTGAATAACTAATACATTATCTATTCATCCACACATCCATCCATCTACCCATCCATCCTCATGTCCATCGTCCATCCAACCACACCCTCATGTCCTCCTCCACCTAGCCATCCATCCGTACATGCACCCATCTGCCCATCTACCCACACATCTGTGCATTCACTTATAGAGATTGGCCTGTCTAGTTTGCCCACCCACCTGTCCACCTACTGCCACCCGTCCTTCAGACTATCCAGCCCTCTCCTACATGTGCATCCATTTGTTGTTTACTTCTCTGTCTACTCACCCACCCATCCACCCATTCATCCATCCATCCATCCATCCACAGGCTCTTAGCCAGGCCTTAGGGAAAAAAGGCCCTGCAGAAACGAAAATGAATCAGACCTCATTCCTGCATTTCCAGAGCTCCCTGTGCAAACAGGAAAAGGCAGCAGGCTTCCCCCACCCCAGGGTCATGACACCCAGACCCTTGGGCCCTGGGATGTACATTTCTGTTGCTCCCTCTGATAGGAGTGCCCACATCCAGAGTTTGCTGCCCTGGCCCCACAGATGGCCCAGAACCCAGTGACAGGCCTGAAGGAGCCCTACTTCCCACCCCACACCCGTCTTCCCCGCCTACTCACCAGCTCTGCAGCCATCCTCATCATGGTGAGGGGGCATTGGGCCCTTGCTCTGGAAGGACTGTGCCCTCCGGGATGCGCTGGTGCCCTGGTGGACCTGCCTTCCAGCTCTGACAGCTCTCCCTGCTGGCCCCCAGCTCTGTGTGGCGATGATTTTCCTGGTGTCTGTCATCATTTACTGTGGCATCAGCAGCATTGCAATGTCCCACACGGCCAACTCTGTGCTCATGACCCAGGAGAGTGCCCCTGGGAGCAATGGAGGGTGGGACCACTGTTCCAGACTCTGGGCACAACGGGGGCATCCTCAAGTTCCTTCTGCCTCTCCACGTGGCTGGGCTCAAGGTGATAGCCATCACTCTGCCTAGGCTGGTAATGTTGCCGACATCGGCAGCACCGTGCTCTACCTGGTACTGATCCTCCTCCTGGACCAGATCTACACCCCACTGGCTGAGCAACTCACCAGGTGGGATGAGTAAGGGCAGGAGATCGCAGGGGTGTCCTGGCATCACTTGGGAACTGTGAGCCCTGAGGCAGGGCTCCCTGCATCTCAGAGCCTGCAGCTCCCACCTCGGTGTCCCCAGCCTGCTCAGCCAACCTCAGATGAAGGTGGCCAGGGGGGCATGGTTGGCCTTAGGGGAAGGTGGATTGGGGACAGAAGCATATGAGCTGACCCAATGGGCTGGACCTGCCCCCTTATACTCAATAAAACTCTGACCAGCTCTGCCTTTTTCCCAGAGATGCACAGAGCCCAGACCCTCCATGAAGATGCCTTCACTTTTAAAGTCTTCATCTTCCAGTTTGTCAATTTCTACTCCTCTCCTTTCTTTTTTTGTTTTTCTTGGCCACGCCACACAGCATGCTGGATCTTCCCCAACCAGGGATAGAACCCATGTTCTCTGCACTGGGAGTGCAGAGCCTTAACCACTGGACCGCCAGGGGAGTCCATCTACTCCTCTCCCTTCTTTGTGGCATTCTTCAAAGGCAGATGAGGACTCTCCCACCCACCCCCACCAAGGCTGTCGACTCTCAGATGATTTGCCAGCAGAGTGGCAGCATCCTTGAGCCTCTAGATTTGTCTCTACCAAGGTCTTGACCTTGAAGTTGGTCCTTGATTTCCCTGGACTTCAATTTTTTTAAAAACATATTTATTTATTTAGGTTGTGCTGGGTCTTAGTTGTGGCAGGCAGGCTCCTTAGTTGTGGCTCGCAGGCTCCTTAGTTGTAGCATGTGAACTCTTAGTTGTGGCATGCACGTGGGATCTAGTTCCCTGACCAGGGATCGAACCTGGGCCCTCTGCATTGGGAGCATGGAGTCTGAACCGCTGCCCCAAGGAAATCCCTGGGCTTCAATTTTCTCAACTGTAATATTCCAGTGCATCATTGGGTAAATGTGAAACTCGAACACCTGCATTCATTCATTCACTCAACCTCCCATTGCTGACATTTGGCTTCATCACCATCTTTGTGGTCGCCTTCCCACTGAGCAGTCTGGACTGGATGCTGGGGACACAGAAATGAACCAGAGCTGGGCCTTCCCTCTAGGAGCTTCCAGTTTTTAACAAGGATGGGTCAGGAGTCCTCAAGGGCTAGACTCCCAGGAGGTGGTGTTACTGTGTAATTGCCATTGTCATTTGGCAGGAATGGGAGGGAGAATCACCAAAAGAACCACCCCTCCCCCCACCAGCAGCATGACTCCCTCTTCCTGGGCCAGGAATACCCAATTGACTTCTCATGGGTTGAGCAGTAGATATGGACCATGGTCCCAACAGGCCTTGGGAACATAGCCTAGTTGGGGGCGGTGGGACAAGGCCTCCCAGCAGCCCAGTCACCAGAGTTATCTCTCAGTGGGTGGCAGGGAGAGAGATCAGCCTCAGCGTGGAGTTTAGCTGTGGCCTGGCTCCAGAAGGGGTGGGCACATTGCCAACAGATGCGGTGGGTCTGCAGGTTTGTGGGATACCCTGGTGAGCACGGCAGGCTGCTTGGCATGTAGAACGAGGATGTGAGTATCCTTAGAGAGCCAGCTCTTGAGGGACGGCGGGGGGCATCACACCCTCAGGTCTGGCAGGGCAGGATCTGCCTCTGGGGCCTCCAAGGAGTAGGGGGCCAGCCCCTAAGCCCTGAGTAAGGTGCTGTGTGTCTGCCAATCACAGTGAGCCTGGAGGCTGACTTCTCGAGCTTGCTCAACAGCTCTTCATCATCACAGTGGGCAAACAGCTGGTCAGCAACGTGCAGGAGTTCGTTGTGCTGTGAGCGCAGGGGATGATCTGGGGGTTGGGCCTAGTCAGGCTGGGACAGGGGGCCTTTATGAGAGCAAAGCAGAAACCACCCCCCACCATGGGGGTCAGGACCCTGGAACATAAGTCCTAGTTCTGCCTCCTGTAAGCTCTGGCTTTGCTTCTCTCTAAGCCTCAGTTTGCTCACCTGTACAATGGGGACAATAATACCTCTCCAAGAGAGTTGAGTGGATTAAATGATATGCTGAACAGGAAAGAGGAGGGCTTTCTATTAGCATTTTAGATTGGGGAAGGGCTTTCAGAGACCGAGAATGGCCATGTAGGAAGCACAGAGTTTAAGAGCCCTGGACTCTGGAGTCTAACAAACAGGACTTGAGCTCTGGTTGCACCATTTACAACTTGGGGAGCCTTGGGCCACGTCTCTGAGTCTCCATTTCCTCCTCTGTAAAGTGTGAATAATCATGGTGCCTATCTTTAAGGGAGTGGGAGGATAGAAATGGCATTGTCTGGTCCCAGGAAGCTGAAGACCTGGCGGCAGAAGAGACACCTGGCCGGGCTGCAGGACACCCAGATCAGGCAGGAGCAGCGGCGCTGGGAGGAGGACTGTGAGCTCACTGAGTTCAGGGGCCAGTTTGATGAATACCTGGAGATGGGTGAGCAGTGGCCCAGCAGTACCAGGCCCAGCAGGGTTCCTGGGGGCCTGGCCCAGCAGGGGAGGTGACCCCAGGCCTGACAGTCCCCACCTCCAGTGCTGCAGTCTAGGTTCATCACCATCTTCGTGGCAGCCTTCCCACCGGCACCCCTATTTGCTCTACTCAACAACTGGGTGGAGATCCGACCGGACACCCAGAAGTTCTGTGTGAGTACTGGCGGCTGGCGGCTGAGCGGACCCGGCTGCTCCTGCTTGAAGCCATTGCTTACCTTTCTGTCATCGTGAATGTGAGGAGAGGGGGGTAAGGAGGGAAATACAGGGTCAGAGGGGGAAATGAAGATCAGAGACTGGGAGGAGGCTCGGGAATAGGGAAATGGGGGCTGAGGGTGGAAATCAGGGTGAGAGATTGGGAAATAGGGGCAGAAGGCTAGGATCCTCGGGCACAGGCTCCTGCCTGCGGGAGTGGGGCTGAACCTGGGCGGGGATGAGTTAGGAGACTGGGCCCTGAAAGGCGGGACGGCCTTCCTGTGAAGCCCCCTTGCAGGCTTTCCTCATGGCCTTCACCTCGGACTTCCTGCCACGTCAACTTCATGCTGGCGCCCGCACCCCCTGCTTACCTTGCCTAGGGCAACCACACGCCCTGCAGGTGGGAGAACCGACGGCCGGGGCTGAACGCGGTGGGGCGGGGCCTGCTTGGGAGGGGCGGGGCCCTGAGTCTGCGGACCCGCTGGGCCTGGCTGGGGGCGGGGTGCTGAATCTGGAGGCGGGGCAGTGAGCTTGTGGGAGGGGTGGGGCGGGGCCTAACTGGGAGGGCAGGAAGCTGAGTCTAGGGGGCGGCTAGAGGGCAGAGCTGGCTGAGGGTACTGCTAACCTGGCAGGGCCAGGCTCTAGGGTGGGGAGGGGTGGGAGTGTCGGTCGCGGAGTTGAGAACCTCGCGGAACCCCGCGCCCTCCTCAACCCAGGTACAAGGGCTTTCGCGACGCTCAGAGGAATCTCACCCTCTTCTACTGGAAGCTGCTGGCTGTGCGTCTGGGCTTCATCATCGCCTTCGAGGTAGGCTCAGCCATCTGTGCGTCGGACGGACCCGGGTCCAAGTTCAGGCTGTGCGGCTGACTGGCTGTAAACGGGGTATATTACAGAATAGGATCTACTTCATAGGATCGCTGTGAAGATTCAGTGGCAAGTACTTGCACAGCATGGTGGGTGCTCAGTGAATTAATGTCACGACTACTACTATTATTGTCTCTTGGCAACAGCGCTGGAGCTCCTTCCAGCTTTGCTCAAGATCCTCTTTCTCTAGCTCTGATTCTAACAGGGTCCCTAGTGTTAAGGGGTTCGAATTATACCTCTGTGTCTTTGGGCAAATGAGGACCTCTTTATGCTTCGGTTTCTTTACAGGTAAAACAGGGGAAGTAATTTACTCACCTCCTAGAGTTGTGAGGATTAACTGAATGAATACCCGGAAACCCTCAGAATAGTGCCTTGCACTTAGTAAACGCTCGGCAGATTAAGATTGCTAAAGCAGTCCTTCTCTTTGGCCCCTCCTTCTCCCCAGCACGTGGTGTTCTTCCTGGGTCTCATCGCCTGGCTCGTGCCCGACGTGCCAGCCGCCCTGGCTACCAAGATAAAGCGCGAGCGTTACCTGGCCAAGCAGGCGCCGGAGGACGACAGGGAGGCGCTACTTTCGGTTAGCGCCGCCCACGGACCCTGGCCCCACCCCTCTGACCACGCCCCTATGCCTGCCCCCAGGCCTATGCTCTGCTTTCTTGCCCCGCCCTCTTGTTTGGCCTCGCCCAGGGGGAGGATTGGCCGCTTGCCCTCAAATTTTCGCCTGGCCTCCCTCTTCATACAGCTCCGCGCACGCCACGCCCCTTCTTTTACACTGTTTCCACCACTGTCGCTTCTGCTCTGGAGGGCCCTCCTGCTCAGCCTGACCTAGCCTTGCTTTCCGTCCACTGCAGCAAGGGCGCTGTTCCCAGAGCCCAGGACGTAGGGTCGAGTGAGGGGAGACTGCCTTTCCAAGACCCTAGTTCCCCCAGGATCCTCCCTCTTTTGGGGTCCTCTGCTTCCAGCTAGGGGTCTGGGCAGTACCTTGGCCAGCGGCCCCAAGGTCGGCCCTGGAGTTGGGATGAGAGGGCTGGGGTTCTCTGAAGACCCCTAGTCCTGCATTGCCTCCCTCTTCATGTTTCCAGTGTCCTGCTCTATGTGCAACGCTGACAATAATCCTCTCTGCGCCCCAGCGTGCCACCTCTCCATGGACATCTGGTCCCCAACCACTCTGTGCAGTGTCTCCTCATTATGTGACTGTGCTCTGGGGGGTGAAGTGGATATGAAGGAGTGAAGGGACCTAACCTTTCTGAACCGAATGGCCAGCAGTTGGTAAGGGAGAGCTCATTAGGGTCTGGGCGTGGACCTCCTGCCCTGTATGCTCATCAAGACCTGTAGTGTGTCAATAGTAATGAAAGTGTCTATAGTTAGGTCAGCTGAGTCACCTCCCAATGGACTTCCACACACTTTTCACCAGATCCTCCCCAAAGCCCGGTGAGGCATTACTGGGCAGTAGTTAAGGGCACAGATTGGTGGTGGAGTCACAGACCTGGGTCTGAATATGAATTCTGACTTTTATTTGCTGTGTGACCTTGGGCAAGTTCAATTTCATCATTTGTAAGATAGGGACTTCATAGAACTGATGAGAGATTTAAATGGGATAATGTACTTAACATGTACAAGTCTCATGTCCTCATCTGGTAAGTAGGAGCAGTAACAGTATCTATCTGGGTTGTGGTGGATATTAAATGATTATTTATGTGAAGTGCTCAGAACAGTGCCTGGCACACAGTGAGTGTACAATAAGAGTTGTTAAGCAACGTGAGTATTAGTATTTGTATACATCTTCATATTAAGTGTCTGGCAATTACCAATTGCTCAAATAAATGGCATGCGAAGGGGATTCCCTGTGATCCATTAGGAGTCCGGCGCTTTCACTGCCAGGGCGGGGGGTTCAATTGCTGGTTGGGGAACTAAGATTCCACAAGCCTCACTGCGTGGCCAAAAAAAAAAAAAAAGAAGGCATGCGAAGATTGCATACCACTGGGCTATTTGAATTTTTTTTTAACATCTTTATTGGAGTATAATTGCATTACAATGGTGTATTAGTTTCTGCTGTATCACAAAGTGAATCATCTATATGTATACATATATTCCCCTATCCCCTCCCTCTTGCATCTCCCTCCCACCCTCCCTATCCCACCCCTCTAGGTGGTCACAAAGCACAGAGCTGATCTCCCTGTGCTATGTGGCTGCTTCCCACTAGCAGTTTTACATTTGGTAGTGTATATATGTCCATGCCGCTCTCACTTCGTCCCAGTTTACCCTTCCCCCTTCCCGTGTCCTCAAGTCCATTCTCTACATCTGCGTCTTTATTCCTGACCTGCCCCTAGGTTTTTCAGAACCTCTTTTTTTTTTTAGATTCCATATATGTGTGTTAGCATACGGTATTTATTTTTCTTTTTCTGACTGACTTCACTCTGTATGACAGACTGTAAGTCCATCCACCTCACTACAAATAACTCAATTTCGTTTCTTTTTATGGCTGAGTAATATTCCATTGTATATATGTGCCACATTTTCTTTATCCATTCGGGACATTGAATTGGTTTTTTGAGGGCTCATTCAGTGTGGACTAGAGTCTGGGAAGTCTGGTGGAGGAGGCTGTTGGAGATGGTGAGGGTGGGTCATTACAGGTAGCAGGGGAGGATAGATCATTCATGAGGAGCTGTGATGCTGGGAGGATGGCCAGGATGGTGCCAGGTGTGTCACATCACTGGCTTTCACGATTTCCGTCTCCCAACCATAGAGATGAGTGATCCCTTTATAGATGCTGTAGCAGGCTCAGAGAGGATCAACACACTGCAGAGTTCTCAGGATCCCTGAGGAGACCATGGCTTGGGAGTTTCTCTGCAAAACTCCCAGGATGCTCCCCAGCCCCAAGAAGCCCCCTGAGCACATCTCACATTTGGGAAGCTCCAGAAGAGGGGTGACCTGTCTGTCCCCTGGGAGGAAAAGCAGTGCCTCCCTCATCTTTAGGATGTCGGTCTGGGGTCCTTCAGAGCCTCTCCTGGGCATAGGACTCCCATTGTTCCAGCCCCCCTCTTGTACCTCAGACTGGCCAAACCGGTTCTGGGAAAGGGGGGCGGGGAGCAGGCACGTTGAGACAGCCGCCTGCCCGCCCGCGAGGTTCCCTCCGCCCTTGCCTCCCCTTCTCCCTGCCCCACACAATACCCGGGAGCTTGCATTGCCTGGCTCAGGGGCCATGCTGACATCGCCCCCTGAGGACCCGGCTGCATCCCCAGAGCTCCCAGGGTGTCCTGGAGCCCTGGACCGTGCTGGAGGCTGGACGGAGCTCCCTGGCTGAGGTAGGGCCCCACCTGGCTGCCAGCAACCCCTTCCTCCTCCCGCCAGTCTTCCCAAGCGAGTCCTTTGTGCAGCCTGCCTGGCCTCTGATCCTGGCTCCCACACACTTAAGGCCTCTTGGGGCTCCACAGCCTGCTTGGCCTGGATTCCCTTTCCAGTCATGACCTCCCACTTGGCCTTGTCCCTTAAGGAGAAGAGGGGCCCTGGCAGGGCCCTACTCCTCAGGCAGCAGGGCAGGGGGCACCAGGGAGGGGGAAGGGAAAAGCTGGGCACAGGAGGTCGGAGATGCTTTCTGTGGACCATAGTAGTGTCCAGGGACCTTCCCTGCCAGCCTTACCAAGTGGGCCCATTGTCCATGTGATTAGCAGTGCCCACTGGATGGGACCCTTTCTGGCCCTGCCCATCCTTCTCAGCCTGCAGAGATACTCACGATGACCAAAGTTTCCTAGGTGGGGTGGCTGAGAGGGGCCCTAGGGGCTGCTCTACAGATGGACACACTCAGGCCCAGGCCCAGGCTATGATTTGCCTAAGGCCAGTGTCAACGCAGGGCCTTGAACGTTGGCAGGCGTTTTCCCCTGTGGGTTCCAGAATGACCCTTGCCTAGTGGGCACTAGAGTATCCCGTGACAATGTCTTGGGCAGGTAATGTCCCTCTGTTACCTGGGGCCAGTCTCTTCCTGAGGTTTTTTTTTTTTTCTTCTAGCAGAGATAAGCTATAAACACTATGAACACAGTTCTGCCCCTCCTTGGTCCCCAGCATTGAGGCTGAGTGGACAACATCCATGGAAGGCCACAGGGCTGGCATCCTGGCTGGATGGGTCATTCTCATTGTCCCTTGGCCTGGACGGAGGTGGAGGCTGACCCACTCCTGACTTCCTCCCTAGGGACCTGCTTCCAGCCTTGTGGCCCCTGAGGAAGCCTTACACGCCCCCTCCATTTACCCAGCCTTCTCCTCTGAGGCTTTAATAGGGGGTGCTCCTTGGAATTCCCTGGTGGTCCAGTGGTTAGGACTCTGCGCTTCCATGGCAGGGGGCACAGGTTCGATCCCTGGTCAGGGAACTAAGATCTCGCATGCCATGTGGCATGGCCAAAAAAAGAAATTTTTTTAAAAATTGGGGGTGCGGGCTTCCCTGGTGGCACAGTGGTTGAGAGTCTGCCTGCCGATGCAGGGGACACGGGTTCGTGCCCCGGTCTGGGAAGATCCCACATGCCGCGGAGCGGCTGGGCCCGTGAGCCATGGCCGCTGAGCCTGCGCGTCCGGAGCCTGTGCTCTGCAACGGGAGAGGCCACAACAGTGAGAGGCCCGCATACCGAAAAAAAAAAAAAAAATTGGGGGTGCTCCTGCCCCAAGGGTTCCATGTTTTGCTCATTTATCCCTGCAACTGACAAGGGCAGGGGGTTCCTCCCTGCCCTCTAGGGGCTTCCAGAACCCAAGTGGAGAGAATCACCCAGAATACAAGGGAGCAGAGTGTGTATTCTTGCACATGTGTACCCACAGAAGCAAGTGGGACTTCTGTGTTAAGGACTTCTGATTCCAGCAGAGAAAGAGACCTGTCTGGTGGGCAGTGGTCCCCTGTGTCTCCTGCCACATGCTCCTACAAAATAGGTGTGTCTCACCCTCACTGCCTCAGTTTCCCTAATTCCGTGATGACTGAAGCCATCCATCTGACTAGAGAAAGACTAATAACACTCAGAAGAATGACTATCAACTGCAAAGCTCCCACTATGTGATAGGTGCTTCATATGCATTATTCTTTTTTTTTTTTTTTTTTTTTTTTTTGCTGCGCCGTGAGGCATGCAGGATCTTAGTTCCCCGACCAGGGATTGAACCTGTGCTCCCCTGCATTGGGAGCGAGGAGTCTTAACCATTGGACTGCCAGGGAAGTCCCCCTGCATTATTCTTTTTTTTTTTTTTTTTTTGCGGTACGCGGGCCTCTCACTGCTGTGGCCTCTCCCGTTGCGGAGCACAGGCTCCAGACGCGCAGGCTCAGCGGCCGTGGCTCACGGGCCCAGCCACTCCGCGGCACGTGGGATTCTCCCAGACCGGGGCACGAACCCGCGTCCCCTGCATCGGCAGGCGGACTCTCAACCACTGCGCCACCAGGGAAGCGCCCCCTGCATTATTCTTAATTCTCCTATTAGCGTTTTGAAGCATGACTGTCCCATTTACCAGATAAGAAGAGACTTGCTCCCTGTGGGGAGGGTCTGGAGGAGTAACTGTCGCTCAGGAGAAGCCACCCTACCTGTACTCCAGGCAGGGGATGAGAAAGCAGGGGGAAGCAGGTTGAGGGACTGCAGAGAGTGGGACCCAGTCACAGATCCAGCTGTCCTCCACTGGGTCCTCCCCTCTTTCCCTCTCTCCCAGGGTCACTGACACTGTCACTGTTTCTCTCAGGCTGAGGCTTTCTCCCTATCTCTGTGGACCTGGGTCCTTGGGTATTTCAGCCAGAACAGTTCACTCTCACTTCCTCCAGGATGCCTTCCTGGAATGCCCGGGTTGAGCGGAGCCCAGCACCCTAATCTGACGGTTCCTCTGGGTTGGCTCTTGCCAACCTGGATTGTAACTGTTTTCATTTCTCGCTTCCCCACGAGACTGGCAATCCTGCGGGGCATGAAACATTTGCCCATGTGTCTCCCCGAGTTTTTCCGGGCTTCACATCTGTCTCTGAATATCTGGTCTGTCTGAAATTTTCAGTGTCTCTGTCTCTGTGTCTCCATCTCTGGGTCCCTGAATGTCTCAGCGTCTGTGGTTTTCTGGTTTTGAGTGCTTTGGGGTCTTGGTTTCTGGGTTGCTGTCTAAAGGGTCTCAGTTTTCCAGGTCTCAGTCCCTCGGTCTCTCAGTCTCTGTCTCCTGGGTCTCCTGGCCCTGCGAGGCTGGGCACTGCCCCTTTGGCCTGAAGGGGCCTCTGGGGGGTCCTCGCTGCCCAGCCTGCCCACAGCGAGGCCAGGCTAGGGTAGGCCCCCGCCCAGCCCGCTGCCTGTTCCCTCCCTCCCTACCCGCTTGCCTTACCACAGGGTTTGATGAATCAAACTCTTTGTCTGGGTGGGATCTCCCCCAGCCAGCTGGGCAGAGAGAGGGCTTCCCCTGCCGGAGCAGCCGAGCGACATCAGCTGTGGGCCTTGGCTGGAGAGGTGAGGGGCTGCAGGAGGGCAGCCGGCAAAGGGCCACGGGGCAAGGGCTGGGGGGCTCAGACCCCTTGATCAGTAGACCTGTCCTGAGGCTCCGGCAGCCTCCCTCGGGACGACGTCCTGCCCAGAGAGGACCCATTCAGCCTGGCCCGATCCTGGGGCGGGGAGCTGGGGTAGGGAAGAACCCCTCCCTCACCCCAAGCTGAGGGGCTGGGGCACTTCCCTGCCCGTCTCTTGGGAGGGCCCAGTCTGATCTGCGTGGTGGCCCGCCTGCCAGTGTGTGACCCTCCCAGCCAGCTTGGCATGGGTGTGGGCACCACTCAGCGCTAAAGGCTACAACTCTGGGCGCGGGAGGGGAGGTTGGGTAACACCAAAGCAAGGATTTCTGGGCCTGTGTGTTTGTATCTGCATCATGGTGTGTGAGTGTGAATGGAACAGGAGTGTGAGAAAACTTGAGTGGATATGGAAATATCTGATGGGTCATCATGTGTTTGTGAAAGTCTGAGTGAATATATGTACTTGCATAAAAATGTGTGTGAGCCTGCGAATTAGAAATGTCTGAGTATATCTGTGCAAGTATGTATGTCGATGTGTATACTTGGAAGAAAATGTGTGTGGATGTGCATGGAACAGACATGGGTTTGTGTGACAATGTGTGTATCTGTATGTCTGATTGCATGTCAGTGAGAGTTAGGAAATGTGCAAGGTGCTTAAAAGCACAGACTCAGAAGCTAGACTGCCTGGGTTTGAATCCTGGCTCCATTATTTACCAAATAACAACTTCTGTGCCTCACTTTCGTCACCTATAAAAAGGGGCTAATAATAGTATCAACTCGGGGTTGTTGTGAGGATTAAATGAAATAAGATGTGTAAAGTACTTGGCCTGTCATTCAGTAAGTGCCAAGTAAGCATCAGCTATTACTATATAATAAGGTGTGTGTGTGCTTGTACAGATGTGTGTACACAAGGCTTTGTCCAGGTCTCCAGGACATGGTGCTTACTGGCCAGCCCTGCTGTCCTGTGTCTCGCTCTGATGCCTTCTCCCCTGCAGGCCCAGGTGGGTGGCAGAGCAAAGGAGGAATGGCCTGTGGGCCACCTCCCGCCCTCCAGTCCCATCTGGCTGGGCCACCTGGCACCGCCCACCGCCCAGTAGCTGTGTGCCAACAGGAGAGTCTGTCCTTTGCGGCGTTGCCCACCCTGCAGCCCCCGAGCCCTGTGTGTCTGGATCTCTTCCCCGTCGCTCCAGAGGAGCTGCAGGCACCTGGCAGCCGCTGGTCTCTGGGGACCCCTGCTCCTCTCCAAGGGCTGCTATGGCCACCATCCCCAGGAGGCCCAGACACCGAGATCTCTACCGGTGGGGGAATGCGGCCCAGCAGGGCTGGCAGCTGGCCACACTGTCCTAGTGCCCAGTCCCCAGCTCTGGAGGGACCCTGGAGTTCCCAGCACCAACAGCCACAGCGCCGGGCCAGCCACGGCTCGGAGAAGAAGTCAGCCTGTGAGTCACTCAGGGTGGGGGGGTGGTGGCCTGGTGGGGAGGACGAGGAAGAGGTTGGGTGGCTCTTTTAGGACCCGTAAGCCCCCAAATTCCCCAAATAGGTGGGACAAGTGATAGATTTTAGTGATAAGGGAACTGGGGCTCAGGGGAGGCAAGTGACTTGTCCGAGGTTACACGGTGAGTGGCTGGCCTGGCCTCCCTGGTCCTTTGCCCACCCGTTGCCGACTGCAGTCAGGCACTTTGCTTCCTCTCTGCCCCTCTTGTTGATCCCATTACTCTGGGGAAAGTACCCGGCAAAAACATTGGCCTTTCTCATAGGCACATCCCGCTGATGCTCAGGGCCACAGAGCGGTGGCAGGGAGGAGAGGAGAGACCCCAGTGGGTGCCAGCCTATTCTCTCTCACCCCACCTCCCCCTGCAGGGCGCAAGATGCGGGTGTACCAGCAAGAAGAGGCCCTTGGCAGCCCTGAGGCCCATGCTGTCTTCCTAGAGCCAAGCCAGGCGACAGAACAGGCCCTGAGCACAGCAGAGCCTAGGCCGCTGGAGCTGCCTGGGCCCACCCGAGTGGGCCTCGAGGGGCCTGAGCGGAGGCGCTTCTCAGCCTCTGAGCTGATGACCCGGTTGCACTCTTCCCTGCGCCTGGGACGGAATTCGGCAGCCAGGGCACTGACCCCAGGGTCAGGCCCTGGAGCTGCTGCCCAGGAAGGTACAGCCTCCTCCCCTGGGCCCTAAGAACAGCCCAAGAGCCAGACGCGGGGTGGGGCACAGCTCATGCTCACTGGATACCTGAGACTGGGGCCTGGTCAACTGGAGTGTGGTGGTGCCCCGGTGCCCAGCGCCACTCTTGGGGCCACCCTCCCTCAGCTCTTGCCCCCTCCAGGGAAAGCGTCTGGAAGAGAGTCGCGCAGTGTAGAGATGCGGGTGGACGCTACGGCGATGCCGGCTCTTGTTGACCTGAGCGGGGGCCACGGTAGCTGGCCCGAGCCCAGGTACCACCTCCCACTGCGGCCTTGGGTCCGAGGCGGGGAACAGGTGAAGAAGGGCCCTGACACTCCCTTTCTTAGGCTAGATGCGCAGGAAGAGCCGGCTCCGGGTTCCAGAAGCGCCAGCGAGCGGCGCCAGTCACGGTTCCTCCTTAACTGTACGTGGGAGGGGGTCACCGAGGAAGGGTCTGGGGGCTTTGGCGTACTGGGAAACTGGGGTTTGGAGAGTTGAGAGGTAGGGCTCTTGTGAGAGGGAGAGAATTGAACTCTCAGTATCCAGCACAGGGGCTAGCACGCAATTGGTGCTCAAGTAGTGTTCGTGGAATGAGTGAGTGAATTAATGAATTCACTGAGTCCCGCTATCCGAACCATCGGAAAGGCTGGTTAAGCGAGGCGGGCCCTCGGGGGAGCCTGGGAAGAGCCGGGCAGGTCTGGCGGGCGCCCCACGGCCCTCCCCCGCCCCTCTCCCCGCCCAGCGGTCCTCTACCAGGAATATAGCGACGTGGCCAGCGCCCGCGAACTGCGGCGGCAGCAGCGCGAGGAGGAGGGTCCGGGGGACGAGGCCGAGGGCGCGGAGGAGGGGCCCGGGCCGCCGCGCGCCAACCTCTCCCCGAGCAGCTCCTTCCGGGCGCAGCGCTCGGCGCGAGGCTCCACCTTCTCGCTGTGGCAAGACATCCCCGACGTGCGCGGCAGCGGCGTCCTGGCTACGCTGAGCCTGCGCGACTGTAAACTGCAGGAGGTGGGCGCCGGGACCCGGCGGGCGGGGCCGGCGGGACTGCCAGCCGTGGGAGGCGGTCCTGGGGCTCAAAGAGGCCGGGGCAACATAAGGGGCGGGGTCAGGAGTAGGTGGTCCGCGGACTCTGCGGCGACGCGGGCCGCAGGGGTACCCGGCCAGCGGGACTACAAACTGCAGTAGGTGGGCATGGGATCCAGCGGGGAAAGAGGGGCCACAAAAGAGGGGCTGTCAATGGGGAAGATGGGTCTAGAACACGACAAGGTGAGGCTGGATGCAAGCGAGGACGCAGGAGCCCTGGAGTCAAAGGCGAGTGGGGAAGCTCGATGGAGGGGCGGTGTCAACGGGGCAAGGCCTAGGATAGGGCAGGGCCAGAGGAAGGGCGGAATCTGGCTGGGCCTTATGACAGAGAACACTGAAAGCGGGGACTGGGATGGGGGAGCCATGCAGAGCGCAAAACGCAAGGTGCGCGCAGGACCTAGCGAGAAGAGCAGGGGCGGGGTCCGGGGGAGGGCGGGGCTAATGGGAGGGCGCACCAGGGAGGGGCAGGGCCATCAGAAGACTAGGGCCCGGCTGGATGGGCGGAGCTAGGGGCGCAAACCAGGGCTGCAGTAGGGTTTGGACAATCGCAAGAAGCAGGAGGCGTGTCTCCGAACCCCATCTGGCGCCAGATCCTGGGTGAGGCTAGAAGGGGAGGCGACACAGGAGTGCAGCTACGTCTGAGGAGGTGGTGTCCAGGGCTTGGGGTGTGCGTGGTGGGCGAAGCGGTCGCGTTCAGCGTGGGCTGGTTCCGCCTTTTCAATCCTGCGTCCGCCCTCACTCAGGCCAAATTTGAGCTGATTACGTCCGAGGCCTCATACATCCACAGCCTGTCGGTGGCCGTGGGCCACTTCTTAGGCTCGGCCGAGCTGAGTGAGTGTCTGGGGGTGCAGGACAAGCAGTGGCTGTTCTCCAAACTGCCCGAGGTCAAGAGCACCAGCGAGAGGTGAGGGAGTGGTCTGGCCTCGCCCGGAGTCAGGGACCGAGCCTGGGCTCCCATATCTGGGGTCTCATCCTGGTGCTGGCCCTGACCCCTCTCTGACCTTTCAGGTTCCTACAGGACCTGGAGCAGCGGTTGGAGGCCGATGTCCTGCGCTTCAGCGTGTGCGATATTGTGTTGCACCACTGTCCGGCCTTCCGCCGCGTCTACCTGCCCTATGTCACCAACCAGGCCTATCAGGAGCGCACCTACCAGCGGCTGCTGTAGGGCTGGGGGCTCTGAAAGGGGAGGTGGGGGAGGATAGGGGAGTCTCAGGCAGCAGTAGGCGCAGAGGACTGGGTGAGGAAGGGTGACCTGGGAGGGGAAGGGTACCTGAGAAGGGCTCTCTCCTGAGAACGCACCTCAAGGACAAATGGGGTGGCTGGAGTCGTGGATCCAGAAGTTCAGGGTCACCTGTGATCGCAGACCCTCCCCTCTCCCCATTTTCCAGCCTGGAGAACCCCAAGTTCCCCAGCATCCTGGCTCGCCTGGAGGAGTCTCCCGTGAGCCAGCGTCTGCCCCTCACCTCCTTCCTCATCCTGCCGTTTCAGAGGATCACCCGCCTCAAGATGCTGGTGGAGGTACCTAGAGGGCACCAGGCTGTGGGGAGGGCTGGGTGGGGGAGATGCTGCTGTGCCCTCCGCAGCCCCTTCCGGGCACCCACACCTGGGCAGGGTCACTGGGAGAGGTCACAGCCTGCCTCACTGTGCTGACCCCACCCTCCAGAACATCCTGAAACGGACAGCACAGGGTTCAGAAGACGAAGACATGGCCACCAAGGCCTTCAATGCACTCAAGGAGGTGAGCTCGGCAGGGCGGGGGATGTCTGGCTTCCAAGGGCCTCCCCGGAATCCCTGTGTGCCTCTAAAGGAGCCCCAGCCTTCAGAGTCTCTGGTCCCCAGGTGGGAGCCTGAGGCTGGGCTCTGGGAGCCGGGGTAGGGGGCGCTGCAGGTGACCCACCTCTGGTCTCCCCAGCTGGTGCAAGAGTGCAATGCCAGTGTGCAGTCCATGAAGAGGACAGAGGAGCTCATCCACCTGAGCAAGAAGATCCACTTTGAGGGCAAGGTGCGTGACCTCAGCTGATAGGATGGGGGCACGCGAAGGGGCAGCCCTGTCTCCTCCTTCCCTGGGGGCTGCAAGCCAGTTCATCACTGTCCAACCCTCCCAACCCCTGCCCTGTGCTCTCTGCCCCGCTGCCCCCGGCCTGACCTGGGCTCCCGCTTGCCTCCTCTCTCCTCCCAGATCTTCCCGCTGATCTCGCAGGCCCGCTGGCTGGTTCGGCACGGGGAGCTGGTGGAGCTGGCCCCGCTGCCCGCAGCACCCCCTTCCAAGCTGAAGCTGTCCAGCAAGGCGGTCTACCTGCACCTATTCAACGACTGCCTGCTGCTCTCCCGGAGGAAGGAGTGAGTCGGGGCGGGGGTGGGTGTAGATGAGAGTGGAGCTCTCTTCTTCCCCGCCACCGGGCTCACAATCAGTCCATCTGACAGGCTGTGCTCCCAGGGCTCCCTGAGCCTTGGAGGTTCCCCTAGGAAAGGCAGAGCCAGGGCAAGTCCATCTTCTGGACCTGAGAATCAAGGGCTGAACTGTGTGCCAAGAACTCTGAAGTTGCTCTGAGCTTAAGCTAATTGGAGCAGAGATTAAAAGCACACCCTAGAGTCCCAGTCTCCCCTGAGTCATAATGATACTGATCAACATTTACTGAGAGTGTCTTCTGTTCCAGGCATGCTATGTGGATTGTTCCCTTTAATCCTCTAATCATCTTCCTGAGAAGTAGTCTCCCTTGTTTTTCTCGAGATCATGGAGCTAGTAAGTGCAGGAGCCAGGAGGAGGCCAGGTCTGTCTGATGCCAGATCGCAGGCTCTTAACTATTGTACTATCCTGTCTTCCATATGTAAAAGAGAAGGGAGATTCAATGTGATAATATGTGAAGAGTTTAGCAGAGTGCCTGGTACATAATGAACATTCACTCAGTATTAGTCTTGATTATTATAAGTTTGGGATGAGGGAGAGACTGCTGGAATGATGTAAGCCTTAAGGCTGGATGGGACATCTTACGCCATGAAAAGGATGGACATCCTATGCCGTGAAAAGAGTTCATTGCTGATTTACTCATTCATTCAATGATGCATCACTGAATCCCTGTTCTATACTGGGCCCTCCAAAGTGTGTAGGAGCTCTCAGACCAGTGAAAATACATCCTGATAACCACCTGTTCAGGGTTTTGATGGAAGGGGGTAGTATACTGTAGTATCCCCTGGTGTGGGGTGAGAATCAGTAAAGTTTCACAGAGGAAGGAACATCTGAGTTGGGTTTTGAAGGATAAGTAGGAGTTTTTCAGGTAGAGGAATTTGGGGGGATATAGCCAAGTCACAGAAGGGTACAAGAGCAGAGTATGTTTGGGAGACGATGAAGCCTAGTATGGCTGGATTTATAGAGGGGAAGGGCAGGAGAAGGAAGTTGGGATGTTGAAAGTCATGGCAGGGAGGCTAGACTTTCTGAAGGCAGTAGGGAACATGGGGAGTTAAGCAGAGGCGTGATATTTACTCCAGGCCAATTTGGAGAATGGGCCGGAAGGGCAGAGACCAGAAGCTCTTGTAACTGCCCAAATGAGAGTAGATGCTCCAGAAGTGGTAATGGGCTTGGGGATAACTGGATTCTGGGGACCATAAGGAGATAGACAGATAGGACACAGCTACTGGTTGGGTGTCGGGGGAGAGGGAGGAAAGAGGTGAGAATGAGGACTGAGTCTCCTTTTGGGCAACTTGGTGGCGTCTTTCACTGGAATGGGGAACAGTGAAGGGACCTGGTTTGGGGTAGGAGATACTGGTTTTGTTTAGATGGGTTGAGATGCAGGAATTTATGGAACATCCTTGACCCACCCACCCACGCATCCTTCCCACAAGGGTTTATCAGACCCAAACAATGGGCCTGGCAGTGTTGGGCGCTGGGATACAGCGGCAAACGAGACAAAGTTCAACTTCTCTACCAGTTAGAGAGTCAGACACGAAACAGTCCATAGATCTCATCAGGGGAGCTGCCCAGTTGGTTCTTTGGAGCAGAGCCTCCAGGAAGAGGTTCAGAGAGAAGTGGAAAGTGTGCCTGGGGGCCAGGGACTGGTCTCCATCACCTTCCACCTCTGTCAGTGAGCCAGTACGAATGCAGCCCCCGTTCCTTTTAGGGACTTTGCTGGCTGCCAGGGAAGCGGTGCCCTGTGCAGCCAGGTTTCTTTGAGGAGGGACCTAGAGGGACAGGTGACCCCTTCTCCTCTCTTGCAATCAGAACTCATCTCGTCCTGAGGGTGGGGGCCGGGCTGACCTCGCCTCCTCTGGTCCTGCAGGCTGGGGAAATTCGCCGTCTTCGTCCACGCCAGGATGGCTGAGCTGCAGGTGAAGGACCTGAGCCTGAAGCTCCAGGGCATCCCTGGCCACGTGTTCCTCCTTCAACTCCTCCATGGGCAGCACACGAAGCACCAGTTCCTGCTGAGGGCCCGGACAGAGTGAGTGGGCTGGGGTGTGGGGAGAGGACCCCCCGGCAGGCACAAGGCCTTTATCTCTGGCTTCAGGATGGTGGCATAAGGCTGGACATGGGCAGAGCTGGCATCCAGGGTGTCCTGCACCTGTTCTGTTCTTATGCTCAGAGCTGGGTGGGCACCGGCTTGGGAACAGGGCCGTGGGTGGGCCCTGGGGTAGAGAAGACCTAATTCTGGGTCCCAGGTCTGGACATCGTATCCAGTTCTCCCAGCTCCGGTTTCACCACCCTGGCCCTGGGAGACTGCACTTTGCATGTTGTGACAACTCAGACCCCCTTTCCCTAGAAGTGAGAAGCAGCGATGGATCTCAGCCATGTGCCCCTCTACCCCCCAGGAGGACAGGGAGGTCCTCAGCGAGGGGGAAGGTAACAGCCTGCCCCCACCCCCACTGGAGCCGCATTCCCTGGGCTGGGTACCTCATTGCTCTCCCCTTTCCTCCAGCCCCGGGTGTCCTGTTGCCAGCGGGGCTAGTGCGAACAGAGATCAACTGGCCTGGGGCAGGCAGGGGCAGCTCTGTGAAAGCTTGAAGGATGGGTAGGCTTGACATAGGACAGACCAACCTCCACGTGCACAGGTAGCACCCTGGAGATGACATAGCCTTTTACATCCTCCCATTTCGTCCCCGTTTTACAAGTTAGAAAACCGATTCAGAAAGGTAAAGGGACTTGTCCAAGTTCAGCTAGTAAGTGGCAGAGCTGGGACTGGAACCCAGGTCTGTCTCTAGCGTTGCATCAGTTGCAAAGAGGACGGAAACCAGAGTGGCTGGGGCGTGGGGGTGGTAGGATGAGGGATCTGCTCTGTTGAGCCAGAGGCTTCTGGGTATGAAATGAGGCTGGTAAGCTAGGGTGCAGCCCAAGCAGAGAGCATCTTGGTGTAGTGGGTACCAGGTAGCTTTGGAAGGTTTCTGAGAGAGGGTGTTAAGGCTAAGCTAATGAAGGGGAAGGTAGGGAACTCATTTCCACCCCTGTGACAGGGTGCCAGGGGCTTTGTATATGCCTTCATTTTATTTAATCCTCGTGACGATCCTATTAGTCATTAGTCAAAAATCCTATTCATTTTTCCTATCTGAGAAAACTGAGGCCCAGGAATGTTAGGTAACCTGCAAGGTCATACAGCCAATAAGCTGGTCTAGCCCCAAGGCCTGTGGTTTTCCCGATACTCCCAGCCCACCTAGTGTGGTAGAAGCGGCTGAGGGCCTGGACTGGAGCTGATTCTCTGACTTGAGCTAGAGGTCCTGTTTGGGTTGGAGGGTAAACTTCCCACTCCAAAGAGGTGGTCAGGGAAGGCCCCTGAAGGATGGGGAGGGGCAGCCATGAAAAGATCTGGGGAAAATCATTCCTGGAAGGCGGAACAGCCAGTGCAAAGGCCCTGAAGGAGGAGGGAGCCTAGAGTGTTTGAGGAACAGCAGGGTGACAAGTGTGACTGAGCTTCATGAGCGAAGGAGAGAGGGGAAGATAAGGGAGGTGAGGAGGTTAGCACGGGGGGCCACACCAGACTGTGTAGGGCTTTGTAGGCTGTGGGGAGGCCTTTGGATTTTATTCTAAGAGGAGCGGGAAGCCCTGGAGGATTATAAATGGGGGAGTGATGTGGCTTGAATCTCAGCTGAGAAGGAGGGACTGGAGGGAACACCAGAGTAGCATGAGGGGACATACAAAGGGACCATTACTGTTTTGTGGGGGCTTTCTGGGGGCAGTTAGACCAGGAAGTCAGGAACGAAGTATTGAATTGAGCTGGGAAGATGAGAGCCCAGGCACGGAAGCAGTATTGAAGCCGGGAGAGACTGGATTCACCTAGAACTTGTGTTTAGGGTCAGAGAAAAGAGTGGCCAGGGTGGACAGAGGAAAAGCAGCAGCAGAGACTACCCTCCCAGCCCTTATTTGCTCCTGCCGCCTCTCCCTGCCTCCCCCTGCCCCATCCTACCCTGGGGACTCCCTCACTCTCCCTTGGGCTCTCAGACCGCCCCCAGGTTCAGTGTGTCAGGACATACAAGGCACTGCAGCCAGACGAGCTGACCTTGGAGAAGACTGACATCCTGGCAGTGAGGACCCGGACCAGTGATGGTGAGAGGGGCCTCCTGGGAAGGCCGCCCTGATGGGGCTTCGGTGGACAGGAAGTAGCTAGGTAGCTAAGACTGCACAGGAAAAAGGTTATGCAAGTGTTGGTCAACCACAGCATTCAAGAATCAAGTTAAAAAAAATAAATAAATAAAATAAGTTTAAAAAAAAGAATCAAGTTAGACAAGAGGAGGAACTTCCTGCTTGCAAAGATTAGGATTGAGAGTAACCGATGAGGGAGAGTGGGAAATCCCTTCTCAGAGGATGTCGGGAAAAACAGGTCAGAAGCTCATCTACAAGTCTGCTAGAGGCCTGCTCCTTCCTGGATCTGGGGGATGCTGAGATGATGTCACCTCGGCCCCAGGGCTGCAGACAAGGCTTGTATCAGGGCCTAGGTGTTTCCTCGCAGACCTAGCCCAGGTGTTCCTTTGATGCCACTGATGCAACTCCTGGCCTATGTGCCCTTAGGCTGGCTGGAGGGGGTCCGCCTGGCAGATGGTGAGAAAGGATGGGTGCCCCAGGCCTACGTGGAAGAGATCAGCAGCCTCAGTGCCCGCCTCCGAAACCTCCGGGAAAATAAGCGGATCACAACTGCCGCCAGCAAACTGGGGGAGCCCGTGTGATGGGCAGCCATGGCCTGGGACACCTGCTCCACGCCCGGCTCCTGGACAGGCCTGGAGGGGGCCTGCAGTGTCTCCATGCCCCAAGATGCTGGCACTGGGACTTCTGTTCCGAGACCTGGCATTGGGAGTACAGGCTGGACACGAGGGGCTCTCCCCTGTCATACTACTCAGTGTCCACAATTCAGGGACGAGGGTAGTTTCTTCCTCTGGCTTGGGGGCCACAACTTGTGACCTCTGATATCTGGCAAGGGCTGGGGCCCTCTCCCTTTCCTGCCCTCGACACTGCCTGACTCTTGGTCCCTTTGGCAGGGACCTGGCTGGCAATGGCTCTGGTGCTGCTGGGTGCTGGGACCTGTACATGTATATATATCTGGAGTCTTCTGGCCTGAGCCTGTGTGGGCCCTGGTTGCTGTGACCTGTCTGTAAATAAAGTCCCATAATGCCTTTGCTTGGAGTCTGTGAGCCTTTTGGTGCTGCCTCCACCCCAGCCCTATTTCCCCAGCTAAAGATCAGGAGGGTCTCTGGCTGCCTCCCACTGGGCATTGGCCCTTCTGTAGAGTTTACCTCTTAACCAGAGGAGGGTGAGAGAGGGGCTCTATATCAGTTAGACTGCTTTGGGCTGCAATTAACAAAATATCAGATTCAAACAGTCTTAAATATTAAAGAGAATATATTAGTTCTTGGATTTTTTTCTTACAGCTTCTTTAACAAATTATCACAAACTAGATGACTTAAAACAACAGAAATTTATTCCATCGCAATTCTGACCGGAAGTCTGAAATCAGTATCATTGAGCCAAAACCCAGGTGTCGGCCGGGCTGTGCTCTGTCTTGTAGAGGAGATGTGCTCTAGGGGAGAATTGTTCCTGGCCTCTTCCAGCTTCTGGTGGCTGCCAGCATTCTATGGCTTGTGGCCGCATCACTCTACTCTCTGCCTCCGCGGTCACATTGCCTTCTTTGTGTGTCTGTCTAATCTCCCTCTGCCTCCCTCCTATAAGAATACATATGGTTGGGGCATCCCTGGTGGCGCAGTGGTTAAGAATCCGCCTGCCAATGCAGGGGACATGGCTTCGAGCCCTGGTCCGGGAAGATCCCACGTGCAGCTAAGCCCGTGCGCCACAACTACTGAGCCTGCACTCTAGAGCCTGCGAGCCACAACTACTGAAGCCCATGAGCCTAGAGCCCATGCTTGGCAACAAGAGAAGCCACTGCAATGAGAAGCCTGGTCACCGCAACAAAGAGTAGCCCCTGTTCGCCACAACTGGAGAAAACCCGTGCGCAGCGGCAAAGACCCAACGCAGCCAAAAATAAAATAAATAAATTAAAAAAAAATAAAAGAATACATGTGGTTGCATTTGGGGCACAACCAGATAATCTCCCCATCCTATAATCCTTAATTTAAATCCCATCTGCAAAGAACCCCCCTCCCCTGCCTTTGTCCTATAAGATAACATTCACAGGTTCCAGGGATTAGAATGTGGATATCTTTTTTGGGGGGAGCATTTCTCAGCCAACTGAGAAGTGTAGTGGCGGGATGGGCTTCAGGCAAGGCTTGATCCAGTGGCTCATTGATGTCACTGACAACCCAGCTTTTTCCATTTCTCTACACTGTTGTCCCTATAACTGGCTTCATCCTAAGGCTTCCAGGGGCTTCTTCATTTACATCCAAAATGGAGGAAGAGAATTGTCTTTGTCCTAGCATTCCCTGTCAAAGTCCTGGGATGTTTTAGACCTGCTTGGGTCACATTGCTACCTCGGGGCTGATCACGGTGGCCAAGGAATGGTGTGTGCTAATAGACCTAGCCTAAGTCATGTGCTTTATCTCTGGAACCAGGTTATATTCTCTGGAACCCCAATGGATCCCCAAGTGGAATCTGATGGCTGCTGCAAAGGAGGAGTAGGTGCTAGGGAGGCCAATATTCACTGAAACCCAAGTCATCCATGAGAGTGGAAGGACCTGGGAATAATGAGCTTGGAGATGTGTACACACCTGAGGGGATAGGAGCATCCTTTATCTCTCAAGAGGAGGTCATGGGGCAAAGGAAACAAATGAGTTAGGGTGGTCCGAGAGGGCAAACATGGGCAGATGGGAAGAAGCTCAGACCCATGAAGAAGGCTTTGGGAATGACTTTCTAACATGAGATGGTGCAGGGAAGGTGGAATGTATGGGCTAAGAGGACAGACATATTTGAATTTGAATGCTGGTTCATACATTTATATCCTGTATGATTTTTTTATTTTTTGGGCCACATTGGGAGTGCAGAGTCTTAACCACTGGACTGCCAGGGAAGTCCCCCGTATGACTTTTTTTTATTAATTAATTAATTTATTTTTGGCTGCATTGGGTCTTCGTTGCTGCGCGTGGGCTTTCTCTAGTTGCGGTGAGCAGGGGCAACTCTTCGTTGCGGTGCACGGGCTTCTCATTGCGGCGGCTTCTCTTGTTGCAGAGCACGGGCTCTAGGCACATGGGCTTCAGTAGTTGTGGCATGTGGGCTCAGTAGTTGAGGCTCGCAGGCTCTAGAGCGCAGGCTCAGTAGCTGTGGCGCACGGACTTAGTTGCTCCGCGGCATGTGGGATCTTCCTGGACCAGGGCTTGAACCCGTGTCCCCTGCCTTGGCAGGCGGATTCTTAACCACTGCGCCACCAGGGAAGCCCCCCCGTATGAGTTTTTAAAATATAGCTTTTACTTTGGAATAATTTTAGGTTTACAGAAACGTTGCAGGATTATACAGAGAGTTCTGTATACCCCTTATGCAGTTTCCCCTAATGGTAACATCTTACATGACCATGGAACAGTTGTCAAAACTAAGAAACCAACGCTGGTACATGACTATTAACTGAACTCTAGATTTTCTTCCGATTTCACCAGTTTTTCCACTAACGTCCTTTTTTTTTGTTCCACGAGCCAGTCCATGTTCCCACATTGCATGCAGTTGTCACGTCCCCTTAGACACCTCTAGTCTGTGACCGTTTCTTAGTCTTTCCTTGTTTTTCATGACCTTGACAATTTTGAGGAGTTCTGGTCAGTATCTTGTTAGACTGTCCCTCTGTTTGGGTTTGTGTGATGCTTGTGACTGGGCAGGAGCTGTGGGTTTGGGGAAAGAAGACCACAGAGGTGAAGTGCCCTTCTTGTCACATCATCCCAGGAGGCACGTCATGTCCCCATGACTTATTACTGGTTGTGTTAACCTTGATTACATGGTTGAGTTTGGTGTCTGCCAGCCTTTTCCACTGTGAAGTAACTATTTTCTCCTTTTCACAGTCTGTTATTTGAAGCAAGTGGAGCCCACACTCAAGTTGGGGGGAAGCCATACTCCACCTCCTGGAAGCTATATATCTACATATATTATTTTGAATTCTTCTGTTAGGAAGATTTTTCCTCCTCCCACCTCCCCCTCCCCCCATTTATTTCTATCAGCGTGGACCCATGCCTTTCTCTATCTTATTCTTTGGGTTATAATTCAATACTAGGTTATTTATTTTATTGTTCAGATTGTTCCAGCTTTGGCCATTGGGAGCTCTGTCGGATTAGCTCGTGTCTGTGATATCCCCCATCCTTTTTTTTCTTTCTGAGCATTTCCTTACTTTCTGGCACACGATGCTCCAGGTTCATGTTGTATTTTCCCTTTCTCAGCACCAGAATCAGCCATTTCTCTAAGGAGCATGGTTCCTTTTACTGAAGGGTGGTGTTTAGAAGCTAAGATCTGGGCACTGGATGTGCTCATTGCTATTGAGGTGTCACTGTTTCTAGGCCCTTTCATCAGACAGAGGTAGGAAAAAAAAATATATATATATATACACACACACACAAAATGTGATTTTAGGCAAGATGCATAATGGCTCTAAACCTCAGTTTCCACCTCTGCAAAATGGGGATGGTGACAATAGTACCTACTTCACGGAGCCACTGTGAAATAAAGTATGTAAGGTTAACACAGTGCCTGGTCCATAAGAAATTGCAAAAAATGGTGGCTTTTATTGTGAGAGCTGCGCAGCCAAAACACGGGAGCCCTTGTGAGGTGGTGAGGCCTCTGTTTCTTGAGGATTTAAGGAACTCGGAAAGTCCAGGAATGGGACTTCCCTGCACTGAGTAAAGACCAAACGGCCTCTCTGCTTCTTCCAGTGCTGAATCTGCACGGAGATAGCCAAGGTTGGCACCAGGTTGGCAAAGCAGAGGAAACAGCTCTCCTCATTCAACCTGCCCTGGCACATCTGGCTGACACCGGAGTCTGGGCTAGGCTGCTGGGAGCTGGCGAGGGCAGGGGGTGGCTCTCTTTGGGGCCGTGCTGCCGGGCAGAGAGGCAGGCTGCACAGGGTCCCATGGGGTCTACTTCAGGAAGTATATCCAGGCAAGCCATCTTGGGGGAGCCCCTCTCTCAGTGGTACCTCTGCCCAGTAGGCTGTGCCCTGGCATCTGGCCTTGGCCAAGGACCCAGGGCCCTGCCCCTGCTTGCTGCAGGAGACGGAGGGAGGTGGGGGTGCTATTGGGCAGGACAGGAGATGGGTGGGCATGTCTGGGGCAGGGGTTTTGGCCCCTGAGGCTGTCTGCTCAGCCAGTGTCCAAGCCGTGGGCTTCCAGGAGCTCATCTCAAAGGCTTCCCGCCCAGTGCCAAGCCCCTTCTGCAGTGACTGAGGGGATCCTGCTGTTCTCCGCCCCCCCAATAGTTCCCAAACTCTGAACCTATTGTTTAGAAGACTTTATCCTGAAATGAATTGAGAAAGAAACTTATTCAATTGTTCATTTTTAGGGCACAGTGAGGTTTCAGGGTGAACCAGGAGCCAAGCTTCAGCCCCAGCAGGCGCTTACCTCCGGGGCAGCCAGCATGGAGCCCACAGCACAGAGATATTCACCTTTCTTTGTTCATTCTCTCCCTCCCTCCTCTCTCTCCCTCTCTCCCTCTTTCTGCTTTTTTTTTTAATATAGTTTAACTTATTGCAGTCTATTTATTTTATTAAATTTTATTTATTTTGGGCTTCCCTGGTGGCGCAGTGGTTGGGAGTCCGCCTGCCGATGCAGGGGACACGCGTTCGTGCCCCGGTCCGGGAAGATCCCACATGCCGTGGAGCGGCTGGGCCCGTGAGCCATGGCCGCTGAGCCTGCGCGTCCGGAGCCTGTGCTCCGCAACCAGAGAGGCCACAACAGTGAGAGGCCCGCGTACCGAAAAAAAAAAAAAAATATATATATATATATATATATATATATGTTTATTTATTTATTTTTGGCTGCATTGGGTCTTCGTTGCTGCGCGCGCGGGCTTTCTCCAGTTGTAACGAGCGGGGGCTACTCTTCATTGCAGTGTGCGGGCTTCTCATTGTGGTGGAGCACGGGCTCTAGGCACGCAGGCTTCAGTAGTTGTGGCTCGCGGGCTCTAGAGCGCAGGCTCTGTAGTTGCGGCGCACGGGCTTAGTTGCTCCGCGGCATGTGAGATCTTCCCGGACCAGGGCTTGAACCCGTGTCCCCTGCATTAGCAGGCAGATTCTTAACCACTGCGCCACCAGGGAAGCCCTACTGCAGTCTGTTTAGAGTTAATTTTGTTACAGTTTATTTTTTGGCCACACCACGTGGCTTGTGGGATCTTAGTTCCCCAATCAGGGATCGAACCCGGGCCCCCAGTAGTGGAAGTGCCGAGTCCTAACCACTGGACTGCCAGGGAAGTCCCCTTCTGTGCTTCGTTCTAATCCCCTTCATTCTCCTCTCTCTCATTTGTGTCTCCTGTGGGCCAGGTGGGCTCAGACAGCCTCCTCTTACCCTAATTGGTGAGACAGACAAGTGAACAGATGCAGTACGGGGGCTACCAGACAGTTTTGAGAGCAGGGCAGGATGTGGGGCAGCAGGAACTCTCCTACTCCGCTGGCAGGGTGTAACCTGGCACAACTACTTTGGAAAACAGTTTGGCTGCATCTGCTAACGCCCAGTACATGCCCACCCTACGACCCAGTAATTTCACTTCTTTCTTTGTTGTTGTTTTTTTAAATATATATATATATATATATATATATATGGTTTGTTTGTTTATTTATTTATTTTGGCTGCGCCAGGTCTTAGTTGTGGCATGTGGGATCTTCGTTACGGTGTGCGGGATCTTTTTTTTTAAGTTGCAGCCTGGGGGATCTTTTTTAGTTGTGGCATGCGGTATCTAGTTCCCTGACCGGGGATCAAACCTGGGCCCCCTGCATTGGGAGCACAGAGTCTTACCCACTGGACCACCAGGGAAGTCCCTTGCTTCTTTCTTTGCATATACGCCCAACAGAAATCTGTACACACGTGCCCCCCAAAACACGAACTATTTAAAATGTTCTTAGCAGTACTGTTCATTAACTGGCAAAAATACTGGAAATTACCCAAATGCTCATCAATGGTGAAATGGAGAAATTCTGGTCTAGTCACACATGGGAATGCTATGAGTATTACCGTTCACATTGGAACAGTAATGAGAATAAACCATCGGCAACTATGCGTAAAGAGAGAGAGAAGCCAGACGCAAAAGGGGACTTCTTAGATAATTGTTTTTGCATAAAGTACAGAAACAGGCAAAACTAATTGAGGGGTAGAGGTCAGGGTGGGGATGCCCTGGGGCAGGACTAGTAACTTATGGGGGAGGAGTCTGATGATGCTGTTTATACAGGCTGTTCATTTGGGGACAATCCATTCAGCTAACCACTCAAGATCTGTGTACTTTATACCTGTGAGTAAACTTCAACAGAAACTTAACCCTGGTGGGAGGAACCCTGGGGCTGTGGGTGGGCAAATAAGGGAGCAGCCAGCTCTTACAAGGGATCAGGGCAGGCTTCCTGGAGGTGGTGTCACCCAAGCTACAACTTGAAAAGCTGAAATGGAGGTGGCAGGACAAGGACACAGCAGAGCAGAGATACCCAGGATTTGCCCTCCTCTGGGAACCAGCGGCTTGAGGAGAAGCTGTTTCCTGTCAGGAAGAGAGAAGGAGTCAGTGGCTCGAGTCCTTGACCTGACCTTGACTTTGGCCTGCTCCTGATTTGCTTCCATGTGAAAGGGTCCAAGGATCATTCTTGCTCCAGTATTCTTTCTGGGTTTACATGGAGGCTCAGCTTCTGATTCCAACAGAGCTTAGCTGTGATTCAGAACCTCCCAGGATTAGGAATCTATGTGGCTGGAAAATGATCCTTTCTGCAGATGAAGGAAGTCTGGTAAGAAAGGCCTTTGGAATTTGGAAGTTCATCACGGAGGCAGGAGTGGCAGGACCTGGACCTGAAATCCTTTGAGCACCTGCTGTGGGCCCGGGACAGACAGACACTCTGCCATCCAGTGACTCCAAAGATTTCCACAGCCACCTAACTCTGCAGGGCAATGGAAGGATGGGAGGAAATGCTTTATAAACTGTGAAGTGCAGTACACTTGGACAAGACCTAAAACACTTCAACACCTCACTGAATGGTTGAGCAGCCCGTGTGCGTGGTGTGGGTAGTTTGGGGCTGGGGCATGGTGTTGCAGTTAAACCTGAAGGATGCCACCCATGAACCTGTTATTAGAGCAATGATAAAATACCAGGTACCAGGCTTCCCTGGTGGCGCAGTGGTTAAGAATCTGCCTGCCAATGCAGGGGGACACGGGTTCAAGCCCTGGTCTGGGAAGATCCCACATGCCGCGGAGCAACAAAGCCCGTGCGCCACAACTACTGAGCCTGCGCTCTAGAGCCCATGAGCCACAGCTACTGAGCGTGCGTGCCACAACTATTGAAGCCCGCGCACCTAGAGCCCGAGCTCCGCAACACGAGAGGCGACGCAATGAGAAGCCTACGCACCGCAACGAAACAGTAGCCCCTGCTTGCCGCAACTGGAGAAAGCCCTCGCACAGCCATGAAGATCCAACGCAGCCAAAAATAAATAAATAAATGTATTAAAAAAAAAAAAATACCAGGTACCATTTACTGACCACTTACCAAGCCCTGGGATAAGGCCTGTATGTCCATCTTCATGTTAAGTGGGTATGTTGATTCCATTTTACAGAGAAGACTGACACTCAAAGAGAAAGGCACGGGGGACTTCCCTGGTGGTCCAGTGGCTAAGATTCCGCACTTCCACTGCAGGGGGCGTGGGTTTGATCCCTGGTCAGGGAACTAAAATCCCACATGCTGCAAGGTGCGGCCAAAAAAAAAAAAAAAAAGTCCTTTAAAAAAAAAAGGGAGAGAAAGGCACCATGTGAGTCCAGAAACGAGAACCCCATGCGGTCTCACTGCCCTGTCCATCTTTCTAGTTGGTCTTTAGACTACAAGCTCGTTCCAGCCTCGGGGCTTTTGCCCTGGCTGCTCACTCCTTCTGGCATGTTCTCCCTTCAGATATTCAGGTCTGGCCCCTTCTTGTTATTCAGAGCTTGGCTCAAATGCCACCTCCTCAGGAGCCCTTCCATAATCACCGTGGCATACGTGATCTCCCTACCTCCCCTCTTGCCACTCTGGGATTCCTTGTTTATTTATCTATTGACCTGTTGACTGTCACTGCCCCATTGGACTGTGAGCTCCACCAGGGCAGGGACCCCGGCTGTGGTCACAGTGCCGCATGCAGCGTCTGGGACAGAGGAGACACTCAGCAAATGTTTGTTGAGGGGCTTAAGGGGATTTGAACCCAGCTCCACGTGACTCCTGAGCCTGAGATCTCTGTGTCCCCTCGCACCTGCTCCACCCCTCGGTTCCCACACCACACCCCTGCTAGGAGCCACATGGTGGCAGTGGGGCGGGGGTGAGCACAGGTGTCCTCAGGCTGCGGATGAGGCTGCCCTGGGCACCAGGAGACCAGCTCAGCCACTGTTGCTGCCCTGACCTGGATTTGAACCTGGGCTCAGCTCTCACTTCCTGTCCCTGAGTGATCCTTCCCCATTCCAGGGTCCTTCTCTCTGGGCCTCAAGTATCCGCCCAAGATTATATTTCTGACACTCCTCAGAGGAAGAACAAAAAGAAATGGGCCGAAACTGCAGCAGGAAGGACTCTGGTTAGACATAAAGTAGAACTTCTGAGCTGTGGGAACTGCAACAAACACCTGGGCGGGTGGAGGAAGTGGAGTTATGGAATCTCCTCCCCTGAGCAGCGTGAAGAACAGGATGAACAGTCATCTGCTGGGCTGGGGTGCAGGAGTACGGACAAGATGAATTTTGGAAGCCACTCTCAAGCTCTTGGCTCACGTGCTGCCTTGAGGGCCAGGGACCTGGTCAGCAAGGAGAGAAGGGGTCAGCTGTTAGGCCCACCCGGCATTGGTGTGGGTGTGGGAGAAGGTGGAGAAAGAGGCTGAAGCGGGCAGAGGCTGTGCTTGTTTATTTAAATCAGGCAATAAGGACTCGGGAAATTTTAAGGTGCTTTAGAGTTTCCAAAGCAGGGTGTGGGGAAGTGAGCACTGGAGCTGGAGTCAGGCAGACCTGGCTTTGAGTCCGGTTTTACCACTTATAAGCCATGATGCTCTAGGCAAGTTACTTCCCATTTTTGATCAATTCCCTCCCCTGTTAAATTGGAATGATAATGCAGATTAAAGGAGGTGACAGTTTGAAAAAGGACTTGACAAAAAGCATTATGATATATGGCAGACTGGGCAAGTTTTATTATGATAACAATTATGGTGGTTTTGTTTTCAGTTCAAATTATGCGCCATGCATAAGGTCATTTCATCCTAACATCATTTCATCCTAACAATAACCTAATTTTTTTTTTTTTTTTTTTTTTGGTCATGTCCCGTGAACCCGGGTCCTTGGCAGTGAGAGTGCAGAGTCCTAACCACTGGACTGCCAGGGAATTCCCACAATAACCCTATTTTTGTCACCCATTCTACAGAGTGAATGAGGCTCAGAGTGGTGACATGACTTGTCCAAGGTCACATAACCAGCTGGAACCTGACTCAGGACTTAAATCCCGTATGATTTCAGTCCAGTATCCTGCACCCTCCCCCTGCTGCCTATGATTGACTGAGAAGGTACTTTACAAATTGTAAAATGATGAATATCATCATCATCATTTTTTTAAAAAAGTGATTGCTGTTCATTAACTAGTTTCCTCTAGAGCAGGAGTCCCCAGCCCCTGGGCCATGGACTAGTACCGGTCTGTGGCCTACTAGAAACTGGGCCACACAGCAGGAGGTGAGCGGCAGGCCAGCGAGCGAAGCTTCATCTGTATTTACAGCCCTCCGCATCGCTCGTGTTACCGCCTGAGCTCCACCTTCTGTCAGATCAGCGGCGGCATTAGATTCTCATAGGAGCGTGAAACCTACTATGAACTGCGCAGGCAAGGGATCTAGGTTGTGCGCTTCTTATGAGAATCTAACGCCTGATGATCCGAGGTGGAGCTAAGGCAGTGATGCTAGCGCTGGGGAGCGGCTGCAAATACAGATTATCATTAGCTGAGAGGTTTGACTGCACAGAGACCATAATAAATCAATTGCTTGCAGACTCATATCAAAACCCTATCAGTGGGCTTCGCTGGTGGCGCAGTGGTTGAGAGTTCGCCTGCTAATGCAGAGGACACGGGCTTGAGCCCTGGTCTGGGAAGATCCCACATGCCACGGAGCAACTAGGCCCGTGAGCCACAACTACTGAGCCTGCGCGTCTGGAGCCTGTGCTCCGCAACAGTGTGAGGCCCGCGCACCGCGATGAAGAGTGGCCCCCGCTTGCCACAACTCGAGAAAGCCCTTGCACAAAAACGAAGACCCAACACAGCCAAAAATAAAAATAAATAAAAGAAGGCTCAACATTTAAAAAACAAAAACAAAACAAAACACCCTATCAGTGAGTGGCAAGTGACAATTAAGCTGCATCTTACCTAGTAGACTGGACATAAGCAACACACTTCGGGTGTCACTGTATCGCATCACCCCCCAGATGGGACCATCTAGTTGCAGGAAAATAAGCTCAGGGCTCCCACTGATTTTGCATTATGGTGAGTTGTATAATTATTTCATTTTATATTACAATGTAATAATAATAGAAATAAAGTGAACAATAAATATAATGCACTTGAATCATCCAGAAACCATCTCCCGCCACCCGCCATCCCCCTCCGTCTGTGGAAAAATTGTCTTCCACGTAACCGGTCCCTGGTGCCAAAAAAGGTTAGGACCGCTGCTCTAGAGGGAGCAGAGTACTTCTCAGTCCTGCCACTAGAGGGCAGCAGAGCCCCGGACTGGGACCCAGAGGTCCTGAGGGTGGTGCCCTGCCCACTTCTCACATCCTTGGGTCTTGAGCCCTCCTGATGCTTAGCTGTGTGCTGGAGGGTAGGAGCACAGAGCAGCGGGCTGGCCAGGGGGCAAGAGATGGCACAGCCTTTGGGAAATAGGAGCACATGCCCAGTCCTGACTTCAGTTCTGAGAGGAAAACGTGTGACAAGCAAGATGGCGGTTGGTCGTGACACCCTCCTCCAGGAAGCCCCCCGCTGACTCCCGGGCTGGGTCAGGAGCCCTCTTCTTGCTCCCATAGCCCTGGAATCCACGGCATCAGCATCACAGGGTACGTCACCTTCTCTATGCTCCCTTTGGACGGTCGGCACCTTGAGGGCCGTGCACTCTGACTCCTTCAGGGGTCCCAGCATGGGCCGAGCACTCAGGGGTGCTTAAGGCTTATTGAATACATGTATGTGGGCAGCGGGTGTCTGAGCTGGGTTCAGAGCCCCTTCCTTCTGAGACTGCCCCGAAGGTGGAGTGAAGGGGAAGGGAGAATTCCTAAGACTGAAAGATGCTTATCTCCAGAGGCTCCGGAGACCACCCACTTGGCCCTGGGATGTCTGAATCTCTATGCCAAGGTCTTGGCTGCACAATGCGACCATAAAATCACCCCCACCAGGTACTACATGTTGTTTGTCATTTCATCCACGTTGTTTACCTCCTTAACCCCTGTGACAACCTTCCAAACAGGTTCTATATATACCTTCCAGATCTTTCAAAGGAGGAAACAGAGGCTCAGAGAGAGGAAGTGAGGTCACACAGCAAATAAGAAGCAGAGCCTCTTTGAACCCAGACCCACCCGACCCAGGGCCTACTCCCTGAAGTCCTTTGCTCTAACAACCACCCTCTCCCAGCTCTGCAGCGGTTCCCAACTCAGGAAGCCCATGCGTGTCCACCAGTCACCATGGTGCTCACAGCAGCCCTGCAAGGCGGGCAGATGGAGATGGGAAGCATGGGGCAGTGTCGTACCACGGTTCACTCAGACGGGCACTCAGGAGCAGCCCTTCCCAGCTCTGCGTTCAGTGATGTCAGGCTGGTGCTGGAAATGAGCCATGCTGGGCGTAGTTACGCTACTGAAACCAGCTGCCCCCCATTCCTGTCACCACCCGACGTCAGAGCTGGTTGTTAGTCCTTCACCAGCACACCCCTGGATGAATAGGAGCCCACCGAGCCTCAGAGAGAAGTGAAGATACTGAGATGCTCACAGGCCCTCTCTGCTTCCCAGCCAGGCTTCAGCCCCTCTGCCTGGCTCCCCCGGAGCCTCTGCCCTCCCTCTTTGCTCACATCCTGCCTGAGTGTGGGAATGATGCAGTTTCAGCAGCTGCGCCCCTGATCCTATTATCCCCTCCAGGGCGTGACAAGTGCCTGTGACTGGCCCTGCTGGGCCTCCTGCCCCTCCCTCCTCCTGCCTGTGGACTGGGGGTGCTCCTGGCCCCCCAGGTAAATCTTGTGCCCAGCGGGCAGTGGGATGCCTCGAACCCGACTTTGATATCCTTCAAGCTGTGATCCGCCAAAGAAGAGTGACACCAAATGGTGTCACATCCACCTTGCCTCAATGCCTGTCTACACCTGCCCCCCGCAGGGTGAGGTGAAGCAAGGCTTTGCGAAGGCAGGGGTGGACATGTGCTGGAAGGCTGTACTTCTCGGCTGAGGTAGTGGCTGGTGGCACTGGTCACTCAGGGCCCCGGTGGCACCCTGGATTCAGCCCTACAGCCACTCGGGCTGCTGGGGGTGGTTTGGGGGTCCAAGCGTGCAGTCAGCGCACCTGGAGGTGAGGACATGTGGACGGGCTCGGGGAGGAGCATAGGGAAGGAAGGGGGGCCCACACCCCCTTTTCCCAAACAGGTGCCTCCCTCCTGGACACCCCCGCCGAGGCTGCTGGTTTCCAGGAAAAGGCCGACGCAATCGCTGAGTCAACGGATTGAGGCTGGTATCACCCTGGCAGCTCTACGAGATGAACCTGTTGCTTCCAGGGCCCAGCAGGGCCTGCCCAGGATCCCCGGACCTGGCCAGGTTCCCGCTACCCACCCTGCACCATTGTTCCTACCTGGCAACCAGCCCTGCCTCTCTCGCTCTCCTTCTCTCCTGCCCCAACCTCTAGCCCAAACATCACGTCATGCCCCGAACCAGCCTCTCTCCAACTTCCCAGATGCCAGACTTGCTCGCTCTGCAGTAGGAGGGGGTGTCAGGAGACCTGGGTGTGAATTCCGGGACCACACCTACCGGCTCTGTAACCTTGGGCAAGTCCTTTTACCTCTCTGAGCCTCAGTTTCCTCACTGATGAGATGCAGGTTGTCACCCCACTGGGCCTTACTGTTCAAAGGATAGAAGGGGCCCAGAGGGTGCCGGCAGGCAAAAGGTGTTCAGGGAATTAATGGCTTTTACAGACTCTCCTCCAGCATGACCTGTTTTCCCAGGGCCTGTGGGGGAGAAGGGAGCTGTGGAATCTTCTGCTCGCCCACCTCACATCCATCAGCATCAATCGTCATGCTCATCATACAGCTCCCTGGTTCACTGGTGAAATGGGTTCGAGCTTCCCACCTGAGTCTCCCACCTGAGCTGGCTCTCAGTTCCTGGCATTAGCAGAGCCTGAGGTGTGGGCAGGGAATGGACACGGCCAGAGGCCACCATCTGGGCGAGGTCAGGACTTGGAAGAATCCAGCCTGTCCAAGAGGAGAGCGGACAAGACTGCCTTGTGGGGGGATTCGGAGGGGAGGCCTGGTCCTCTCCAGGGCAGCTCCAGGTGATGGCCCCCGGCCAAGGAGCCCATGCTGTAGGCTTAGTGCCCACACCCTGGTTCTGGTGTAGCACGGCACCCCTGCTCCAGACAGCGTCTTCTTGTTTTTTTTGGGTTTGGGAGGAATTAGTGAAGTTGTTCTGTAATTAGCAGTGTGGTGGGCACCATCCAGGACTCGCAAGGGGGGCTGGGAAAGAAGGGGAGAGAGCCTGGGGACCAGGATTGCTCAACAAATGACCGGTGAAGCGGGAGGAGTGGGAAGGGAGTGGTGGATTGAGTAGAGTGAATCAGTGAATGAATAAGTGAGTGAGTGAATTAATGAATAAGCTAGTGCCTAAACAATATTAGCAAACACTTAGGTAGCTCTCGCTACATGCCTGGCGTTGTTCTAAGCCCTTTCCTTGTCTGTACTAACTCAGTCATCACAAAAGTAAGCTGTCTTACTACCTCCATTTCTTGGAGGCACAGAGAAGTTAAGTAACTTACCCCAAGTCATACAGATGGTAAGTGACTGAGTTGGGATTGAACCCCTACAGGCTGGCTCCAGAGTCTCCCGATACCAAATGGGAGTACAGCCCCAGGACTAGGAGGAGAGTTCATAGCTGAGTGGTGGGAAGCTGGATTTTGCAGTCTGGACCTTGAGACTTCAGACTTCACATTATTTCGTAGGTCGTTCATTCATTCATTCCACATATCTGCTGGCCACTCACTCACTCACTCATCCATTCACTGAGTGCTAGCTCTGGGAAAAGGAGGGGTGAGAATTATGTTTCTGTTCTGCCCTGGCAAAATGTGTCCTTCAGGGCTCAGCTCAGGTGCCACCTCCTCCAGGAAGCCTTCTCTGATTTCCTCTGCAGAGGCTCCTGGGCTTCCCTCAGTATTATCTTCCCCCTGCGCCTGCTTCCCTCTCTAGTAGGGCAGTGCTTTAGTCTCTGAATTCTTGGTATACCATGGGTGCTCAATAAAAGCTTGATGAAGCAACTTGTTGCTGCTGGGCCTCCTCCTGGGTACTGCCAGCACCCTGCTCTCTGCTGCTTCCTCTCCTCACTCCAGCCAGGATGCTCCAGTGTCTGGGCACACCCCCCAAAAGACTTTCCCATCCTGCTGGTGAGTGGAAACTCCCCAGGCACTGGTTCCAGCCAGGGGCCATGATCAGCAGGGGTGGGATTCACCCCTGCCTCGGGAGGGAGGGAACTGGGCCCGCCCTAGCTCAGCAACCAACAGCAGCCTCTTCCTTTGCTGGCTAAATGTTTGTTTTCAAATTCCTGAGGCCCGCATCACCTCTCACCCCTGTCCCCACTGGCCCCTGGCCTGGCTTTGCTTCCTTCCTCCCCTTACTTGACCAGGCTGGTTTGCCCTGGGGAGCTGGGCCAAGCCTGTCTCTCCTGCTGCCCACCAGCTAGGGCCCGAGCCTTGAACTGGCTGACTGGGGAACCCAGAGATTGGGGCATGAGACAGGGAGCTCAGGAGCCCTCCGCAGCTCCTCCGCAGAGAGTATGGAAAGGCCAAATCTTTTCGCTCTTCAGGGAATCACAGGCTGGTAGCCAGAACAAGTTACTGGGTTAGTCGGGTTGGGCAGACCTAGGCCTGGCTGAGGAGGTCCAGCACAGGTCAGACCTAATTCAAACCCTCCCCAGCTGGGAGTCTTGAAAGTAGTGTGGTGGGTCTCAAACTTGAACTCTTGTGCCTCAGAATCACCCAGGAACCTCGACAAAAATACAGACTCCTGGGCCCCATCCTCTGACTTTCTGATTCAGTGGCTCTGAGGGAGAACCTGGGGATCTGAATTCAGAGCGTGCTTCCCTGGTGATTCAGATGCAGGAGGCCCACACTGCTGACACACAGTGGTGAAAAGCTTGAAGAAGACAAAGCCAGGTTAGACGGACAACCATGGGTTCTAACCCCAGCTCTACCATGTACCTGTGCTACGACTGACCTTTGAGAACTGCACCTTCCAGTTCAGTGGGCACTGGCCACAGGTGGCTATTTACGTTTAAATTCATTGAGATGAAATAAAATTCAAGCCAGGTCCTCGGGGGCATTGGCCACAATTCCAGTTCTCAGGAGCCCCGTGTGGCTTAGGGGCCACCATATGGCACAGAGCAGATATAGAACACTGCCATCCAGCCATCACTCCATCCACAGAAAGTTCTCTTGGACGGCACTGTTATAGAATGTCAGCTCCACGAGGGCAGAGATAATCATTTCCTTTGTTCCCTGGTGTCCAAGATATACAGCCTAGTGCCTGGAACATAGTTGGAGATCCATAAATACTTTTTTAGTTGATTTTTTATTGTGTTAAAATAGACCACATATAATGAAAAATTGACCATCTTACCCATCTTTAAGTATCCAGCTCTGTGGCATTAAGTATATTCACATCGTTGTGCAGCCATCACCACTATTCATCTGCAGAACTTTGTCATCATCCCAAAGTGAAACTCTGACCCTATGAAACAATAAATCGCTATCAATAAATGGGTGATCTTGGTCACCTCCCTGCTCTGAGCTTCAGCTTCCTGACCTGCAGAATGGGTGTCATACGAGTTCCCATCTTGCGAGTCTGTAAAGGTTAAATGAGATCTAGAGCGTGTGTTTAGCACAGACCCTGACGCAGACTAAGTGCTCATTAAATGTTCGCTTTTGGGGCTTCCCTGGTGGCGCAGTGGTCGAGAGTCCGCCTGCCGATGCAGTGGACGCGGGTTCGCGCCCCGGTCTGGGAAGATCCCACATGCCGCGGAGCGGCTGGGTCCGTGAGCCATGGCCGCTGAGCCTGCACGTCCGGAGCCTGTGCTCCGCAACAGGAGAGGCCACAACAGTGAGAGGCCCGCGTACCGCAAAAAAAAAAAAAAAAAAATGTTCGCTGTTACTGTGTTATTGCCCCATCGGGCAGTCTTGCCTGAGTATCCCACAACTCCCTGCTCTCTGAACTCTCCATTCAAGTAGACAGAAACAGGGACCACTGTTGGTGTGAATGACATGGGTGTTTTTGTCTCCAGGGCGTGAGCCGCTGTTGCCTTTGTGTCCTCAGCCAGACTAGCTACCCTGATGACCGTCACTTCCAGCTGCTTCACCAACAGCTGTCCTGGGACCCTGCAACACCCCCTGAAATGCGGGCGGAGTTGGAATAAACCCTTACAGACGATGTCAAAGTACAGATGGGAAGGCTGAGGCCCAAGGTCACATAGGAAGGCAGAGGCAGAGCCACGGCTCAGAGCAGGAATGCTGATCCCAGTCTTTTGAAGACACTACCTGACTGGCCCATGGGAGCCACTAACTGAATGAATGGATGGATGAATGAATGAATGCTGTCAGGTGGATGAACCTCCTTCTGCAGCTGAAGAAACAGGCTCAGGGAGGTTAAGTGAGGTGCTTGGTAAATGTTTATGGAATTGATCGCATAGTGTCAGAGGGCAGGGCATACTGGCCAGGCACCTTGAACCCTGCAGTACCTTTAATCGCTGCCCCCAAGGGACAGCCAGGACGGTCTGTTGATCTGGACAGGAAGTTATCATGGCGGAGTAGAAGGAGAAGCTATCTCTTGGCATCATGAAGGAAGGAAGGAATTTCTTTGGTTTTGGAGTCAGACTCAGATCTGTCACAGATCTTGAGACAAGGGAGCAGTCTTGCTGAGCTCTCAAACTTTCTAAGCTTGGGACCCTCCCGAGACATTATAAAAGCTGTGGCCTCCAGCCACTGGTGAGCTGGTAAATGTTTACCAACTGGCCCTCTCAAAGGAGAAAAAAAATGCTCTGGTTTGCCTCATTTGCTGATTGCTATGGTGTAGATGCTTCCACTCACGGTTATTTCAAGGTACCAATGAAAGCTGGCTCACAACACTCATGAAATGTTAACAACACGCTCTCCCTGAGCCAGACGAGCCACAGCTCCAGCCCGTCAGGCCAGGCTCGTCCCCTTCCCGGGCCTCATCTTCCTCGGCTGTAAAGTGGAGGTGCTGATGGCTCCTACCTGCAGGGCTGTCGTGAGGATGAAATGGGTTGTTTCTACGCTCCAACCCAGAGGCCGGGAGATCAGCAAGTCTAGGGGGGCACCGTGGAAGGTCCCACCTTCCAGCCCTGGCTGGGGCGTGTTGAGGGGGCCCAGAGGGCAGCCAGGAGCCTCAGCTGTGGGAGACCGGCACCTCATCCCCTTCCCACCCCTGGACTCCTGGGCAGCCTATCCTTCCTTTCTGATTCCCGGCCCAAGGATTCCTGGGTTGCCCAGTGGAGGTGACCACGAAGCCCCCCGCCCTTCTGTTTGGGCCACTTCCGGAAGCGGGTGGAGCAAGGGGGTGGGCAGAGCAGCTCAGTGGCGACAACAGAGTTTGCCCAAACCTGGAAAGACAGGCTCATCTGCCCGAGTCTGGCTAATCCCCTCCTTTCACCCTGGCTTAATTCCTGTACCGTGGGAGGGGGGAGGAATTCCCCTCCGCCACCCATGCAGCCCCTCCTATCCCTACCTGAGTGCTGGCAGGACCCTGGGCACCCAAGGGAGCCCTCCTTTGACAATGGGGTACCAGATCACGGTGCCATGCCCCACTCTGCATCTCTCCTCTTGGTTTTGGCATCTAAGACGCCTGCATCCAGGGGCAGTGAGCCTGGCAGCTAAGGGGAGCTGATCATGTTGAGAAGGGTCCTTCTCACTTTGGGAGGGAAGACTGCATTCCTGGCCAGGTGTTCTAAAAGACTCTTTGTAAAGAACAGGAGAACACAACAAAATATTAGGGCAGAAAGGGACCTATGGCCAAGACAAGCCTTCTGCTGCAAAGATGGGGAAACTGAGGCCAGGGAGGGGAAAGGTCATGTTCATAGTCGCACAAGGACTCAGAGGCTGAGCTGGGACCTGGACCCGGTCCCTGGATGGACAGTCTCTTTTTTGCTACCCGGTGAGTGGTGGAAGGGGCTGGAAGGTAGTGGCGCAGGAACACGGCTGTGCTGGAGGGAAAGGGTGACCAGTCAAGGCCTACAATTTCCCTCTTGCTGGTGACCACCCTCCTGCAAGCCCCAGGCCCTGAGAAGTGGAGTGAAGGTGAGTCTGGGGGTGGAACACTCCCCTTCCTGAGGTGTAGATGATGCTGCCTGCGGGTGGGGACCTGGGTCTGCCCAGCTTTGCCCTTAATTCCCTGTGTGGCCTTGGGCAATTCATGGTCCCTCCCCCCTACCCCACCCCCGCCCCTTGACACCAGTCTCTCTGGCAGCAAAATTGGCGGTTCGGACCAGACCAGTGGTTGAGAACTTGTTTTAAGCTGCAGAATGATTGTCTAGGTGCCTGGTATAGAAAACAGACACAAGAGGGACAGAGCTGGGGAAGCTGGGGTTTGAAGAGGGGCCGACAGCAGGAGGGTGGAGGATTGGGGTCCTGGAGCCTCAGCTCCTCAGACACCAGGGGAGGGGACTCAGCCCTCCACGGCACCCGCTGGGGATTGCACCTGTAGGGAGGGGTGGGATGCTACGTCTTGGGCCACACCCCAAGGGAGGGAGTCCGGTACCACCCTCGACCCCTGAAACAGATGGAGAAAGACAGAGAAGTCAAGAGATAGAAAGACAGAGATAGACAGAGACAGAGACAGAGGCAGGGAGGCAGAGTGAAATAGAGCAAGACAGAGAAAAACAGAGAAAGGGAGGCCCCCAAAAGAGAAATATTCGAGAACAAAATGGAGAGAGAAGGAGAGGGAGAGAGGGGGAGGGGAGAAGAAGAGACACATGTTTCCACTCAAAGTTCTTTTTTGTTTAAAATAAAACCGACCCAACAATCTCTGCTGCTGACGGTTGGCTGGAACCCAGGCCCCAGGCAGAGTGTGCCCACGGGCCTCCTGGCCCCCTGCCTGGGAAACTCAAGTCATAGCTGCCTGGGGCTCTGCTCTCAGCCACCTCTGACACAGAGCCTCGTCCCCTGGCACCGCTCAGGCCTGAGGGGCCCAGGAGGGACCCCAGAGCAGGCGGGGCCCCTGAGGCTTCTCCCAGATACCCCCCAAGGGGGCTGCCCCTGCCAGAGCTTCGCGGTCATTCCGGGCTGGGAGCAGCCAACCACCGTGAGGCCTGGGTCCGAGGGCCAGGCGGGGCAGCGTGGCCAGGAGGAGGGACAGGGTCAGGCTCGGCGTTAACTTGGGGCCTGGTCAGAGGGGTCCCTGCAGCCCTGGGTCGAGGGCACCTGGCTGGGAGTGACCCGTGTGCCATGGGGACCATGGAGGGGATTATGCGAGGAAGAGCAGGCGGGCTGGGTCGGGGGCCAGGCTTGCTCAGAGCCCCTCCATCTCACACGCACATATTTTGCACTCAGACCCCAAATTGTGGTCTGGCCTAAGCCCCAGGGACCCAGGCAGGAGTGAAGCTAGTCTGAGAGCAGCTAGCGTTTGCAGGGCACCTAAGGGGCCCCAGAAACTGCTAAGCGCTGAATGCAGCATCTCATTTAAGCCTCACACACCATGAGGTTGGAGCCATTATAACGTCCGTCCACTTTACGGATCACGAAACCGAGGCCCAGAGGAGTGAACACGCTCACCCAAATCTCTTCATGAGTAAAATGTGGGATTTGAACCCGGATTTGCTCACCCACCACAGCCCCACACCCTGGGACAGTGGGGAGCTTCTGGGGTGTGAAGCCACTCCCTGGCATCCCAGGGCCCGTGGAGGGGGCACCCTCCACCCTCAGGCCCAGGCTCCTGTCCCTTCCGGAGCTGAGAGAGGCAGGTCTGAGAACAACTGATCCCTGGGGTTTTGTTCTTGGCACAAAGGCATCCGGACCCAGGCTTAGTGGTGAATGGCGAGGGGCCCGCAGCCCCTCCCGTGGGCAGGCCTGGCAGGCTCTGCTCCTGCCTGCTTCCCCACAGCCTGGGAGCCCTCAGCTTCCTATTCAGAACCCTGGCTCAGCCACCGACAGGAGTATCAAAGGCAGGCAGATCTGGGGGGATTAAAGGAGGCAGTGAGAGGCTGGGGGTGCTGGGGAGGAGCTGGGGACACTCACATGGGACTCCGTACTATGTGCTGGGCACCCCCTGATCTCACGTAGTCCTCATGGCCAGCGGCAGTGTAGGTAACGATGGGAATTGGAAGGCCAGAGAGGGAAGGGACTTGCCCAAGTTCACACAGCAAGTCGGAGGCAGAGCCAGGCTTCAAATCCAGGTGACCCAGCTCCCACGCAGGGCTTTTTTCATGAAACAAGTTTCCTCTGTGCTTAAGACACCCCTGTCCTGTGGCCTCTTCCAGAGGCAGAGAAAAGGGCAAAGGCAGGCAGAGAGAGGACACACCAGCTGGCAGAAGGGAGGAGAGAGGGGCTCTCCTAGGGGAAGCTTCCCCTCCTGAGCGCCTGAGGGGGGCGCTGGGGAACGAGGGCTGCAGTGCCGCCCGACTGGCCGAGGAGGGACAGGGGACCCCACGAGGCCGGAGTGCCAGGACGAGGGGAGATGAAAGCCCAGGGCTTCCCCACCCAGAGCCTCCTGTACCAGGTCTGCCCCGGCCAGTGTGAGGAGTGGGGCCTGGGGGTCCTCACTGACCTGGGACTCAGACTCACCTGGGAGAGAAGGGAGTGCGGGTCTCAACAGTGAGGGCTCTGGGTGGGTGTAGAGGATGAGGGGAGCAGTTGGACCCTGAGGTTCTGCCCTGCCGTGTGACGTCAGGGAGGTGAAAATCCCTCTCTGGGCCTCATTCTCCTTCTAGGGCCCCAGAGCCAGAAGACCTCCTCATTCTGTCATGGCGATGCCTGAGGGCCCCCTTCACTGAATCCTTCGGTGAGGCAGGCTTGTGCTAAGGCCTGGACCTGCGTTCTTTCATCCAATCCTCACAGCAGTTGCACCAGAATCATTTATCCCCCACTTGACAGATGAGAAAACTGAGGCTCAGAGAGGCCTTGTCCAAGGTCACACAGCTCATAAAGATGTCAGAGCCTCACGACCTCACTTTGGCCCCCGGTCTCAGATGCCAAGCTGTGGGCTGGGATCCCAGCAGGCTGGTCCCAGGGCCTGGACAGTTGTAAGGCCCTGCGCCTCTGTCTGAGGCCCCCTCCTCCCTCCCGGTGCCAAGGTGGCAGAGCAAGGTGCTGACCTGCCCCCAGTTGCAGGCACCCCCAGGAATGCCGCTGCATTCCTGTGGTGCGGGCGTGGCGGCCCGCGGCTCCGTTTGCCCCAGGCCTGTGCTGGTTGTTAAGCAAGTCCCAGCTCCAGGCGCTGAGTCAGCAGGCCGCGCAGCCCTGTCGCTCCCAGCAAACCCCCATCACCAGGAAGGTGGTGGCAGGAGGGGAGGAGGAAGCTCTGCTTCCCTTGCAGGGGGAGGGGGGTGGGGGGAGATGCCTTAGTGGCGGAAGTCGGGCTGAGTCCCGCGTGGGGAGCTAAGAGGTTCCCTGCAAAGGAGTTGGGTCAGTGGAGCACAGGGCCCAGAGTGAGGACTTCAGACCCGAGTGGGGGCATCGAGGCTTTCAGCATCGCCTTCCATATGCCGGGCGCCATGCTGGCTGCTTTGCCAGGTCTCTTATCTCCTCTAATAAAAGTGACTCACTATCTTGATCCTCCATGTTTCATATGGGGAAACTGAGGGGCAGCCAGGTCCTTAGTGAGCAAAGGGCAGGGCCAGGCCTGTGACTCAGAGCCTTGCTCACCGTGCAGGGTGGTCGGGAGGGACCCCCTGTTCCCCAGGCCTGGCCTCGTGCGCCTGGACCAGCCCCTCCCGCGCTGGGGCCTCAGTTTCCCGTCTCTGCTGGGATCAGCGAGGGTCTCTCCAAGCCCTGATGGGGAAGGGAAAGCAGGGGCCCGCCATGTCCTCCTCAGTGCTATCTGCTCTTGATTAGGGACAAGTCACTTCCGCTGGCTGGCCTCACCCTCCAGGCCAGCTTTGATCTCCTGGCGGTGCCTGCCTTCAGATTCCCTTTATCTTTATGGGCAATGCCCCTGGGCACCACCCTCACCCCCTCCACCCCCCACTGGCACCCAGAGGGCAGAGGGGGGCACACCCAGGAGAAACAAGAGTGGTGGTGGGAGGAGCCTGGGCCAAGACTGGGCCGGGACGTAGAAGCGTCTCGGACGTTGGCCTCACAGTGCTAGCTCTGCTCCCCGCCGGGTCTCCCTTGGAACGGAACCGGCGGGTTGTGGGCAATGGGAGACAGGATGGGACAGACGGTGGGGCACGTGGGGGTCGGGGTCAGGAGGCCAGGAGTTTCGATGGCTGGTTTTGGTGGTGTTTGATAAGAGAAGGAAGGGGTGGTCAAAGTCCGTGGGAGCCGGGGTGGGGGCAGGAGACGTGGTGGGGTGGGAGAGGGGCAGTGGGTCTGATTCCCAGCCTGCCTGCCAATTTATGCCCCACTGCCCGAGGCCTCAACCTGGGTCTGAGGACCTGCTGCCCCCTGCCCTGCCTCCCCTCTCAGGCTTGGGGGGAGGGGACTCGAACAGATGGCAATGATTTGGGGGCCCAGGGCTGAAAGAGGCCGTGTCTGTGGGGCCTCCTCTGACATGTGCGCCCTGAGCTGATGGGCTGGGCTGGGGGGTCCCTGTCTGATGGGGGAAGGCTTGGCCCCTGCCCTGGGAATATCTCTCCTCCAATGAAAGAGACACAGCTCCTGCCCTCAGGGAGCTCCTCATCTTGGGAGAGGGCACACAGGCCGTTCCTGGAAAAGCATCCCGCCAACTGCTGGAGGACCTATTGTGCCCTTCCCCTGGGGGATTCACAGTCTGAGGGCAGAGGGAGGCAGGCGGGCACGGCTGCGAACGAGCAGGCCTGCTTGGAGTCCAACCCCTTCACCTGCTGGGCCTGGTCAGGCCAATTTGGAGGCGAGGAAGACAGGGCAGGGCCCAGAGACACCCCCACCCGCACCAGGGATCAGCCTGAGGTCAGGCCCAGGCTGGGGAAGCGGGGGGGGGGGGGGGGGGGTCTCTGCCAGACTGGCCCCGGGGCACAGGTTCGGGCTGTGACATGAGGTGGATCCGCTGTGCAAAACAGTTATTACCGCTGCTCCTCTAGGCCCCGGCGAGACAGGGAGGCTCTGTTACAGGGATGGAGCTGCAGGCAGCCCTCCCTCCTCATCCCACCCCACCCTGCCCACTGCACGCGGGCACACACACACACACCCGGGCACAGACACGCACATCTGTGCGCACACGCAGCCAGACATGCTAGTTGTATGATTTTGAGCAAGTCCTTTCACCTCCCTGAGCCTCAGTTTCTTCAGCTGTGAAATGCGGATCGTAACAGCTCACATGCCTGGCACCTCCCTCCCCCACCCGTTCCCTTACTCTGGGACACGCAGACGTGGGCACATACGCGTCCTTACACACTCACATGGGCACCCACATGAGCCCACACGGCCCTGCTCAGAACCCCCCCAACTCACATGCAATGTGCCCACACACCCTTGCTTGTGAACCTTCACACAAGTGCACGCACAAGTACATGCAGTTGGGGGACTGCGGCAGGGTCTCCAGGACCGCAGAGGGAACCCTCATCCCCCACCAGCAGCATTCTGTCTCTGGGGTGGACCCCTAAGTCAGCCATGCCCCAGGCAGGGTGCCCAGGCTCAGTGCCCCCTGCTCTCTCTCCTGGGTTAATGCCCGTTTGGCCAGGGGGGGTTGTGTGTGAGAGACACATAGATCTGGCTTCAAATGTCAACTGCCCCAAACCTTGGCTTCCTCGTCTGTAAAGTGGGGAAGTGCAAATAGTCATTGAGAGACCACGGGGCGGGAGGTGCATGACATGAGATGATCTATACCAAGTGTGACATGTGTAAAGTGCCCAGGATACAGCAGATGCTCAATAAACCCTGGCTGGGTTGACTTGGGGCAGCAGCACCTACGTGGCATGTGGAAGAGAACAGATATGATCAGGTGTGATCCACAAGCCTGTTATGTTCCAGGCTTTGAGCTGGGCACTGGGGCCTCAGATTTAAAACAAAGCAAAACCAAACCAAACCTTGTTCCCTTCCTTCCCTCAAGGTGCTCACCCAATACTGCGGATGACGGACGACGTGTCAACGGTCAGTTCCAAGTCAGTATGAGGTGTGCTGGGAGACAAACACAGAGGCAGCAGGGTGTGAGGGGAAAGAGTAGGGGTGCCACTTTTCAGGGGGTGATCTTAGTCAAGTGATTGTCCCTCTTTGAACTCAGTTTACCCACTCATAAAATGGGCGTGAAAATAACCGGCTCACTGTTGGTTACGTGCTGGGCATGAAGCAGAGGGGATGATAATTCTGGGGTGATTACTACCTGGGAGGCGGCCCCTGGGCCCCTTTCTTCCCTTCCAAGCCTGTGCTGGGGAAGGGTCTGGGGGTCTCGGATGAGGCTGTCTGTTTCCATGGTGGAGCCTGCACTTCCCTCACCAGGAACCCAGTCCTGTGGAGCCCAGATCTCAGGGCACGGGGAGGGGCTGGGACAGACCCCTGGGACGTGCTTGGCCATGGACAGACATAGTCAACCAACTCAGCCACTGGGGTCTGCACATTTCTCGTGACCACAGACCTGGGGAAGTGGCAGAGGCGTACTGGACCTTAGGAGCACTTGGTCTAATGGGAGAGGCAGGAACCCCCCCTTTACCCTCCCTCCCCCCAACACCCAGTCAGAGGGGGGGAGGCAGTATACCAAGTCACCCTCATGATGACCTAAGTCTCTTCGGAATGTCGAAGCTGGGGGGGTCCTTCGAACCTCTGTCGAATCTCCAGGGGCTTGGCCTGAAGAGACCCACTCAGGATCACAGGGGCGGGACTCACGTGGGGCACGACTCACGTGGGGCACGTGTGGAGAGTGGGTGTGTCTCATAGGCACCGGGACAAACCGGAGCCTGCGTGCCCGCTGAAGACCTTCGATGTCAAGATTTTCCAGGCAGCCCTCCAGACCCACCCCCCCAGACAAGCCTGTGATCTAGTTCCTGCCCTTGGCTGGTCAGCTGCTGAACCCCATCCCACCTTCCCTTTTTACAGATGGGGAAACTGAGGCCAGAACCAGGAGGGAGTTTTCCAGCGGTGAGACCCGGAGCAGCCCTCTGCCAGCCTTAGTTTTCTCCTTCGCCTCAGGCACAGGGCTGGTGTGAGGACAAAAGGAAACGGATGTGCAGCTCTAACCTAGTGCCTGGCACAGAGATAAAATTTCAGCGAATCTCGCTGTGATTTATTACTAATTATTATCGTTGTGAAGCACCAGTGAGGCCCTAGGCTACTTTTAAAGGCTGGGGTGATGAGGCTTGGGGAGGAGGAGCGCCTGGGACGCGAAGGCAAGAACAAGCAAAGCTCGCACCGCACCGGAGCGCGTGGGCCCGGATGCCCCGTCCCCTGTCGCCGTCCCCAGGGCCGCCCTGGTTTCCATGGCGACGGGGGCCGCCCCTCCCGGGCCCCCGACCCCTTTACGAGGCGCAGAGGCGGTTCCTCGCAGCGGGGAATGGGCTCGGGCCGGCAGTAAAGCGCACGCGGCAACCCTCAAAGGCTGCACCTGCGGGGCTGGCAGCCCGGGCGGGCGGGGTGCGAGACGGGCGCGGGGGTGGGGGATGCTGGGCCGCACCGCCCCCCGCCCCACCCCAGCTCCCTGCCCCGGGCCCCTTAATTCACTGCCTCGCTCCCGGGCAGGTGGGCGCCGGCCCCTCAGGGAACCGGAGTCCAACCCCCGCCCCCCTCGGCCCCCGGCTATTGTCTCGCTCAGCCTTCCCTCTCTCCGGCCTCCTCTCCGGCTCTCTCCTCTCCACGTGGCCCGGGCTCCTTCCGGGCTTTTCCGGGCTCTCCCGCAGCTCCCACCTCTGTCTCAGCGCGTCTCTGTCTCTCGGAAGCTGGAGAGGAAGGGGAGTGTCCTCGGATGGAGATGGATGGGTGGCCCCAGTCTGGGACGGCAGGGATGGCGGGTGCCTGGGCCCCCAATCTTGGGGGCACTGGTCAGGTACCTCTTAAGGAATCAAGAGATAAGAATAGAGGTTGGATTTTTTTTCGTATTATGTACTTATTTTTGAATAGGTCACTGATGCATATGGTGAAATTGTCAACTGCAACAGGAAGAATACACAGTAAAATAGCCCCCCCCCAGGTCCCCACCAAGGTTCCCAGTTTCCACACACACTACACACACACACACACACACACACACACACACACACACACACACACACACACACACACACACACACACGCTTCTCAAGGCAGGGCTGTGTCCAAATCTCTGGTCCCCTCATGCTCAGCACAGGATTCGACACAATGCGTGTCAGAGGTCACAGAGCTATCTACTGATGTGAGCATGTGTGTGTCCGTACACACACACACACACCCTACCTAGGGCTTGCTGGGAGCACCTCAGGGGGTCCAACCAGGGAATATGTGAGTGGTGGCAAGTTTGGACAACTGGCTGGGGCATGATGGATGGGATGGCAGACAGATGGATGGATGGATGGGCTGGTGGAAAGATAGACACACAGGAGCTGCCAGGAGGTGACTACCTGGCTGGGAAGGGCTGTCTGGGAAGTGATGGATGGGACACAGAGAGGGCTGTGAGGGGCTGGGTCCATTGGGGAATGAAGGAAGGAAGTAAGGATGGATAGAGGGACAGACAGACTGACAGATGAGGGAGACAGATGAGGAGTGGGGGAGGGGTGGGTGGGGGGTGGACGAGTGATGAGAGACCCTGCTGAGCGAGGGGACAGGGTCTTGCTGGGGAGGTTGTTCCAGAGATGATGCCTAGGACTGGGTGAGGATGGATGCTCACTGCTGGGCTGGCTACAGACAGGTGGACAGACAGATGGACTCGTGGATGGATGGGTAGATGGATGGGGAAGATAGCTGAGGAGTGACCAAGGCCCTGCTGGGACTGGTTGATGGAGACGGCTAGACAGATGGAGGGAGACAGGACAGGAAGCAGGGGCAAGGGTGGGGTGGGTTAGGAGCTCCTGTCTTGTCCCAAGGTTGTCCCTACCGAGTCCCCTAGACATGCGTGCCTGGACGTGTGTGTGTGTGTGTGTGTGTGTGTGTGTGTGTTCAGACATATGCAGTATTGGGGCCATGGCTGTGTTCACAGTACTTCTCAGTGTGTGTGTAGACTTGTGAGCACACAGGCCTGGTGATGGGCATGAGAATAGAGGCCTGGAGTGTGAGGTCCCTGCCCTTCCCTCAGGGGCTAGTAGGGTCCTGCTGGGTTTATCCAGGGCATGGTGGGAAGGGGACCTAGGGCAGGGTTCCTGGTGAATGAAGCCTTGTGTGCTTGTCAGTGGTGTCAGGGCGGAAAGGGGCTTGGGGTCAGACTAGGAGGTTTTCAGAAAGCAAACAGAGCAGCTTTCCTACCCTTCCTCCCTTCCTCCTCTGAGCCTCCACCAGGCCTGAGGCCAAACAGACAGGACTCAGGCAGGCGGGTGGTGCCTGGCAGGTACTGTGCACCTGGGCCCCCAAATACAGTGTCAGCAATAAAAATGATCACTGCTGACATTTGCGGAGGACTTGCCATGTGCCAGGCATTGTGCCGAGAGAGTTGTTTATACTTTCACGGCTCCCCCACAAGGTGGGTATTGTATTATTTTTATCTCCAGTTGACCAAGGAGAAAACAGAAGCTTGAGAGGTGATGCTCCTCACAGGAGATGGTGGCTGTGGAAAGCCAGAAGTGTACCCTCAGCCCCTTGCCAGCCACGGCCGGATCCGCCTCGCCACATCTGCACAGGGGACTCTGGTTGGCAGGGGGACCCTCAGAACACAGAGCAGGGAGCAGGGACAGGAGTGACCTCCGGACCCTTGGTTAGCACTGGGGGCCACGGAGCCCGACGGGCTTGGATTCGGATCCTGCCTTTGTGACTTGAGCAGGTCACTTCATCTGTCTAAGCCTCAATTTCCTTGTCTGTGAAATGGGGAACATGCCGCTCACAGGAGCTGTTGTGAGGGTGAAATAAGATAATGTAGGAACAGCACCTGGCAGGTCTGAGCACCCCAGGGCCACAGCAGAGGATCCTGGAACTCAGGTAAATCCACTGGGGCCCCTGGTCACACACCCCACCTTCTGCAGTAGCAGGAACCCCCCATTCGTCCTGTCTCTGGAATGCGTCCTGGGCCTCTGGGTGTGGCTGAGCACCAGGTGGTAGCCTGGGCCATCTTCTCTAAGTGGGGGAGCCACTGTTTCCCCCCCAAGGTACCCACGAGGAAAGTGAGGGAAAGAGAACAGAAACAGCTAGCCCAGGTCACACTGTGCTGTGAAGCTGCTACACTGTGGGCTCCTTCATTCCACAAAGCTCCAGGCCGGGCTGCCGGGGCAGGTACACCATGAAGAAGGCAGGCAGCAGCCCGGCCCTCTGGGAGCTGACACACTAATGGAGGTGGGTGGGGGAGGGGGACAGACAATAGTCAAATAAACAATAATATGTAGAGCATGGCAGCGGGTGGTAAGTGAGATGGAGAAAAACAGCAAGGAAGGGAAGTAGGGAGTCCAGGGGTGGGGCCCGTGTTGCTGTTTTATTTTAAATAGAGCGGTCAGCTAAAGGAGGTGAGGGAGCCGGCCCTGAAAACTGAGTGGGGGGAGGGAGTGATCCAGGCAGAGGGAGAAGTAGGTGCAAAAGCCCTGAGGCAGGGCTGCCCTATTCCTGTATCCAGATTCACTGATGCCAAAGGTCTTGCTGAGGCACCTTCCCTGCAGCTGATAGCCTTTGAAGGTCAAGGGAAGTGATTAGTGGGACTTCCCTGGTGGTCCAGTGGTTAGGACTCCGCGCTTCCACTGCAGGGGACACGGGCTCCATCCCAGGTTGGGGAACTAAGATCCCACATGCCTCTTGCGCCGCCCCCCACCCCCGCCAGAAAAAGAGAGAAGCGATGACACCGAGCTAGGACTCAGAAGGCCAGGTCTGTAGTCTTCACGCAGTCTCTGTGACCTCCAGCAAGTTCTTTCCCCTCTGTGGCCTCAGTTTCCTCCTTTGTAAAATACAGAGATTGGACTTGATCTCCTAAGACTCCCTTTCAGTGGCCATGCTGTGACTCGGTCAGGGGAGGCGGGGTGGTCCCAGCAAGGGCTTTGCCCCCTCAGGCTCCTGACCTTGAGCAAGTGACTCTGACTTCTCTGAAACTCAGTGTTCTCTGTAGATGGGGGTAGAATCCCTGCTTCTCGGGGTGCTTGTGTGTATATATGAGGTGGTGCTACAAAGCTCTCAGATCAGGGCCTGGCACATAATCGGGGCTCAACAAATGGGCTCTGCTTTTACTTAGATTTTTTAATAGTTTATTTTTCTTAATATTCATTTGTTTATTTATTTGGCTGCCCCGGGTCTTAGTTGCAGCACGCGGGATCTTCGTTGCCATGTGCGGGCTCTTAGTTGCGGCACGTAGGATCCAGTTCCCTGACCAGGGATCGAACCCAGGCCCCCGGGCCCCCTGCATTGGGAGCGTGGAGTCTTAACCCAAGTCCCTACTTTGATTTTTTTAAACACCTGGTTAAGGACTGGCACTCAGAGAAGGGAGAAAGGCCAGTGGTCCGGGGATCAGAGAAGGCTTCTGGGGTGGGGGGTAGGGGGGTCTAAGCTCAGTTTGGAAGGGGAAGAGGATGTGGCCAGATGGGGAAGAGAAGGCCAAGAGGAATGGGGGGTGTCGTCCGGGAGCCAAGCACAGGAGGAAGGGGGCTCTGAATCCAGGTGCAAAGCAGGCAGAAGATGGGCACCCAAGCGACACTGATCAGGGACACACCTCACTCCCGCCCCTCCTCCCAACTGAGGCCCCACCCCACCCAGAGGCTCTGTCCCTTATCCAGGCCCCACAGGCAGGATTTTCAGGGAACCCACTTCAAAGGATCCCAGGAAGCTTGAGCAAGTCCCAAAGGAAGCGGCACAGCCTCTGACCCAACTCTGGGGATGGGGGAAGCCCTACAATTATGGGAGGCCTTCCTCCCACACTGCCCCTGTCCAAATGAGGGAGCCCACATTTAAGTTCCCCTCCCCTGACCGTCTCACTGGGGAAGGGGAGCTCAGTAACACTTCTGCTCAGGCAAGTTCACTCCAAAAACCTTGCCTGAAAAGCTGAACTTCAAGTCCCACTGTGTGGTTGCAACTGGGGAGTGTGTTCCTTTGAGAAAGATGGAGTCCTAGAACCTGCGTGGTACTAGGTACATTTACTGAGCACCTACTGTATGCCAGTCTCCATGGGGCATGGCAGGATGGAATAAAACTGGGCTTCTATCCCTCAAGGAGCCCCCTGCTTAAAGGGGAGGGAAGGTGAGGAAGTAATTATAACACAGTGTGAGAGCTGAGGTCTGTTCCAGGGTGAGATGACTTATTTGCCTAGGAGTGCCCAGCTGGCTTTTCGAAGTGACTTTGGATTGTAAAGGTAACAGTAGCTAAAATGTAACGCTCACTCACCCTGTGCCAGACACTGTGCTAAGGGTTTAACATATAATCTCGTTTAATCCCAGCAGCAGTCCTGGAGGGTGGAAACCATTATTATCATGCCCATTTTACAGACGTGGCAGTTGAGATGATAAGGCTTGCCCAAGGCCACACAGGTGGTTAAATGGCAGAGTCCAGGTCTACTGGACCCATCACTCATTCATTCATTCATTCACCCACCAGATCTCTCTCGGCACATGCTGTAGGCCAGGTGCCCGCCTCCATTTGGGGGCTCCAGTGTCTCTTCTGTGTTGCTCCAAGGTAAGCCTTGAAGAAGGAATAGGAGTTGCTGAGGTGGAAAGGGCATCCAGGGAGAGGGTATAGCTTGGACAACGGGATGCAGGCATGAAAATACATGGTGTGTTCAAAGGAACACAGCTAGTCTGGACTCTGGACTGAAACACACTTAACTTTTTAGTTCTACCTCTGCCATGTCCTGGCTGTATGACTCTAGGCAAGCAAGTTCTCTCTGAGTCTCACTTTCTTCACCTGCAAAAATGGGGACCATATTAATCCTTCCGGGGCTTCTGGGAGGATGAGATGAATTTGCATAGGTAAAGGTGGCTTGGCGCATAGTAGGCCTTCAAGAAAATGAATTGAAAGAATGGAGAGAACTGATTTAGAGGGTCACCATCAATTGTGAGCACCTCTTGAGTGACTCCTTGTACGGGGCACCGTTCTAGCTGATGCCAGGATTGCAAAGGGGTGTTGGATTTGTTCCTTGCCGCAGGGAGCTTACGGTCTAGTTGAGAGACAGTTCAGAGGCTCCGAAGACAAGAAAGAGTTGAGCTGGCTGAGGCCAGGGTCCTGGAGGGCATGTGGTACAGGGGCTCCAGAGGCTCAAGGGAGGGCCTGATCCCTGGGGACCTCACTGCGGAGGTACTCATTGGACTGCCCTTGAAGACTCCAGCAGGGCATAAGTCCAGGCATCTGGGCTGGGGCGGCGCTTTGGGTTCTGTGGAATTCAGTGTTTTGAGAGGCAGTGGAAAGAGGTACCTGGGAGGGGGTGTGCCGCATTCAGGCTGCCTGGGCTAGAACGCTAGTTGTTTTCCAGCTTTTACAAGCAAGTCTGATCCTCTGCAACAGGGCACAGTAACAGTGCTCACCTCCTGGGTGAAACTACTGTTTCAGTGTTTATCTTTGTCATCTGGTTGCCACCAGCCCCTAGCCAAGTCCTAGCAAAGGGTGGGCATCTGAGCAGGCTGGTGGGCTGGAGGTGGGGATTAGGAGGTGAGGTCCGTGCAACACACACACACACACACACACACACACACACACACACACACACACACACACACACACACACACACACACTCTCTCAGGCTCCACCTGCCTGTACCAGAAGGCTTACTTGCTGCTCAGGCCCCGAGGGCTCTTTGGGGCCTTTATGGGGTAATTCCATCTCCAGTAGGGTTTATTATGTCACTATAAATACCACTTTTCTGTGCCGCTTTATAAGACGCACTGACTCACCGAAGATCTTTCCTTCTCAGCATCCAGTCACCCAGAGTGGGAGGGACTCAGGGTGAGACAGGAAGAGAGGGAAGGGCGTTGTCACCAGGTGAGTGACTAAAGACCAAGGAGCTGCCCCCACTCCACGCCCTGCTGCCCTCTCACACCACGCTTCCCACACGCCTCTGCTCATGTCCTGTGTCATAGATGAGCCACACTTAGCTCTGGGCTCTCAGCCCGCAGCTGGGCACATCCTGCAGGCACTCAGCCCACAGCCAACAGGGCCTGCCTGCACCCCAGCATGTGGGTTCAACCTTGCGGGGCCACACATGCAAACCCACACATGCAAACCCACACATGCCACACAACGACTTTCACATGACGTCGAACTTGCCAACACCTTCATTCACTCATCAGTTCATACATTCAGCAAAGGTTTGCTGAATACCCACTATGTGTCAGATGCTGCCTGTTTTCCACAAACATCCCTGCCCTCTTGGATCGCGTCTTCTAGTGACGCGTCCAACATTCAGAGCCTGCAGTGGTATGTAACACACATGTACAAAGTCTTACATACAACATACAGGAAATCTTACGCTCACCACACAATGTCCATAGCCCAGAGGGTCCAACACAAAATGCAAAACACTTATCCATACCATGTACTACACACACACACACACACACACACACACACACACACACACACACACACACACACACACCACTCACCGGCCATGCGCAGCGCCCTGTGCACACCGCCCGCCCCACCCGCTACAGATGCTGCTTCCTCTGGCCGCACCACGTGTGACCATAATAACAGCTGAGGTTTAACAAGCGCGTTCCGTCATCCTGGCTTCTGCAGTTAACATGCATGCTCGTATTTGATCTTCACAGTAACCCTCTGAAGTAGGTTTATACATCTTCCAGATGAGCAAACCGAGCCTCCAAGAAGTGAAATGTCCAAAAACTCATAGGCTGACTCTACAGCCTACAGTCTTGACCACTGCCAAGTACGGCACACTCACAGTCACACACAGATCCTCTCATGTCCACACATGCTCACACACACACACACACACGTGCACACACTCAATCTCATGGACACTTGCACACTCACACACTCAGAAGACCAAGGCTCTCCTCCCATCATCTTGGTCAAAGGCTTTAATTATACTATCCCAACACCTGTAATTAACCCTCCCACCCCCTTCCAAGGGAGATGTCTGGACCCGCTTCCCAAGGGCTGGCGCCAAGGCCGAGGGGCCAAGATGTCCACATCTGGCAGGGAGGACCTGGGTACCAGAGTAAGTCAGTGTGGCTGTCTGGTGAGCAGGTCCAGGAGAGTCAGGAAGAGGATGGGGTGAAAGAGAAGGAGGTGGGCAGAGGGGGTTGTAGCCTCCCAGGAAGCCAGGCTTGCTACAGCTGCTCCTCCTGGACTGGACTGGCCAAATGGCGATTGGGCAACAGGCAACCGTGGGTGGCCAGGCAGGCAGGAGAGAGAACATTTCCCGTTTGTTTCACTAGCACCAGCCACTTCTGTCAGGAGGGGAGATGAGCTCATGTCTGAGGAACCGTTGGGGAGAGGCCCCTTGAAGGGGCAGGTGGGAAGCAGGTGTCCTGTCCTCCAAAGTGTCAAAACAGACCAACTGCTTCTGCCATGCCAGGGTTGGGGCATAGGGGTGCTCTACCCAGCAGCCTCTTGCCCAACCTTTCTCAATATGGGCAGTGGTTAAAGCAGAGACTACCCAGATTCAAATCCTGGCTCTACTACCTTTGAGCTGTGCAACCTTTGCGCATATTGTTTAAGCTGTTGCAGCCTCGGTTTACTCGTCTGTAAAATGGGGATAATGACATCTACCTCCCAGATGAGAATTAAAGGAGATCATGCATGTCTGGCTCATTTTTAGATGAGGATGCTCTCAGATTACTGTATTCTTAGAGGCCCCTGAGCAGAGAAGCTCTCCCTGACCTCCGACAGTTTGGTGCCCAGTTTAGAAATCCCAGGAAGAGGGGCATCTGGGTCTATTTTGGAGCTCTCTTTCCAGGCAAGCTGCTAAGCAGGCAACTGCTTCTTGACCCTCCAGGCCATTTCAGTTCAGGCCACCGGGCCAACGTTTAGCTCGGTCCCAGAGGGCAAAGGGTGAGCGTGGGGGATGGCTCCGCGCAAAACCATCCCCACGTCTGGGCCGAGGATCCCCGGCTCAGAGATCCTCGAGGACTAGCCCTGGTTGCACTGGCGCTTGGAGGCGCTCAAACTTGGAAGGACCTGGGGGGCGCCAGCGAGTCCAGCGGGCCCAAAGAGCCCCTCCAACCCCCTCGGGACTTCCCCTCCCTTCTCGCTGGGTGCCAGCCCGGCCCCTTTAAAGACATTCCTGAGGGCGTGGCTTCGCTGACGTCAGCGCGGGACATGAATGAACAGGAGCCGGTTCTCACTCAACTTCCATTAAGCACTCGGGGCAGAAGTTACGCGCAGGCGGCAGGAGGGAGCCGGACATCAAGGCCTGCGCGCGGGCGTGCGGGAGCCGGGCACGGAGAACGGGGCTGAGAGCAAGGAGCGCGACATGGAGCGTCTGGCACCCCGCGCCTGCCTCGCCCTGCTGTGGGGCTGCCTGCTGGCCGCGGCTGCCGCGGCGCAGGGCAAGGAAGGTGAGTGTGCGCTCCGACGGCCACCCGGCCCGACCCAGCCGCGGCGGCCGGACCCCCGGACCCCCGCTCCTCCCAGAGCCAGGCGCGCCTGGACGCGCGCAACTTTGGAAACTGACCTGGCGCCGCCCAGTCCCGGAGTGCTGAGGTCTGGAGGACTTGCTGGCTGCGATCGGGACGAATTTGGGACTCCCCCACCCGGGGCTATAGGGGCTCCGGGGACTAAGAGGTTGGGGCCTGGGCGCGCGGGGTTCAGAGGCCGCAGAGAAGGGGACCCGGAACTCTACTCAATGTTCTGTGATGACCTAAATGGAAGGAAATATAAAAAAGAGGGTATATATGAACCTATAACCGATTCACTTTGCTGTACAGCAGAAACTAACACATTGTAAAGCAACTATACTCCAATAAGAATTTTAAAAAAGAAAGAAAGAAAGAAAAGGGGGACTCAGGGCGGCCACACGGTTGCAGCCAGGGTGGCGGTTTCAGGAACGCGTCCCGGCGGGGGTTCGGGGTCCCTTGGAGAATGGGCTACCTGGGGGCCTTTCCGCCGGCTCAGCTTCACGGTGAATTCGCTAACCTGCTTGCGCCGATTTTGTGGAGAAGGCGTTTCTGTGGAGGCCCCTCATTTTGGGTGGGGTCTCTTCGACAGGCGAGGAGACAGACCCCTGCAGAAGCCCCAGCTCCCTGAGATTTTCTCCACGCCCCCTTATGCCTCCAGTCGGGGAGGAGAGCTTGCGGGGAGCTTCGGGCCAATCTGCCCACGCACAGCCTTCCCTCCTTCCCTCCCCGCACTCCCAGGCTCGGGGGGCAAGGCTCGGGCCGCGAGAGCGGACAGGAAGTCCCAAAGTCGAGCGTTCTGAGCAAGGGGTGACTCAGAACGAGGAAATGCGGCAGGTGGGGGCGCGGCCGACCAAGGTGTGGAGCCGTCACCCCAGGGTCACCAGGGAGTCCGAGCGCCCGGGGGTGGGGGACTGCATCACCCAACCCCGCCCCAGCGCTCCCGCTGCCGCACTGCGCGAGGGGCCGCGGACTTTGCCCTGGGCGGGGCGGGTGGTGGATGGGGACGTTGCCCTTCGGCTAGGGTCGCAGAGAGGATGGGGGCTCTTGCCCTTTGCCGAGGACCTTCCTGTCCATCCAGCCGAGGCCGGTTTCAGTTTCCGACTGAGAACGAGTTTTGCCCGCTCGCCGGGGCCGAGGGAGGTTTCCGCAGGCTCCACCAGGGGGAAGTGCGGAGGAAGCCCTGGCCCGGTGAGAAGTTTCCTTGAGCCTTGCCTTCCTTTTCCGCCTCCCAAACTGGGGTTGGAGGTTTTGCTGTTCCAAGTTCGGTGGCAAAGAGGCCAGAGCTGGAACTCTTGGAGGGTGGAGGCGGGGGTGGCATCCTGTCCCCGTCCCTGAATCACTCAGGGTTTCTTGTCCCAATGTGCTGGAGGAGTGGGTGGCAGGGATTTCTGTGATCCTCAATACCCGCCCCCCCCTCAGCTTTTTGTCCTCCCCCTTCCTGGGGGATTGCGGTTGGAGAGAAGGGGAGAGACAGCTGGATTCACTACAGGCCTTTCTTGAAGGCTGCCCATGGGGGGTGGGGGGATTAGGCAGGAGGGATGCTACTGGGCGATTGTTGTGCTGCAGCCTTGTCCTTGTGCCCCTCTGCCGAGCCCTCCCCAGCCTGGAAGACTAGTGCCCCCCCCCCATGGAACGGGGGGAGGAAAAGGACAGGGGAACATTCTTCCCTAGGCTTCAAGAGTCCCTGTGAAGGACTCCCTAAGGAGGTGTGCCTGTAGTGGGGGGGTGGGGGAGTGATGGCCCAGCTGCCGGCATTCTGGCTGGATCTGCCTGGGGCTGGGTTGGGGGTGCAGAGACGCGAGTCCCTTCAACCCTTCAAGCGAAGCTGCTCTTCGCTTCCCTTCTCCTTCCCCGTGAGTGGAGGAGCCAGGCTGCCTTGGGAGACCCAGATGGAGCCTGTTAAATTCTCAACAGCCACTGAGTCTGTCCTCCTTTTACAAATGGGGAAACAGGGAGGCCCAAGCCCTCCCTCACTAGGGCCCTCTGTATAGGGAGGGTTAGGTCTGAGCATGTGGCTTCTTGGGCTGCCGGAGCCCAGGGCCCCCGCACCTGGGTGTGTGCTGGGTTTTTCTGAGAAGGGAGAAGAGCTGGGCAGGGGTGCAGGGCTTGCTGACTTGAGGTGCAGCTGGGAGGTGGGCTGGAGAGCGCTCAGGAGGCCTGGAAAGTCCTCGGCTTCTGGATTCCCTACGAGCCCAATGTGCTCTCTGTCCCCTTCCCTTTTTCTTCTTCATTCTTCCCCCTCCCCGCCCCCCAGTCCCCTGCCTCCCTGCTTCTTTAGCAATTAGCTGGTCTCGGTTCAGGAGCGATGGGGGGAGCAGGGAGGTGACACTAGGGGAGTGGGTGGTCGTACTGCCTTTGAGTAAAGGGCCCTAAAACAATATGGACCCAGAAGGATGACATTTATGATGGAACTTCAGACTGAGAAGGAGGTTTTCCTGGGGGTGGGAGGAGGGACGGGGGGCTCCTGGATGAGCCCTGCTTAGCCCAGGCTTCTCAGTGAAGCCTTCGGGGGCCAGCCGAGGGGCTGTTGGCCCCTGCCCCTTCCAGGAGCCTCAGACCCTGGAGGCCGCTCGCTCGGGGAGAGGCCGCACCCGTGCGGCAGGGTGGAGGGACCGGGGCTGGGCGCCTGTTCCTGGTGATTGGTTCTAGGGAATTTCCCCGGGAGGGGGGCTCCTTCCTGTGTGAAGGCTTCTTTTCTTCTCTGATGAGCCCTGTGATATTTCTAGAGCCAGGCCTGGGTCTGGAAGGGGAGCGAGCTCTGGCAGGGGTGGTGGGGGTCCCTCCGTGCCAGGTTAACCCTTCAGAGCCTAGGAGCCATGAGCCCCCTTCCCCAGGGGCGCAGACTGCAGCTTCCCACGCCTCTAAGGAAGGGGGGCGTGCAGGACCTTGAGGGACACTCACCTTTGTCCGCCCTACACACCCAGCTGGACCCCCAGATTCCTTCCTGTGTAGCCAGGACATTCCATTTGCTAGTGGGGTTAGTGAGTTTTCCAAGCCTGAGCCTTGGGCATGTCCGAACAAATCCCTGCCCCTACCCACCCCCCAGCCACCCTCCCCTGTCCCCTCAGCCTTGGGGCCGGTGCCACATCGGATTTCCTCTCCCTGTCTGGGCTGTGAGGCCCTTCCTAGAGAGACTTGGCCCGGGTCAGCAGCGGTCAGGTGGCAGTGCTTCATCCCTAGGCCTGGGGGCCTCCAGCCCAGGCGAGCAGGGCAGTCTGTCCTCAGGAAAGGGTTTCTCAGACTCTCCTCAGGCCCCTCTCCCCCTCCCTCCCCATCTCTCTAAATCAGGCCCATCTCCGCCTGCCTGGGATTGCACCCTTAGAGTCATTCTTCCAGGCCCAGGCCTTGAGGAATGCACCTTCTGAGGCCATATTCCTCATGCTCCAGACTCCAAAGGAAGTAAGCACTTGTCCCTTACCCCCTCCACCTTAGGGTTTTGCTCTTGGAATCCAGGGACCTTGTATAGGGTCCACGCCTCAGTTTCTCCAATCTCATTATCCACCAGGGAGGGTAGCCTCTATTGGCAGCTACCTGGACCTTACTTGGAAATGGAGGAGGGGGCCATACTGGGGTCTTGGGTCTTGGCTGTAGCCCCTGAGCCTGGCAGAGCCCGGGGTGGACCAGTGGGAGGTGCCCAAGCGGGGGTGGGGCTGGATCTAGGGAAGCCCCTGGCAATGTGTCCTTCCCTCGGGCTCTAGATGCCTCCCTGGGGATAGTGTGGTCCTGGCACCTGGTCCCTCTGGGTCTGGAAGTCCTCTTTAAGGGTTTCCATCCCTGGTCCCCTAGGCACCCCTGGCAGGGCAGTGGCCAGGGTGTGAGGGACGGGGGCAGCGGGAGCGATTTTCCCAGGGAGGGGACCTCGCCAGCTGTGTGTATCTTTGGGTCTCTCCTAAAAGCCCCTGTGGGTTCAGGGCTTTATCCTGCCTGCTCTGTGGCTTTTGTGGTGGGAAGATCGGTTTCCAGACCCCCCCACCAATCCTGCTCCCCTCCCTGGAGCTGTTCCCACCTGTGAACAGCTCTCTCCTCTTGGAGGGCCATGAGACATGTGTGTACATACGTGTGCTGCATAGGCATGTGCTACGTGGCCTGGGTGGGGCTGAGGGTGTTTTGTGCTGTGTGTGTATGGAGGGGACGTGGCAGGAGCGGACAAGAGTGCCTCCAAGGCCCACGTGCATGTGAAGTGCTGCGGAGGGGCCCTGTTTCAGGAAGCAGATGGGGCAGCGTGGTGTCACTTAATAGCCCTGCTCGCCCCAGCTCTCTACCCAGCTGTTGTTCCCCTGCTGGGCCAAGCTCTGTCCTGCTCTGCCCAGCTGGGGGCTGCTGAGGGGGCGGCGTGGGCTGGGAGACGTGAGGCCTCACCCAACCTGCTCTGTGACTTTGACTAGGTCCCATCCCTTGCCTGGAGCTCTGCTTCCCTGTTTCTGGAGAGACGGGTCTCTTGGACATGGTGACCCTGTGTGGTGGGGTCTCTCTCTGAGGGCTGAGGAAGCCTTCAGGGCTTCTTGGGATTCCTGGGGGACTCTCACCTTTTCCACCATGGCCTGACCCCTGAAGATACCCCCAAGCTCACCCAGCGCCCTCTCTCATCTCTTCCAGTCGTCCTGTTGGACTTTGCTGCAGCTAAAGGGGAACTCGGCTGGCTCACACACCCATATGGCAAAGGGGTAAGCCTTCAGGGTGCGGGTGTGGGCATGAGGAAGCTGAGACCCAGGGAGGATGGGGCCTGGCCCAGATCAAACAGCTCAGCCAGGGTTCAAACTCAGGTTCCTGCTTCTCACACCAACTGGGCAGGCTGGGGTTGGAAGGTGGGGAAGGGACCCGAGAGGTGGAAAGAGCTGGGGAGACAGCTGAAGGCCCTAGCAGAGCAGGACCCTTGGATGCCCCAGAAGGCTGATGGTCAAAAGGGACCCCCTCTCGCTCCCTTCATTCCCCTCTTGGGTGGGAAGGGGTTAAAGGCTCCCCCTGCCTTTGAGGTCCCAGCCCAGGAAGTGAGGGGTGAGGAAGAGACAGGGAATGTGGGCTCCCAGGTCCCCACAGCCCCGGGAAACCGGATCAGGTTCCTTCCTGCCGGGCCCTCTCCCCGCTCCTCCAGCTGTTGTTTCCCTTTCCTGCTCGGGGTTGAGTTTGTTTTGCCTCCTTCCCACCCAAGTTCACTCCCTCCCCTCCCTCTGCCCTGCCCTGCTGTGACCTGGACCGGTGGGCCAGACCCCAGGGTCCTCTCCCTGGCTTTGTCTGTGACGACTGTGTGGCCTTGGGGAGGATACTGCTGCTCTCTGGGCCTCAGTTTTCCCCTTGTTGAATTTGTTCTGGGGCCTTAGCTGGGGAGAGCGGTGTCTCCAGGGGGATAGCTGGGGACAGTCTCTATTGCTGGCCAGATCTGCGGAGTCAGGCACTTGTCCCTGGTCACCTTAGCTCCGAGGAGGCCTGGAGTTTAACTCTAGTGGATTTCCAAGATCCTGGAATGTTCAGCTGGGAGAGAGCACAGATCACCTAATGCAGCCCAGTCATTATATAGAGTGGGAAACTGAGGCCCAAGGGCATCTGAGGCCCGTGTGACACAATGCAGCCCAGGTCTTTTTCCTTGGCCCCTTCTGGTTTTTTCATTCATTTGCTCATTCATTCAACAAATACTTTCCTGAGTACCTACTCCATTTCAGATAGGCCCTGGGGATACAGAAATGAACTAGATGCAGTCTCTGCCCTAAGGAGCTCAGAATCTTGTGTGGGAGCCAGATGTAGTTGTCACCACTTAGGTGCTAAGGTAACAGAGACTGTGGGAGCCAGGGGGAAGCACTTGCCCCAATCTTGGCCCAACCTGGGAAGTCTTCCTGGAGGAGGCTGAGCAATGTTCTGAGGAGTGATGGGGGATTATCCATTGATTCTGACTTAACCTCTTCCCTGCCACTCACACACGTCTACACAGTGAATTATAATGATAATAATAATAGGGAGAATAATGATACTGATACCAGCTGCCTTGTATGACTGTCACCCACACCAGGCAATATGCTCCGCACTCGACAGACATTCTGTCGTTTATCTTCACAGCAGTTCTGTGAGGTAGTTTTTGCCCCCATTGTACAATGGGGACTTTGAGGCTCAGAGAGTTTAAGTGACCTGCCTGAGGTCACATGGGACCCCCAGCCTCCACCCTCAGCTCACTGTATAGTATACGGGTTCAGCACTGCAACACTGGGGTCAGGGACACCAGGGGGTCAGATCCAGCTCAGCCACTTGTAGTGTGTGACGGTGACTTGAAGCCCCTCCCTGGGCCTCAGTTTCCTTCCCTGTAGAATGAGGACAGCAGGAACCATAGAGCAGCTTCCTGATGCCCAGCTTTGCCACCTGGGCGATGCCTCTGGGCCTCAGTTTCCCCCAGGCACCTGCCCACACTAACCTGTCGGCCCCGTGCAGTGGGACCTCATGCAGAACATCATGGACGACATGCCCATCTACATGTACTCCGTGTGCAACGTGGTGGCCAGCGACCAGGACAACTGGCTCCGCACCAACTGGGTATACCGCGGTGAGGCCGAGCGCATCTTCATCGAGCTCAAGTTCACCGTGCGTGACTGCAATAGCTTCCCTGGGGGCGCGAGCTCCTGCAAGGAAACCTTCAACCTCTACTACGCCGAGTCTGACGTGGACTATGGTACCAACTTCCAGAAGCGCCAGTTCACCAAGATCGACACCATCGCGCCCGACGAGATCACGGTCAGCAGCGACTTCGAAGCGCGCCACGTGAAGCTGAACGTGGAGGAACGCTCCGTGGGGCCGCTCAGCCGCAAGGGCTTCTACCTGGCCTTTCAGGACATTGGTGCCTGCGTGGCACTGCTCTCTGTCCGCGTCTACTACAAGAAGTGTCCCAAGCTGCTGAAGGGGCTGGCCCACTTCCCCGAGACCATCGCGGGCTCCGACGCGCCCTCCCTGGCCATCGTGGATGGCACCTGCCTGGACCACGCTGTGGTGCCGCCCGGGGGTGAGGAGCCCCGCATGCACTGTGCAGTGGATGGCGAGTGGCTAGTGCTCATTGGCCAGTGCCTGTGCGAAGCGGGCTACGAGAAGGTGGAGGACGCCTGCCAGGGTGAGTGACGGCGCTGTGATGGCAGAGAAAGGGGGTACTGGGGTGGAGGCTGTGGTCCAGGATCTGGTCTCAGCTCTGGGATGTGGGGATCTTGGTAAGGTGGTCCCTGCTCAGACATGCAGTGGTTCTGTTAGTGAAAATCTCGGAGGCTTCCTGGCCTTATGATTGGATTCACTCATTCACCGAGAATGAATACATTGAGAAACGGTATGGAGGTTACGAGTGAAGATTCTCGGAAAGAATACCTGGGTTCCAATCCCAGGTTTACATTTAGCTGTGTGACTTTAAGCCAGTTCCTTAACCTCTCTGTGCCCGGGTTTCCTCATCTGTAAAATGGAGATGAACATAGTGCCCATCTTGTAGGGTTGTTATGATAATCAAATGACTTAATACTTGTAAAGTTCTTAGGTCAGCGTCTGACACATAAGCGTTTTTAAGTGTGATTGTTATTTTTGATTCATCCCACAAGTGTATCTTGAGTATCTATTATATACCAGCACTGTGGGCACATAGCACAGTCCCAGGAGCTAGTACCATCTCTGTTAACTCCCTGTGACTTTAGGCAGGTCACTTAACCTCTCTGGGTCTCAGGCTCCTCTTTTGTACACGGAGGTGAGTGAATTGAACCAGGATTCGCATCCCCTGGCTGCACATGACAGTTACCTGGGGAGCTTTTTGAAAAATGCCTGCGTGGGGGGGATACTCAGGGTCTGCCCTCCCCACCTGACCCTCCCCAGGGCCATAGACTCAGATCCTCCCATCGGGGCTTCTACTGATGACAGATTGAGCCCAGAGAGGGGGCCAATTAAATCAGACTCTCTCTGGGAACAGGGCCTGGGCATTAGTGAGCTCACACTGGGAGGCTGTGGCTTGGCCCGGCCAGGACCTGTGACAGCGGAAAGCTCTAGAGCAACGTGGATTTTTTCAATGGGTGACTTTTTCTAGAAATGGCTGTGGGGCAGGGCATTTGTGGAATGTAGGCTGACCTTTGGAAGGCCAGCTCATCCCCTCTCTCTGGGAGCTTCTTTGCTGAGATAAGCAGGGTGTTGAGAAATTGGGGGGTTAGGCCCTACAGCTATACATACCGACTGAGTGACCTTCAGTAAATCTCTCTTCATCTCTGGCCTCAGGCTTCTTGTCCGTAAGACAAGAAGTTCAACTATACTAGCAGACTGTATACTTGGTTTTTAGCCATGGATCCTGCAACCCATGAAAGGGTTTCAGGTATTGGAGGAGCCTGAAGCCCTTTCTCATGGGCTCCACTTGCCTCTTAAAACATAATCCTCAGAACCCTGCTTAACACAGTCTGCAAACCCCTGAATAAGATGTCCCCTCAGAGCCTTTCTGTGCCTGTGGTGTAGTCTCTGCTCTGGCCCTTCCCACTACCCTGTTGTCCTCCCAGCTCTCCTCTGCTCTTCAGGCGGCCCCTGCTTTAGGTGACCTCAAGTGCACACTCCCAGTTTCAGACAATGACTGGGGGGGGTTGCGAGGGAGCCCAGTGGGTTGAGCAGACTCCTCCCACATGACATCCTCACACAAGAATGCAGGGGTGCGGGGTGAGGGGCAGCTGAAAACTTTCCACAGGCTGGTGATTCAGGCCCTGCAGAGATAAGTGGACAGTTGAGGTTGGGGAGGGGTGTCTCTCTCCAGGAAGGGGGGCAGGCTTCCCTCCCCAGGAAGTGGGGGGTCAGGGCCTCACAGGCTTTGTTTGTGAAGAGTTGAGCCACCCCAGGGTAGGGAGGACTGGTTTCCAGGAGCGAAATCTTTGACTTTGCTTGTGGGACCCTCTCCACTGCCGGCCACCTGTTGCCTTGGTTTTTCCTCCTTAGGGTCCCTCTCCCAAAATTCCCTTCAACGTGGTTTAGGGACCCTCTGTGTGGTTGGGAACCCCCAGCCCGGCTACTCTTTATCCCTCCAGACCTTCCCCAGCACCCCTGACCGGGATGCCAGTGGAGATAATAACAGTAATTCCTGTAGAAAAGTGCTCTTCAAAAAAAAAAGAAAGAAAAGAAAAGTGCTCTTCCAGGGCAGGCATGAGCTCCGCGAGCGCTTTATCTTGTTCCTGCTGAATCTGTACCACCTTTCGTGAGAGGCAGGGACTGTTATCAGCCCCACTTAACAGACAGGAAACTGAGGCTCAGAGAGGTGAAGAGACTTGCCTGGAGTCACACAGCTAAGATTTAGTTGCATCAGGATTGAATCTAGGTGATGCAGCAGCGTCCAAGCTGGAGGATGGGTCAGGAAACGGGGCGGGAAATGACCAGTTCCTTTGGAATCCCTGACTCAGCTCCTGGCCCTGGGACAGACTCTCAGGGCAGCCCCGGGATGGTGGGTCCTGGCGCAGGATGTGAGGTAGTTGAGGGGCTCTTACTGAGCATGTTAAGGGAGAAATGGAGAGAGATGCAGGGTCTGCCCGCCTCCCCCCCCGCCCCCCGCCACCGCCTCACCCTCCACGGGGCCATGGACCCAGATTCTCCCATTGTGGCTTTTATTGATGACAAACCAAGCCCAGAGAGGGCGCTGGGCAGGCCAAGGTCACCCAGCACCTGGTCCAGGTTATTCCCAGCGTTTGTTTCTCCTGAGAGTTCTTTCCCCAGGAAGCTCTCAGCTCAAGAAAGAGTTAAATGGACAACGGAAGAGAGGCACCTCCCAGGTGCTGTGCGGACAGGTGGGCACACTGCCCAGAGAGCTCTTGTGAGCTATGTCAGGAATGAGCCAGCTTCCCTCCAGCTCCCCCACTCCCCGCCCTCCCTCCCCAGGCCTGCCTAGGGGACAGTGGAGTCACTCAGGCTGACCGTCATCTCCCCCGGGGCAGCTTTGTCTCCCTGTTTGTCTCTGCTTCCTGTGCTGGCAGCTGAGCTGGTGGGGCCCCAGATAGCGCCTCAGCCGTGGGGACTGCCGGCCAGGTGAGCAGGTGGCCAGCGGCTCTGGTCAGAGGCTCAGCCCAGAGGCTCAGCCCAGCAGCTGGGAGGCCGGAGCTGGAGGTGGGGCTGCAGGGTCAGGAATTCCCTCCTTGGAGGCTGCCGCTCCCTCCAGGGGCCCAGCCCCTCGCTCCTGCAGCTTCTCTGTCCCCCAGTTCATGGACACCTCAGCCCATGCTGAGCATTTCCCAAGCGAGGTTTCCTTCTGTCTTCACAAACAACCCAGAGAACCTGAGGACTTTATCCTCATTTTACAGATGAGGAAACTGAGGCCCAGAAAGAGGAAACAGTGACCAAAAGAGCTGGGGCCTGGCATGGGGAGGGCTGTCCCCAAGTGCCCCTGGCATATATCTTTCTACCCACAAGCTGTGTGACCTTGGTGAGTCCCCTCTGGGCCTCATTCTCCCCACCTGTAAAATGGGTAGGTTGGAGCCTTGCTGACTTAGCGATCAGAGCCTACCTCCTGTGACTTTCTGCCGTGGTCCCTTTTGAGAACCTGGGTTACTCTGGCAAGCTGCAGACTGGGTGACCTCACAATGTGTGCAAGGAGCCGGGTCCTAGTGCTGGCATCCTGAGTGGCCCAGGCCTCTCCCAGGGTCCAGAGTTGAAGGGGAGGAGCTGATTGAGGCGGTCCTTAGGCAGGGTGTCCCTGAGCCATGGCAGGGGCTGTTGGCAGTCGGGACAGGGCTGATCCCCAGGTGGGGAACTCTGTGCGCTGTGACTCTTGGGCTTGTCCCCTCCCTGGGGAGTGCCACCGGGCCTTATTTCTGTGGAGTTTCCTCTGGCCTGAATGGGGGGTTGGGGGTGGCAGCTCCCACCTCTGTGCCCTGCTCACCCTGCCCTCAGCTCACACTGGGGGCAAATTCAGACGCTGGCAGCTCCATGGGGCGGCCCCTCCCTCCCTCGCTGAGGTGAGTGAGTCCCCAGAACGGAAGGAAGGAGGCAGGGAAAGCAAACAGAAGATAAAAGGCTGGTGGTAGGGAGACAGCGGGAAGCAGAGGCTGTGCTTATCACAGCTTGGTGGAGGAATGCGCAGAGATAATTCCCCAGGGTGTGTGGGAAAAGGGCAAGGTGCTAGCAGCAACTGGGCCACCGGGACAACTGCTTCCATGGGGGCGACAGGGCCTGCTGGGGACTGAGAAGCTGCCGGGGTCTGGAGTTATCAGTTGCCCTCATTTGCAGGGTCAGTAACTTACGGGGTCGCCGTTTGCTGCCCGTCAGGGCACCAGACAAAGTCCAGGCTTCGCATCCTTGGGCTGAGGGGGTGCACGTGGTCGTCAGCTGGGCATGGCTTGGGGAGGTGACTGGCTGCAGGGAATTGTCACTGCGACCTCTTGACCCTGTGATTGACCCTGTGACCTCGCCACCACCACCAGCCCGGGAGGTTGTTGGGCCTTGGGGGAGGGGCTCTGCCAGGGGCTGGATTTGCGTCATGCCAGAGGGTGTATGTCCCTGAGTCACACCCCATGCTGCCATCTGAGGGGCGGGCATCGGGAACTGGAAAAGCTGGGGTGCAGCCCTGGGTGCAGTCACCATGCCCCAGTGAGTTCCCCTGCTCGGAGTGGCCCCGGGCCTGCCAGGCGACCGGGGTCAGAGGAGTTCTCCACAGGTGTGTCAGAGTCAGCCTCCGGTGCCAGGCAGGTGGTGTCCCGGTGCACTGTCCCCGCAGGGTCTCCCTGGGGACTGAAACGCCGCTCATTTCTGTGGCCCTAGAGCTTGTGTTTAATGAGCACGTGGGTTTTGTCTTTACTCACATATTCATTCATCCATCCAGTCAGCAAACACTAGCTGAGCACCTACTGCATGCCAGACCCTGTGCTGGGACACGGGACACAGATAATTCTTGCTCCTCACGAGCTGCCAGTCTCATAGAGGATCCTAATATGTGCAGAAATCATTTCCAATGGAGCATGAAAGCCAGGCTGTGAATTCCCCTGGGGCAGAAACAGTGTTTATCTTGCCATGGTCTCCCAGCGCCCAGCACTGTGCCAGACGCGTAGGAGACGCTCGATTTCCATTTGGTAAACATCAGAGTGAGTAATAGATGCCCTAACGGTCAGAAGGGGGCCAGAAATTGGGCAGTCTGGGAGGGCTGTGTAGAAGAGCTCAAGCTGGGTATTGAAGGATGCATAGGAGTTTGCTGGTTGGCGAAGGGACCATGGGTAGTTTGTGTATGTGAGTATGTTTGAGAATGTGTGAACACCAAAAGTGTGACCCCTGTCCCCACTTGCCTGCCCTGCACGCCAGGAAATCCAACCAGGCAAAGTCAGGAAGACACAGGGGCCTGCTGGTGTCAGACACATGAACTCTGGGGCCCCTGAGCACGGGCACACTCTGGCAGGGCCCCTTGGAGTTCTGTGGTTGGAGGAGGGGGCACCACATGCTCGTCAGGCAAGTACATGCCTTGTTGGTGCTGCCTCTCCACTGTAATATCTGGCACGTCCGCAGCGGAAATCTCTCCAAATTCCCTCTTTCCTGCTGGCAGCAGGCGGGCCACCCCCGGGCTCTGGGACCAAAGAATGGAACCCGCCTCTTCCCCCACTTCCGCCTCTTGGCGTAGGGCTGGGGGCTGGGGAGCAACCACGTGGTGGGGAGTGGGGACATTGTGGGTTTTGCAGGTGGCTAAAACCTTGTGGGGGCTCGTGGTCCCTCCCCAGCCTGAGAGCCTGAGCCGGGAAGATGCGATAGTGTTCTAGGGGCCCCTGAGCACCCCTACTCCGCGGGGCCTGGACCACCTGGAGCCAGCACTTACCCAGAGTATAAGCCCCTCGGGTGGACAAGTCAGGGCATTTGGGGGAATTGAGATCCCAGGATAAACATAGCCCAGCTTTCTGAAGTCTCATTTTTACTTGAAGATTTGGGGGAGGAGAGAGCTATTTTTGTATCGTAACAGATAAGTTATGAGGAGGACTGCAAAATACACGTGGATTTCTTAAATACAATAGGAGACTTGAAAGACCTTTGGGCCTTCCTTGAAGGAGGCCCCGTTGGAGGCCCCAACAAACACCCACCCACTCCCCGGGCTTGATTCTAGTCTTTTCTCCCCATAGGACATAAATGTGCCCAGTATGAGAAGACGTATGTTAAGAGGGGGCACAGCCCCTCGCCCCGCCCCCCAGCTGCTCTGAAATTAGTTTGGGGATTTTCTGGCTGTTGAAGCAGGTCGGACCTCCTCTCCTCTCTCTTCCGGCTTGTTTCAGAACATTGATTTCTCTTCGCTCCAAACTGAAATGTTTGTGAGAAAGGAGGGAGGTTCGAGGTCAGGCATCCTGGGTTTAGGTTTTAGGTTCGTGTCTTAGGAGCTTGTTGACCTTGGCCAAGTTCTTTTTCCTCTCTGAGCATCAGTTTCCTCACCTCCAAAGTGGAATGAATGATAACAGTGCCTAGTATAACAGACATATTGTGAGGACTAAATGAATGTCAAGTGCGTAGCCCAGGAACTTCACACAGCGGCTGCTGAATCAGTGGTGGCTGTTTGTAACTGGGGCTCCAGGCTCTGCACAGAGCAGGAGTCGGGTCCCAGGTCCCTTCTGTCCTGGACAAGCCCCCTTCCCTACAGCGTGTGCCTGAGCTCTTTCAGGACCTGTGCTGACATTCTGAAGTGGCAGGACAGGCAGAGGAGTTGAGAGAGACTTCTGGGATGGTCCCCCTGGGGCCTCCAGCAAGCAGTCATTAACGGGAAGTCACTATCCAAGACCTTAGGAACTGGGTGTCCTTTGAGTCCTGTCCCTTGACTCCCCACCTCTCTCTGCTCGCATAGAGGACTAAAGGAGGGAGACTGTCCACAGATTTTTCTTGATAACGTAGATCTGACTGTGCCATTATTCTCTACATCAAACCTTCAATGGCTCTCACTGCCCCCAGGATAAAGTCCTTGACCTGGCATTAAAGGCCTTTCTCAATCTGGTCCCTGGAGATCACTCAGCCTTATTGCCTGCTGCTTCCCTGATTTCCGACCACAAAGGCACTATACTTCCTGTGTTAGCCTTGCTGTTTCTCACCCCTAACTCCTCCTCCCAGTATTTCTGCCTTGCTGAACTCCTACTCAGCCTCTAAACCCCAGCTGAAATAGCTCCTCTATGACTCCACAAACCTCCAGCCAAGCTTGTCTCTACCCCCTTAGCCCTTTGCCCACCCCTTTATTTATTTATTTATTTTAACTTTTTATTTTATATCGGAGTATAGCCTGTTAACAATGTTGTGATAGTTTCAGGTGCACAGCAAAGCGACTCAGCCATACGTATACGTGTATCCATTCTCCCCCAGACTCCCCTCCCATCCAGGCTGCCACATAACATCGAGCAGAGTTCCCTGTGCTGTGCAGTAGGTCCTTGCTGCCCACCCCTGTATGGTGGACATTGTCACGTGCTCTAGCTCCCAGAGGTCAGGGGCTTTGTCTCATCTCGAGGTCCATGCACTGGGCTGCACGCAGAGTTGAGGATCAGTGTTTGATGAACGTGACACTGAGGCTGGAGGTATCTCAGGACCCTCTCCAGAGTAAGCTGAGGGCGGGAATGATAACTGTAGGGTTGGGTAAGAGGTCCCTGGGTGACCCCACCCCATCTTGGCCACTTCAGCAGCTGTCCAATCCCTGGACAGCCCTGCACAGTGTCTGGGTAGCTTCCTGTCTGTGGGACCAGGAAAGGGCTTGGGGCAGGGGCAGGCAGGGGCAGGTTAGGGTGGTGGGAGGAAGGAGCCTCTGGAGTCAGGTGTCTGAGCTCCCCCGGCTTGGCCAGGACAGGACCTGCCACCGGGGGAGGGAGAGCTGCTTTCTGGCCGCCCTTGTGAGTGGCGGAAATGACTGGGTCCCTGAAAGCAGGTCCAGAGAAAATGCTGGGGGCCTGGCCTTTCCTGCTTCCTGGTCAGCCAGCCCCGGAACAGGAAAGCGGTCGGGTCCCAGGGCGGGGGGCGTACCTGCAGAGGTAGCATCCTGATGCCCCCGTCTGATCTGTGAGTCAGCAAACACAAATGGCGAAGAAGAAGCAGTCACTGCCCTGGGCAGCTCTCAGTCCAGGTGGGGACCTGCCAGGCTGGTCCGCACGGATTAAAGGATATCTCCAGCCTCTGTCCAAGGCTGAGCCAGCTGTGAGATAGGATTCTTAGGAAGCTGGAAGGTGAGATGTGGGCCTTGAATGCCAGGCTCAGGGGCATGGTGCTTCTTGCAAGAGCCACTGGGGAGGGGGCTGCAAAGCTTTGGAGCAGGAGGGCAAGGCACTTCCTGGGTGTCTGGCCCAAGCTAGGTGCTTTCCACGCATTTTCTCATCACAAGACATTTTACCAATGACAAAACAGGCCCATAGAGGTTTAGTGACTTGCCAGGGGTCCCAGGGCCAGGGAGGGAAAAGTCGCTCGGGGTGAGAACAGGCTGAGCTGATGTCTGTCCCTGTGCCTGCCAGCCTGCTCGCCGGGATTCTTCAAGTCCGAGGCATCCGAGAGCCCCTGTCTGGAGTGCCCCCCACACACCCTGCCGTCCTCCGAGGGGGCCACCGCCTGCGAGTGTGAGGAAGGCTATTTCCGGGCCCCGCAGGACCCACTTTCACTGCTCTGCACGCGTGAGTCTCACAGCGGGTCAGGGAGGGGTGACAGAGCTGGGCGTGGTGATGCTGACATGTCCAGACCTACCTGGATCCGAGCTCTGACCTCTGCCCTCTGCACAGGCCCGCCCTCCGCCCCGCACTACCTCACGGCTGTGGGCATGGGCGCCAAAGTGGAGCTGCGCTGGACGCCCCCCCAGGACAACGGGGGCCGCGAGGACATCACCTACACTGTCACCTGCGAGCAGTGCTGGCCCGAGTCAGGCGAGTGCGGTCCCTGCGAGGCCAGCGTGCGCTACTCGGAGCCACCGCACGGGCTGACCCGCACCAGCGTGACAGTCAGCGACCTGGAGCCCCATATGAACTACACCTTCACCGTAGAGGCCCGCAACGGCGTCTCGGACCTGGTGACCAGCCGCAGCTTCCTCACTGCCAGCGTCAGCATCAACCAGACAGGTGAGGGCCCAGGGGTGGCAACTGTGCCCTTGGGGCCCACCCAGGTGGGGCTTCGTGAGGATGGCCACTCAGGGTTCGGCTGGGTTCAGAGAGAGACAGCAGCAAGTGGATAAAGACACAGTCCCTGTAATCACTTCCAAGCTCTGTGACGGTGGGCAGGTTACTTAACCTCTCTGAGCCCCAGTTTCCTCACCTGTAAAATGGGCGTTCTAGGGCTTTTGAGAGGATTTAATAAACTCTTGTATATAAGGCTCTTAGAACAGTGCCTGGTCCATAAAGAGGTTATAGCAAGAGTCAGATATTGTTTTGGTTTTATTATTTATGCACTCATAAGTACTCACAGTGTACCCCCGATGTGCTAGCCTGTGGTGGGGCCCAGCCTGGGACTTTGTGCTCTGGAGCTGGAAGTTGAGAATCCCAGGTCGGGATCTAAGGAGCCTGGACTGTGGATGGGAATGCGTCTGGGTGCATCCCCACTCCTCCCCTTCCCCCGTGTGGCTTTTCACACCCCTCCCCTCCCCCACCGTCCTGCCCAGAGCCCCCCAAGGTGAAGCTGGAGGACCGCAGCACCACCTCGCTGAGCGTCTCCTGGAGCATTCCTCCACCGCAGCAGAGCCGCGTGTGGAAGTACGAGGTCACCTACCGCAAGAAGGTAACTCTCAAGGGGTTGGGGCTGTCCCCGCTGGGCTTCGAACAGAGGACCAGCTGGTCACATAGACGCTCACTGTACAACACAGCCATCTGAAGAAGCGCTGTTCTGCAGATGAGGAAAATGGGGTCTGGGGTCTTCCTGAGAGTTGCCTCTCCCAGGCCAGCCCAGCAGAGATTTGTGGGAAAGAAGACATAGTGTTCTGGAATCCCCAGAAGAGATAGTCTTGGGTGGTGGGGAGCCAGGTCTTGGGGATCAGACAGACCTGGGTTTGAGTCCTGGGTCACGCATTTGCTGGTTATGACCTGGAGTGAGTCGCTTCACTTCTCTGAGCCTCAGCTTCCTCCTCTGTAAGGTGAGCATCGAGGTTGCTAACATAGCTTGTCACCTTGCTAAGCTGGGGCTGCTCCCTGGTGGGCTAAGCTGATGGCCCTGCCCTCACTGTCTGTCCCTCCACCCGCCAAACACCCACAGGGGGACTCCAACAGCTACAACGTGCGCCGCACTGAAGGCTTCTCCGTGACCCTGGATGACCTGGCTCCGGACACCATCTACCTGGTCCAGGTGCAGGCGCTAACGCAGGAGGGCCAGGGTGCTGGCAGCAAGGTGCACGAGTTCCAGACACTGTGTGAGTCAGGGACCAGGGTGTGGGCCAGGCCAGAGTCCTGAAACAACTGGGACATCGTGGGCGGAGGGAATGGAGCAAAGAACTTAGAAGTGTCCCCTTCCTGGTTGGCCAGGGCCTAGGACAGTCCAATGTGGGTCAGCCCCAAGTCCGGGGAGGGGGCAGAATTGAGGGCTGGGGGTGGGGAACCAGCTGTGTACCCAGGGCAGTGTTGTGGGAAGGAAGGATGTGGGCTGTGGCATTGGCGGGCCCAGTTCAAATCCTGCATCGTGGAGACAGTCCCACACACCTGAGACTACCCGCTCTATTCCCTGGGGAAGCCCTCTCATTTGCCATCTGTGAAATGGGAATAAATATCCTCATGGACCGTCACTAGGCAGGTGTCTTGGGACCCTAAAGTACAACCGGGGGTATTACCATAATTTGAAGTTGGGGGGGCTCCCTTGTCATCTGCTGGTCTCTCCCTGGCAGCCGTGGAAGGATCTAGCAACATGGCAGTGATTGGTGGTTTGGCCGTTGGTGTGGTCTTGCTTCTGGTGCTGGCAGGAATTGGCTTCTTCATCCACCGCAGGTTCGTTGGAGCCTATGCCCTGGGGGCTTAGGTGGGACACAGGGGCAGGAACCTCAGCTTCCTTTATGGAAACTGGAGCTGATAGGAATCTAGTCCCTGCCTCCCTGGGGGCTGTAAAGATGTAATGATCTGTCAAGGGCTCAGCACAGCACCTGCGAGGCTCAGGGCATGGTGGTCATTATGACAGTGCGTCCACACTTCCTCGGGACACGCGGGCAGGAAGCTCTGGGGAGCTCTAATGAGGAGAGCCTTCATTACAGCCACTTAAGGGGCCATTACGGGGTGTAGCTCCCAAGGAGTGAGCCCGGCTTGCTCGTTTCCTCTCCCCCTGGCCTTTTCCATGCCCTCTGCCTGACTGAGCAGAGTGTTGAGCGCACCAGGCCCGCAACCTGGACCAGAGTAGGGTCAGGAGGCTCCCCGGCTGGGGCAGGTCACTGACCTCCCTGCGTGTTTGGTTTCCCATGGGGTCTCTCAGGAGGAAGAGCCTGCGGACACGCCAGTCCTCGGAAGACGTTTACTTTTCCAAGTCAGGTGAGATGCAGCGCCGCCTCCATGCCTGGCCTGCTGTCCCCACGGGCCTCCCCGGCTCTGTGGTAGAGATGGGGGCAGCCAGAGCACTCCCCGGGCGTCCTTGGGCAGCTCAGAGGGCTGAGCCAGAGGCTCCTGAGGTGCCCGGACTGTTGCCTACTCCCCCTCCCCCTCCCCCAAGGCAGCCCCTCGTAGGGACCCCTCCCCTCCCCAGACTGTCTGTGACCCTGCCCTTCCTTCCCCTCCCAGAACAACTGAAGCCCCTGAAGACATACGTGGACCCACACACATACGAAGACCCCAACCAGGCTGTGCTCAAGTTCACCACCGAGATCCATCCGTCCAGTGTCACGCGGCAGAAGGTGATCGGAGCAGGTGAGGTTAAGCGCTCGCCGAGGGGCCTGGTACGGGTTGGGAGCAGCCGACGCCCGGGCTGACTGGGATGTCTCCCACATCGCCTGCCTGCAGGAGAGTTTGGGGAGGTGTACAAGGGCACGCTGAAGGTGTCGGGCAAGAAGGAGGTCCCCGTGGCCATCAAGACGCTGAAAGCCGGCTACACAGAGAAGCAGCGGGTGGACTTTCTCAGCGAGGCCAGCATCATGGGCCAGTTCAGCCACCACAACATCATCCGCCTGGAGGGTGTTGTCTCCAAATGTGAGGCCCGGCTTCAGAGTGGGCTGTGGGAGACCCACGTGGGGGGTGGGGGAGGGGCTGCCCACGGGGCCTCTAATAGGGTCTCTGTTCAGAGCTGTGCCCAGCCCCGCCCCGCCTGCGCCTCTTCCCTCCACCTGTGGCCATCCCCTCACACCTGTGCTCACCCCTGCAGACAAGCCCATGATGATCATCGCCGAATACATGGAGAACGGGGCTCTGGACAAGTTCCTTCGGGTAAGGACGTGGGCCGGGGCGGGGCGGGATCTGTGGCTGGCGCTTAGGGGCCCTGGTGGGCGCGGGGCTGGCTGGCTGGCAGCTGAGGGCCTGTGCTCTGGCAGGAGAAGGATGGCGAGTTCAGCGTGCTGCAGCTGGTGGGCATGCTGCGGGGCATCGCGGCCGGCATGAAGTACCTGGCCAACATGAACTACGTCCACCGCGACCTGGCTGCCCGCAACATCCTCGTCAACAGCAACCTGGTCTGCAAGGTGTCTGACTTCGGCCTGTCCCGTGTGCTGGAGGACGACCCCGAGGCCACCTACACCACCAGTGTAAGGGCTGGGGCGGCTGTCACCTGGGATGGGGGCCTCAGTGAGGTGAAGCAGCCCTCGCTCTGCTCCGGGGTCCTCTCCCCTGCCCACCTGGGGCGTGGGCCTCAGGTGGCAAGAACACCTCTGGGGAGCATGGAGGAGGGGCCCTGACTGCGATCGTCCTGGGGGTGGCCTAGGGGACAATAGTGATTGGCCAGGTCCCCACAGGGTGGCAAGATCCCGATCCGCTGGACGGCTCCAGAGGCCATCTCCTACCGCAAGTTCACCTCCGCCAGCGACGTGTGGAGCTATGGCATCGTCATGTGGGAAGTGATGACGTACGGCGAGCGGCCCTACTGGGAGCTGTCGAACCACGAGGTAGGCCCCCTCGCCCTGCCCAGCCCCATCCGGATCTGAACTGAAACCCTTTACTCATCCTCGAACCCCAGGGGCTGGGCAGAGAAGAGTTTTGGGGGCTAATCTTCATCTGGTACACCCCTTCATTGGTTCGTTCAGTGAATGTTTCTTGAGGGCCTACCATGTGTCAGGCCTTGTGCTGAGCTCCAGACCCAGTCCCTGCTTACACTCAGCAGAAGGACGAGGAAAGAAGTAGTGGGTGTGGGGGAAGTGTGTGCGTGCACGCATGTGTGTATCTGTGTGTGTGTGTGTGTGTGTGTGTGTGTGTGTGTGTGTGTGTGTGCAAGTGCCTGGTGCCTCATGCAGCCTAGAGGCCTGGAAGGCTTCCCAGAGGAGGTCACGTCTCAGCTAGGACTAAGGCACAATAAAGCAGCAGCAGCCGGGTGAGAACACGGAGGGGAAGAGTGCTCTGGCTGAAGGGAGCAGAGAGTATAGGCGCCCAGAGACCGCGGGGAGGCTGGCTGCAGGGCACACAGCATGGCTGCTGCCCGGGGTACCCTGGGAGGGAACAAAGTCAGGAGACCCTTCCTCCTCTGGAGACATCCTCTTAGCACCTGTCCTTTGTGTAGCGCTGAAGGTTGTGTGTCGTGCCTAAGGAAGGAGGCCAACCCCGCTGTTTCGGGGGCTCCCCTTCTCTCCTCTAGCAGCCCCTGTGTATGGGGGAGTTTGGGGGCTGTGAAGGCACCCCTGAGCATCCTGCTCGCCCCCTCCCCCAGGTGATGAAGGCCATTAATGATGGCTTCCGGCTTCCCACACCCATGGACTGCCCCTCCGCCATCTACCAGCTCATGATGCAGTGCTGGCAGCAGGAGCGCACCCGCCGCCCCAAGTTCGCCGACATTGTCAGCATCTTGGACAAGCTCATCCGCGCCCCCGAATCCCTCAAGACCCTGGCTGACTTCGACCCCCGGTGGGTTCCATACCCTCAGTCCAGGGGGCCCCCAGTTTTACTCCTGAGCCACTTCAGCGTAACGGGCAGCCAGGGACGGTGGGCAAGGGGCTCAGAAGTTACGCGTGGGCTTTGCTTAGACTGGACCGGGTTGGCTCAGGAGGCACTAACGGAGCCAGTCAGCACATACAGTAAATGTGCCGGCGCGGCACTCAGCGCTTAAGGTGTTTCAACTCATTTAAACAGCTGAGGAGTTGGGTCCTGTAATCGTCCCCCTTTTGTGGATGAGGAAACAGACGTAGGGCAGTTAAGTGTCTTACGTGCTGGCAAGTGGCCAGGCTGGGACTGTGACTCTGAAAACCTGACTCTCTTAACATTCGGTTATTCTGTAGTAACTGGTGGTGGTATCATCAGTAGAAGCAGAGGGGTGGCAGGAGCTATAAACACTGAGTGCTCCCGACACATCAGGCAGACTCCTGGAAGCCTACCTGACTTGGCTGCCCCGTTGTCCAGATGAGGGAACAGAGGCGCAGGGCAGCTGAGCGGACTGCCAGGGTTAGGGAGCAGCATCGCGGGCTGGACCCTGCAGCCCCTCACTCGCGGGCCGGTATCTCCTGTTGCAGGGTGTCCATCCGGCTGCCCAGCACCAGCGGCTCAGAGGGTGTGCCCTTCCGCACGGTGTCCGAGTGGCTGGAATCCATCAAGATGCAGCAGTACACTGAGCACTTCCTGGCGGCCGGCTACACGGCCATCGAGAAGGTGGTGCAGATGACCAACGAGTGAGTCTGCGCTCGGCCCCGCCCGTGCCTGCCCTCTCCCGCCTCCCGCCTCCCCAGGCTGCCTCTGGCTCCACCACCCATCTGCTCTTCTCTCTACCTTCCCAACGCTCCCCTCTCTTCTCTTTCTCTCTCCTTCTCTTTTGGGGAGGGTGACTTTGCAGGAAGGGCAGAACCAGGCTGGCAGCCAGCGATTCTGGTCACTTACTCGTGGCTCCGTCCTCTTCCTACATCTTTTTTCCACAGTGAGAAAATAATAGTAATTGTGATCATAGCCATAGCATTTATCGTGAGCTGCACCAGCTCTGCCTGAGCACTTTGAATCAGCCCTCATGATGACTTGGCAGGTGGTTCCCGTCAGTAGTCCCACTGGGCAGGTCAGAAACAGTACAGCCCAGGGTCCATGGCCATTTGGGGGATTCCAGCCCTGGTCAGTCAGGATCCAGAGCTCAGGGACCATGGAGGTCATTAGTGGAGAAACTGAGGCTCAGAGAGGTTACACGGCTTACTCCAGGTCACACAATTTGTAGCTGAGAAAAGAAAGGCTTCACTTCACAGCCGTCACCTGGTTGAATTCCCTATTTGCCTTGTGAATAGATGCTATTATTACTTCCCTATTTAAGTAGGAAAACTGAGGCTGAGAGGTTACATAGGTTGCCCGAGGTCACGCAGCCAGTTAGGGGCGGCGTTCCTCTCCAGGACGCTGAGAAGAAATGGGCAGAGCCCTTGGACTTCCCTGGCTGATGCCGAGGAGAGAGGGCACCAGGCCAGCCCATCCCAGGCACCTCTCCCCGTGTGGTTGACTCTCAGCTCTGCGGTCCAGCTTGGCAAGAAGTGGCAGTTACCCCTTTCCCTGGCCCTGGGTTCTGCCTTTTGTCAGGCTGCCCTATGGGAGCTCTTCTCTCCTCCCAGCTCCAGCATCAGGGACCCTTCCCGGCATGGACTTGGCATGGACACCTCCTCCCACCCCAGGAGGGAGAAGACATTACCCTCTTAGCTTTTTGTGCTTCTAAAAATACTGTTAGTTCCCAATAGCCCAGCTTGTGTAAGGTCCAAGGTCATGGTGGGAATGAGCCTTGGGGCTGAGAGGTTTTGGGAATCACATGGGAAGGGATGACCCAGGCGTCCCACAGTTCTGGGTCACAGTTCTGGGATTTGGGCCTGTGTCTGAACATTCTCCAAGGCCTCTGAAAACTGCTCAACTGGGCTTCTGACCTGTTGCTCAAGGCCTCTCAGACTAGGCCCCGGCCTGTCCCAGGGGAAGGCTGGGATGAAAGTCAGGCAGGGACTGACCAGAGGGCGACACGGAAATGTGGAGAGAAGAGACGGGCCCCAGGATATCTTTTGTTTCCAGCCAACTGCAGGGTCCAAAGCTTGGGCTCTGCAGTCACACCTGGGTTCGAGCCCACACTGGCCACTCCCTAGCCGGTGGTTTTGGTCAAATTAGGTTCCATCTTTGAACCTTGGTTTCTGTTTCCCCGTTGTGGGGATTGCATGGGTGCAATACAGATGATATGCCTGGTACGCAGTGAGGGCTTAACCCATGTCGCTCTTCCCTTTTCCTCCATGCCCTTGCTTTCCACCCGTAGCCTGCGGGCAAATACCAGGGTTCCTCGGCTCCCTCCTCTAACCTGGGAACCTGGAATGGCCCCCTTTGCCCCTCCAGGAGCTCCCACTGAGGACAGTACAGCTTCTCTTCTGGGTGAGCAGAGCTGAGGGCACGGAGAAGTGCATACAGGAAACACATGTTCGTAGAAGCTTCCCGAAATAGCCCGGGGTGCTCCTCGGCCAATTCCTTTCCCACGAGCAGGAAGGAGCAGGGACGGGGCTGTCTTGGATCGGTGGAGGGTGTGTGTGCTGTGTTTTGAAAAGGCCTGCATAAAGGCAGGAAGTCATTCCACGCTGCTTCTCCTCCCATCAGCTCCACTGGTGCTCAGATCTGGGGCCTGTGTGACTCACACCACTGCCTCCTTCATTACTTCAATTAAATGAAAGAAAGGGGGGTCTCAAAGTGCTTTTTCACCCCGAAAGCTCTGTCTACACATGCCGTGGATCCCAGTGCGAGGCTCTGAGCCGCTCTCAGAATTCAGCCCTTCTGGGATGGGGTCTGGATTTCGGCTTCAATGCCCTTACCCCCCGCCTTTGCCTCCCTGCTTCCTTTGGCCCCTCCCAGGGGGCTGGCCGCCCGGTTCCCTGTGGTCCCACAGTGGCCACCTTTTCTCATCTTGAGCATGCATCGTGTTATTTTGGACTCACTTGAGTTTCTAGCTGGAGTACTGAGTGGCTCTAAATGTGTTTCGAGGAGCTAATGAAAGCAGTGGATGTCACACCCCAGAAAAATACCCAGTCCAGCAAAAGGCCCATCCAGTGTGCGAGGCTGTGGCATACGGCGTCCTGAGAGGGCGTGGGGACACTGGCGGATGGGTCTTCTGGTCTCCGAGTGCCCTCAGCACAGGCGTGGCGCTGATGGGATGTTTGCCGAGAGGATGAATGATCAGGCCACCTCTCCCTCCACTCTCCTCGCACCAAGGGCCAGAGCACAGTCGGTGCTCACCGGGGGAGATTGTGGCCTTTGAATTCCCTGAGGCCGGGGCTGGCCTTGCGAGTGCTCAGGAAGAAGGCGGCCTCAGTCATGTGCTTCCCCACCCCTGTGATGGGAGTTGATCCAAGGAAGGGACTGCCTTGGATCTCCGAGTGGGGAACTGAGGCTGGGGCAGGAACAGACTTGCAAGAGGCCGCAGGCATTGGCCGGTCTGGGAGCCTCATCCTGTGTGTGTCCCTGTTTATAGTTAGGAAATGAGGCAGGGAAGGTTTGGGGGGCTTTGTGTTGGAAGAGACTGGGGCTGGGGCAGGTGGCTTAGAAGCATCTAATCAGAGCTCCTATTTTACGTATAAAGAAACTGTGGCCCAAAGACAGGACAGGACCCACCCGAGGCTCTGGTGGAATCCAGGACTAGAATTCGGCCTCCTGCCTCCCAGCCCAGGACTCCTCCTCCTAGATGGACCTCAGAAGCACCCTCAGCTCCCGCCCTGTCAGGTGAACTTCACCAACCTGGGAGAGGGGCCCCAGGCAGCCTGGGCAATGGCTCAGTCGCCACTAAAGCATTCATTCATTCATTCGGCAGACACTCCTTGAGGGCCTACTGTTTACCAGGCCTATCCTGGACCTTGGGAGGGGCTGGGAGTGAGGGGATGAGCCTGGGGCACTAGGCCCTACCGTTGCTCTGCTATAGCTAACATAACCCACTGGTCCTTAAACCATACATCAGGGTCTTTGGGATCTGATCAAATGCAGACTCCCTGCCCCGCCTTCAGAACTTCAAAGTCAGTGAGTCTGGAGTTGGGCCCAGGATCCTGCCTTTTCAGGAAGTGCCTCCTTCCCTGCTGGTCCGAATACTTATCTGGGAGCCACACTTAGACCTACAGGTATGGGGAAAACAGTGCTTCTTTTCCAACACCCTCAACTGCATAGGTTAGAAATGGCGCTGTCGTGTTAGGTTAGGAAGTTCTCCCAGATGTCTGACTCCTGGCCTTCCTGCTTCAGTCCCTGAGCCGCCCTCCCACACACCTGAAAGTCATGTCTCCGGAACTGCAAATAGGAGCTTGCACCATACAGTTAGCTCCCTTTACAGCCAGGAGAGGGCCCGTAAAAACCTGGGTGTTTTCATGGGTTTGGGCTGGTGGACGAGGATGGTGAAGGAGGAAACTCCCAGAGTAAGCAGTAAGGTCTGCTCCAGGGCTCTTGGAGTGTAAGTGGTTTTACAAGGGGATGGAGGGGCATGGAAAGGAGGGGCAGGGAAGGGCTATGGGCTCCTGGGCGTGTCCTTCTATCTGGTACTAATGCCGCCTTACCCCTCTGCCACCGGTATCTGGGATCTCCCACTCTCCAGTTAGGCACTGTTATCCCATTTTACAGGTGAGGAAATTGAGGTCCCTAAAGGGAAAACCCCTACCTCAGGGTAACCTAGTCACTGGATCTGGTCACCTGAAAGCCCCTCCCATTAGAGACCAGCAGGACTTTAATCTCTGATGGCCCCTCAGCAGGGATCTCCTGAGTCCTTCCTCCGTTACGAGAACTTGGAGGGAGTGGAGGTGCACCTGTGACGAGACCTTGGGCAGAGAGCTTTGAGCGACACCCCCAGAGGGTCCCTGGCATCTGGTGATGGCATCAGTGCTGCCTGGGGAGGAGCCTTACCTGAGGACAGACCCCAGGGTGGGGGAGGGAAGCCTTTGTTCACAGCTGGCTTGATTCAGCTCCTCCACCTCTTAGCCTGGGTCACTTTGGGCAAGTCACTTCACCTCTTTGAGCCTCAGTTTTCTAGTCTGCAAAATGGGGGCAAAAACAGCACCTACCATAGATTTTGTGCAGATTTGATTTAAAACAAAACAAAGCTGCTCGCATTCAGCGCTTCAATCATCTTGTGAATTTTGTCGGCAGGCTTTCCGGATATGCATCCACTCATCAGACCTCTGCCTTACGAGCTCTGCCCCCCAGGCACCCAAGGCCCCCTCCCCGGTCCCTCCTCTCTCCCCTCACCTCCCTGCCATGGCTGCCCACCTCTCCGGGGCAGGCCGCTCACTCTCCCTCTCTCCCTCCCCCGCACAGCGACATCAAGAGGATTGGGGTGCGGCTGCCCGGCCACCAGAAGCGCATTGCCTACAGCCTACTGGGCCTCAAGGACCAGGTGAACACAGTGGGGATCCCCATCTGAGCCCTGACAGACCTCGTGACCCCCTCAGCTAAGAATACTTGAAGAAACAGACGGGCTTTCCTGCCAGCTCCATGCTGGGCCACCAGGGACCTTATTTATTTCTAGTCCTTCTTTACTGATGCCACCCTGAGGGCTCTGCTGGGGGGTCTTGGACGATACCTTGGCCTGAGCTGAGGAGATGCTCAGGGACCTTGGGCAGGGGGGCCTCTTCACCTACAAAGGACAGACAGCCAAGCACTTAGCAGTCACCATCGTGTTCCCAGCATCCCCTGGGGCAGGAGCCCCGCCAAGGCCTTTGGACACACACGTGGGACATTGCTAAACTGACCTCCCCTTCGCCGTCTCAGGAGGTGGGGCGGTCAGCCTGCAGCAGTCACAGGAGCAGGGTACCTCACGAGAAGAGGACAAACAGCAAAGTCAGCTGGGCGAGACCCACAGCGGTTCTCCCGTCCCTCTAGTGCCTTCCTCAGCCCCCCAGGCCCCATCCTCAGCCCCCACGGGCCAAACACTTGCTTCCTCGGGGCCCTCACAGGATGCTTGGTTGTGTGGAGGGTTTTTTTTTTTTAAATATATATTTTGTACTTTGTGGAGAGAATGTGTGTGTGACAGGGGCCCGGCTAGGACTGGGGGCAGACAACGGCCTGTGTCAGACATTCCCAGGCTGGGGGCTGGCCCATCCGGCCTCTCACCCCTTTAGACAACATTTTCTACTCTGTCAGTATTAATGATTTTGTTCTGTTGCGTATTTTTCTTCGAACCTTAATTTATTATTATTTTTTTTATATTTATTGTTAGGAAATGACTTATTTCTGCTCTGAAATAAAGTTGCAGATTGTTCAAACAGTGGGGTCGGAGTGGCTTTGTGTCAGCAGTGCGTGGGGGAGGGCTCACCCCACCCAGAGTGTTTAAACACAGCTTCTTACGCAAGGCACGCATGTCATGTAACCCTGGGAATGGGGTGGGTGGAAGGTGGGCGGAGGGCCAGGGAGCGGGCCCTGCCGAGTCTGGCTTCCATGCCAACAGGCCTCTGTCACCTTTGATCTCAGGCTTCTGGAGGGCTTAGGGGGTGGGGGTGGGGCGGGGGGAGAAGGGTGAGAACACCCATCAGCCTCCCTCCCACACATCTCCACGGAGTTGTTGAAATAGATTCTTCATCCATGCAGGGCTCTGAGGTTTACAGAACTTTTCACAAGTTTGGGCTTGTGGGAGCCTCAGCACTCCGAGTTCTGTGGGTAGCCCCATTTTACAGAAGAAGAAAACTGAGGCCGGGCCCAGGGACAGGGCTTGCCCAAGGCTACACAGTGAGTTAGAGGCAGAGGCCAGACTTGAAAGCAGGGCCTTGAATCCCAGTTAGATGCTTTTCTCACAGAGGGGCGACTGAGACTCAGAGATGTGCAGTGACTTGCCCGAAGTCACACAGCAGGAAGGAACAGAGGCTTTGAGGGAAGCCAAAGCCCGGATATTACACCCCAAACCTTCTCCACTGTACCAGGTTGCTGCCCGGTATGCCAGAGGTTGTTCACAGTGGGCCTTAGGAAGGTGTCACACACAGGTGACCAGAGACAGGACCAGATGAGCAGAAGTGGTCTGGGGCACAGGAGGAAGCCTTCCTGGAGGAGGTGATCCAGAGCTAAGAGCTCAGGGACAAGTAGGAATTAACCAGTGAAGCATTGGGAGAGGGTGATGCAGGCAGAGTAAACTGTGGAGGTAGGAAACCAAGTGATGTTGTAAGGAGGAACCACAAGCAATTTGGTGTTATTAGGGCGTGATGTAGGGTGCTGAAGAGATCTCCAGGGCCTTGTAAGGCAGTTCCAGGAGTGGGGATTTTAAGTTGAGGGCGATGGGGAGACACTCAAGATTTTAAATAGGAAGAGATGTGATTACAGTGCCCCAAACAGAAGTCACTGGTAGAGGCAGGCCCAGAACTCTGGCCTCTTGACTCCCAGCCTAGAGCTATGGGGAGACAGGAGACATCCTGGCAAAGTCGGGAGGGCGCTCAGCTTGCCTTGGGGCCTCAAGATGCCTACTCTGCCCTGACTCCCTACAGCTGCGGAGAGCTGCCTCCATGGGGAGCTCTGGGTCCTGGCCCACTGAGCATCAGTGTTTCCTGAAGTGTTGGGCAGGGCTGGGGTTGGGAAAGGTAAGAGAGGACAGGGACCAGCTCACCAGACCTTTCTCCCGTTAGCACCGGTCCACCTGGGTGTGCTGGGCATGGTGGCTGAGTCAGGCCTTCCTGGGACCTGACCCTTGCCTGTCGTGCCCCAGGTGGCCACCGTGGCTCTGTTGCTGGGCTGTGGCAACTGCCACCACTGTTGACAAAGCTGTTCGTCCAGCAAGGAGCAAGTCTATGATCCCCCAGTGGTCTGGGCTGTGAGGGCACCTGAGAACAGGCTCAGTCCCATTCCCAAAGCGACTCAGCCACCCAATGGCCCCACTGGTGAGCACCAGTGGACACGAGAGGTGGCTCAGCGTGCTGCGGAGGTGGCGGCCTGTGTTCCCTCGCTTACTCTCTCACAGTGGACGTAAGGCCTACTAAGGGCCTATGACATTGCACAGGCCTGTGGCCTACAGACTGGGTCAAAGGCCAGTGGGCAGCCGTCTGGAGCCTCCAACAGACCCAGTGGCAAGAGGGGAAACTTAATTTTTTAAGTGAAGGCAGACCCAGTTCTCCGCTCTAAAGGGCCTAGAAGCTGTGACATCCTGGTAGCAATAAGCACGTCCAGCCCCCAGATCTTGGTTCCTAAACACCACTCTCTAATAAAAGGAATCAGAGCTCCTTAGAGAAATGACTGATTCCAGGGCTGAGGCAGGGAAAAATGCAAGATGAGTCTGGAGAAATGGTCTGGGAAATGCTCAAAAAATAAACAGGTGGTGGGATATCAGAACAGGAGCCAACCTGAAAGAGATCCCAATGGCCAAACCTAAACCAGGATGAGCAACGGAGCAAATAACAGAATTAGATTATCATCCAAAGTATAAAATAAGTATCCATGAGTCCGTACTGATATAATGATTAAAGAAATAAATAAATGGGGGAGACTAGACACATCTCCCTTACAGAAGAATTTCAAATAATTCATGTAGGTTTTCCCCCTCCAGGAGGTGGAGCTTAGTCCCCCACTTCTCTGAGTGTGGACTGGACCTAGTGAAACCCTCCAAAGAAAGGAAGTATAATAAAGGTTTAAAAAAAAAAAGAAAGAAAAAGAAAAAAATGTTTACAGTAGAGAAACCTGGCAAACACCACCATAACTAGGTTAACATCATCAGTGAAAAAACAAACAAACAAACCCAGGAATATGTTGCTTGAATTTGACTGGATGTCAGCAAACACACAGGAGTTACCAGGTGCCACCCACTGCTCCAAGTGCTTTGCCCATATTTACTCATCTAATCTTTCCAACAACCCTTCGAGGTAGGTACCATCATTATCCCATTTTATAGATTTGAACAGTGAGGCACAGGGAGGTTAAGTAACTCGCCAGAGCCACTGGCTCAGGCACAGAAGGAGCAGGAGTTGAGCCCAGGCGGTCTGGGGTCTTGACAAAATGGTTTTCCGTTTGCCACCTTCAACTGCCGAGACAGGACCTTCTCCTCTCTCTGCTATAATGGGCACCTCCGGAAACTGAGGCCACATAACCTGCCCAAGGTCTCCAAATACCACAGGGGCCCAACACCCCGGGCACCCAGATTGGAGTGGGGAGGGGAGAGGATGGAGACTGTTTGCTGCTTCCTCCTGCTCTGGGCCATGCTGGGCATTGGGGTGGTAGGGATGAATAAGGTCCTTCTCTGCCCTCAAGGAGCTCTTAGCCAGGCAGGGCCAGCAGTGGCAACACAGCAGGACTCAGGCCAAGAAGGAGAGGAGCTGGGTATCATAGGAGCCAGAGGGGGGCACCTGACTGAGCCTGGAAGGTTCAGGCAGGCTTCTTGCAAGAAGAGAAGCCATCCAAGTTGAGGCCAAGGTCAAGAGGGAGTCCATCAGGTGAGGGGGAGAGAAGGGTCCCCAGAAGAGCTTGTCCCTGCCCTCCATACTCCAGACCTTTGTGAGTGGGGCCTGAGTCTCCCTCATTTGACCAGGACAAGCCCTGCGCTGGTTCCAAGGCCACCCTGGCCCCTGGCTGTGGCGCCATGAGCAGCCCTATGTCGCCAGCCCTGCTCTCATTCCCACCCCAAGCAGAACCTTCATCTCTGGCCTCAGTCATCTCAGCTGGGAAGTGGGCCTGCAGCCCACTGCCCTCCCTGGGCTCTGAGCTGCAGGGGCCTTGGCAGCCCTCTGATGGGCCCAACAAAGCCCTAAAGGAGGCAAAGGCAGCAATTGCAAGGACGCTGGCTGGGGAGTTGCCCTCTTTCTCTTCTGCTCCCGGTCTGGGTGGCAAGTCAAAACTATCACCAGGTACCGGCCTGGGGTCTTCTAGTTAATTAGTAAATCATAGAGGAGTGGGCAAGCTCTCTGCCCCTCCTCCTCGCCCCATTCCCCACCTCTAGCTGTGGCCCAGGGCTGAGGGTAGGGCCTGGTACACAACAGATGCCGCTAGAACAGGGGTTGGATGCGTGCGGTGTGTAAAGTGCTTGCATTCTCACGTCTGGTCTTCTGTGCCTTTGCACGTGATTGCCATGCCTTCGTGGCCCCCTCCCCAGAACAGTGTTTGGCACCCACTAGGCCCTCAATAAATATTTGCTCAATAAACGAATAATGAAGGAGAGAGGGGCCATGCTGTTGGGATCTGGGGGCTCAGTGGAGCCATATGGAGCCAGATTATTCAATATCCCCACGTGTGGGTTGTGTCCGGGAGGCATGCTATGCAGACGGCCTCAGCTCTCGCTGGCTGGCCAGGACCACGCATGCAAGCAGAAAAGGAGAAGGGATTGAGCATTTCTGAGCACCCACTATGTGCCAGTCAGTGTGCTAAGCCCGAGACCCACATTGTCTTATTGAAAGACCACAATGACTCTGCAAGGCATGCATTATCCCCATTATACAGATGGGGACACTGAGGCTCAGCGAGGTTATGGTAGCAGACCAAGATCCCACAGCCAGGAGGTGACAGAGCAGAATATGAGACAAGGGCTATCTCATCCCACTGCCTGCTGCTGAGTGACATCTGGGAGTTTGTGGGATTCTTAGGAAGCAGGGCAGCAGGAAGTCCCTTGACTAGAAGAAGAAGGGGGCTCTGTCACCTCCTGATGACCTTGCTGTGGGACCCTGGTCGTGTCCCTTGGGGCGCTGCATCTTGGTTTTTCCATTTGTCATATGGAGGGTGGGAGGAAGTCCATCCAGGCTGGGCTGAGGGGCTTCTGCCCCCCAACCACAGATTGCCCCCCCCCAACTCCTGGCACCCTCTCCCCAGGCAGCTCCAGGCAGCAGGCCCCACTCCAGCCCCTCAGGGTCTGGCTTTCTAATGCAAACCTTATCAGCTATTCTCTGTTGGCAGAACCAGAGCGGGGTTTCTGGGAAGCCGCGGCTGCATCCCCCCTGCCAGGGGCCCCATTTCAGCAGCCTCATCACATTCCCCAGCAGCCTCGGCAGCCTGGATGGACGGATGCAGTTTCCACTCTGGTCTGGCAGCCAGGCAGCTGCGTGACCAGGTCTCCTGCTGGGCGGAGGGGTCCCTCCCCCAGGGACCAAGCCTCGGGGCCAGGCAAACCAGTCCCAGCGTCTGGTCCCAGACAGTTACACTCCAAAGCCCCAGGACGTCTCCACACGCCTCTTCCCCCAAACTCCACACCTCTCCCATTGCTCCTTCCAGACACCCCAACCTGTTCGCAATTCCCCATCTGAGCCCTCCCCCATCTCTGCACAGACTCCCCTCTTTTATTTATGCTTGAGGAAACTGCACTCACTCTTCCAGGCCCAACTCAAGTTCTCCATCCTCCAGGAGACCTCCAGAACCATTCCTGCTACCAACTGATTTGGGAAAAACCAGCCCCATTCTCCCATGCGGCTTCAGCACATGGACCACAACGGGGCTGGAATGACATTCAAGGTGGGTCCGTCTGTCCCTCACTAGCTCCTCTGAGCAAGTGAGGGACAGAAGTTCCCTCCGTATCCCTTTCTTCAAGAACTCCATGAACTGGAACTGTTATCATCTACCCCATGGGCAGGGGGACTGTGTACCCCATTTGCCCATGATAACTTACTTGGTCACCCTACCGTGGGGTATACAGAAGGGAAAGGCTTGCCCAAACCCCCGCAGCTGGCAAGTGGCAGAGTCAGGATCAGAACCTGGTACGTTGGCCCAGAGCCCTGCTCCCCGCTGATGGGTTTCTTTTCTTTCTTTTTGAATCTTTTTTTTTTTTTTTTTTTACATCTTTATTGGAGTATAATTGCTTTACAATGGTGTGTTAGTTTCTGCTTTATAACAAAGTGAATCAGTTTTACATATACATATGTTCCCATATCTCTTCCCTCTTGCATCTCCCTCCCTCCCACCCTCCCTATCCCACCCCTCCAGGCGGTCACAAAGCACTGAGCTGATCTCCCTGTGCTATGAGGCTGCTTCCCACTAGCTATCTATTTTACGTTTGGTAGTGTATGTATGTCCACGCCTCTCTCTCACTTTGTCCCAGCTTACCCTTCCCCCTCCCCATATTCACTGATGGGTTTCTGAGTGAACGAGACTAGGCTTTCTCCAGGGCCTACTCTGTGCCACCCACTGCCTGGACCTCTTTCCCACACACCCTTGGCATGACCCACCAGCTTCCTCTGACCTTTCAACGCATGCATCACAGCCTCAGAGAGGATCCCCCATCACCCAACTTAAAGGTACCCCTGACCCCCACCATATCTCCTTCATGCACTTTTTTTTTTAACTAATTAATTAATTTATTTATTTTTGGCTGTGTTGGGTCTTCGTTTCTGTGCGAGGGCTTTCTCTAGTTGCAGCAAGCGGGGGCCACTCTTCATCGCAGTGTGCGGGCCTCTCATTATCGCAGCCTCTCTTGTCGCGGAGCACAGGCTCCAGACGCACAGGCTCATTAGTTGTGGCTCACGGGCCTAGTTGCTCCGCGGCATGTGGGATCTTCCCAGACCAGGGCTCGAACCCGTGTCCCCTGCATTGGCAGGCAGATTCTCAACCACTGCGCCACCGGGGAAGCTCCCTTCATGCACTTTTGACTCTTTGCAGCTACAGACTCACATGATGTGATAATCGTCTGTCATAGACGCCACCTCCTGCCCGCCAGCCAGTTCCGTGAGGGCAAGGGCAGGCCTGTTTTGTGGCTCCTGGATCCCCAGACCTGACTCCTGTGGGCTGCCCTCACGTATTTAATGTAGGAATCGGTGAATGGTTCTTGGTATTAGGGAAAGGGTGGGTAGTGGGAGAATCCAAGTGGTCCCCTCACAGAACCCCCCACCCCCCAATCTGCCTGGGGAGAGACACTCATGGAAACAAGAATACTCAAAAGTTCAGTACTGTGTGCTATGACCCAGAGAAAGAGCAACTTGGTCAGTCTGTGGTGGGTCAGGGAAGGCTTCCTGGAAGAGGCAGCCTCTAAGCTGACTTGAAGGATGAGGTGGTAGGTTCATCTCAGAAGCCAAAGGACAGCCAGTGTGGCTGGCCTTCTGAGATGGTCTCGTTGGCCTGCTAGGGATTTAATTTCCATCCCGAGGGTGGCACCAAGGGGGAGATTCTTAACATGGGGGGAGGGGGTTGGGCAAGAAAAATCTCAACTTTTTTTTTTTTCAGAATTGTGTTGTCCCCTTGTAAAACTTTTTGCCTGCCGTTTGTAAGACCAGAGCCACTGCCTGCCTGGCCCTGCAGGGCCTGCTCTCCAGAACAGGACTGAGTCCCGGAGGATGCAGGTGTCCCGGTCCCACAGCCTTCCCACCACATCCCCAGCCATCTGTGTGGGAAGGTCCATTGTGGTGGCCTCTGACATCACGGCGGGGGGCAGCATGATGTCACAGGGCCTCATTGTGGCCATGGAGAGGGAGGTGCCCCCCACCAGAGGCCCGCTCCCCACCCCCTGCCCAATCCTATTAAGCACGGGCTGGGGACAAAGGAAGGCGCTTTGTACTTTAACCCTGTCTGAAGTGAGTCACTGGCTGCAGAGGGAGGGGACAGCAAGAGGTTGTGCATTCCAGAGCCTGCCACCTCCCCTAGCTGGGTCTCCAGGTCGGGCTGGAGGCCCTGCTGCCACCACCAGTCACTGGCCCCATGTCCCCAGGGCTCCTCGCTGGGCTCCCAGCAAGTAGGACAGCAGAGATAAAGAGAGTCCAGGCCCTGCACCTCCCGCCCCAGGTCGCCCTCAGCGCTGGGGCCAGAACCTGTGAGGAGGAGGCTAGAGGCAGAAACCCCTCCTGGACGCCTGACATGACAGTCACCCTGAGATTAGGACGGGAGGCCCTGGGGGCTCCAGGGGGCCCCGGGCGGGGCGAAGGAGCAGAGTCAGCTGGAGTCAGATGGCGGAAGTCCCTGAAAGACAGACCTGGGGGAAGCAGCCTCTGCGCACAGACGGGGGACCGAGGCCTAGAGAGGGACAGAGCTTGTCACCCAGCAGCATCTGTGAACATTTATTTAGCGCCTACTGAGAGCCATACTGGTCGGTGCTGTGGCTGGGTCGTCTGATCCTTGAAACCCTGGATGGCGGTGGTCAGCACCAACCCCAGGCCTGGCCACTTTGGACAGGGACTCAGGGGTCCCTGAGGGAGGAGGGGGCAGGACTCCTGAGGCTCAAGGTCTGGGGTCAGAGGACCAGGTTTGCAGCTCCTCCTTGGCCACTAACTTGCTTACTCTCCCTCACTGAGCCTCCGTTTACACATCCACAGAATGGAACGAACTGTACCCCTCTCAGGGGTTGTCCTGAGGGCTGGACGAGAACTCTCCTCCAAATCATTAACCCACCCTCTCCGCACCCTCAGCTGGAGGTGGGGGCAGGGAGTCCCTAGGCCTGGCACCCCTGCCCCACCTCCATCTCTCCTTGGGTTTCAACCCTCCGCCAAGCTCTTCCAGGCTGGCATCTGGAACCTGTCTGGGGCCTCGACTGCCGGCTGGGGCGGGGACACCTAGGTGGGGGTAGGTACAGCTCCAGGAGAGGCCTCGGCAGCACCCCTACTGCCTCCCAAGTGGGTTTCTCCATCCTTGGCAGAGTGCCTGGGCGTGCAAAGAGGCCAGGGGTAGCTTGGTTTCGGACAACAAAGTCCTGTTTCTCCCCAGCCTGAAGAATGCCCGGCACCCCCTCCTGCCCCCGCCCCATCAATATCTATTACCGAGGCCTAGCGTTCACTCCATGGGGCCCAGGCTGGGCACTGGCTCTGCCCTGAGCCTCTGGGCAGCGCTGGCCCCTTACAGTGTGAGAGTGGCACTCCCGCCCCTCAGCAGCAGCCTCCCCTGCCCACCATCACACACACACACACACACACACTCGCACGAGCACACACACACACACACACACACACACATACATGTGCATGAGCACCAAACAGCCCAGCCCTTGGGTCGGAGCCCTGAGCCCAGTCCAGAATCCGAGGCAGTCTGGGGCAAAGATGTCTGCAGCAGGCTACGAAGGAAGAAGGGCCCGCGGAGTGTGAGCGCCCTGCCTCACCTTGCTCTTCCTGTGTCTTTGCCCTTGATGATGTTGTTAAAAATATCCAAACTTGGCAAAGCAAAAAGTCACAGCCCCACCCACGCCTGCCCTTATGTTTTGAATTGGTATTGACATGTGAAATCCCAGGGTCTGAGCCCCTGATTCTGTTCAAGCCCCTTATTTTTCCCAAGGAGGATGCAGAGGACCAGGGTGGGCAAGAGGTTTGCCCAGGGCCACAGAGCCTTGAGGGCTGGGCCTAGAGGGAGCGTAGGGACCGGTGAAGGCCATACACACTCTGGTGGGATCTCATTCTGAGCCTAGCCAGGGGCAGGGGGGAGCACTGGCCTCCCTGGTAATGGCTGCACCCTTTGTACAGATGAGAACACTGAGGTTTGGAGGGGAGTGGCCCAAGGTTACCCAGCGAGGAGCAGAGTGAGGATTTGAGCTGCAGCCCTGGGGCCCTACGGTTGGGATGGATTGTCAGAGATGCTGAGTCCCCAGGTCCCCTCCCAGGCCACCGCAGACCCCAGTACAGTCCCAGGCCTCAGCTAGGGCAGGCCCAGCTGGGAGGAGGGAGGCGGGTGTTCAGGCCCAGGCTGCTGCCCTGGTCTTGACCCCTGGGCGGGCTCTGCCCTCCTGCCACAGCCCTGGCCAGATTCTGCCCAGACACCTCAGGAATGTGGGGGGAGGGGGACTCAGGGAAGATGGGGCCTGGGGTCCAGGGGTGGGCAGAACAAAGAAGCCACGTGTCTGGACTCTCCCTGCACCCTGGGCTGGACCAGAGCTGGCAGAGGGGAACCCCCGAGGGTGGCTCAGGCATGTGTCTCTGAGTGCTGTGTGACCCTTGGAATGCAGCTACCCGTCTCTGGTTTCCCGGGCTGCAAAATGGAGTGCAGGAGCAGGGGACTGCAGGCCGAGGAGCCTGCTGAAGGTCTGAGGCCGGGGCCTCTGGCAGAGGGGTAGAGAGAAGAGGGGGCCAGCCCTGCGGTGGGCTCCTCTCCCTGCCTCCTGCCGCAGCCTCAGGAATTGCCTTAATTACAGCGTCAGCCTCACTGTGCTTCCTGCCATAAACCCAGGAATCTAAATTAGAAGGCAGGAGGCTGGCTCCCCCTTCCCTCCGACCCCTCACGTCTGCCGGGAAGTTCTCCTAGAGACAGACCGCTGGTGGGGGGCTAACTACAGAGGTGCCCAGGGCTTAGACTGGGGTGGGAGCCAGGCAGGCGGGCGGCTGTCCCCAGAATCCTCGTGTCTGTGTCTGCGAGTGCCTGCTGTGCGCCAGGCACGGGGCTGAATTAGCACATTTGATCCTTCCAGAAGTACTGCAAGATGGACGTCAAGGTCCATTCAACAGAGGAAGAAACTGAGGCACGAGCTCACGGTCCCCCAGGGTGTCGGAGGCTAAGCCAGCTGGACCCAGGTTTCCAGCTCCCAGGCCAGGGCTGGTCCCTTTGTAGAAGGCAGAGGGGAGGGTGGGGGACAGTGGAGTTGGCTAGTCCTTCCTGGGGAGTGGAGGGGGGACCCTGAAACATGAGCCTGCCCCCGCAGCCCCAGGGGGAGATGGGAGGGAGGTTGCTGGGCGGCGGTTGAGGGACTGCTGTGCAGCAACCAGGCAGGGTGCAGGCCAGGTGCAGGGCACGTGAATGGTTCTCCACCACCCTCAGACCTGGCCAGGTAGACCAGCGCTGGGGCTGGGGCCCTTCCGATTCTGAGGGAAACCCAGCCAGGGACCAGGGTGTGTGCATGTGTATGTGTAGCTTGTATTTGTGTGTGACAGTGAGTGTGTGCGTGCCTGCGTGTGGTGGGGAAGTGAGGTCATCTGGGCAGAAGGGAGCTGAGCTTGTCCAAACCACTGGAGCCACTAGGGGAGAGAGAGACAGACTCGGGGTGGGGGGAGGCAGGGAGTAGGGGGTGCTGAGGGAGGGAACGAGACCAAGGCAGCGAGGAGAGAAACAGGGAAGGACAGAGACAGAGCCAGAGGGATGAGGTGGGGTGGGAGGCAGACAGACAGACAGGATGATGGCGGATGTCGGTTTGGTGGAGGGGAGACAAGAGATGCCCAGGAAGAGGGCGAATTGGAGAAAGGGAGCCAGAGAGCAGAGATGGGGGAGGGGTGGGGCTCCCCTGGAGGGAACGGGGCTGTAGTCTAGGCAGCTTCCCACCCATGCCTCCCCTGAGTGGGGGACCAAGGGAGGACCCCTTATGTCTGCTTTTGTTCTGGTCAGTGGGTCTAAGATCACCCGTCCCTAAGGCAATACTTTTTTGGGGGGGATTATAAGAACCATGATTTTTATTTTATTTTATTTTGAACTTTATTTTATTTATTTTTTATACAGCATGTTCTTATTAGTTATCCATTTTATACATATTAGTGTATACATGTCAACCCCAATCTCCCAATTCATCCCACCACCACCCCGCGCCCACCTTCCCTCCTTTGTGTCCATGCGTTTGTTCTCTACATCTGTGTCTCTGTTTCTGCCTAAGGCGATATTCTGAGGACCTCTTATCTGTGCATGCCAGGGTGTGGTCTACCTAAAGGAGCAAAAGCTTAGAGGCTGAGGAGGCCAGGGAGTGGTCCCAGAGTGTGCCCCGAGAGGATGGGGGGGCAAAGAGGGGAGACTGGCAGAGACAGGAGGGGCAATTCAGATGGAGGAATAGCGTGGGGGTCATCCAGGAGGCTGTGCAAAGCTGGGTCTGGGCCACACCCTGGCAGGGCTGGGGCAGGGACCATGCGTCTGCTTCTCACCAGCCACATCCCCATCCCATTTTGGCTCTCCCACCATCCAACACCCCTTAAGTGGCTTATGAGGCACCATGGGCCCGGCAACCTGGCTGACTTCTCACTGTGCTTACCCTAACCCAGTGGTTCTCAAGCGTGGTGGTTTTGCCCCAGCGGGACATCTGACAATGTCTGAAGACATTTTTGTTTGTCAGAATTGGGGTGTGTGGTGTGTGTGTGTGTGTGTGTGCTACTGGTGTCTAGTGGTAGAGGCCAGGCATGCTGCTAAACATCCTATAGGACATCCTGTACAACCAAGAATTGTCCAGCATACGCATCACCCTTCTGTTCCCAGGCGTGCCAAAGTTCCTGCCTCAGGGCCTTTGCACGTGCTGTTGGCCCTGCTTGGAATTCACTCTCCCCAGATTATCACATAGCTGCTTGCCTTCTCATCCTTCCAGAATCTGCTTAAATATTCCCCCCTTAGAGTGGTTTTCCCTGACACCCCCGTTCCCTCCTGCACTCTCCATCATAAACCTCTGAGTATTTCCCTCCCAGCACTTTTCCCCAATTCCTGAAGATCTTGTTTATTTATTCAAATCCTTGTTTATAGTTTGTCTACCCTCTACTTGGCTGTGCGCTCCCTGAAGGCTGGGGACTTTGGCTCCCAGCGGGACCCAGATGCTGAGCACTGGGTGAAAGGATTGAAGCTCACTTAGAACAGCCAGGGGCCGTTTTAAGAACTTTGCTTAGCTCAGTCCTATGAGGTAGGCACCATTGTGATGCCCATTTCACAGAAGGGGAAACCAAGGCTCAGGGATATCAAGTGACTTGCCCAAAGTGACACAGCTAGCCAACGCCCAAGCTGGGATTTGAACCCCAGCAAATCAGCTCACTCAGTGAGCTGCTGTCAGTGGAGCTGAGGCTTCTGAAAAGCAGGAGGTCATGGCGCTCTTTCCACCCCAAGTCAGCAGGGAGATAAGGTTCATCTTTGCAGATTCCTACAATGAGGAGACTTGGGGACCCAGACAGGCGGGCTCCACACCGTGGGGATTCCCCCCCCCGTAGTCACCACATGGGGACCACATCCACTACCCTGAGTCACTGTGGACTCAGCCAGGCACTCCTGGGCGCTGGACAGGAGGTGTCCCCCTTCCTCGTGCCTCCCTGGCAGGGCAGGTTGGGCTGAGCCCGGGCTGAGTCTGAGGGCTGTGCTCAGCTCCACGCTGGGGCCCTCCCTGCCCCAGCTGGCAGCCCCTAATGAAGAACTACAACCTAGAGGGGCCATCACGGCAGGGAGAGGAAGAAGCTCTCACCAGCAAGCTGTGGGTGCCCTGGTCTGTCGGGGACGGGGAGAGGAACTTGGAAGGCTGCCCAGAGCTGTTTGCTGCCCAGATTCCTAGCAGGAGGCCCCTCCCAGTCCAGAGCCCACTGACCGCCCCGCTTTTCGTATTGCTGGGCCCTCTCTGCCAGGCCCTGGTAACTCTTGACTCAACCAGCAGCTCATGGTCCCGTCCCATGTCCCCAAAACTTCTTTCCCTGGTCCTGTCCCCTCCCCCAACATCTGTGATGACAATCGAGTGACACTCTGGGCCTGGGATCTGCCAGGGAACTCCTTAATTCTCATTCATTCATTTGTTCATTCATGCATCCTTTCATCGTGTGGTGGTTAGAGCATGGATGCTAATCCCAAGGGCTGAGTTAATATTTGGCTTCACCACTTACTAGCTGTGTGATCCTGGGAAAGTCCCATCATCTCTCTGAGGCCCCAGTTTGCAACAGTGAAAAGGGGAAAGAGGGAATTCCCTGGTGGCGCAGTAGTTAAGAATCTCCTGTCAATGCAGGGGACACGGGTACGAGCCCTTGTCCGGGAAGATCCCACATGCTGCAGAGCAAAAAAGCCCCTACGCCACAACTACAGAGCCTGTGCTCTAGAGCCCGTGAGCCACAACTACTGAAGCCCGTGCACCTAGAGCCTGTGCTCTGCAACAAGAGAAGCCACCACAATGAGAAGCCCGCGCACCGCAACGAAGAGTAGCCCACTCACCGCAACTAGAGAAAGCCCGCGCGCAGCAATGAAGACCCAACACAGCCAAAAAAAAAAAAAAAAATGTGGGGGAAGATAAACAGGGGTTTTGGAGGTTTCACTGGGATGAGGCATAGAGCGTTGAGCATAGTGCCTGGCTTATGGTAAGCGTTCCAGCCTCAGGAGCTGTTCTTTTTTTTAATCCTTTGCAAAAACTTTCCTGGGGCCTCTAGGGGCACACAGACCCCTAATGGCAACCCCCCAGCCCAAACAAGACCTGATTCTGAAGGCCTCCTGAAGGAAACCATGCAGGAGCCCTGGGTTCTGGTTCTGAGTTTGCCATTACATTGCTGTGTGACCTGGGTGAGTCATCGCCCCTCTCTGGGCCTCAGGTTCCCTGTTTGAACAATGACCGGTTGACTTGGATGAACTTAGGCAAGTGACCTCTCTCCATCTGAGTTTTTGTCTGTAAAATGGAACAGTAACAGTACCTACCTACAGGAATGCTGAGAGGAATAAGTGAATTAGTACATGTAAAGTGCTTAGAAGAGGTCTGATACATAGTGCTTCACAGATGTTAGCCCTTATTATTAGCTCACATTATCTCTGAGGATCTTTTTAAAAATTGAGATATAAGTTACATACTATAAAATTCACCCTTTTAAAATACACAGTTTAGTCACTTTTACTATAGTCACAAGATTGTGCAATCATCAACACTGTCTAATTCCGAGACACGTTCATCACCCCAAAATGAAACCCTGTACCTGTCAGTTTTTCCCCATTCTCTCCCATCCCCCACCCCTGGCAACCACTAATCTACCTTCTTTTTTTTATTTAAAAAATTTTCTTATTGAAGTATAGTTTATATTACATTATATGTTATAGGTGTACCATATAGTGATTCACGATTTTTAAATGTTATACTCCATTTACAGTTATTATACAATATTGGCTACATTCCCTATGTTGTACAATATACCATGGTAGTTTATTTTATACATAATAGTTTGTACCTCTTAATCTCCTACTCCTATCTGGCCCCTCTTCCCTTCTCTCTCCCCACTAGTAACCACTAGTTTGTTCTCCATATCTGTGGGTCTGTTTCTTTTTTGTTATATTCACTAGTTTGTTGTATTTTTTAGATTCCACATATAAGTGATATCATACAGTGTTTGTCTTTCTTGTCTGACTTATTTCACTTAACATAATACCCTCCAAGTCCATCTATGTTGTTGCAAATGGCAAAATTTCATTCTTTTTTTAATGGCTGAGTAGTATTCCATCATATATATATATATATATATATATATATATATATATATATATACCACATCTTCTTTATCCATTCATCTGTTGATGGACATTTAGGTTGCTTCCATATCTTGGCAATTATAAATAATGCTGCTATGAACATTGGGGTGCATGTATCTTTTCAAATTAGTGGTTTAGTTTTTTTTCAGATATCTACCTAGGATTGGAATCACTGGATCATCTGATAGTTCTATTTTTAGTTTTTTGAGAAACCTCCATACCATTTTCCACAGTGGCTGCACCAATCTACATTCCAACCAACAGTGTACAAGGGTTCCCTTTTCTCCACATCCTGGCCAACATTTGTTATTTGTTCTCCTTTTGATGATCTCCATTCTGACAGGTGTGAGGTGATAGCTCACTGTGGTTTCAATTTGCATTTCCCTGATGATTAGCAATGTTGAGCATCTTTTCATGTGCCTATTGGCCATCTGCATTTCCTCTTTGGAAAAATGTCTATTTAGGTCTTCTACCCATTTGTTAAATCAGGCTTTTCTTTTTTTGATGTTGAGTTGTATGAGCTGTTTATATATTTTGGATATTAACCCCTTATCAGTCATATCATTTGCAAATATTTTCTCCCATTCAGTAGGTTGAATTTTTCGTTTTGTCAATGGTTTCCTTTGCTGTGCAAAAGCTGTTATGTTTAATTAGGCCCCATTTGTTTATTTTTGCTTTTATTCCCTTTGCTTTAGGAAACAGATCCAAAGACATATTGCTACGGTTTACGTACCGCTAATCTACTTTCTATCTCTATGACTTAGCCTATCCTGGACATTTCATATAAACGGAATACACAGTTTTGTATCTGGCTTCTTTCACTTAACATAATGTTTTCAAGGTTCATTTACAATGTTTCAGTACTACATTCCTTTACATGGCTGAAAAATATTCCATTGTATGAATATACCATATCTGTTGATGGACATTTGGATTGTTTCCACTTTTTGGCTATTATGAATAATGCTGTTATAAACATTCAAGTCGAAGTTTTATGTAAACATATGTTTTTCATTCTCTTGGATATCTCTGTTGGAATGGAATTGCTGGATCACATTTAGCTTTCTGAGGATTTGCCAAACTCTTTTCCAAAGTGGTTGCACCAGTTTATATTCCTACCAGCAATGTATGAAGATTCCAGTTTCTCTGTACGCTTGCCAACACTTGTTAATGTCTTTTTTATTGTAACCATCTTAGTGGGTGTGAATGGTGTCTACTTGTGGGTTTGATTTACATTTTCCTGTGACTAATGATATTGAACACCTTTTCATGTACTTATTGGCCATTCATATATCTTTTTTAGAGAAATATTTGTTCAAATCCCTTGCTCATTTTTAAATTGGGTTGTTTGTCATTTTTACTGTTGAGTTGTAAGAAATCTTTTTTTGGGGGTGTCTGGCTTCAGAACACTTGGTCTTTTTTTTTTTTTTTTCCCCTAGCTTTGGCTGCATTGGGTCTCCGTTGCTGCGCACGAGCTTTCTCTAGTTGTGGTGAGCAGGGGCTCCTCTTCGTTGCGGTGCACGGGCTTCTCACTGCGGTGGCTTCTCTTGTTGCGGAATACGGGCTCTAGGTGCTCAGGCTTCAGTAGTTGCAGTATGCAGGCTCAGTAGTTGTGGCTCGCGGGCTCTAGAGAACAGGCTCAGTAGTTGTGGCGCACGGGCTTAGTTGCTCTGCGGGCCTCTCACTGTTGTGGCCTCTCCCGTTGCGGAGCACAGGCTCTGGACGCGCAGGCTCAGCGGCCATGGCTCATGGGCCCAGCCGCTCCGCGGCATGTGTGATCTTCCCGGACCGGGGCACGAACCCACGTCCCCTGCAACGGCAGGTGGACTCTCAACCACTGCGCCACCAGGGAAGCCTGGCAGGTGGATTCTTAACCATTGTGCCACCAGAGAAGTCCTTGAACCTGTGATTCTAAGGCCATAATTTTTGATAATTCCAATATATGAAGTCATTGTGGTCTATTTCTGTCATATTTTTTCAAACTTATTGAAATATATTTGACATATAACATTGTGTAAGTTTAAGGTGTACAGGATGTTGGTTTGATACATTTATATATTGCAATACGATTACCACCATAGTGTTAGTTACCACCTCTATCATGATACATAATTATTATTTCTGTTGTCTTCTGTTTGTGCTGATTCTTGCTCGTGGTGTCTTGTTCCTTATGTACCTAATTATCTTTGACTGTGTTCAGCTCACTGTATTTGAAAATTATTTGTGAAAATAACATGAGGCCTAAGATGATGACACCTCCCTCCAGACAAGTGTCTTGTTTGCTTCTACCAAGCACCTGGAGACACTGCTAATCTAAGGCCACTGTAATTCAAGTTCAAGTCTTGAGTTTCGTGGGTCACCCGGGTGACTGGGCTCAAGGCTTGGTTTTCTTCTGGTTCACCCTTATTCTGAGGATGTCTCTGGTTAAAGAAGGTGTGGGATATCAGGCTCCCCATCTTGGACAAAAGGCTAGGCTTACCTTTTATTCTTCCTCCTTCCCTGCCCCCCTTGAGGCCATCAAAACCACAGCTCAGTTTCAAAGCTTTTTCTTCCAGATTGGCAAATGTGATCTCCACACTGGGCTTTCCTCTCTGGATTTTTGCCTTCTCCTAGATTCTTACTAGGGAATTCTTGTTAATTGTTCGATGGTCTTAAGAACATGATGTTTCTGAATTGGATCTAGGGACTCGTGTCTTCAGCAGGAGGGTTGGTCCAAATTACATATCCCACCATCACTGGAGGCAGAAGTCTCTGCAAATCCATAATTTCCCACGGACATTTCCTTACCTTTGCTCAGGCTGTGCTCAGGATGTACCCCCTCCCTACTCATCTCAGGCACTCTTACTCTCAAAGCCCTACCCAGAATTTTGCCACCAGAGGCTATCCCAAATCAAGGTACCTTGCTCTCCGCCCTGGTACCCAGAGTCCATATCTCCATCACTGTATTTATTTACCATCAAACATTTATGTGGTACCCACAGTTTGCCAGGCCCATCCTAGGCCCTGGGGATTCAACGGGGAACAGCACAGAGGCTGCCCCTTACCCTCGAGGAGGGTAATAAACAGCTGTTCGCAACCCAGTGGGATCAAGGTTGGGAGGAAGAAGCAGAGGGAGCCACGGAGTACATTGCAAGGAGACTCAACCAGGGGAGGCTTCCAAGAGGAAGTAATATTTAAGCTGAAGCTTGAGGGTTGTGTAGCAATTACCCAGCAAATACAAGTGGAGCAGGGAAGGGCATTGTAGGCAGAGTGATCATCTGTGAAGGTGCAGAGTGGAGTTGGTGAATCAGAATGGGGTGCGAGGGCTTCCCTGGTGGTGCAGTGGTTGAGAGTCCGCCTGCCGATGCAGGGGACACGGGTTCGTGCCCCGGTCCGGGAAGATCCCACATACCGCGGAGTGGCTGGGCCCGTGAGCCATGGCCGCTGAGCCTGCGCGTCCGGAGTCTGTGCTCCGCGACGGGACAGGCCACAACAGTGAGAGGCCCGCGTACTGCAAAAAAAAAAAAAAAAAAAAGAATGAGGTGCGAGGGAGGAGGAGACAGGGTGAAGCTGGGAGGTGGGTCCAGCACCCCTGACTGCTTTATGGTTTCTCCTTTTCCCTCTTCCTCTCCCAAAGACGGGGCTGCAAAGATTAGAGGGCCCCACACTTGCGGGAAGGCAAACTCCCTTGACCTTCCGCACCAAACGATCCCTTTCAGGAAAGGTCACCCATCCTTGGCTCGCCCCAGTCCCTCAGCTTCGGCCTCCTTCCTCCCCTCCTGCCTGGGGCAGAATGGGGAATGGCCACATCCCCTTGTCGCAAGAGAAGCAGGATATAGAGCTGAATGAAGCTACACAGACTGTCTTCCTCCACGGCCTCTGCCAGAGAGTCCTCCGTACAGGCCCCGAGGCCCTTCCTGCGGCACCTCCGGCTCCATCCTCCCGTCCTGTTTGGCTTGGATGTGGTCCCTGATCTAGGGAACCTGGAGGGATGGGTGTGACGGGGCGCAGAGGCCAAGCCCTGAGCCCTCAGAAACGGTCACGAGTAACGCTCTTCTCTATCCAGCCAGAATTCTAGTGACTGGGGACATATAGGACCCCCAGTCCCTCACCTGCCCCCAGGTCACCCAGACCTCAAGCCTGGAAGGGAAGTTTGGTTAACCCTCAGGGAACCAGGCGCTGAGAGGGGAGACTAGGAGATCTCTGTCCCGACCACTGAAGGGTTATAGCAGGGAGTTGTGTAACTGATCATACCTGGAGGGGTTCCTCTATCCCACTCAGACCCAGCCCCACCCTATCGTCCAGATGGATAAACGGAGGCTCAGGTCACACGGCCAATGAGAGGCAGAGGCAAGAGCTGAACCCAGGTCTCCTGCCCCTGGCCCAGTACTCACTCCCTTCTCCTGTCCTCCCCAGCACAAATGTCTGACACCTGCCAGGGTGGGGCGTGGGGAGGGGAGGTTTCAAGGCTCACATTTGGGATGGCGGGAATTAACCAAGGAGTTAACTGTTCTCCAGCCCCAGAGCCTGAAAGTCGGCCTCCTGGGAACAGAGGGAGATTACGGGCTCCTCTCCCACCCCGTCATGCTTCATCAGAGGCTGACACGTCCCTGGCCTGTGGCTCTAGGGCCATCAACACAACGGGCTGAGCAAAACATGTCTTGTGCAGTTTTTCTAAGACTTTGTCAATGCCTCCCAGCCAGAGACCACCAGAAACACACCCGAACAAAGCTAGCTTTACTGCTCGTTGCAACGAGGGAGGAAACTGAGGGACCAAACTGAGGGACAGCTCCGTGAGCGGGAGTTAGGCAGGACTTGGGAAGGGATCTGGGCTGGTGTTAGGAGCTTTGGGGAGGGCTTGAGGGAATAGAGCTTTGCTCTGTGTTGGATGCATCAGGAAGTGGGGGTGATTCTGTGATTGGGTATCTTCATGGCTTTAATCTGGAAGGGAAGGGGGATGAATTGAAGCTCAGGCTGTGACTGGCAAAGAAGCAGTCGTCACTCATTCAGCTGGGGTGTTTGGTCATTTTTGTGGTTTGGACCACATTCACTTTTTGTCTGTGTTCAGACATGATTACGGAGTGGCCTTGTTTTCTGTCTTGATCCAACATGGTCCTCGAGGGGCCTTGTCTGACGCTGGTGATCTATGAAATTGCTTATGCTTAACAGGACTGCACGGTGGCCTAGCCCGGAGCACCGAGCCAGCTCCTGGATGTCAGGGGCTGCTTTTCTTTTTCTCAGTGTGAAAGGAAAGAGCACGGAGCCTTGGAAAGCTGGCCACGTCACACAGGAGACCCATAATGGGTAAATGTCAGCTATGCCTTGTGTGTGGGTCCCAAGGCTGCCGAGGAAGCTCAGTTGAGACAGGGAAGCCAAGAGCCTTTGGAGTCAGACCTGGGTTCAAATTCTGCCTCTGTTCAGGCTCTTAGACAAGCCTCCTTCCCCTCCCTTGCAACTGCATCCACTCAACAAATACTTAGCAAGTGCCTACTGTATGCCAGGGATGGGGGACCTTGGGCAAGATCCTTAACACTCTGGGACTCAGTTTACCCATCTAGAAAATGGGAATGAGACTGGTCCCTGTCTATCTCCCAGGGTTGCTGTGAAGTTCAATGGAAACTCGTGTGGAGCATCTCTAGCACAGTGTGGCACGTGCCATCTGTTCTTCCCGGGGGTCCCTGACTCTCCCTGACCACCCCTGCCTTGTGGGCCCTGTATTAGTGGGGAAGCAGGACAAGGGGCCCATTCCAGGTTCAGCCTGCTTTGGAGGGTGAGTCCCAGGGACCCGAGATGCCAGCTGGTCACCAAGCGGTTCTGGGGCTGTACAAAGCAGGAGGAGGTCCTGGCCCCTCCGGTCTGCATGTTCAGCTGCTTCCTGGGGCTGAACCATGTGACACAGAGGGGAGGTGGCCCCAAATCTTGGAATTGCCCCGAAGGCAGCCGAACCCCCAGCTCTGCCCAGGTACCAGCTCCAGCACCATGTCCTGGATGTTGCCCACTCTTTGGCCCAGGTCTGACCATCTATACACTATGGGGTGCCCTCCCAGCATCGATGTTCTGTGGTGCTGATGTGGTTAGTGGGGTCCGGAGAGGCAGAGAGGGTGCCAGGACTGTGGAGGTAGAAGAGGGCATGCACCGTCCTGCCTTCTCCAGGCGTGGAGGAGTGGGTGGCGACAGAGGAGGGTGTGAGGCCCGCACAGAAGGAGGTTGATGTACCTGCCGGAGATGGCATGGGGAGGGCCCCTTACATGGGCTTAAGTGGTATGGCAGGGGGTGTCTCTTAGCTGAGGGTTGTGTGTGTAGGTGTGCGGATGTGTGTGGGCAGGACTTTGACAGCAGGGGAGGGGCACCTGCGTGATGCTCCCACCATGGTAGGTGGGTGTCAGAAACAGCCTGGGTTTAGGGCTCAAACTAGCCAGCGTCAATTCTCAGTTGAACGACCTTCTGACTATGTGACCTTGCCCAGATCGCTTGCCTTCTCTGAACCTCATTCATTCATTCACTCCACAAGTAAACCCTGCTCTCTTGCTGTGTGGCTGCCACTGGGGAGACAGGGACAAACAAGGCAGAGAGTGTCTGTAAAGCGCAGGGCATCGGGTCTTAGTGCTCTGTGGAGACGTTTTCTTCCTCGTTCTGGAAACCTTGGAGCTGCAGCCCTCCTTCCAAGGGACACAGCTCTCAGCCGGTGGGAACGGGAGCCAAGGGCCCCCTTCGGGGCGCGATCCAGCTCCCAGGTGGTGCTTGTTCTGCCCTGCTGGCATGGGCCCTGGGAGTGAGTGGCAAAGGCCTCTGGGCTGGGGTGGATGAGATGGCGGCCTCAGCATTCCAAGAACCCTAGGGCCTTCCCAGCACCAGCTGCGAGAAGACGTGGGGTTGGGACGGGTCAGAAGGACAACGATTCTCTGCGGGCCCCCTTCAGTCACCCCACACACCCACCCAATATGGGCACAGGTGTGGGATGGGAACTCCTCCAACAAGTCAGGACACCCTCTTTTCCCTGGGCCGTGCTCCCGGGGAGGGCGCTGGGGAAAGGGCAGAGGAGGTGGCTGCCAACTTCCCGCTGGGCTGCTGTTTACACCCAAGCGATGAGCTGGCGCTTGGCTTCACTGTCTGCTCACCTGCAGGCATGCCAGGAGAAGCTGGCTGGCTTCTGCCCAGCTTCAGTCGGCATTCAATGCTCTGGCCCTGCTGGATTTGGGCACCAGAATGCACAGCCGGAGGAAGATGACTCCAGACTCTTGTTTACAACTAGATGTCTGATTTTTCTCTCTGCCTGATTTCTGTCCCGGGCCCACAGCAACTCCTCTGAGTCTGAGGAACTGCAGACCCTCCTCCCGGGGGAGGCTGGTAGTGCTTCAGGGCACCCCTGGGCCAGAAAGGACAATGCCCCCGGCAAAGGGTTGATGACTTCTCTTCCACACCAGTAGACTGGGGGTGCATCTCAGTAAGGGTGGCTGCCAGTTGCCAGCCCAGCGGCAGGTGAGGAGGAAACAGGCTGGAGCTAAAGTGGGAAAGATTCAACCTAGACCCAAGAGCCAGTGTAGCCCAAGGAGGCATGCTGGACTCAGCAAGGGAGGCTTATGGAGCTGCTGACCTGACCCCTCTAGGGGTCCTGCCTTTGGCAGGAGTGGGAAGATGGGCCAGGAGAGATGTAGGATGCGACTGGGGAGCCAGGTCACCTCTCCTGATACCAGGTGAAGGGCATGTGGATCCCGTCCCAAACCTACCCACCCACCCATTCCTTTCCACGTTGCCTGCCATCACCATGGAGAGAACCAGGGTTGCGAGTTGCTTGGTTAGAATTGCAGGGCAAATCGCTTTAACCTCTCTGAGCCTCAGTTTTCCTCTTCTGTATGATGGGCAGAGTGTATCTGCCTCTCAGGGTCTATGTGAGGACACACCATGTCACGCCAGCAGCCAGATGTGCCAGGCAAGTTGTATCCGCCATGTGTGGTTTAATTTATTCCTCCCATCGGCACCCTGAGGCAAGCATCATTGTAGCCCCATTTTACAGATGAGGAAACTGGGGCTTAGAGAGTCCGAGGCTGGTAAGCTGGGAGATATGTGTCCTGTGGCGGCCCCTGTTCTGTCTCAGAGAGCAGACGAGTGAGGCAGAGTCTCAGATTGTGGCCTGGATGTGTGGCAGTTTGCAGAAGGAGAGACCAGCAGCTCCCTTCAGGGTTGCAGCTGGGCCCATCACAAGGGGTTCTCGTCATCCAGACAGGGTGTTCCCTTCCAGTCGCCTCCCCGAGTTTTACTTCCTTCAGCAACGGGTCCCAACTGCACAGCTGGCTCCCCTAATGACACTGGCGTCCAGACCCCACCAGCTGAGGTTCTACCCAACGCCCACCACCCCAGCTCACGAGGCCGCCCTTGGCTTCTTGGACCTGCCCCAAGGGACACCAGTTTCCTCGCCAGCCCCTCTGCTGTCCAGGCCAGAGCTCTGCCTCCCATCCCGTTCCGGTTCCCGCTTCTTTATGCCCCGTTGTCCTGCTCTAGGCATCCTCTGGTCAGAGAATTTGTGCTGGGGCATCCAGAGAACGAGGCAGGGGGTTTTCTGTTCTGACCCAGTTCCAAACTCACTTTTGTTTTACGTGCAAAGAACAAGGTCCAGGGGACTTAATACACCATCAATGTGCCGCCACGTGTTACACAGCATTACGAGGAGCTGGGGGCGGACCCCAGGCAGCCCGCTCCGGCACCCACGCTTCCAGCCTCATCCACTCGGCCTCTGTGAAACCTTGTTTCCCTCCATCCTGTTCCAGACCCCTTCTGCTGCCCACACTGTGGCCTCGCCTCTGGCCTCCCATCCTCCAGTCTGGCCCTTCCAGCAGCCTCATCTGACCAGCACCCACCCCTGTGCTGGATCCTTCAGTGGCACCACTGTGCTTCCTGGTAGCGCACTGGCTGCTGGGTCTGGCCTCCAGGGCCCTCCCTGTGGTGACCAGCCCGACCATGAACCAGCTGGGCCCAGAGGGCCTTCTCCTCAAGCTGGGTTCCTGGCCCCGAGTCAGCCCTGTGTCCAGAGTGAGGGACGCAACTGTCCCCTCATGAGTCGCCAGGAGAACTGAGGCCCAAAGAGACACTCCACCATTCTCTGAACCCCACCCGGGCAGCCCAGCAGAGGCCCAGCCCAGGGCCAAGCCCTCCCCTTCTTGCCGCCCAAATCCCTGTAAACCGGAGCTGATGAGCAGGTGGGCAGCCTGTGCAATTCACCCCCAGGTGCTGCAGGTGCCCATTTGGCCCTGCTGCCCACCCGTGTGCCCTCTCCTCCCCCAAGCAGCTGCTCTTCTGGGGAGCAATGAACAGACCAGCTGCCCTCCTGCAGGCAGGTTTGGGGCCCAGGGTAAGGCTGCAGCTCAGCCCACATCTCCATTTCCAGGCAGGGAGGTCTCCGCCCTGGTGCCCACCCCTCTTGCCCTGCCCAGGCTGCCCCCAGCAAGTTGTTTTCTGGTGCTGGGCCTGGTTCAGCCTCCGGGGCCTGCAGATCACGTAGCCAAACTCGTTCCTCCTTTCTGCTACCCAGGCTGCTGAGCACAGCGGTTTCCTGCTGGGGAGAGCACAATGGAGCCTGCCACACAGGAAGGCGCAGGCCTAGCCATCTGAGTGCTGTGTGACCCGGGACAGGGCCCACACCCTATCTGAGCCATGGTTTCCCCAGTGAGAAGTGAGCGGGTGAGACAAGGTCATGTGAGGCCATTCTCCAATGAGGATAACAGCAAACTTTCCTCGAAGACTAAGTGCATGCCAGGTGCAGCATCCCCTAATCCTCACAGCCACCCCGGAAGGTTGGGGCAGAGCAAGGTTAAGTCACTTGGCCACAGCTGAATCTCCCTTTGCAGTCCAGCATCCCAGAACTTCTTCCCATCTCCCGCTTGGAGATCTGCTTCCCCAACCCCATCTCCACCCTGCAGCCCCCGTGTCTTCGCCCTCCTCCTCTCAGGAGGCGCCCAGCCCACACTGGGGTTAAGAATGAGAGGAAGTGTGGGTCCAAATTAGATCAGAGGGCACTTGACCCGAGGTGGTCCAGGCCTGTGGGCCCTAGCTAGCCGTGGGGGAGAGGGTTAGGGAGACATGGGAAGAGGAACTGAAAATGGGCGTAAAGTGAGGTAGAAGGGAGAGAGGCTGAAAGCTGAAGATGGCCTGCAGCCTGGCCAGGGAGGGAGCAAGGCAGTTTGGGACCGAGAATCCCTTGACAAGTCCCCAGCCAGGGGGTTTCCAAGGCTGGGAGCCTGAGTCCTGCAGAATTAGCTCCTGCCTCCCCACCTGTCGTCCCCTCTACCACAGGAGCACTCCCAGCCTGGACAGCCTCTTATTCACCTCCAGATTTGAACCAGGCTCTCCGACCAAAAGCCTGGGACCCAGGGCCTGACCGTGAACTAGATCTTCTCAGTGGTGGGGAGAGGGGAAGTGGTTACACTCCCACAGTGATACTGACCCAGGATGGACTCCAGAGCCCCGCTGCCTGACTGTGCCGTGGATCAGGGTCTGCACAGGTGTGCTCCTGGGAAAGCAGGGCCCCCGGGAGGGTCTTCCTCAGAGCAGTGCAGAGTTTTCCGGATGAGAATCAGGCAGCGGAGGCAGCTTTCAGCCAGGACACTGCGGCTTCCCTGGGGGCAGGGGAAGTAGCTACTGTCCCCGCGGCCACGTCTCCCCCTCCTCAGGGTGTGTCCAGAGCCCGGCAACACCCTCGATGCCTGCCTCTTCCCTAGCTCTCCAGGATTAGAAGGCTCTGGACCTTGCTGCTGGCCAGCCATGACCTTCATCCTGCCCCCTGCCAGGGCTGGAAGTGTCACAACGACTCTACTCTGAAGCTCAGGGTCCCCAAAGGGACCAGCCTTAGACAAAGCCCCGGTGACCCAGCCTTACCTCCTGCACCCCATCTTCACATCCTGACATAGAGAGCACTGCTTCCTGTGCTCTCCTAGGCAGATGGGATATGGAATCCTGGCCCTTGTCTCTCAGAGCCTCAGTTTCCTCATCTGTACAATGGTCCTGAAAATAACCCCCACTTCCTAGGCTGGTGATAAGGACCGAAAGGACAATGTATAAAAAGCCTTCACCCAGGGGACTTCCCTGTCAATCCAGTGGTTAAGACTCTGTGCTTCCAGTGCAGGGGGTGCTGGTTCTACCCCTGGTCAGGGAGTTAAGTAAGACCCTACATGCCAGCGCTGCCAAAAAAAAAAAAAAAACCCAAAACCTTCACACAGTGAGATGCAGAATCCTAAGAATTTTTATTATTTTATTTATTTATTTATTTATTTTTTTTGCGGTACGCGGGCCTCTCACTGTTGTGGCCTCTCCTGTTGCGGAGCACAGGCTCCGGACGCGCAGCCTCAGCGGCCATGGCTCACGGGCGCAGCCGCTCCGCAGCATGTGGGATCCTCCCGGACCAGGGCACAAACCCGTGTCCCCTGCATCGGCAGGCGGACTCTCAACCACTGCGCCACCAGAGGAGCCCAGAATTTTTATTTTTAATTGAATTTATTTGCCATCCCTCTGTGCGTCTTTTCCCCACCCCCTCTTCTCCTGCACTTCTGGCTTCCTTATTTCCATGGTTGCCATGTCCTCGGCCTCCAAGCCTGCTGGAAGAGTCCCCCATCCTCAGACAAACCCCACCCCAGGCCCTTCCCGAAACTGGCTTCTGCCTTTCCCAGCAGGCCCAGCTGGGCCTCCTCCATCTAATCCCACAGGGCTTGGGGTCATCACAAGATTAGGGAATCAGGACCTGGGTGGCAGGGTTGGGGGGAGGAGGCAGCAGGGCTCTGGAACCTGCATGTTTAACCAGCTTCCCAGGGGATTCTGATCCTCACTGCCTACCTGCTGGAACGGGAACATCTCATCCCTCAGGTGAGTCCTGGGGGCCCTTCCGTCAACTCCACCCTGACCTGGTTACTGCCCCCCCTGCACTGGGAGAAACACTTTCCCAGAGTGTCAGTTTCTCCCCCCACTCACCCCACCCACTTCTTGGGCTGGGAAGGCAGGAGTGGGCAGGGCAGGGCTGGTCAGGGCTGCAGAGACCAGCTGGGCTGTGTTTGTTTGGGGGGTTTTCCTCTTTGGCTGCTTTTCTAAACAAAAGGCCCGGGAGTCTGTGGGGCCAGAGCCAGACCCACCCCCTCATGGGACCGGGGATTACAGTACAAGATGGCAGGGGGCGTTTCCATTCCTCTCAGAGCCAAGCCATCTTAAGGAAGCCTTGAAGCCCTGTGATGCGGGAGATATTACCCCATTTTACAGAGGAGAAGACTGAGGCTCAGAGAGGCCCAAGAGCATGCCTGAGAGCACACAGCTGGGGAGGGGGCTGGGAGGGGGTGACTCAGCAGGGAGTTTAGTTTGGGGCTGCACTGGGTGCTTAGCTACTCTTTCCTCCTCCCCAATTTTGTGCTCCCCTCCCCCTCTCCAGCAGTGCCTTTCTCTCCTTTTCCCTTTTCTTCTCCAGGTGGCTCCATCCTCAGCCCTGTCCTTATCCGTGGAGGAGAACCCCTCGTGGCTTTAGCTGCCAACGTCCAAACTGTCCAGTTCAGGTCACAATAGCAACATTTAAGGAAGTTGCACGAGTCAGGCCCTGGTCTAAGGTGTTACCCAGGAGTAGCTAATTTAGTCCTTACAACAGCTCTGTGAGGTGGGTGCAATTATTATTCCCATTTTACAGGTGAGGAGCATGAGGTCTAGAGAGGTGAAGTAACTTGTCTATAGGTGACAGAGCCAGGATTCAAGCCCAGGCAGCCCGTATGCCTCACTTCTCTGGCTGTCCAGCTCAGACCTCTGACCTCTGATTTCCCATGAGCCTCCAGCAAGGGGGTCACCATCCCTGCCTGGCCCGGCCATAGTGCCCATCTCAGTATTAAGGCCTGTTTGCTTCAAGTCCCCACCCCAACCCCATCCCTAGATTGAGAGCATCTCGGGTCCTATTCATTCACAGCCGTGTCCCCGCATCCAGCACTGCAGGTTAGGCACACAGAGGGGCCTCAAACTGTGTTCCAGGAGGGACAATAATTCCAGCTCAGGAGCTGGCCATAGCTTCCCCACAGTGCCCTCTGCTGGTCAGATCACACACTGCCCTGGGGCCTTGGGACCATCAGCTCAGGCCCCATCCCCATCACCCTAATAACCCCCTGGGTTTATACAGCTCCTTTCTTCCCCTGAGCTCAAAGGACTTTCCCATCTGTGATCTGCCTAGCCTGGGCCCAGCCCCAGGAGTGTGCGAGGGCCCAGCATTTCTCTCCCCACTTTACAGAGACCAACCAAGGCCTGGAGAGGGATGGCGTGAGCCCCAGCGTGCTGCTGGCAGGTCCAGAAAAGAGCTCCTTTCCCTAACCTTCTCCGTTACAGATGAACAAACTGAGGCCCAGAGGGGAAGAGACTTGCCCAAATGATTCCTGGGCTAGAACCCTGTTGTCCTAAATACGGTCCAGGGCTTTCCCACAACATCAAGATCTCTGCCTGCAGCTCAGCAAGACTTGGCCAAGTCATTAAACATAACAAGCTTCTGTTGCCCCATTTGTAAAAGGAACAGTACTTCCCGCTCTGCCTGCCTCCCAGGGGATCCCAGGGGCTGAGAGATGGAGGACGTGAGAGCGCTCATGACTGACTCTGAGGTCTGGTGATGTGAGAATGAGGGCAGTGGTCCAAACTGCAGATTTCAGCAGGACCCTCACCTCTGCCATAAACACAACCCTGGAGGAGACTCCAGTCTAAGGCTTGACCTTCAGACGGGCCAGCACATTGTATATGCTGTCCACATCCTGCCTCCACTGACCTGATCAGGGTATCAAGGGTGGGAGGTAAGAAGAAATGGTGACCAGTCTAACCCTAAGTCTGAATTCCTGCCCCTGTTATGCCCCTCCTGGCACTTCTCACAATTTGTCAATTTATTATTTATTCCAGTGGCTTGTTTATTTATTTATTTATTGGCTGCGTTGGGTCTTCGCTGCTGCATGCGGGCTTTCTCTAGTTGCGGCGAGCGGGGGCCACTCTTCTTTGCGGTGGCTTCTCTTGTTGTGGAGTATAGGCTCTAGGTGCGTGGGCTTCAGTAGTTGTGGCTCGCGGGCTCTAGAGCGCAGGCTCAGTAGCACAGGCTTGCAGGCTCGTGGTGCACAAGCTTAGTTGCTCCACGGCATGAGGGATCTTCCCAGACCAGGGCTCAAACCCGTGTCTCCTGCGTTGGCAGGCGGATTCTTAACCACTGCGCCACCCAGGAAGTCCCTCCAGTGGCTTGTTAATGTTTGCCTTCTCTGCAAGACTCTAAGCCAGGAGCTGGCAAACTTTTTCTGCAAAGGGCCAGATAGCAAATATTTTCGGCTTTGAGGGCCATAAGATTTCTGTTGCAAGTACGCAATTCTGCCATTGCAAAGAGCCTTCGAAAATAGGTAAACACATGAGCATGGATATGTCTCAATAAAACTTTATTTACAAAAATAGGCTGAGGGCCAGATTTGGCCCACAGATCATAGTTTGCTGACACCTACTCTAATCTCCAAGACAACTGGGACTTGTCTGATTACTCTCAATTATATCCCCTTATTTGAGCAGACAGCACATTGCAGGTGCTGATTTGATCAATATTTGATGAATGTAGACAGGAATGAGGAGGGAAACAGGGAAGACCTCTGTGGCTGAGACTTGAGGGATACATGTGACATGGACTAATCGAGGGGAAGCACACAGTCTGTGCAAAGGTCCAGAGGCAGGAATGGAGGCAATGCTGCCAGGTCCCAGAAGCTACCAGGCTCATAAGCGCCCCCAAGGTCAAGACAGAGGAGGAATGCTGGGGTTCTCAGGGCTGCCCCAGCATGGCCACGGCTCGAACACACCTCGTAAGGTTACTGGGAGGATTAAACAGGACAGGACCAGAAAGGGTCTCAGCACTGGCGCACGGGAAGGTCTCAGCTGCCATGATTATTATTGTTGCTATTATTAATCCAAACACCTGAAACTGTGCCCCAAACCCCTACCAATGGCCCCACCGAGGTCAGCAGGGGGTGCGCCTGTAATGACCATGAGAATGCCTGTCTCTCAAGGAGCTGGGGGACATCGGTCCTAATGCTGGAGACACCTCACCACCTGTTTACTCACCAGGCTGGAAGCTTCCCGAGGGCAGGGGCTGGTGTCTCCCCAGTGCCCAGCACAGTAGCTGTGCCTCCTCCATCAGACTGGGGGCTTATTCTCTGTCCCTCCCCATCTAGTCCAGCTGGTTGCCTGGGAGAGACTCTGACCTGTCATCCCACTCCAGCTGGAAGCCCCCAGTCTTGAGCCTGGAGCTGAGAGTGGGCACATTCTGAGGTCAGCCTGTGGCCTTTTTTCTCAGGCTTCCTGAAAGGTCTCAATCCCTGGTTCCCGGGACCCCTAGGCAGGGCCAGGCCTCCAAGAGGTAGCACCTGGCACCTGAAGACTCCAGGTGGAGCAGGCAGTCCTGCTGGCTGTGGGGTTTCAGTCCCAGCTCTGCTACTAACTGGCCTTGGTTCCCTTGGTCTGTCTCCACATCTGCACAGTGGGGGTTAGGACCAGGTGATGTCTGAGCTCAGGAGTGTTGCTGGCCTACATGGAGACTCTGTGCGAATGTGGGTGGATGCAACCTTGCAGTACAGAGCGTGGAAAGCAGATGACAACTTTGCGTTAAGGAAAAGGCACCCCGTACTAGGGCAGACCCAGCCCATGCCAGAGCTCAGGGCTTGGTGACCAGAGCACAGGCAGGGCTTCAGTGTCCTCCCCCTCGGCTGGGCACCTTTGTGCCGGGCACATGATGCACAGCCTTGAACCATGTCTGGGTCTGAGTTGCCAAACACGGCACTTTCTGGGTCAATTGGCCAAGAGAGGAAGGAAAATGGAAGCAGTGAAGAATGATGCTGTCTCAGGCTGCCCCCTGGTGGCCATATGCCACATGACACACATGGCTCAGGAAAAGCATCTCAGGTGAGCCTTACCCAGTGTCTCTACCCTGGTCCTAGCAGGGGGGCCTCCTCCCTGCCTGCAGAGATCCTGAAGTCCAGGAGTCAGGGTACCAGCCTCTGAACCCTGAGAAAGGGATCCTGTCATGAAGCAGCCACTGTAGACCAGGCCTGGGTCAGGCATTTTAGAGATGAACTCAGTGTACCTGTTCACTCACCAGGCTAGAAGCCTCCCCAGGGCCGGGGCTGGTTTCACCCATGTCACCAGTGCCTATCACAGTGTCTCCTCCAGCAGACTTGGAAGTCCCTGAGGACTCTGTCTCCCCCGCCCCATCAGACTGTGGGCTTACCCTTCTCCCTCTCCCTATCCCACCCAGTCCAGCTTGTTTCCTGGGGGAAGACAGGGAACTCTGACCAGTCACCCCACTCTGGCTAGAAGCCCCCAGGCCCAAGGCTGGAGCTAAGAGTGGACACATTCTGAGGTCAGCCTGTGGCCTTCTCTCTCAGGCTTCCCAGAAAGGCCCCAAGCCCTGGTCCTTGGGCCCCTCAGGCCAGGCTGGGCCTCCAGAGAAACAGGGAACTGTATTGGGACCCTCATCTGGGCCTCAACAACCCCCCATCCCAAAAATAACTGGAAGGAAGGTGATGAAGAAACAGAGGTTGGGGCTTCCCAGTGCTCTCTGGATAAAGACCAGATCCCAGCGTGAGGCCCTGCAGCAGCCCACTCCTGCCACCCCCTGCCCCCGTCTCATCCTCTGTGCTCCAGCCACCCTGGCCCTCTCTCCTTCCTGGGAATCGAACACTTCCTCCCTCCTCCACACCATTGCCTGTGCTGTCATCTTTGCCAAGCCAGGTCCCACTCGTCTTTCAGCTGTGGACTCAGTCACTGTCACCTCCCCTGGATGCTCCCTCCACCTGCGAGACCAGATCAAGTCCTTCTCTTCTACCCTCTCAAGAGCTCTTCCCTAGAACTTTCCGGAGCTGTAAGTCTCTATTTGCCTGGGTCATTATTGGGTTAATGCCAACCTCCCCAACCAGTCTGTTCTCCCTCCCCCAGTGAACGGGGACCTGTCTCAATCATGCCGAAATTTCAGCACCACTCAGAGCGGGGCATATAGTAGGTGCTCAATAAGTATTTGCTGGGTGAATGAGAGGTTGAATCAGTCCTGGTTGCAACCACATTCAAGATGTGTGGCCTTGGACAAGTCTCACTTTCTTGCCTTCAGTTAACAAATATTTATTGAGCATCTACTATGTATTATTCTGGGCACAGGAGTTAAACCTAGATTTGTCTGGTTTCCAATTCTGTTCTCTTTCTGCTTATCCAGCTCTGCCTGCCTTTCCTGAGAAAACAAATATTGAGGAGATGTTTGAGGCTGGGAGGTGGGCAACTCCAGTCTGAAGTCTCGTCCTCTCCCACTGGACCCCCGGATGTTATAGACGCCAGTCCCCCATGGGCTCCTCAGCATCCCTGCCTCCAAGTCTTTGTGTACACAGAGCCCTCCTCCCTCTCCATCTGCCAGCATCCCACTTAACCTTCAAAATTCCATTGCAGGGTCACTGTCGCCTTGAAACCATCCTCGTGACCCTTGGCAGAAGCACCCCTCCTCTTACCACACTTGGCTGGCATGGGGATGCACTGCTGTCCACCCTGACCCGAGTTACTTATGCACGTGGCTCCCCGTGCACCGCACCGTCCCCCCTCCCGGGGCTGCCTGGGCAAGGACTGAGTCTGATTCGTCACTCTAGAGGCTCCCGTTGATTAATCTCCCTCCGATCAAACCCTGCAGCAACTGCTCTCCACACTCCAGCGCCCAGCCCGGGGCCAGGCACTCAGGACTAGTGGATGTCCATTGTTGAACAGGAGTAAGTGGGGCAGGCCACAGGAGAGGGGGCTCTGGCTGGGTCCCCCAAATCATGATGCGAGAGTGAGATTCACAGTGTGAAGGGCATGGCCTGGGCACTCTCCCCTGGTCCCCTCACCCACCAGGAGTCCCCCTCTTCCCTCATCCCCTGGATGGCTGGTGAGAGTGTAGTGGAAGGTCGCTGGGCAGATGGGCTGTGGGCTGAGCTGGGAAAGGACGGCCTGCCCCAGGGAAGGATAACCGCACATCTTAGAGCTGTCTGGGAATCGTTCACTTCAGCAGAATTCCAAGGACTGGGAAGGTGAATGTGGGTGTGCAAGGGGAGCTGCCCACCCCACATGGCCCAGTCTCAGGCTGGTGCCAGGGATGGGCTGACAGGCAGGAGGCCTGGGTTCTAGTTTTCACTCTGCTGCCAGTTTACTGTGTGACCTTAGACAAGCCCCTGCCCCTCTCTGAGCGCCCATCTGTACAATGAAAGGATTGAGTCAGGGTGGAACTGACCAGCACGAATGCTAGAGGCTAAGATAGCCAGACCCCCACCCCAGACATGTCTCTGAGTTGGTGAGCAAGAGACCCTGGGAGGGGCCATGGCCCAGACTCATCCACCTGTCTCTGTCTTGGGCTGAAGGGGGCACAGTGGGCTCCCCAGGCATTCTCTCCCCTGTGAGCTGCACATCTTCTCTGCCTGGGTCCCCCCTCCCCGTCCCCTCTGTCCCCAGAGCTGCCAGGCTGCCAGCTGGGAGCATCTGCAGCTGTGACCGAGCCTCCTGCGTCATGGTGAGTCAGAGCCCTCCCTCCAAGCCAGATCCAGCCACTCCATGACAGGAAGAAGAGAAAGGACACCTCTGCCGCCCCAACCCTGGGCCACGTAGCACAGGACCCCAGAGCCTGGCTGCAGGCAGGCCAGCCTTTCCTTCTCCACACAAGGGCTGGCACTGAGCAAGGCATTCGTCCCTTCAGAGCTAGCCTCCCCCAAACCAGACTTGGGGGGGGGAGGCTCGTCTGATGGGGGCAGAGCATGGAGGGCTCTGAGCACCCATGTCTGAGTACAGCACTGGACTCTAGGACCGGCGTCTTATTCACACCAGCACATCCACTTAATGGAGTTTCTTCAGGATTCCCGTGGGGGTAGGGACATTTGGTGAAGTAATAGTGCATCACACCTGTGTTCACCATCACCGCTAATTATTTTTAGCTCTAAGAACCTACTGTGTCAGTCCTTTTGCACAATTATCTCATTGATTCTTACAGCAATCCCATGAGGTAAAATTTTTACCCCCAGTTAACAAAGAAAATATCTGAGGCTCAGAGAAGTGAAGCAACTTTCCCAAGGTCACACAGCTTGTGTGAGCTGAAGCCACATTCACACCAGTTCTGCTGACACCCGTGGCCAGGGTCACTCCCCATCAGGAGGGCACCAGGCCTGGGGAAAGAGAAAAACGGCAGCACCCGCCCCACTGCTCACCCCACCGCCACCCAGCAGTCCCACAGGACCCAGATCCTGCCCTGCTAGAGGCCTCCGGCTCCACCCGCACCCCTGCCTCAAACCTCGTTCATCCTTCAGAGTCCTGCTGGGCCATCATCAGGTTTTCGAAGAGAACCAGTGAACCTGGCTTCTTCCCTTGTAAAAGGGAAACAGTGACACCTGCCCTGCCTGGTGCACAGATAGGTGTAAAGATGGAGTGAGACAGAAGGATGTGAAAGTGAGCGCTCAGATGCTGAAGAGCAGCGTGCAGGGGAAGATCTGCTGTGGAGCTGGGGGGTGGGGCGGGGCGTCTGTGTGTAAATATGAGTGTGCGTGGCTGTTAGTGTGTGGATGTGCACGTGCAAGTGCGTACACACGTGTTCGTGAGTAGGTACGTGAGAGAGTGTGAGTGATCAGATGGGCCACTGTGGCCCCATCGGACGGCAGGTGCAGGGCTGAGGCAGCCCAGGCTTCTCACCCGCCTGACCCCGTGGAGTGAAGTTTAACTCTCATCCGTCAGTGAGGCCACTGGTACACCATCCCCACCCTCTGTATCCCCAGCCTGGGCCGCCGTCACCCCACTGAGAAGCTGATGGTCAAAAGTCGATGTCCCTCACAGCTAAGGGACCTCAGGCGAGGCATCCGACCTCCGTGAGCCTGTTTCTTCCCCTGCAAAATGGGTACAATGGAATTGTTGTTACTGCGCTCGGCCAGGTTGTGCCCCAAATGCCGGAATCTCCCCGCCCCCACCGCCCTCTTCCCTGACCTTCAGCCCCTGTCGCCTAGTGGCGCGGGAGGCGGGAGGGCCAGAGGTTCCCCCTCTGGCTCCCCTTCCCCTCCCCCCGCCCCCCGCCGGGCTCCTGCTTACCCCGCCGCCACCCCCCAGCCGGGCTGCTGCAACAGGTCTGCAGGCGGCGGGCGCGCTGGGGGCGGAGCGGCCTCGCGGGCTCCGCGCTCGGGGCTCGGGGCTCCGGGCGAGCGCTCCGCGGGGCCGCCCCGCCCGCCGTGCTGCCCGCGTCTGGCAGGGGCGGGCGCGGCTCGCGAGGCGGCGGCGCGAGGCGAGCCGGGCGCTGCGGCGGCGGCGGCGGCGTTGGCGTGGACGACCCGGCGGGAGCGGCGGCTGAGGCGAGCGGAGCCCCGGCCCCTTCTCCGCTCGTCCGCGCTTCCGCTACGCCAGCGCCGCGCGTGAGCCCCGAGCCCGAGGAGACATGAGCGCCCGGCGGCCCGGCGCACCCAAGGCGCAGCGGCCCGGCCCCGCGGCCCCGTGATGGGCTCCTGCGTGTCGCGAGGTGAGGGGGCCGCGGACCGTAAGGGAAGGAGATCGGGCGTCCGGGGCCCCGCGCCGGGGACGCGCGCACGTCCCCTCGGCCGCTCCAAAGAACCTCGGTGGGGGTAGTGGGGACGACCCGCCCTTCCCGGCCGGCCGCACCCCACCCCCGCCGAGCCCCAGGGGACACGGTGCCCCGAGGGGGACAGGGCGTTGTGGGGGGGGGGGTAGCAGCGCGGAGAGAGAGCGTGGGGAGGTCACCGCATCCCCAGCCCCGCTTAGACCCACACCGCACCAGGCGGCAGAAGCAGGGTCGCTTCCTTTCCAGCAGGCAGCCACACACCCCCTGCCGTGTGCCTCGGAAGGGACGGAGGCTTCTGCTTGCTCCTGGCTTCTCTGGGGTCACTGCGGGGCACCAGGAGAGCAAGCTGACCCTCCTTCCCACACCCCGCAAGACACAGGCCTTAGTAGTTCAGTGTCCCCACTCTGTCCCCTTACCCCATGCCCCTGTCTTCAGAGACCCTGAACCCCATTGGCAGCAAGGGGTTAATGGAGATGAACAGGTTATAAAGGAGGTTCCCCTTCCCCCACCCTCATCCCTAACTCCTCAGCCCCACCTCCATCCTCGGTCAGGGGACAGGAAGGGACAGAGACAGCTGATGTTCCCAGTAACCCCTGGGCCTTTGGGCACTATCCCACTCTCCTTCTGTGCCTGAGCTCCATGGCTCTCCCCAAGGTGGTCCCCAGGGAGCCTGAGAGAGCTGCCCTGGGTGGGGGGAGGTTTGGGGGTGGCAGGGACTTCTACACAGAGCAGGGGGGGTGGGCAGATGGGTCTTTGGAACCCTCCCCACCATCAGTTTCCCGACAGGCTGCTGAGCAGCATTGTAGAAGAGGCTGGCTGGGTCATTCTCCCACCCTGGTAACTTCACCCCACAGTGGGACCAGTTGGGGGGGGTGAGGTGAGGGGGTGACTGAGGCCTTGGCTCCAGCTCTGCAGGCTGAAGCCCAATCCACTGACTCCAACCATGGCCTTGGGGGGCTGCCACCCCACCCATCACCCCCAGTAGCTTACTCAGGTGTGGAGGGATGCCCAGGCCTTGGGGAGGGGCTGGGCAGGTTCTGGAGGGGACCTTGTCCCCTCCCCCCATCCTCTGGCCTCTGTGGGGCTCTGCCCACAAGTCCATGTGGGACATTCAGGTAAGTGGCTTAGGGTGTCTCAGGAGGGTGTCGGGGCTGGGATCCTGGGTGGGGCTTAGGCTGCGTAAGGTTCATTCACTTATTTATTCATTAAGCTGCTGTTAGCATGACACCTACTGTGTGCCAGGCACTGTTTACATGCTGGGCACCCAGAGGCGGTGAGCCCAGCACAGCATGTGCTCTGACGCCTACAGCCTGGCCAGAGGGGAAGGTGGTATTAAGAGTGAAGAGTATTTCGTGTTCTTCAGAACCCACAGGCTCTCAGTGTGTCTGCAGAAACCTCGAAGGCTCTGGGCAGGCTCCAGGTGTTGGGGATCTGGTGTTTCCTTGTTGACTGTGTCCCTCCCCCATCACTTGGCCATCCTGTGCCAGGTGCTGGAGGCCCAGCCCCAGGTGGACTTGCCTGTGACCTGCAGACCAAGGTCAGGCTGCCAGATGGTGCCAGGATTGGGGCTGGGACCCAGGTCCTCTGGCTGCTACCCCATACCTGGTGCTGGAACCCTCTGCCCTGCCTGTCTGAGGTCACACTGGCCTGAGATGGGTCTTCTCCACCCTTCCTTCAGTGGCTTGGGCTCCCCGTTGTGTATTCTGACCTTGTCCCCGTCCTGAGGGGTCGGCCTACTTCCAGTCTCAACATGCACGCAGGCGAGTTGGATGCCCGTAAAGAAGGTGTGAGACCACTTCAGCAGAGGACAGCCGTCGTCCCAGTACTCCGGGTTCTGGGTGACCAAACCACTAAGTGGAGGCCACCCACCCCTCTAGTCATCACTAATGCTCCCAGAGTGCTTACGGCTTACCGAGTACTGGTGGGAACATTCAAGGCGCAACTAGCTAACTTGGGGTCTTATACTATCACAGTCCCCATTTTTACAAGCAGGGAAACTGAGCAGAGCCCGAGGCTGCATAGCTAAGAAAGAGCAGGGCTTCCCTGGTGGTCCAGTGGTTAAGAATCCGCCTTCCAATGCAGGGGACACAGGTTCAATCCCTGGTCAGGGAAGTAAGATCCCACATGCTGCGGGGCAACTAAGCCCTCGCGCCACAACTAGAGAGAAGCCCGCGTGCCACAGTGAAAGATCCCGCATGCCGCAACTAAGACCCGATGCAGCCAAAAATAAATAAATAAATATTTTGAAAGAACGAAGGGAGAGAGAAAGGGAGAAGGAAAGAAAGAAAGAGCAGAAGCAGGACTTGAACCCAGTCACGCTGACTCTGGAGCCTGGGCCCTTGTCCTCTGCACCACACAGCCAGCCCTCGGACCCAGGGCCGGGCTGTCCTACTCCTCTCCAGCTGCCAGCTGGAGCCCCCACGAGCCTCTGAGTCTCCACACCTGCACCAGTTGCTAACAACAGCCCTGTTACTTGAAGCACTTCCCTGTGTCAAGGGCTCAACCTGCAGCCAGGCCAGGAATTGCTGACCTCCTGCTGACGCCCATACCAAGTCCAGAGCCCACGTGCAACGGGGGCCACCCCAGCCAAACCCCAGGTGCAAGCCACACCTGGGAGAGCCACCCCATCCCAGCACTGGGCAGCAGTTAGCTTCTGCGAGCCAGGCCTGGGAGGCTAAGAGTGCAGACTCTGGGACTTCCCTGGTGGCACAGTGGTTAAGAATCCGCCTGCCAATGCAGGGGACACGGGTAGAGCCCTGGTCCGGGAAGATCCCACATGTGACGGAGCAACTAAGCCCATGCACCACAAGTACTGAATCCTGCACGCCTAGAGCCCATGCACCACAACGAAGAGTAGCCCCCACTCGCCGCAACTAGAGAAAGCCCGCATGCAGCAACGAAGACCCAACGCAGCCAAAAGTAAATTAATTAATTTTTTTAAAAAAAGAGTGTGGACTCTGGAGCCGGCTAGCCTGGGTTCGCATCCCTGCTCCGCCATCCACTAGCTTTGTGACCTCAGCAAGTTACTTAACCTTGTATATGTATCTCAGTGTTCTCGTCTGTAAAATGGGAATAACACTGGTATTGACATCTTCGAGTTACTGGGAGGGGATTAAATGACTTAATTCACGTAAAGCACTCAGACCAGTACCTGGCATGTAGTAAATACTGTGTTAGCTGTCACTTTAATTTTTATTATTACCCTTCTGTGTAGACAGCTAATCCAGACCCTCTCTTGGCTGGGAAAGGGCAAGCTACAGAGGCTTCAGAGCACCGTCCTGCCTCATGGGAAAAGAAACAAGCAAATGAGGTGCTGAGAACATGGGGGAAAGTGATTGGGACCAGATTAAGGCAACAAAGGCTGTTTCTGGAGGCTATTTTGTGTTCATTATCTATTTTTAAGCCACCATTTGTTGGCTGCTTATCCTGCGCTGCCTGAGGCATCACTCACCTGGCCTCGTTAGTCCTCATTCAGCCCTGGAGGGGGGATGTAGGGCTCAGAGATGGGAAGGGTCTTACCTGAGGTCACACAGCCAGAACACAGAGAGGCAGGATTTGAATCCAGGACTGTCTGGGATCCAGGATCCCAGAGCCTGAGCACGGAACACCTGCCCTTTGCTTTCTCCTGTCCCCACATGGAGGGAGGTACTGAGCGTGTGGCCAACGCTCAAGAAATTCAGCCCTCTGGAATAACTCCAGTGTTAGCATTTGGTTTGGGCTTTGCTACCACCGATGGTGACAATCTGTACAGAGCAATCTGTCTACCCCCCTCTGTCCAGCTCCGGGTCTCTCAGTGCCCATCCCATGCCCCTGGCTCCGGAGCCTCTCTGCCTGTCCCTTTCCGCCCCAGCCCACTCCTCCAGGCCAACCCATCAGCCTCTTGCCCCACCCCCACCCCCACCCCCCTGCACCTCCCGCCTGGATCTAGTGCACCGGGCACTGGCGGGTGGTGAGAGCAGAAACTGGAGACCGAGGAGTTCCTTCTGGAAGGCCAGGCATCTGATTATGTCTGGGAGGAGGCACAAGCTCTAAAGGAGCCGACCAGAACCACCCCCAGTACTCAGGCCCACTGACTGTGACCCCTCCATTCCCAGCCCCCAAGGCCCGTCTCACTTTGGCCCTAGCAGAGCCGTGAGCAGAGTCCCCCTGGGCACGGTGGAGAGACTGAGGAAGGGGTAGATGGGGCCTTGCCCCCGCTTTTAAAAAAATTTTTATTGGAGTATAGTTGCTTTATACTGTTGTGTTAGTTTTTGCTGTACAGCAAAGTGAATCAGGTATACGTATACATATATATCCCCTCTTTTTTGGATTTCCTTCCCATTTAGGTCACCACAGAGCATTGAGTAGAGTTCCCTGTCTATACAGTAGGTTCTCATTAGTTATCTATTTTATACATAGCATCAATAGTGTATATATGTCAATCCCAATCTCCCAATTCATCCCCCGCCCCCATCGGCCTTGCCATTTAGAAGCTCACAGTCTGAGGAGGGAGACACAACCTTGCCCTTGGAGTTGTCTAGTGGGGGAGGCCGGACACACAGGTGGAAAAACAGCCTGAGGACCCTCTCAGGAGATCAGCGCTGGTCGGTGGTTGGAGCACAAGCTTTGGCGTTTCAGACTGGCCTAGGTTTGAACCTCATTTCTGCCACTTACTAGTAAGTGACGTTGCAGAGGTGATTTAACCTCTCTGAGCCTCAGTTTCCCCATATGTAAAATGGGCATAACAGTACCTACTTTGCTGGGTTGTTATTAAGATTGAATCAGAGATAATGGATCGAAAGGCCTAGGATAGTACCTGACACATAGTAGGTGTTCAATGAACAGTGCAAGCAAATCACTGTATGCCAGACTTTGCCCATTAGGGCTGCTGGTAAGGTAATAGCCTAATACATCTGAAGACAATCTAGGCAGGCTGCCTGGAGGAGGTGAGGCTAGATCAGGGTGTTCAAAGAAGTTGGGCCACAGGATGGCAGAGGGAGTAAAAAGGAGCTAGGATGTGTGGAAAGTCCTGAAGAGAACATGGAAAGGGACCCCTTTGGGCAGCTCTGAGTTGTATCGACTCACTTATGGAGCTACTGCCGTGGACATGGAGCTGGTGACCTGTAAATCAGTGTCCTGGGGGGCGGGGGACACTTTGTCTCCTAAAGGCCAGGCCACTGCCAAGTTCAGAGGGACGGACTGCGGCCATGGCAGTGACTCACAAGGACTCACCCTTGGTGGCCTCCGTCTGCAGAGTCCCCCAGGGCAAGCTCCAGCCCTGGGGAAGGACCAGAGGAGTGGTGCCTGAGATCTGTCCCAGGGTCCAGAAAGAGGATGTGAGGTCTGGGAGGAGAGGGGGGACAGAGCCGCTGTCGTTTATGGAGTGCTTCATCCTCACGGCCACCCGCCAGTATTCTCATGTCACAGATGAGAACCTGAGGCTCCCAGGGGCCGCGTCACAGGCCCACAGCCCTGGAGCTGACAGTGAAAAGCCAGGATTTAAACCCAGGGCAGGGACTGTGCAAGGAAGGCCTTGCCCCCTGTGCTGTCTTCGGTGCAAGGCAGGAACCTGGCATGTTACAGCTGCGCGGCACACACCTAGGGCGCGGATGGCTGGAGGACCGCATCGTGCCCTTGGCCGCAGGGGTCCCAAGAAGCTTAGTGGGGAGGCCCGTGACTGTCCAGGGAGGGTCATCACAAGGGGCTTCGACTGCTGCTCAGTTTACTGTGTGCTTTCAAGAGGAGGTCTGCCCTCTCTGGGCTGCTGAGAAGGAGCAAGGTTAAGCCTGGAACCACTATGTCCTCCCGGGGTGTGGAGCCCTGGGAGACACTTTGGGGGAGGTGGCAGCCACGATGACAAGTGGGCTGGGACATAGGCACCAAGGAACAGCTCAAGGGGCTGGACGACTGGGAAGGAAGTGAGAAGAATCTGGGTGGTAGTGTTGCAGACGCACCCAAGGAACGAGCAGAGAAAACCAGTGTGGGAGCGTTTGCAGCCAGGGGGGTTTAGGTGAAACATCAGGAGGATCTGCTCGGGTGGCTGGACTCTAGCAGGTTGAGGAGCTGGCATGGGAAGGCAGGAAGCATCCTTGGTTCGCAGGGAAGCTCCGGTTGAAGGCAGAGGGATGGAGGGGACATCTAGATGGCACCCCTCTCTTTGAAGGATCAGGGTGGCCCCGTCCAGGCTGCCGTGGCAACCAGAGGCCCGTCACTTCTGTGGCCAGGGCAGGTGGGGGAGGGGGGCAGTCAGAAGGAGCCTCAGACCTTGAGTTTGGGGGAGTAGGGTGTGGACTGGGAAAGGGGGGGTATCCCCACAGCTCCCTTGGGAGAGGAAGGTGCCCACAGGACCAGAGGCTAGGGGTCTCCTCAGGCTATCCCCCAGCCCCCACCCCACATGAAAGCTGTGTTTTTCCAGTTGCCGGTGGTGACGTGGCTGCCGGTCCCAGCTGGGCGAAAAGCAGCCTGTGATTTCACCCTGGGCTGGTTCATTACCTGACGTCTCCATAGCAACCAGCCTGTGACATCACGGGGCCAAAGTCCTCAGGGGAGAAGGCAGCTTTGGCAGAGGCGCCTGCACCCCCGCTGAGGTGGGGGGCAGGAAAGCTGGGGAGGGGGCTGGGAGCCAGGAGCCCACGTCCGCCACCACGTCGACAGATAACTTTGTTCAAGTCACGTCCCTCCAGGCCTTGGACATCACCTGCCAGCTCCCCTTGCTCCCTGGCCTGTGGTTGCGGAGTTTTAGAACAGCTTCGGGCGATGGGCAGGGCCTGGAGATATTCCCTCACCCTTCAGAGTTCCCAGGGGTAGGCTGTAGCCAGCATCACCCTGTCTCCACCTTGGAGGCCCCAGCTTGTGCAGGCTGGCACCTTAAGAGTGCAACTCTCAAACTTTTTTGACTGGAGCCATAAGAATAAATTATTTTGCATCGTAATCCAGTACATACACAGGTGCACACATGTGTGTCTGTGCAATTTAAACAGAGGCTTCGTGAAATAAGACTTAGCCTGTCTCTGCAGTGGGTCCTGATATTTTCTATTCTACTCAATTCTACTTCATTCTTTTAAAATATGACCTAGTAAATTGCTTGCTTGACCCACTAAAGGATGCGCCCCTGGTTTGAACACCACCTTTGAGGGACCTGGAACGTTGCCTTTGCACACATGGAAACTCTGATGCCCGGAGGGGGGCAGGACTCTGTCAGGGTCACACAGCCAGGACTGGGCATAAAGAGCAAGATGTATTGGACACTGTGGGGTGCATGGCTTAGCCCCCATGATCCCATGCTGCCCTCGCTGCTCTTAGCGCCCGGGTCACTGAGCTGTGGATTCAGCGGGTGGGGGCTTAACCTGGCTCCACTTTCCTTTTCTCCAGTCCCCTCTCCAGACAGTCTCACTTGAACCTCCCTGACCTGCCCACCCGTAACAGCCTTCAGGCAGATTCCAGAACTCTCTAGCCTCTTTTGGACAATAAGTACAGTCCACCCAGTTTGGATGACAACTTGCATCTCGCATCCCGTCTGACCCTCTCCTTCTCCCCGTCGGCCATGGCTGGCTGCTCTTTACTCTGCAGGCCTCCCTCTCCTCTCTGGGTCCCTTTCTTCTCTGACATGGTGGGGTCTGGCATGAGGAACTTGAGAAAAAATGGCCTAGACATTTGTATTTATCTGGAGCTCTAGTGGTCTCCCTTGGCTACCACTGGCTCAGCGATGAAGCCTCTGTGTTGTAGGCAAGCAAATATTCATTCTTACAACAAATGTTTAATGAGCACCTACTATGTGCCAGGCCCTAGGCAGGTGCTGGGACTAACGTAGCAAATAACACCAGGTCCCAGTCCTCACAGAGCTCATGTTCCAGTGAGAAACCATGAACAAGGAAACAGACACACACATTGTGGAGTGATGGGTGTAAAACAGGGTGAAGGGATAGAAAGAGTCGGGTGTCATATTAAATAAGATGGTTGGGGGAGGCCTCGCTGAGGTTGTAACATTTGAGCAGAGACATGAACGGAGGGAGGGAGTGAACCTGTAGGTGGCAGGAGAGTCCCAGATGGAGAAAAGGAACAAACGGGCAGTGCAAAGGCCCTGAGGCAGGAGTGTGTTGGAGTGAGAGAGGAGGAGAGGAGGGACATGAGGTGGGAGGGGGGCCAGGGTCTCTCGGGTTAGCATGTGTGAATTCTCTGGGGAGCCATGGTGGCGGCGGGAGGGGCTCCCCACTATAGAGCCCATGTTGTGGGAGATCTGACCTGATTTGACCTCTTGCATTCCCTGCCGAATTCCCTTTTCCCCCTAAAGTGATCCACCCTGCAGCCTCTTGGGGCTGGGGTCCTCTTGCCTGCAAGCAGCCCTCTTAGGGGACTGCTCAAGAATGGAGCAAAAATGGAGCCTTGGGCGGAGCAAGGCTCAAACCTGGCCCCTTCCTCAGTGTCTCCTTGACCCTTGACAACACAATGTTCCCCTTTGCAGGCCTCCCAGATTTCTGCAGGGGAGTCTCTGGGAGCCCCCGTGGGGAGAAATAGGTAGTCAGAGTCAGAAGGGGGTTGACAGCTGGGGTAGCAGAGCCGGTTTCAGCCACTTTGAAGAGAGCGTCTGCTACCCCCATCCCGCCTCCACCCCCTGACAGCGACTTTCTTCAAAAGCGGGGCCCTCAAAGCGTCTTGGTTCTCAGTTTGGATCCTGGTAGACAATTCCTGAGGAAAGGAGCAGTCCCCCTCAGCTGCCCATTTTACAGATGTGGAAGTAGAGGCTTGGAGAGGCAAAGTCACTTGTTCAAGGTCCCACGGTCATAAAGGGCAGACCCAGGATTTGAACCGGGCAGTCTGGCACCAGAGCCTCACCCAGCTGTCTTAGGAGCAGTTCCTCAGGAGCAGACCCTGAAACGGGGATGGGGGTACAGCTGGAGTGTGAGTGGGTACAGCTGGAATGTGAAGGAAATCTTAGAGAGGAAACCAGTGCAGGAGTGGAGAGAGTGAGGCAGAGGAGATGCAGCCAGGAAAGGGTGTCTGTCGTCCTGCGGGGGGTGGTTTCCGCCTAATCCCACAGGGAACTCTGGGATGAAAGTGAAGCTCAGTGTTTTCCCACCCAGAACAGAGGACCTGGGGTCCTGCCCCTCCAGTCATGGGCTAAGGGCCGCTCCGGTGGGAGCAGCATCACTTCTCAGTTTCAGCCCAGTTGCCCGCGGGCAGCCCGCCTAGAAAGAGCCTCAGGTGCTGCCTGTTGGAAGCAAAGTACGTGGGGAGGGGACTGTGGGTGCACAAAATCGGGAGAAACAGATCCACCGGGATCTGGGGGATTGGGTGCAACAGCCACAGCATCCCCTGCCACCCAGTTCTTCCCTCCCCGTTACCCCGAGTCTCCAGTTCAGCCCACTCTCCTCCATCCACCCGTGGCGCCCCCAGCCCCGTCTCTGGGGTTGCCTGACGTCTCTCATCTCCAGCCTCAGACCCTCCCTGGCCTCAGCTTCTTCCAGGAAGCCCCGTCGGCTTCCATGCCGTCAGCTCCTCCGCCTCTGCCCGCGCTGGCCCAAGCCAGAAAGGGGTGGTGGGAGCCAGTGCCCAGGGCTGGATAGGCTGCAGGCTGGGACCAGTGTCCCGCAGAGGGCCCCCCTCCCTGTGGCAGCCCAGACGCTTCTGCTCCTGGCCGACTCCTTCCAGACCCCATGGCTTCGTGCAAGCCCCGCCCACCCGCGCCGTCCCCACCGTCTTCCCGCACCACCATCCCCAGCTCTCCTGGACCGCCTACCTCCTGGCCAACTCCCTGCCATCAGCTCTCCTGCGCAGCCCCCAACCCCCACCCTGAGCTCATCAAAACTCTTTTTGTGCTTTGGAAGAGAGTGAACCTCGGCGTCAGACCCACAGGACTCAGGTCCTGACTGCCGGCGACTGACTGTGTGCCTGGGGCTAGTGGCTTCTCCATCTGTGCCTCAGTTTCCTCACCTGTCAGGTTGAGCCACAGATTCCTTCCTCTCTAGGTCAAGGTGGGGGTCTGCCATCACGCTGAGAAAGGAGAATGCAGAAAGCAGAGAGGTCCTCTGGTACTGCTGTTCCCCTGGCTCAGCCTTGTGTTTGAATGAGGGGCTCTGCGGGGGAGGTGTTCCTGCATCAAACTGGGAGCTCCCCGAGGGCAGGGATGGAGTTAATCCTACCTTGTACCCAGGTGCTTGCACAGTGTAGACGTCCAGTAGATGGGTGCTCAGCGGGTGAAGGAATGGATGGATGGATGGATGGATGAATGAATGCATGAATGAATGAATGAACGATCATCCCCCAGATCTGGACATAACAGGGCTTTTCCTGATGCTCAGGCCTCAGCTCTGAGAAGCCCTCTCTAGCCTCTCCCACTTACGCTGTCATTTTTTCCTTCATAGCTATTATTGTTTCCTAATGGGTCTGACTCATTTGTGAGTTTTCGGTTAATAGTCTCTCTCCCTCACTAGAACGTCAGCTCCATGAGGGCAGAAACCACCTCTGTCTTCTTCACCATTGTGTCCCCAGGCGCATAGTAGGTGCTCAGCTAATACTTTTCAGTGAATGGAAGAGTAACTAAATGCATGAATCAAATGAATGATCATGGTGTTCTCTGTCATTGGGGGGGGGGGGTGGGGGGGTGGAGGAGTCCTCTTCAATTTGGCCCAACGATTCAGTCCAGCAATTCCAGTTGCTCAGGTCAAGGTGTTCATTTCCTCAGCAAGGACTGTGAACTTACAGTGTGGTGGGCCCTGGGGATGCATCAGGGGCAGGCCGATGCCTGCCCCGCCCCCACCACACACATGAATAATTTTACCAGACATCCTGTGCTAAATGCTGTAATAAAGGTGGACATCATCCCCACAGATGTTTACAGAGCACCTACTAAGTGCAGGCGGGGCTCTAAGACGCAGAGCGCTGAGCAGGGTTGCCATGGTCTCCGTGCTCAAGGTGCTCACTTTCGTTGTGGGGAGAGCGGTCGGACGCTTAAATAAACAAAAATATCAGAGGGTGATGACTGGTGGCCGGCATGGGGACAGGGAGGGCCACATTGAACAGCGTGGCCAGGGAAGGGCTCTCTTGAGCTGAGTCCTGGATGATGAGGTTCAGGAAGATCTGGGGAGAGAGTGTTCCAGGCACAGGGGAGGGGACAGCAAGGCCAAAGAACAAGCTTGGCCATTGGAGGAGCAGCAAGGAGGCCAGAGTGGCCGAAACAGTGAGCGAGGGGGCGGGCAGAGGACTGAGGTCAGGAGTGGGCGAGCTGACGTGTACGGCCCTGAAGGCCGAGGTGAGGGGCTGGCTCTTCTCCTAAAGTGCGATGCAAGGAAGCCAGGGCAGGTGAAGACAGTCTGACCTGGAATGCGATGTCCCTGTGCTGCTGGGTAGAGAGTGGATGGCAGGGCCAGGAGGGGAAGCAGGTGACTGTTGGTGAGAGAAGGTGATGGGTCCCACCAGGGGAACAGTGGCGGGTATGGAGAAGGATAAATCTGGAATGGAGCTCTGAGAGAGAGCCAGTGGGACTTGCTGGGTGATTGGATGGGGTTGTTGGGGAAAGCAGGACAGCCAGAAAGCTCCTGGATTTTTTGTTGGTACAGCTGGGCAGACCATTGCATCATTTTCTAGAATTGGGGAAGTAAAGGAAGATGGACTCAGGTTTGCAAGTTCCATTTTGCCCGGGGTTTGCTTGAGATGCCTGTTGGGCACCCACATAGGGAGCTGGAAACTCATTCAAGAGCTCAAGCAAAGAGTCGGGGCTGGAGGTGTAAATGTGGGTGTCAGCCACGTATGGGTGAGATCTCTTGGGAGAGAGAGAAGGGAGGCAAGGGGCGCGGGATGGAGCGGTGGGGCGGGCTCAGGGGATGAACAGTGAGGGAGGATGAAGAAGAGTGCCATGGAGGTGGGAGGGAAGCCGGGAGAAGGGTGTGGCTGGAGAGGGAAGGAGGGATGGGCGACACCCTTGTGCCTCCTGGGTGGCCACCGAAGATGGGGCCGCTGAACTTGCCCCCCCCACCCCCCCACCCCAGTGCAGGATTCTGGCCACTTGCCAAGGGCTGTCTCATGAAAGGCTGGTTGGGACAGGCGGAGGAGAAAATGGGAAAAGATGGGAAGTTGAGGTCGGACACAAGTCTGGCCACGAAGGGGACAGAGGAGTGAGCACGGAGTAGAGGGAAGCAGGGGCTGGGAGTAGGTCTTTAAAGGGGGGAAGAGAGGGGGCTGGGGGCTGGCCCAGAGGTGAGGGGACTCCATGAGGCAGAAGAGAGGAGCGGGGATGCTGGCAAGAGTCCCTGGGCCGCGAGGCATTGCAGCCCATGCCCCACTGATGGGCTGACTTGGTGGGGAGGGAACACAGGCAACACGAGAAAGCACAGAAGCCCGCCCTGGAGGGAGGGCAGAGACGGGGCCCAGACTCCCGGGCGGGGGGGCGGGGAGGGACTGGTCTTGGACCGAGCGCGGGGACAGTTATTCCTTTGTCACAAGAGGGAAAGCAGACGATGTGGCATGCGGGCAGGGCAATGATTTGAGGTGGAGAGAGTGGGGTGATGCCTTCTGATGGCTCCTGGGTTGCATTGAGGGCTGGAGAGAAGCCAGCAGCAAGGTCCGGGGAGCAGCAGGGGTGTCAGTGTTGGGAGTTCAAGAAGGAAAGAGGATGAGGTAGTCAACCTCGCAGGACGCAAACTAGCAGGAATCAGAAACCTAGGAGGATCCTTGGGTAGCGGGCTGTGTGAGGCCGGCAGGCGCCGGTTTAACATGACGCCCGTGACTTTCCCCAGCGACGTGCAGCTCGAAGGGTCCAGGCACGAAGCAGGCAGAGGGTTAGACTAAACAGGCTTAAGAGAGTTAAGGGTGTCTGCAAAGGAGAGCTCGTAGGATGAGCCAGTAAGTCTTAGCTGGGCCAGGAGGGAAGTGAGGACATGAGGAGTTAGTGGAAGGTAGAATAAGTGGATTGGAGGTCTCCGTGAGGTCAAAAAATTGCTGGAGTGTGGGTACTAGAATTAGTGCAAATGGAATAACAAGCAGGTGGGCAAGTAACCCCCACTGAGGGGATCTGGCTGGACTCCTCCTCACCTGCTGTGAGCTTGAGTCTGTTTTCTATGAAATGATGTAATAATATAGTAACGCCCATCTCTCAGCACTGGCTTGAACAAGCTTCGTGAGCAAGAGAGCTCTGGGCTTTTCTAAGTTCCTTGTCTTTCTTTTTTCCAGATTTGCTCACAAGTACCCACAAGGACTGCCCCATGCCCCAAGGCACGGCCCCCCTGAGCCCAGACTCGCCCTCCGGCCGCCCACCCATCGTGGCCCCAGACCATGTCATTGGCAAGGTAGCTGGTCACGCTTCGTCCCCACCCTCACCCCCACGTATGCCCTGGTTCCTGGGCTGTGCCCTACGGCCCCCCACAGGGAGCAGAAACCATCTCAGCCTCCTCTGTCCCTGCCGAACTTGGCCGCTACCCCTCAGGGTTGGTATGCAGCTGGATGAAGGTCTGAACTGGGCTGGGCATCAGGGACTGGACCAGACCTATTTAGAAAAGAGAGTCCCACGCTGAAGGGCTTCCCACCCAAGTTAACTCAGCCTTGCAGATTAGATGTTCTGTTACCAGCCCACGGACTCCTTAGCAGCCTGCACTCCAGCTGGAGAGTACAGGAATGGAATTCTCAGTCCAGGTAGATCAGGACGATCTTGCTAGGGCCGCAAATCCCGTGCATAATTTCCATCTTTGCCCCAGAGGTTGTGGCTTGAACCTACCAGTTGATATAATTACCCCTTTTTTTTTTTTTTTTGAGCACATACCACATGCTAAGCGTCGTGCTAGGCACTTTGCCTACGTTATGTCATTTACGCTTCAGCACAACCTGTGAGATAAATGGCATTGTTACCATTTTACAGAGGACGAAGCTGATGTTCTGAGATGTTAAGTCACTAGTCCAAGGATACCCAGGTGGAAGTGGCAGAGTCAAAGGCCAGCCCAGGTCTGATCTATCCCCTAACCCACTGCGTCTCCTGGCAGAGCCATCATTGCACCCCCTGCTCCTCTGTCTGCATGCCAGGGGACACCAGGGCATGACCCATGAATAGGCAGACCCCGACCTCAGGGGCGACCAGAAGGCTGACCCACACCACCAGCCAGGGCTCCAGGATTCGCGCCATCTGCTGGCGCAGTGGGCCAGACCCTGCCTGTTCCTCTTTCTCCTCTTGTTTTAGGACAAACAGATGGATTTCTGTTGGGATCCTTGGCAGGTCAGTGCACTTGCCCATCCCCCAGTCTAGCCAGCCCCAGCTGACACCATTGCCCCTCCCTCTGCTGGGCCCAGCCTGGGCACACAGGGCTGCCAGCCCTGGGGGAGGGGGGCCTGATGGAAACAGGGCTGGGGATGGTCCTGTGGGGGAGTGGCAAGATGGCCAGAGGACGTGGGGAGGGTGCATAATGGGGATGGGAGGGGTGGGGGGAAATCATCTTGCAGGTCTGCCCCACCCTGCTCAGCCCCCACCCCTGTTTCTCCAGAGGTGCTTCCAGACCACCAACGGCTACCTGTCCGACTCCAGATCCTGCTCCAGCAACTACAACGTGGCAGCCCTGGCCACCTCGTCCCTCGTGGGTAAGCTCCAGCTGCCCTCTCCTGTCCTGGAAGTTCGCGTAGCAACCCCCAGGCACTGGCGGTGGGAAGGTCAAAGCTGAATTGCAGCTGGAAGGACTGTGGCCCTGCTGGATTCAGCATTTTCTAAATGCCAGGTTCCGTGCTGAGCTCTGCAGGACTTAGGGCTCCTGCCCACCCCACCCCACCCCCGACCCCACCATGGGTTAAATTGTTGGGTTCTCCACAAGTTCTGAGGGGATGGCCCCAATTTTCCAGGTGTCTGCCAGCTGTGGTCTCCCTGCTTCTCTGCAGCACATGAAACCTGCCCTCGTGCCAACTTGGGTCAGATTCCCTAGAAGCAGAGCCTGAGAGGGGAATTGTGCTAGTGATTTCCTGAGAGGTTATTCTCGGAGGAAGCCTGTAGGGAGCAAGGGCAGCAGGACAGGGCAGGGGAGGGAGCTCAGCAGAGGTGTAGCTGCAGAAGTCTTGTCTTTCTCAGCCTGATCCCATGGGGAGCACAGGAGCATGACTTGCACCACAGAATTCATGGCACTTTGGGGCGAGGTGGCTGGGTTTTGTTTTTATAAATGTATTTGTTTGTTTGTTTGTTTTGGCTGTGTTGGGTCTTCACTGCTGTGCACGGGCTTTCTCTAGTTGCGTGAGTGGGGGCCCCTCTTCTTTGTGGAGCGCGGGCTCTAGGCGCGCGGGCTCAGTAGTTGTGGCACGCGGGCTCAGTAGTTGTGGCTCGTGGGCTTAGTTGCTCCGCGGCATGTGGGATCTTCCCGGACCAGGGTTCGAACCCATGTCCCCTGCATTGGCAGGCGGATTCTTAACCACTGCGCCACCAGGGAAGTCCCAAGGTGGCTGGTTTCATATTACTCCTCCATCGGTCCATCACTGGCTGCCACCTTCCGAGCATCTCTGGGTGAGGCAGCTCCCATCAGCTAAGGGCAAGGCTCCCAAGAAGGGCACAGGTATGAGCCGGCAGCAGCACCTGCAGCGGCAGGGGGTGGGCACGCCGGACCAGCACGGCATCTGCCCCGCGTTGACCACAGCGCCGGCTCTTCTCGGCCAGCCAGCCTCTGCTCGCAGCTCTGCTCCTTGATCCTCAGGCTCCCATTCTTTACATCCCTCACAGCTCCCCAGAGGGCCCTTGCTGCCCCCACACATTTGCCCCTGTCGTTCCCTCCACCTGAAACCCCTTCCCTCCACCTCACCTGCGCCTCGGGGGGCCACTGAACCACCGCCTCCAGAAACCTTCTCTGGTTGCCAGCACTCCCCAACCTGTGGGGGGGGGTCTCCCCCTTCTTTCCACCTCCATCTTTCCCGTTTCCCCAGAGCTTTATGTCTCAGTTTCCTTCATGGATGCCTTTCTTTCTTAAATATTGCTGCTTCTCACGTTATGGCTTCTGGGACCAGTGACTCCCAGATCTGAGTTCTCAGCCTGGGTTAAAGGAGATGCCGAATCATTCTTGACAACCTTCTATCTATCATCTTCCACATCCGACCGGTCTACTCACAAGAACCCCTCCAGGCCCTCCTCCCTATCTGCCCAGCCCTGTCCTGTCTCTTGCTGGATCCCTTCAATGGCCCCTAATGTCCCCCTGTCTCCACCCTTGGCCCCTAATCCTCTTCTAAATGGCCCCTAATGTTCTTCCTAAACGACAGGTCTGGCTTGTCACTCTCTTGCTCATTACCCTGCTGTGGCTCCCCATTGCTCTAAGAAGAACAGTGGCGCCCTCAGTCTGGCTCACTGAGCCCCCGGTCTGGCCCCTGTTGGGCTTCCCAGCCTCTCCTGCCTCCCTGCTCCTCGTGTTGCCCCATGTCTTGTCCCCAGTGGTCCTGGAACCATGCCAGACTCTTCTATGCCTTCATCCTCTTCTCATCTCTGGAATAGCCTCCAGTCTTGCCTCTGTTTATCCAACTCACGCTGCCTTCCAAGCTGGACTCCAGTCTACCTCTTCCAGGAAGCCTTCCCTGCCTGCTACAGGTCTCACCCTCAGCTGAGCGGGCAGGGTCCTAGGCACAGGGGCTGCTCTCTCTTGGAACTTGTTAACTAATGGATACAGGGAGGGCTGGGTGGGTCTTGAACGGATCCTTGAGTGAATCTCCTTGAGCAGAAGGGTCTAAACTTGGTCACAGAGGGAATGAAGGGTGCGACAGTTCTGGAGAAGAAGCACCAGGTGGGCAGGAGCATTGATTGGAAGCAGGACACGGCGGGGGGCATGGGGCCTGCAGATGTGTGGGGAGCATCTCCGTGAGAGGGCCTCAGGCTGTGGGAGGGCGTGGGGCAGGTGGGCAGCGGGCACGAGGCATTGTCCTGGCAGGAGGAACTGGACAGGTGCAAGCTCTGTGGGTGTGGGTTTTGCGGACGCAGGGCACTGGGAGAGGACGGGGCGCTGAATGGATGTGCGGTACAGGCCATTGGATTGCCCTGAGGTACTGGAGGGCCTGGGGTATTGGGGGTGGGGCCCTGAGCTGGGCCTTGGGTCAGAGCCATCACTCAGCTGCCCTCAATTGCCCCAGGAGTGGTGCAGAGCATCAAGGACCACATCACAAAGCCCACGGCCATGGCACGTGGCCGCGTGGCCCACCTCATCGAGTGGAAGGGCTGGAGTGCCCAGCGCTCAGGCTGGGAGTTGTCCACAGCCGAGGACGAGCATTACTGCTGCCTCCCAGATGAGCTGCGCGAGGCCCGCTTTGCTGCAGGTCAGAGGGCGGAGGGGGAGCTTGGGGACGGGGACTGGCCGGGGCTGTAGTCCTTAGGGGACCCAGGGTCACCCCCTGGGCATCGTCTGGGCAGGCAAGAATAATGCCATGGGGTGGACGGGGCATTGGTGGGCACATGCTGATCAGCGTGCCCGGGCATGGATGGGCAGCCCCAAGAGGCAGTGTCTGGTGCCAGCCTGACGTGGCACCGGAGGCCCCCCACACCCTCTGCCCGTGCCCCTGCTGAGCCGGGTCCGTCCCCTACAGGGGTTGCCGAGCAGTTTGCCATCACGGAGGCCACACTGAGTGCCTGGTCCTCGCTGGACGACGAGGAGCTGCCCCCAGAGAACAGCCCCCAGGACGTCATCCAGCTACAGGGTACAGCCCGCGGGCGCCAGGGCGGGCTGGGTGTGGCAGAGCTGGGGCCGCATGCCCGCTCTGCCCTGTGACCTCAGACAAGCCCCTCTGTCCCTCAGCCTTAGTTTTTCTTCATCTGAAAAATGGGGCTGGTGATCCTTGCCCTGCCCGTTGCCCAAGGAGTGCCACGAGCATAAAGGAGAAAAGGACAGATGATAGACAGATAGATAACATGAATTAAGTGCTCACTGTGCTAAGTGCTTTACATGTGTTATTTCACTTTATTCTTATGACAGCTCTAGGAAGTAGGTGCTGTTATCTCCATTTTACAAATGAGGGAAATGGAGGCATCAAGACACTCACCTCAGATTACACAGCTACAGCCATCAGAGCCAGGATCTGAGCCTTAACACCTTTCTAGGACCCCAGGTTCCTACCGAGGGCTTCAGGGAGCCTGGGTCCTAGGTGGCGCCTGCACCCACTATCTCATCTGCGACAGTGAGGGCAGGGAAGGGAGTGGAGGCCTGGGAAGAGCGCTGGCTGTCCCACTTCTCAGAGCGCAGAGGGATTTGAGGGCTCTGGCTCCAGAGCCTGCTCTTAACTATTCTGCTCACTGCCACTGCCACCACCACCCTGTCACCCCCCCAGGGAGAAACTGGGGCTCAGAGAGGTTCAGTGACGTGACCAAGGTCACACAGCTTGGCAGTGACAAAGTCAGATTTGGAGGCAGGTCTTCTGCCCCTCTCCCTGCCTCACACTCCCGGAGAGGGTGCGGAGCCGGGTCTTCTGAACTCCTTTCCTCACCTCCACACCCCTGCTGCTTTTCCAGACCTGGAGAGCATCTACCTTCAAGACAGTCTTCTGAGTGTCCCCTCGCAGGATGACAGTCTTCTGGCCTTCTCCTCCCCCGATGGATGGCCCTCATCTGACGAGCCCCCCACCATAGCCTCTGGCCCGCAGCCCCCCAGCCCCGAACAGCAGCGCTGGCAGCGGCTCCTGGGGGCCCCGGGGCCCGAGAGTGGGGCCCGCCTGCAGGGCTCCCTCCCATCGGTGGACAGTGGCTCCCTCTCGGAGGAGGACGAGGTGTTCTATAACTGAGGCGGGGGCCGGAGCCTGCTCACGCCGTGACCTTGCCTGGTGGGCAGCCCAGGTGTATCAGGACACCAGGGTCTGGCTGGGCATCTCTTGACCCCTCAGGGCAGGCACGGGGTGGGTGCGGCAGGGATGGGGGCCAGCATTCCTTGGGGACCATTCCGTGCCTCTGTGGACCTGCCCCCCGCAGTGGGAGCCGTAATCCCCTTCTCCCTCTTTACTCGGCTCAGGCGGGCACCTTCCCCTGCAGTTTCTGCCATCAGCGAGCTCAAGGACTCTCAGCAGACAGCAGGCAGGCCGCCCAGAGGGGCCAACAGCCAGGTTCCCAGGCAGACAACCGCGGAGGGGCCTGGGAGACCCGCCTCGACCCCAGGGCTCGGTTCCTCGCCCCTCCCCTCTGTGCTCCTGCCCCCCCCCCAGAGGCGGGGTGGCCTCCTGGGGTACCTAACATCTGCTCCTTAGTGCTCTTCACGAGGATTCTGTCTCTGGAGTGTCTGTCTGTCCGTCACTCTCTGGATCTGCTCCCTGGTGCCCTGCTCCCCCCTCCTTGCTCTCTCCTCCCATCTCCCTGAAGGTTCTCTGAAGACATTAAAGTGGTGGATTCACCCTGGAGGAACTTGGCCTGGTCTCTGCTGGGGACGGCATGTCCTCAGGCCCTGGCGGGGGGAGCTCTAGAAGGACTTTGGAGAGGGCCCCTACCCCCAAAATACACAGACAGCTGGTCAACCTGCTGCCAGCAGCCAGGAGGGTCCCCGTGGAGGATGCTTAAGGCTCTGTGGACTCTCCAAGGAAGCACACGTGGGGACCTCGCTGTGTCAACCCTGGCTCAGCCAAGGAGGAGGCTGAGGCTGCTGGAGTGAGGGAAACTGGGCCACAGGGTCGTGCTAACACATGACGACAGGCATCATAAGACCTGGTGGGAACCTGCTTTCATAACTCCCTGCCAGGAAGGGGGACATGAGGAGGCGTGGGAAACCAGGCCTGCAAGGCCCACATGACCACCAGGGGGCCCCCAAGAGCTCACTCAGGGCCGGCGCATGTGGCCTTGCTGAGGTGGCAAGATAACACCCTGGATGCTGAGATGAGGGACAGACGGCTCTGGCAATCAGCTTTATTTTTTCTCAGGAGCCTCCGTTTGGGAGTCATACAACCCTCAGAGGGCATCTCTGCGTGCCCTTGGCGACAGAATATCCCAATGTCTTCATTCATGAATTTGATCCTTTCATGGAGCCCCCACCATATGCTGGTTTTCTGCTGTCTTGCGTTCTGAGTTCTGTCCAGAGGGGAATTTGTCCTTCAAGGCAGGTAGCTCTTGTTTCATTGAGAGTGGGACGTGGTGACTATGGGGCCTCTTCAGTGCTAGCTTAGCTGCCTACTTCGCCGAAGAGTTGAGCTGGGCTGGAGGGGAGGGGTGCGTTATGATGGGGGGGGAGAGAGGCAGGGTCTCTGCCCCATCTCCTTCACCAGGGCAGCTGAGGGGCCCTGTTTCATCTTGCCAGGCTGGCTCACTTTGGGGCCGGAGGGTTTGTCAGGTTGGAAATTGCTTTCTTCAACTAGAACGGAGAACAGAGTGGGGAGGATGTAGAGGAGATTGCAAGTGGGGGGCGCCAGTATAGTTTGACTCCCCTAAGGGTTGATTCTGGAGTGAATTTTAGAGCCAGTGCCTCCCTATTGCATAGATCAGATCATTGAGGCCCAGAGAATGGCAGGGCTGGCCACAAAATAAGGTAGAGGTAGCTGGACCAAGTGGCTGGCTACTCTGGCCAGGAAGTGAGGCTCATCAGATTCCCATGAGGCCCCTCCAAGTTTTTTTTTTTTTTTGGCCACACTGTGCGGCATGTGGGATCTTAGTTCCCCGACCAGGGATCGAACCCACGCCCCCTGCAGTGGAAGAGCAGAATCTTAACCACGGGACCACCAGGGAAGTCCCAGGTCCCCTCCAAATTTGATGGCAGAATTTTGGTGCCCCCCCCACCTCCCCAGCCTGTTCGAGCATGGCTCCTCCCCTTTGCTCCACCCTCGGGACCATGGTACCTCCACCCAAGACACGAAGCCCACAGCTCTGCCCTGAGATGTCACGAAGAGGGACTGAAGGTTCAACAGCTCGAAGAGGTTGTGTGCCTGCAGGGGGGGCGGTTAGGAAACACTGGAGGATAGGTGGCACCCACCCGAACCCTCTGGCTTCAGTTTCTTCCTAGCTTGGCAGCTTTGAGCAGAGGTGAAGGCCCGGGCCAGGCTCTGTCCCAGTGGTGCCCACCCCACCTTGTTTCTGAGCCTGGGAGGGCTGGACAGCTGTGATGGTGGGTGGGAGACCAAGACCTGGGCCCGCAATGTCCAATGTGACCACCAGGGGTCCCCAGAGTCCACACAAGGGACTAGTGGAAAGGACCCGTTTTTCAGCATCATCCGGCGTCATCCACTGGCACCGAGGGGTTGGGGCCACCCTTAGGTCCCCAACCTGTTTCTGTCCCTCCATGACCCATGTGCCAGGCTCTGTGCTTGCAGGGGGGAGGGGATCAGCGTTCAGAGTGATTAAGTACTTTGCCCAAGATCACACAGGCAGAATGTGGTAGACCTGAAATTGAAACCCATGTGTGCCTTGATGAAAAGACATATTTTTAACCACTGTTTCTTTCCATCCAGAATCTTCTGGTTCCCAAGCTCTCCCTCTTCCCTAGTCTCTGCATCATCCCAACAGCCCTGGAACTGAGAGACAGAGAGGGCAGGAACTGCATGCCCATTCCACAGGTGAGGATGCAGGCCCAGGAGGAACAGAAAGCCACACAGCATGTCCGGGAAGCTGGAGCCAAGTTTCCCTCTCAGGCTCTTCCCCTCTATCCCAGGGCCCCTGTCTGCCCACAGCGAAAAATTTCCCCATTACCTGGTGCAGGGAGGTCTCCGGGGACAGCTTCAGGGTCACTGGCTCCACGGGGCAGCCCCCAGCCAAGATGTCCTGCAGACACTGCTGGGGATGGGGGAAGGGTTATGGGGGCCTGGGACAGCTCCCCCTTCCCCAGGCAGCCCCTCTCAAACCACAGGCTATCAGCTGGCCACTCCCCTCACAACCCTGCTGACTCCCCATCCTCTACTCACACCTCATATGAGCACTCACCTGGTGTCCTGGAACCCGGGAGGGTGGCTCAGCCTGGAGGGCCTGCACCAGGTGTGCCCTTCGCACGGTGCCCACCAGCATCTGAGACTCTGGACAAGTGGAGAGGGAGAGGAAAAAAGCCACATTATGAAAAAGGAACTTACGTTTACTGGACTGCTACGATGTGCCAAGAACTATGCTGGGTGTTCTCATGACTCTCGGGAACATACAGCACCTATGGGTCAGGAACTATTATCACCCATTTTACAGGAGAGGAAACCGAGGCTCAGAGGCACAGAGAGATTAGTTGTCTTGCCCAAGGTCACTCAGCTTCTGACGTGGAGGAGTGGTAGCTGAGGGTGGCCAGGTAAGGCTGCCAGGGGGCCGGGAGGTAACCTGCCCACCCCAAGATGCCCCACCTGGCAGGGCCTCAAGGCAGGAGCAGGTCTGGGACACCTGCATGAAACTGTCTGTGCGTCAGGGCTGGGCTTTGTCCCTCGTTTCCCATAGGAAGTTGCACTGGCTCAGCCCAGTGAAGGCATGAACCTGGAAGGCCGCCATGTCCTGAGGTCCTCCTGTGTGCTGGAGGCCTGGCGAGCCTCACTGCAGGGTACCACTGGAGTCTGCAGGTATTTCGTTTTGAGGGACAGCCTGATAGTTTTGATTTTTGTCCAGTAAAATAAAAACTTTACAACTGGACATACGAAGGCTCCCTGTTTAAAAACAAAAACAATTAAAGCTGTTTCTTGGATGAGCAGCAGGTCCCACAGGCTGGGCCTGTGCTGGTTGGGAACTCTGTGGCTCTAAGGGTAGAAGTGGAGTCTGTCTTGTTCTAGCAAAGGGGTGAAGCTTCTTGAGGGGTCACCCACGTGCAGGTATTTTCAAGTGTGATATCTGGCGTGTTCTGTGGATAATGTTATAGGTGTCCCAATTTGGGTGGGGAGAAGGGCCTGGCCTTTGGGATGAGAACCTCTGACAACTCTGTCCTCCCTATTTTCCAGATGTGGCAACTGCAGTTCATAGAGCTTAAGGGATTTACTACAGTTCGGCTGCTCATAAATAGCTTTATGCCTCTTGGGGTAGGTATAGGGATGACCCATACGGTTGTGCAGGTTGCTCACTGCACAAGATACCTGCCCAAAGGACAAGTGGGGATCAAAATCCAGCTGTGCTATGCTGCCAAGTGTGCATTTTGTTTCATTTGCACAAAGGGGACAAATGGGCTGACAGTGGCCCTGACTGGGGCATGGCTGTCCCCTCCCTACCCCCCAGCTTATCTTTCCCACTCATACTGTACTTGTCCTAGAGGGAAATGATGCTCTAGCTAGGTTCTCTCCCAAAATTCAGCTTATGTGTCTTTTAACAAGGGCCCCCACTCATTTTTCTCTAAAAGGATGTCTTTCTCAGGGCAACAGGGTTGAGGGTGGTGACTCAGTTGGGGAATGCCTGAAGGGGAGACTGAGGGAAGGAGCCTTCTGGGAGGCCCTAGTAGTGTTCCCATCATCCTACTGTAGGACTAAGCTCTGCAAGTAGGATGGCTATTACCTCCATTTTACCAATGAGGAAACTGAGGCTCGGAGAGGTGAAGTGACTTGCCCAAGGTCACACAGTTGCAGAGCCTGGTTTTGGATCCAGGTGCCTGATAGGTACAATGCCCTGCTTACCCATTCCTGGGCCTGACCCTCCCAGGTCCAAGAGGAAGGTAGAGGGAATGCCTCCTCCCCATTCGTGCTCCCCCTTCCTGTCGGGCACCTGTGCTCTCCACCAGGGGGTACTCGGCAGTGTCTGTGGAGGTCACGACCTTGACCACCTCCTCCTGCGGTGTGTCCTTGGCCAGCGTGGTGATGGTACAGTTCATGAAGTGCTCCACAATTACATGGTGAGAGCTGGGGCAGAGGGATGCTCCCATCAGGTCCTGGGGTGGGGGGTTATCCAGACCCCTGGACAAGCTGGGGCAAGCCGGGAGGAGTTTTGCCGGTTCTTCAGCGTGGGCAGGGTCTAAGAGATTCCTGGGATGAACAGCTCCTAGCACCCCAAGGTAGGGAGGGAGGAACCTGGGGACCAGCTGGCCTATGCCCTCTGGACCCCTATCTCCCCCCAGACCAGCTCTACTTTGACCTGTTTTATTCAGAAGCCATCGCTGGAGACTTTCATTTGAAGAAAAGCTTTATGGCATAAAGGGAAAAAAGAGCTTTGAAGTTTGAAAATCACGGGAGTAACCACCCCCATTTAACAGATGGGGAAACTGAGTCTGGAGAAGGGGGCAACTCGCACATGTTTGGAGCTGGGCCTTGGACCCAGGGCTCTCAGAGCCTCTTAGTCCTGCTTCTCTGGGGACAGAGGCTGCTCGGCCCCGTCTGGTTGAGTCAGGACCTCAAAGCTCGTTTCCATTGCAGTATTCCAGTCCCACCTCCAGCTCCCAACGCCCCAGTGAGGACAGCAGAGCAGGAGCAGGGGGAGGGGTGGGGCCTCCCAGAGCTGGCGCTGACTCTCTGTGTGACCTGGAGCAAGACGTGGCACCTCTCTGAGCCCCACTTTCTGACAAATGGGCAATATCTGTCCTACTGTTGTGGAGACCGACTGATGACCAGTAAGACACTGAGGCCAAGGACTCCCCCAAGGTCACACAGGGAGCTGGCGAGAATGGAGACTAGGGAGCAGCCTTGTGTCGGCCCCTCCCACGCTCACCCATGTCCAAGGTCAGCCCACCCAGACACCATCACCTCAGTCAGCCAGCCTGAGCAGACGCCGCTCACCTGATTTTTCGGCACCGGATCCACGGAAGGTATGGCAGTCTCTTGACAATGATGGTGCCGTCGTAGAAGGAAGGCTGGCAGCTCTGGGCGATGGCGTTGGCCGCCAGCACCGCCATCAGCACAGGCAGTGCGTGCACGATCTGGCCAGTCAGCTCGAAGGCCAGCAATGCTGTGGAGATGGTGTGGGTCACAGCCCCTGAGAAAGCCGCAGCCCCTGCAGGGGGCAGAGCCAGGGAGGGGGGCTCAGGCCAGGAGACAGCTTCATGCAAAGGGCAAGGCTGCTGTGACTGTGGCCATGGGCTGGGGTGGGAATTGTCCAGAGGCCACACATTGGCCACTGTTGGAAGTGCCCTATGCCTGGGCTTGAAAGAGCAGTAAGGAAGAAGGGGCACCAGGGACATGACAGGAGCTAGAAAAAGTAATGGAGCCTAAGGGGAGGGGCTCAGGGAAAGGTGGGGCTCATTGGGAGGCTAATGATCTCCCCATGCCCTGCAGAGCTACTGGCTGATTCTCCGGGTCCAGCCCAGACCCACGATGTTTGCCCGTCCGCTGGGAACCCGGTTTACTCACCTGCCAGGGCATACCCCCCAGGCATGATGGGGTTGGTGACACCTCCAGCCACGATGCCCTCTGGGAAGGCAACAGAGAGGGCCTCCCCTATGAGGCGCCCGATGGCAGCTCCTGGTCGCAGATTTAGGGTGAGGGCAGGGAGCCAGGCTGACCCAGTCCCCACAGCCCTCCATCCCTGGGGATCAACCTCAGTACCATCCTGGGGAGGTGGGTGGACCAGGAGCCATGGCCCTGACCCGCTAACCCTGAGTCTCTCAGCCCCTCAACACCCCAGACTCACCGAAGATAAATATGGGCATGAAGTACCCCGCGGGCATGGGGATCGTGGTGGCCAGAATTATCATCCAGAACTGTGGGTGGTGGGTACCGAGGGGGCAGAGGTTAGAGGCAGCTGGACAAGAGTAGGCAAGGGAGGGACAAGACAGGGGGCAGGGGGGTTTCCCAGGGAGAAGGAGGATGCCCAGGCACATGCCCATCGCCAGTATCTGGTGTGAGGGAAGGTGTGCCCAGGGGAAGGATCCCCACCCTGGCAAAGTGCCTACTGTGTGCCTGGCACTGTGCCAGGGACTCTCCTTTCTTCCCTCTCAACCTTCCTTTATGTAAGCACAGTAACTAGCCCATTTTAAAGACGAGGAAACTGAGGCTCAGAGAGCTGAAGCAACTTGCCCAGGACCACACAGCGGCAGAGGTCAGGCCAGGGAGTCTGCATGAAGGCCTAGGCCCTGCGCTATGTACATGCTATGGGGAGGTACCCCATCCCACCCAAGGCTGGCCTCAGCTCTGCGCACATCCCTGGGGGCCCCGGGAGCCCACCTTCATAACCAGGAAGAAGGCGAGGGTCCCAAAGATGGTGAACTGCGGGTGGTACCATTCGAACCATAGGTTCTGTGGGTCGGGCTCCGAGGGCCAGGGTGGGGACGAGTTCCGGGTCATCAGCGCCCACGAGTTATTGTCGAACAGTGAGTCCAGATGCTCCCTCATGGACAGCTGGAGAAGGGGGCAGCTTGGAGTTCTGCGTGAGGGCCGGGCAGCAGTCCCTGCCACCCCCACCCCCCCCACTGCCTGACCCTGCTTCAAATCCTCATCTGCCACTTCCTGTTGGGGGGAGACCTTGGGAAGGGCTCTGGCCCTCTTGGAGCTGCACAGCCATCCCCTTATAGGCGTTGTGGGGATTGAGATGATGGGCACAAGTTGGACAACGACTGGGCATTCCCCCCTCTGGCCACCCCAGCTCAGCACCCCTTACCCGAGAAGCCATGAAGCGGCCCACGCCAGGGGGATAGGTGATGGAGGCGAGAACCAAGGCCGCCAGAGCGGAATACAGAGGCTTGCTGTGGGGTGGGGGCGGAGGGCCAGCTCCAGTGCCAGCCGTCCTCTTCCCCTCCCCCCACCCCACGGAGCGGGCCGCCACCCTGCTGGCTGACGCTGAGGCAGGGACGGGAGAAAGAGGCACAGGAGCAGGGGACGGGTGGGGGTCAGCCCCACACCGCTCGGGTAAGCAGGGGTCGGGGCTCATAGGAGAGCTTGGGACACAGGCGGGCTGCCCGCCAGGCAGGTGGGACCAGGGCAGGACCCGCCAAGGTGGAGGAGGGCTGATTCTGAAATGCCAACGCCAGGGGGCAGACAAGGTTGGGACGGAGAGGGAGCTCAGTAAGGGGCCTGGGGCTCCACGGGAAAGTAGAGGTTCAGTGAGGGGGAGGGAGGTTAGTGAGGGAGGGAGGGCTCAAATATTGGGGTTGGGAGCCTAGTAAGTGGGGGAGCCGTTACTATGGGGACCTGGACAGGGGTGTTAGTGAGGGGTGGGGATCTCCATATAAGGCTCAGGAGAGTCTAGGGGCATCACCCTGCGGGGTCCCTGGCCCCCATTCAGAGCCCACCTGGTGGCCAGCAGTTTGGAGAGGACCCGATTGGTCTTGACAAAGCCGAGGAACGTTCGCTGACAGAAGAGGTAAGCACAGCTCAGGATGCCACAGATGGCCCTGCAGGGAGGGGAGGGGAGTCCAGAGCCCCTCGCCGGAACCGAGGGCAGCAGTTCAGGCTGGGGGAGGCCCCCAGTTGGGCTCTTGAGGGGCTAGAGTCATCCACTCACCCCAGCGCCACAAAAAAGAAGATCTCTGGCAGGTCAAAGGGGACGTCTACCCGGAAACTGGTCTTGTAGAGGGAGGTGATGGTCTCTGGGAAAGGAGGGGAGTGGGGATCAGGGACCACACTCCTACCCCAGCCAAACCGAAGGCTCAGAATTAACAGGCAGGAGTGGAGGTGCTGCCACGTCCTGCCCCCAGATACCCTTTCCCTGGCCCTGCCTCCCCCTTCTACCCTCGGGGCTCCCATCCTTCATGCCCAATCCAGGTCAATTCGTTTCCACACTTGTAGAAGGAGGGGAGCGGAGAGGAAGAAGAGAAGAGACAGGAGAAAGGAGGGAGGAGGGAGAGGAAGGGGAGGAGGAGGGAAAAGGGAAGAGAGAGGGGAGAAGGGAGGGGAGGGGGGAGGAGGGAGGAGGGAGGGAAGGCGGGGCAGGGGGCAGGGTCTAGGGCGGGGCTCACCCTGCTCGCTGTTGAAGACAGCCAGGAGGCGGAACATGAAGGCCCCACAGGTGGCAGCGAAGAAGCCCCTCCAGTAATCCCAGACCGAGAAGTGGGAGGACATGACCTCGATGCTGAACAGGACGCCTGGGGGCAACACTGAGCTTCGACAGACACCACCACGCCCATCCCAGCGCCCTGACCACTCCCGTCCTGCTCTCCCACAGCCCGAACAGACAGGGCCACCCCTTCTCTTTGGTTCTGAGCTGAGGGGAGAGGAGGGCAGGGCGGGAGCCCCCTGCCCAGGGAACAGGCTTGTAGGCGCTCCTCTCGGCCATCCCAAACCTTACAACAGCCTTTGGGGTGGGGACGATTACAATCCCCATTTTACAGATGAGGAAATGAGGCTGAGGACTGAACTCACCGGCCCAGGGTCACGCAAGGCGAGCTGAGTTTCAAACCCAAGTCTGTCTAATGTGACCGTGAAGCATCTCGACGCCCACCCCCACCTCCACCCTGGGGCGGCTCTGCCCTCCCGGTAAGACTGAAGTAACAACCAAGACCAGATTAGCCGCCATCCTCCCTGCGGGTTCCTCCACTGGGCGGAGGAGCGAGCTGGTCAGTCCGCCAGGGGAGGGACTGGGGGTCGGGGGTGGGAGCCCGGGGTGCAGGGGGAGGGCCTCACCGCTGAAGGGCGCTGCGAACACTGTGGCCACGCCCACCGCCGCTGCCGCCACCAGCATTTCGTTTTGCTTGCTCTTGTTCTGGGGGGATCCGGAGTCCCGCGCTGAGAGTCAGCCCCCGCCCTCCCCTCCGTCTCTTTCCTCCAAGCAGGGGGGGCCCATGAGCCCCTTACCTCAGACTCCCCAATGGCCTTGGTGCGCAGGCGGCCCAGGTAGGCAGCGATCATCACAGACAGGTGCACGAAGGGGCCCTGCCAGAGGAGGTGTGCGCACAGGGCACAGGGTCCGCCCCTTGCGGGGAGCCGGGGCCCTTGCTCCTCTCCTTCCTCCCGCTCCGGGCCCAGGGTTGGGGGTAGAGGGAGCCTCATCCAGAGACAGCTCAGCCGTCCCACCCACTCCCTATGCCTCCATCTCCCCAGTTCCTTTGTCATACTCTGGGGACCTGGCCTGTCTCCTCCCCAAGACGGAGCACTGCGAAGGCAGGCCCTGGTCTGAGTTCCCCCGACCTAGCTTCGGTGGGGATGGAGAAAAGGCAGAGGGGGCAGGAGGGCAGGGTGGGACGGGGTGGGGTGCTCTCATGCCCGTCCATACCACTTTGCCCAGGAAGATGGTGCTGCCCGTGGCCAGGGTGCAGGTGAGGCCCACCACCTTGGCCCCGAAGTTCTTGATATCCAGGTAGTCCTCCAAGACCACGCCCGACAGGATGGTCTTCAGCTCCGGAATTCCAGAACCTTGGCAGGGGATGGATGGACGGGGTGGGGGTAGGGAGGAAGAGGAGGGACAATATCTAGATAAACCCTTATCGCTTTACCCTGCACAGGGCTTCACATCGTGATCTCATCAGCTCTCCTAAACCCTGTGAGTTAGGATTCCTAAACTCATTTTGCAGATGAGGGAGCTGCGGGTCAGAGAGGGGATGTGAATTGCCTACGTTCTTCCAGCTGGTCCTGCCAGTCAGCTATTGCAGGATGGGGGGAACCTAGGAGAGAATCTCAGGCCACCCAGATGCATCCCTGCAGCTCCCCTGTGCGGCTGGCCTGGAGCTGAAAGCAGAGCTGAGAGGCCTGGAAGAGATGCGCCCCTCCGTGAGCCCCTCCCTGGGGAGCCATGGTGCCGGCCCAGAGGAGCCCTCAGAAAGGGAGCAGAGCCAACAGTGACCCGAGTCAAGCAAGATCTGTCCTTCTGGGGCTTCCCTGGTGGCGCAGTGGTTAAGAATCCGCCTGCCAATGCAAGGGACACGGGTTTGAGCCCTGATCCGGGAAGATCCCACATGCCGCAGAGCAACTAAGCCCATGCGCCACAACTACTGAGCCCACGTGCCACAACTACTGAAGCCTGCGTGCCTAGAGCCCGTGCTCCACAACAAGAGAAGCCACGACAATGAGAAGCCCGAACAACGCAACGAAGAGTAGCCCCCGCTCGCTGCAACTAGAGAAAGCCCGCACGCAGCAACGAAGACCCAACACAGCCAAAAATAAATAAATAAATTTATAAAAAAAAAAAAGATCTGTTCTTCTCACTGTGTGACTTCAGGCAACTTACACAACTCTTCTGAGCCTGGCTTCTCTGGCTGTGAAGTGGGGTTACTGTTTCCTGCCTCCCCCCATCAGGAGCCCCGAAGGACAGGAAAAGGCTTTGGGCAGTGGGCACTGTGGGGCAAGGCCAACAGGTGAGTGGTGGGGCGATGGGCTTACCTCCCGAGAAGGGCGTGATGCTCTGGGAAAAGCCTGAGGAGAAGGAGACCAGGGCCACAGGGTACACGGTCCAGGAGAGATACCGGAGTAGGTGGCTGTCCCCAATCTCCCGGTACAGCCACTTGTGTGCTGGGAACAGCTGGGAGTCAGGGAGCCATCCACGGGCTCTGCAGCCCTCAGGCGCCCACTTGCTGGCCAGGAAATGGAGGCTCAGAGGGCGGTGGCCCAGGACCACCCAGTAAGTGGCAGATCCCCAAGAGGAGGCAAGAGTAGGACCCTGGATCACATCCCAGTGTTGCCACTCCCTAGCTGAGTGACCTTTTGCAAGCCATTCAACATCTCTGAGCCTCTGTTTCCCCATCTGTCAAATGGGCTCTCAGATGAGGTCTGGTGCATGGCAGGTCCTCATAATGCCACCTGAGCAAGTCTCCCAGAGAAGGTGTGTTAGACACTTCCTGCCCCGTGCCCCCTCTTCCAGGGAGACCTCAGGGTGGAGAGAGCCTGCCGAAGCATGGGGAGAGAACGTTCTATGCCTGGTGGTCTAGACAAGTGTTCTCCCCCACAGTTACTGAGCTGAGAGCAAGGAGGGAGGAGAAGGGAGCAGGGGCGGCAGGAAGCGGTGGGCATAGAGCTCAGAGGAAGAAGGACTATTTGGTCTTTCACTCATTGGGCAGATGAGGAGACTGAGGCCCAGAGAGGGGCAGGAGCCTGCCCAGGGTCACACAGCAAGTCAAGAGCAAGGCCAGGACCAGACCCAGGCCTCCTCCCCACCCAGAGCCCTCCCCCACCCCCGCTGCACCTGGCGGCCCATCTGGCATCCCGAAAGCGTGCTCGAAAGCCCCGGGTCCAGAGCAGGCGTGCATGCCGGGGAGGGGTTACCTCGGACCACACGGCCGACAGTGAAGCTCATGGTGTAGCTGATCAGGGCCATGAGCACCCCGAGGGTCATCAGGAAGTACCAGTCCTCACCCATGCGGAACAGCTTCTGCTTCAACCACTCGAGGCCACCTGGGGCAGGGGCGTCGGGTGGTAGCCCAGGGCCCAGTGAGGGCACGGGGCGGGGGCGGGGGGCAGGGGCTGTGTGGGGCTGGGGCCAGGTGGTCGAATCCAGGGAAGCTGGGAGGGGGCTCTTCCTCACGTGAGAGACAGCAGGATTTGTGCAAGTGAAGGTGGCAGCACAGTGGGCGCCAGGCCTATTGGCCCCGCCAGGAGGGAGCCTTTGACCTACCCACCCTCCCCACCCCTGCCCCTTCCTGAGGTACTTATGGAAGAATGACAGAGGGGGCAGGGTGTGGAGGGAGAACTGGAAACTACACTTTCTCCAGCATCTCCGCAGGGGACATAGCTTAGAGGACACGAGAGTCTAGAGAGACTGCTCTGTTGTCCGAGGACCGGTGGGGCTGTCCTGGTGTCAGGCCAGAGAGCACCCACTGGGCCCCTAGCAAGGTCCCCGGCGGAGTGATCAGGCTGCGTTCCCAAAAGGCAGAGAGCAGACCTCTAGCACATCTGTCCCACAGACTGGCAGAGAGATCCCCACCCTCCCTGCCGCCCAGGATGGGGGCAGCTCTTGGGCTCCAAGGTGGGTGGGGAGGCGGACCCGGGGAGGGTGATGTCCCGAGGGGTTTTCGGCAGGGAGCAGAAGGGAACCTAGCTGTCACCTCGGATGCCTCGGCGGATGCGGGGACACGGGCCCCATAGCTCCTGAAGTGTCACAGGATTCCCCGAGGAGCCCTCACGAAGCCCTACCAGCTCCTCCATCAGGCCCCTGAGGGAGTGGACAGGCAGACGGACCCTTGGTGAGCTGCTCCAACACCCTTACCCAGCCACTGGGCCCTTCCAATATCTACTTCCCAGATAGAAGGGAAAGGTGGCATTTTCAGGAGGGGACGTGGGTCTGGTGTGCCTTCATTCCTGAGGGGGTGACCCCGAGGGTGCGAGTGTGTGTGTTAATGTTTAGGATGAGGGCAGTGGCTCCTAGCTGTCCCCTACATGTCCAGCAGCAGGTTGATCAAGGCTGGGCCCCAGGCTCAGAGCCCCCTTCCCCATCCTGTGCCTGCCACTCCTACCCTCCCTGGACGCTTGTCTGCTCCCACTGCTCAGAGCAGTCTCCTTGCCCAGGGGAGTCACTGTCTCACTGTGGGGTCCCCATGGACCACTCTGACTCCCCATGCCCATCCCTGAGCCTCCAACCCCTCGGCTCAGGCCAGAGTCAGGAAAACCCCAGGCCCAGAAGGAGAAGCCGTGAGGGTCCAAAGGAGGTGCTGGCTCATTGCCCCGCAGCTTCCTGCTCCTGCCCTGCCTGCCCTGGTCCTGGCAGGTTCCATCCAAGTCCCTGCCCCAGCTCTGCACCCGGCGGCCCCTCACCTTTGTCAGTCCACTCTGCTGTGGCCCCAGCCAGCCCTCCTCTGACAGAGACTCCTTTGCTTGCAGCTCAGGTGCACCTGGACAGGTGTGTGTTCCACCAATCAACATCCTGCCCCCCCCTTCCCGCCCCACCCCGCCGGGGTTTACCCTGGCCATTAAGAATGTCCTTGACAAACCAACTGGAACTGCCCCGGCTAGCTGAGTGGTGCAGGCCAGAGCAGCCAGGAGGGACGAGGGGCAGGGGCTCCCCAACCTACCAGAGCCACACAGAGGCGGGTGGCACCCAACCCAGCTACCGGCTGGGGTACACAGGGCCTGGGAGGGGGAAGCTCATGACACAGCAGGGTGGTGAGGGGTCATCTGCAGGGGCTGAAGGTCAGGGCTCTGGGTTCTCAGAGCTGGGCATGGGAGGGGTTTGAAAGAGCAGAGAAGGAAGAGGAGAAGGACCCATAGGGGAGGGGTGCTATCATTACTGCACCTTTGCTATATGCCAGGCACTGTGCTCAACCCTCCTCCAAATCAGTGAGTGCTCAGAGAAACCCAGCGGGGTGGGCAGTGTTAGGCCATTTTAAAGAAATGGAGTTTCAGAACTTCCCTGGTGGTCCAGTGGGTAAGACTCCACGCTCCCAGTGCAGGGGGCCAGGGTTTGCTCCCTGGTCACGGAACTAGATCCCGCATGCATGCCACAACTAAGAAGTCCGCACATTGCAACTAAAGATCCCACGTGCCACAACCAAGATTCTGAGTGCCACAACTAAGACACGGCCCGGCCAAAATAAAGGAATAAGTAATAAATAAATAAATGAATATTTAAATAAAAAAAACGGAGCTTCGGAGAATTGAGGCTGCTTGCTTGCCCAGGGTCACAGAGGCTGAGGCACAAAGTCAAAAGTTCCATCCAGGTTTGCCTGACTCCAAAGGCTTCACACCTCTCCGAGGTCCTGCCTTGAAGACCTGCCTTGCTCAGAGCTGGGGAGGGGGCCGACGAGCTGGAGCGGGGGAAGGGAATTGGGCTAGATCCTCATGTCCAGACCCTCCAGTCTGAGAAGACTGCCTCAAACCACAGCACCCAAGGGGCAGTGGCTCTGCTTGGGGCTTCTACGTAAATGCCACAGACCCTGTCCCACCCGAACGGAATGTAGGAACATGCACACTAGGTCTGGAACCCAGTTCATCCTCCCAGCACCCTTGCGGGTCAGGCACAGTATCACCATTTTGCAGATAATAATGGAGGATCAGAGAGGTGCAGTCACTCATCTAAGGTCACAAAGCAGAGGCTGAACCCAGACTTCGATTCTGTGGCTCTCCCTCTTCCCAGAGCTCCTCCAGCACCTGTGGCTTAAGCCTTCAGGGCAAGGGTTTGGGCACAAAGCAGAGGATTTGTGCCTGATACCACTTTTAGAAGATTTGGGCAAGAGATCTGGGACAAGCCCCCCCCCCCCCGCTCTTCCAGACAAAGCCCCCTTTCTGAAAATCATGATGGCCCTTCAATGACTTGTTAAAATCCTGAGGCCCTGAGCCACCCTCTGCCCCTAGATGTCAGCCAAGTTACTCCCAACTGGGAGCACGTGTGTGTTGTGAGCGGTGGGCTGCTGCTCTGCGTGGACCTGGGCCCACCGTTGCCTCGGCTGCCCCAACCTGTGTACAGTAACAGGATAATTGGCCGCCCTGTTGACATCCCAAACCCGTCTCTGGTCTCGGGCAGCTGCTCGCTCCAACTCATAGCTGGCATCGGCCGGTCAGCCAGCACCGCACGTCCACACCCTCACCTCCGGCCCTGTGAGCATCAGGAAACTGGGAAGAGGGAAGCAAAGGGACATGGTGCTGGTGGCAAGTCCCTCCCAAAGCCATTTCCCCCTCATGCCAGCCCCCAGCTTCTCCCTCTCCCGCATCAAGCAGTGAAGGGTGAGAGCTTGATGCCCGAGCAGCTCTCCCACCCCTAATGGGTCCTTCACCACTCGGAGCCTCAGTTTCCCCTTCTGTCCAATGAGGGGAGCCTGAGAGCCATGGCGGCAGGGCCCCATCTCTGTCTCGTTCATCACGAGTCCCCCAGAGCCTCAACGGTGCCCGGCACATAGCAGGTGTTCAGTAGATACCTGCTGAGTGATGAGTGGTTTCCGAACACTGGCCTGTGGGCTGGCTGAGTGGGGACCTGATGGGAGCCGATTCCTGGTCCCTTCCCTAGACCCCAGATCAGAATCTTGGGGTACATGAGAAGAGTCTGTGTTTGTTGAGAGTCCCTCCAAGTGATTGGGGTGCACTGGCAGGTATGGGATTCAAGGCATTGGATCATCTCTGAAGCTCCTTCTGTCCCTGGGATCTGAAAGGAGAGACATGTACAGAGACAGGGGAACGGCCTTGATGACCTTTCAGGGTCCCTCCCGGCCATTGAAGTCAGTGGATCCAGTGCATGTGTGGGTGATGCCTTAGGGACGGGGTAAGCGGGGGGGGGGGGGGAATGGTGGGCGGGGGTGGGTAATGAGGTCTGCCGTCCAGGAGCAGTGACTCAGGCCCGCAGCACCGTGACCTTGTGTCTGCATTTAGCCACTGGCTCCTGTTTCCCTGGCGGGTGGCAGGCTTCTTGGTCCCCCACCCCCACCCCACCCTCTTTCCACCTCACCTCAGTGCTGGTAACTTCCTGGCAGCCCTACTGGAACCCCGTCGGCCAGGATGGGTGACACAAGCCAGGCAGGAATCTCCACTAGACAGACCGACAGACCCCTTTGGCTCCAGCCACCACCCTGACCCCACTTCACGGACTACCGGCACCAGTGGTTACCCGTGTTGATGGACCCCCCCGCCCACCGCCGCAGGGAGGAAGTGTTGTGGGAGCCAGAGAAAAGAGAAACAGTCCCTACCTTCAGGAGCCCTCAATCTAACGGGGAGACAGGCGAACCCCTAACCCAGGGAACTGCCGGTCTGATAGGGGAGAGAGGACCCAGGAGGACCATGTCACATTCAGGTGCTGGGGTGGGCAAAGCCAGTTGGTACAGCGGGCATCTGGGCAGGCCCCCCTGCGTGGGCTGCAGCAATCAGAGAGGGCTCCATGGAGGAGGAGGAACCGGAGCTGATCTGGGAAGGAAGGGCAGGATTTGGAGGGGGGAGCAGAGGCCCCACACTGCAACTTGGGCAGCAGAGGACCCCCGGCCTCCCAGAATGGCCTTCCCTGCTTCATCCCCTGGTCCCGTATGATCTGTGCATGGGCAGAGGTGTTTCTCAGGGGCGTTCGGGACCAGACTGTCTCCATACACGAATGTTCAGGCCACCCTGGCCTCCTGGAGGTTTTGGATCAGATAAGACAGGGTTCAAATCCCAGCTCTGCCACTTGTTCGTGTGCAAGCCCCAGGCTCTCTGTGAGGCTCTGTTTCTCTATCTATAAAATGGGAATACCGTCTCCTTCCTGAGCCGTACGGGGATCAAATGAGGCCATGCTGGAGAGCTCACAGCCAGGAGCCGGCGCCCAGCAGGCATCTCAGAAGTCAGAGCTAGAATGATTGTCTTGCGGAACTCTCCTATACCTCTGACTAAGACCCTGCCCGCTGCCACCCCCAGCATCTCCTCTGAGCTGGAGGTCAAGCAGACATTTCCTGGGAACATAACCTTCTATATTGTTAAGGACCATTACTAAATTATCTGCTCTCCTCCCCTGAGTCCAGGCCCAAGCCCCAGCCCGGCCTCAGCTTTCTCCTCTTGGGTCCCGAACTGTTCCAGAGTTGGGAGGTGGGGGGTGGGGAGGGAGGTAAGCATGAAATCTGGGTCCCCGTGGGAGCTGGCAGGGGAACAGCTGCACATTCTATACCCCCCTCCGGGGCTGTCTCAGTCCTTCCTCAGAGATGGCTGTGAACATTATCTGCCCTGAGGGAGGGAACCCCTCGCCTCACACAGGGGTCCAGCAGGTGGGGGTCCTCCATGCACCCCTGACCTCCTGACCTTGCATCTCTCACTCTCCCCAGAGCCAGGGGCTTGGGCCTTTCTGCCCTGATCACCCACACCTAGATCCCTCTCCCCAAGGGCTGGAACTTTGGGGGAGAGGGGATGGAGAGAGAGAAAACCCTGTCCTCAAGGAGCTTGCAATCTGGTGGGGGAGACACAGAAACACGGAACACACACAAGGTCCTGAGGTGGGCCCAGGGGTCTGAGTGGTGAGGGGAGAGCATGGGTCCCCACCTCGTTGCCATGGGAGGCTCCAGGCTGGAGTTATCGGCCTGGAATGCCAGGCAGTGAGCTCAGCCTCCTGGGCCTGCCTGTGTTGGACTGTCAGCAGGGCCGTCTCACTGGAGAAGATTTCCAGCCCCTCTGGGCCACCGAGAGGACTAAATTTAGCTGGTAGACAAGGGGCTGGCCCCGCGCCCAGGGACGGTCGGGCCTTATAAAGCGGCGGCAGCCGGGGCCCGGCACACTCCCTCCGAGCCTGCTGCCCACGCGCCCTCCTGTCCACCCTGCCCACTGGCCAGGGCCCGGCCGCCCGCTCGTGGATGAGCCACAGGACCTCCTCCACCTTCAGAGCGGAGAGAAGCTTCCATTCTTCCTCCTCCTCCTCCTCAGCCTCCCACACCCTTCCCGCCCAGGAGCCGCCCATGGAGAAGGCGTTGAGCATGTTCTCCGAGGATTTCGGCAGCTTCATGCGGCCCCACCCGGAGCCCCTGGCCTTCCCAGGCAAGTCCTCCGTGGGGAGGGGAGGCGCCCGGGGGGGGACACCGGCTCCAGCGCACCCCCCGCCGTGGCTGCAGGTGCCGTACAGCTGCTGCCGCGGGTGACCACCGGGACAGATGCGGCCACAGAGACAGATGTGGCCGTGGGAACAGGCAGGCCTTCAAGAAACAGCTCTGGCCTGGGGCTCAGCTACACGCACCCCTACTCCAGGCCTGGGGTGGGTCACTACAGACATATACACACACCACCCCACCTGTGCTGGGTAAGGCCCCACCCCCCAGGCGGAAAAGGTGTGCTGCAGGAGGGCGGGTGGCAGGGAGGGTGGCAGCTACGGCTGAGGGGGAGCTCAGGCCCGGACGGCCAGCCCCTTCCCTCCGGAGGGGGAGCCGGAGACCTGGGTTCTGAGTGCCAGCCCGCCCGCTGCTCTGCTTACGGCAGCCCTCCCCACAGCCCGTCCCGGGGGGCAGGGCAACATCAAGACCCTGGGAGATGCCTATGAGTTTGCTGTGGACGTGAGCGACTTCTCACCTGAAGACATCATCGTCACCACCTCCAACAACAACATCGAGGTGCGAGCTGAGAAGGTGAGCCCGTTCCCTGCCCCCAGACCCTGGGCCCCACGCCTGTACCCTCTGCCCCGTGTCCCCACTCATCCCGGGACCCCGCACCCTGCCCAGTACCCCCCAACCCCCAGGACAAACTAGAGGCCTCGCTCCTGTAGCTGGTGGGCCACGGGACCCCCGTTACTGCCTCTCTCTGCACCAGGCTCCCAGATGCTTTCTTCCGGAGTCCAGGGCAGCTGAGGAAGCCACAGGGGATGGGGGAGGGGGGAGGGATGCTGCAGGAGGTGAGAAGGGAGATGAGAGGAGGGAGATCGTGGCTGAGGCAGGATAGCCCTTCCTGTGGGCATCTGGAGAGGTGGGGGGCTCGCTGGACCCTCACCTCTGGACCCCTGAATTAGGCCCAAGGTTGCACAGAGGCCCTGCACTTCAGGGTCACACACACCCCAAACCCCACACTCCCTCCACCCACAGGTCTCAGGGTCACTTGGTCACTAGGGTCTCTGAGTCCCAGCTCCCAGGAGGCCTGCACCCTGGAGGAGGGTGTGGCCCTGGCTGCACAGGGATGCTGCCCCCAGCGGGCCAGAGCCACTGCTGCTCCTTAGGGAAGAGGCTCGGCCCAAGGCTGCCTCTGGATCCCCCTTGGCCTGGCTTTCTCCCCTGAGCACAGGAGGCTGGATGCCCGAGGGGCGCCTGTCAGGGAAGCCAAGGACTGTGCGCACCAGGACCAGTGGGCAGCACGTGCCAGCCCTGCCACCCTCACCAGTGACTCAGCCGCCCCAGGCTCCTCTGGACACTATGTGCTGGCTGAGTCACGCAGGAGGGGCCGCCGGCCGAGCCCTGACGGTAGACACCGTGTATCCGGGTATCCAAGAGGGCTCAGCTCTGCTCTGTGCCACCTCCTTGCTGCTCAGGAGCCCCAGATTCTGCCACTGAGTCTCCTCCCCATCTGAGCTCCCCCACCAAGCCCTTGCCTCTCCCCCAGGACCACTGGAGCTCCTCTAAGCACCTCGGCACCTGTCCCTGCTCAGCCCTGGCCAGCCCCTAGACCGGGCCTCTGCACCTGAGAGCAGAACCTCTCGGCACAGGGGGCCCGGCTGGGGTTAGACTGGGGAGCAGGGGCTGTGGCTGGACGTGAGCAGGACAAGGGTGGGGGGCAGCCTGCCCTGACCCACTACCCCTTCCCCAGCTGGCAGCTGACGGCACGGTCATGAACACCTTTGCTCACAAGTGCCAACTGCCGGAGGACGTGGACCCCACGTCGGTGACCTCGGCCCTGAGGGAGGACGGCAGCCTCACCATCCGGGCTCGGCGCCAACCACACACGGAGCACGTCCAGCAGATCTTCCGGACCGAGATAAAAATCTGAGGGCCTCCCACTCCCTTCCCCCAGCTCCCCCATCTTCTCCCCCACTGGCCGGCCAGAGTGGCTCTCCTGACCCCCTCATGACAGCTTCCGGGACATCTCAGCCCAGGTTCAGGCCCTGACACCTCAACCCCAGACCCCAGGTGGGTCATCCCCTCCAAATGTGGCCTTCTGCTCTACCCAGGGCAGACCAGGGACCCCCCTTGCTTCACCCGTGGTGCCCAGATTCCAGATATGGCCTCGTTCACTTAATCCAGAATAAAGGGATTGGGGTGGAGAACAGGAGACCCCGAAGAAGCCAGTTGGGGGAAGGGGGATTGGGACAGGCAGGATCTCTGGGCAAATAATCTGCAGGACAGACAGACAAATTCTGATCTATGGAGTCTCTGCAGGGCAGGGGCAGGGGGACTGGGGACCTGGGGACCTGGGACCCCCTTGGCTAAGGGGAGCGGGAGAGGCAGAGGGAGATCACAGGCAGAGGTGCCCAGCTAAAGTGAACTGCCCGGGCACAGGGAGGCCAAAGACAGCCGTGATGGTCCACTTCCCCTATGCTGCCCTCCAAGCCCCAAACCAGCTGCCAGGCTGTCTGCCCACAAGGTGCCCCAGCCAGCCAGCTGTGCCAGGGCAGGGCCACATTGTGTCTGTATATAGATGGGGTTTTTCCAATACAGCTGGTTCGTGATAAACTGTGTGAACCGTCTGTTACCTGCTCATATGCCCCCAGGTAAGCCTGGGCCAAGGGGTGGGGCTGATCCTTCTGCCTCCCACCCAGAGACCTGGGCTCCCGGGGCTGCCTCCACTGCAGACAGCTTACCCCGCAGAGGAAGCATGCATGGGGCTTGGGGTCCTCAAGGTAGGACCCCAGCTTCCTGCCAACCTTCCCCTGTGGCCATTCACCTCCCCCATCCTGTCCTCTATAATCCGCGAAGCTATAGGCTTGGTGGTGTATACCACACACACACACACACACAAACACACACACACAAACAGGCGTGCACACATGCACGTGCACACGTGCACACTTATCCTTGTCCTTCAAATACTGAACATTACCACTGGTTAAAGCCAAATTCGGAACGTTCTAAAATCAGATTTGCAATCTCCATTCTTCTCGATGGGGACGGAGTCTGAACAGCTGAGCGCCCAGCTTAACCTCTGATGGTTGGATTTGAACCCACAATGTCAGAAGCTGCTCTCAAACCGCCCTCCCAGCCCTCCGTGCAATGGGGGGTAGTTCTCCTTATTCTGCCTCTCAGCCTGTGCACCCTGTGCCCACAGTTTCCTGCTAGAGAATGTCCTAATCACAGGAAGAGTCCCCACCCCAGTTCCCTCCCAATCACAGGAAGAGTCCCCACCCCAGTTCCCTCCCAGTCCCCAGTCCAGGGCGAGGACCTCCCGCCTGCCTTCATTCTGGGGAGCCCCAACTGCCCCCCGTGACCCTGGCTCAGTCTCCCACATACAGAAGCAGGGGTGATGGGTAAGGGTGGTTCCCAGTTAGTCGGGGCCCCCGGAGCAAGTGGCAAGGCCAGCCTCGGCCCTCTGCACTTCTTTGGTCAGTGTTCTGTAAGGTGCCCTCTCACCCCTGCCATTCTGGGGCCCTTAGGAAATGACTCGGGGTGGGGGGCGCAGAGGAGGGTTCTGGCATTGTACCCTGCACACACAATAAACAACAGAATCATGGACTTCTGGAGAACACCCGCCTGAAGTTCTCAAACTTGGGATGGGGCTGGAGGCAGCAGAGTGCGAAGGCCGGGGATGAACAGACATACCTTTCTTGAGATTTGGGGGCAGGGGTGGTAGCTCAAGCAAAGTTCAAGACCTCACAGAAATGTGGGTGTCCTTCGGCCCCCTCCTTTGGCTCCCAGGCCCACCAGGGCAATAATCTGGGAATTATTTCTCTGAAAAACCTTGCATCGCCTTCTCTTCCAACTGCCAACCCCTGCTACTACCTGCCAGGCACTGTCCCAGGCACAGGGACACCAAAGTTGGGCCAGCTGCACTGGGTTGCTCTTGAAGCCTATCTCGTACCAGATGGGTTCTGACGACCAGAGAGGCCGAGTGACTAGCCTAGAGTCACACAGCCCCAGGGGCATAGCCCGGCTGAAACCTGGCTGGGAAGTTGACTGGTTCAGGGAGTCTGAGTACCCTTTGGAGGGACTCACACACACACCCCCAGGCGCTACTGAAATCGGAGTTCCTCCGCGGAGCTCCTCCGTGCAGCTCTGTGCAGACGGGAGGAGGGGAGGGAAGCGGGGGCGCGGTATTTCCAGCCTCGGTGACTCACTGATTCCACTGGGCTATTTGCAGCCCGACACTCATCGGCGAGGAGTTGCGGGGAGGAGCCGGACCAGCTTTCCCCCTCCCTCGACCCCCACTTGGGGTCAGGCTCACCTTGGCGTCCCGACCCAGTGGCGTCCCTCCCTGGGCCGGGCTGGCAGGAAGCTGGGCTGGGAAAGGGGGCACTTCCTTAAGTCACCAGTGGGGCCGAATACTCCCCACCCCGCAGACCCCAGCAGCCCCCTCCCCAGATCCCGGTTTTAGAGGATGAGGGCTGCGCCGCGGACAGAGCGGCGCTGGGGACTAGGCACGTGTAGAGTGAAGGTGCCCTCCTGCCAAGGTGACCCTGCGGAAGAGGAGGGCGGGGACGTGGGGACTGCAGGCTTTCTTTCGCTGGCTCCGCCCCCTGGCGCCTGGGCTGGCCGCCACGCTTTGTCTCCACTGGCCCCCCACACTTTCTAGGCTAAATATAGGCCTGGCTGCGGGCCCTGGGCCCCGCCCCCGCCCCGTGAAGAATGATTATAGCAGCCCCATCCATTGAGCACCTAGTGTGTGCCAAACACATGCTCATCCCCACAACAATCACAAACGCAAGGTAGGTACCAAGGAGGACAGGAGGTTCAGAGAGGTCAAGCAACTGGCCCAAGGTCACCCAGCTTAGAAGTGGTATGGCTGGAATTTGAATCATTGTCTGTGACTCTAGAAGGTCCTCTGCTGGGTCACTCCAGATCAGTCCCCCACCACCAAAGGGCCGAGGCAGCTCCCCTGCTCCCTTCCTGTATAGGGAAGGGGAACTCCTACATCTTAGAGCTTTTGGAGTGGGGGTGGGCAGGAGGCCGAGGCGGTTGAAAAGATGCAGCCTTCTAGGGCTAGAGACCGGCAAGAAGGTCCAGGTCAGGTGGTGCCAGAGGGGTGTGGAGGACTTAGGAGTTTCCATCACTTTCAAAGTCCTAGCCCAGGCCAAAAGCCTCCTCCTCCAGAAAGCCCTCCAGAGTTACCAGCTCGGAGTCACAGACAGAGCCCAAAGAACCCTAGGTCCAAAACTTGTCTTTAAAAGAAGCTCAAATTCAGATGAAAGGAGCACATGCCTGGGAGTGAGGGCAGACCCTGAGGCTTGGTTGGCCAGCCCTGTGTCCTCTGGGAGTTATTCCAAACTCCTCATGGTTTGATGGTGGGACCTAGGCCCAGGGAGGGGTAGGATCTTGCCCAGGGTCACACAGCAAGTCAGTGGCAGAGATGAGGTGAAGACCCAGGACTCTAGAACTGCAGGCCAGAGCTTCTCTACCAGACCAACCCCCCAGCCCCAGGCCACCCTTCCAACTCACCTCCAACATTGTACCCCTCCATCTCCCCCCTGCCTCCATCCTCTTCCCAGTCTGCCTTGGATCCCAATTCTGCCATGGCAGAAGATGCCTTATTCTGCCCTCCTGCTCCCAAGCCTGGCATGGGAAAGGAGCTAAGTCAATGTTTGTAGAATTTTTTTAAAAGCTAAGAGGCCTCAGTAGAGGGTGGAGGGTCGATTGCGGACTCTGGAGTCACAGCGCCTGGCTTCAAATCCTGGCTCTGCTGCTCCTGAGCTTTGTGACCTTGAGTAAGTAACTTAACCTCTCTGTGCCTCCGTTGCACCATAAAATGGTGCTTAATAGGATCTACCTGCTGTGGTTGTTCTGTAATTCACTTAAGGGGCTTGGCACATGGTGGTTGACTCTAGCCCACATATGCCATGCATTGAAAATGCCCAGAAGGGCTCATTTAGAGCCCTGTTATTTCATTTAGATTTGGATCCTGACACCCCCAGTTCACCCACACTGTCTCTGGCTCCATCAAGACCAAGACTTGGGGGACTTCCCTGGCGGCACAGTGGTTAAGACTCTGTGCTACCACTGCAGGGGGCCCAGGTTCAATCCCTGGTCAGGGAACTGGATCCCACATGCATGCCACAACTAAGAGTTCTCGTGACGCAACTAAGTAGCCCGCGAGCCACAACTAAGGAGCCCTCCTACTGCAACTAAGGAAGACCTCCTGCTGCAACTAAGGAGCCTGCCTGCTGCAACTAAGACCTGGTGCAACCAAATAAATAAATTAAAAAAGAAAAAAGACCAAGACTTGGGCTGGTAGGGCGGAGGAGCTGCCCTGTACCTGGGGTCTTCTTTCCAGGAAAAGCAGGTGAGGCGGAGCTAAAAGGTATGTTCCCCAGGGTCCTCTCAGAAGACCTGTCTGGGTCCTGGGGGTAGAGGTGGGGGAGAAAAGCACCTGGAAGCCTTAATTTCTCATCACAAACAAAGATCAAGTAACCCCCTCCCAGGGCTGCTGTGAGCAACCAGAGAGAGATGGTGTTTTAGTATAAGCTCGATAAATGCTAAGCTCCTGTTAAAATCTCTGTGCTTGTTTTCTGAACAGGGAAAACCAAGCTTCCACCCTCTGGCTCTGCCCTCAAACAAGAGAGGGTCCTGAGGGGCATGGTGACTTGAGCCGGCTAGCAGGAGCCTCTGGGCAGGGGAGGAGGTGTTGTTTACAGTCAGCACAGCTGGCCTGGGGCTCACCCTGGGCAGCCAGCCAGGCCAGTCCTGAGCTCTGAGGCCCTCCAGGGCCTGGACCCAGGGTCAACCTTCCATGGGAGCCTGAGGGCTGCTAGACCGGGTGGGGGCCCTCTGAGATGCCTCCCTGAAGGGCACAAAGCGAGGCTGCTGGCCCCAGGGAGCCAGAGAGGAGAGAGCAGGACAGCAAATCTGCCCCTTCATCCCCCCCTTCCTTCCTTCCTTCCTTCCTTCCTTCCTTCCTTCCTTCCTTCCTTCCTGCCTCACTCCCTCCCTTCCTTACTTCTTTCCTTCCCACACAATTCTTGACCACCTATTATGTACCAGGCACTTTTAGGGCACTGGGGACACAGTCCTGATTAGGCATAACTGCCAACCTGGAAACACATTCACTGATTCACACATTCCACTCACTGGTTCAGTAAAGTCTTTCATCTCTTTGTTGATTCATTCTCTCAACAGCTTTTCAGTAAACTCCTGCAGTATTGTGGGTAGGTAAAGCTCGGAGGGCGAACTACCTCCATTTCAACCCTGGCTCTGCCACTTACTATCTGTGTGACCGTGGGCCAGTTGCTTAACCTACCCGAGCCTCAGTTTCCATATGTGTAAAATGGGACAGCACCTCACAGGACTGTGGTGAAGAGACTGAGCTGTTCTCCTGCACCTGCGTACCCCCAGCTCAGTGAGGGCCTCACTCACGTGTTCGACCCCCAAACACTCCCTACACACTGCCAGGCCCTAGGCTGGGTCCCTGGAGAATGTTCATTCTTCCTTCCTTCACTCATTCAACACACATGAACAGAGCACCTACAGCACAGTACAGGGTTATGATGCTATGACTACACAGTCACACTGCTTGGGATTGGGATTTGGGCTCTGCCTCTTTCTAGTTGGTGACCTTGGGCAAATCATTTCATCTCTCTGTGCCTCAGTTTCTTCACCTGTAAAACGGCAACAAGAATTATACCCACCTCCTGGGTCTAGTGTGAGAAGAACTGAGGTGGTGCATATAAAAATATCAGTAGTTATTTTTCTAGATGAGAGGGATTCTGGTTAGAATGAAAGTCTGGCTTCTGAAAACTTGACCGCACCAGATGGCTGCCGGCCCCTCGGCGCGCAGGTTCCCGCCCTCCCCACCCAGACCAGGGGGTGGTGCCTCCATTCTGATGATAGGGCGACACCTACTGGCGTAAAGCTAGACCCGCAGCCCCACACTTTTCCTTGTGGGTCTCAAACTCCCTTTGCAGCGACGTCTTTGGGCTTTTCTAGTCCAGTGATTCTCAGCAGGGGGAGGAAAGAGGAGGTGGGTAAATGTGGTCCAGACTATTCTCTCACCACCTCCCTAATCCAGACTATCACCCCCTTTGCCTGGATTAAGGTGCAGCCTCCTCAGCTTCCTCCCCTGCCTTCCTATCCCAGCGCAAGAGCTAAGGAATTTTTTTAAAGGTAGGTCATGTTGCTGTCTGCTCACAATTTCCAACGATCCCCATCTCAGAATAAAATAAAAAGACCTCGGGAATTCCTGGCGGTCCAGTGGTTAGGACTCCGTGCTCTCACTGCGGGGGGCCCAGGTTCGGTCCCTGATGGGGGAATTAAGATCCCACAAGCCATGCAGCGCTGCCCAAAAAACAAACAAAAAACAAAGACCTCATCGTGGCCTGCAAGGCCTCACATGATATGGTCCCTGTCACTTCTCTGGCCTCTCTGTTTCGAGTGTGTACATGCATTGTCTCCCCCAGCTGGAGGATAAGCTCCTTCATGGCAGGGCCTTGTCTGTCTATCACTGCTCCCTCCCAGGGTCTAGCCCAGAGAGTAGCACACAGTGGGTACCCAACAAATACTTGATGAGTGAATGAATACTCCAGCCAGACTGAATAACTTTGGTCCTTCTCCTTGGAACACTCCCCACCCCGGCCCCCTTGCCTTTGTATGACTCACTCACTGGTCAGATTTTAGTTTAGATGCCACTTCCTGCAGGAAGCCCTCCTTGATCTCCTCTCCCTAATGGGCTGGGCATCCTCCTCCAGCACCAACATCATTCTCTGTGCCCTTACTGTTGCACTTACCAGAAGCTATTGCAATAGTCACCTTCTTCTTGCCTCCCCCACCAGGCTGTGAGCTCGTTGAGGACAGGGTCTGCTCTCTCTAGATCCCCTCTGTTTAGAAGAGACCCTGCCAGGATGAGAGGCCATCTGCTCTACAGTTAAGAGCAAGAAATTGAGCACCAGGCTGGCTTGGGTTCGAATCCCAACTGCACCAGTCTATGAGACCTTGAGTGCATTCCTCAACCTCTCTGTGCCTCTATTCTCTAATCTGTGAAATGGGTACAAAACAGTGCTTCCTGGTACTGACACTTGGAGGATGTCACATCCCTGGCACAGACCAAATGGTCAGTACATGTTAGCCACTAGTGTTTGTAGGAACCTAGTAAAACCGTCATTGAATAAATGAACATTCAGCAATTTTAATCCAAGAGCCTTGAGACACTCTTCCTCAGATGAATCTCACACAGCTCTGTGCATCTCTTAGACCTACACCTCCCCTCACAGCAACCCCCACTTCCTGCTGAGGACAGGACTGCCCTGCGGGGTAGGGACAAAGCCCCCAGCCCCCTTTTCTGTATCCCTAGAGGGCAGTATAATCCTGGTATGCAGCTCAATAAATAATATCTCTTATTTTCATTCATTCAAACATGATACTCCATTCCCTTTCTGAGCACTTCTGCCCCCTCTTGAGCAGCAGTTCCCCTTACTTCCCATCCCACCTGGGCCCTTGATTCTCCCATCCTGAGTCCTGTGCCCTCCGAGTGATCCCTAGTGACCTACACACTTGCACGTGAGCTGACAGCAGGCAATGTGCTACCCCTGCCCATTGTGCTGGGAGGTTCTGACTCCTGCTCTGGGATGAGATGTCAACCAGGTGACCCTAGGGAGTATGGTTCGCAGTGCTGGCTCCTTCTCATCTTTTAGATCATACTTTGTTACCCACTCAGAGAGGCCTTTCCCAATCAGTGTATCAGAAAAGCTCTTTGCCCTATCATTTTCCATCCCAGCCCCCTGTTTCAGTTTCTACACAGCACTCATGACACTGTTCAAAATCATCTTTATTAGGTTGTTTAACCTTTCTTCCCCACCCCCAAGAGTACAAGCTCCAAGAAAGCTGTAGTATCTTCTTTAGCACTTTGCAGGGCCTGGCATGTGGGAGATGCTCCTTCAGAATTTGCTGTATTAGTGAATGAGTCTCTTTCTATGTGGCGTTGCCTTATCTTGCTTCCGCTGAAAGGTGAACAAAGATGCAGAGGATGGAGAAGTAGGATACTCGTGGCTGTTTCAGATGTCCTTTAGGGATCTAATGCTCCTTCCCTGGCTCAGGCACAAAAGACTTCTGCTTGGCTGGGGAAGAGGGAGTGAACCCTGGGAACTGCATCTGCTGAACTCTGGAGCGTGGGTTGCCAGCCCTCTCCTCCTTGGCCAGGCTCTTCCAGTTAATCAGCCTGCGCACAGACACAGGAGGAGAGGGCTTTGAGCGAGACGATGACCGTTCCCCAAGCTGAAGACCTCGAGGACACAGTCTTCGCCGGGCTCCCCTTGGCTTCAGGAGCCCCCTGGAGGCAGAGTGGGCTGGCTGGGGAGGAATCTGGGGCCGTAGTCTCTCTGCAGGGTGGCAGGGGTCCCCTGGTCTGGGCAAGGCCTCCCCCACCTAGGGGAGCCTCCTGATTTATATGGGGGGGCCGGTTTTCCCCACATAACAAGATGTAAGTCTTCATTGGAGGGATGACAGGTCCTAAGTTGGGACTAGGGACGCGGGGTGGCCCTGGGAGTGCTGCCAGGGAGATGTGTTTCCCACGAGTACAGTCGATAACGAAAGTTAAGTGAGCTTTGGGGATGGCCTTCTGATGGCGGGCCGGCTTTCCACCTAGAAGGAAGGAAAAGACCAAAGATTTGTGCTAGCCCTGAAAGGGATATGGTTCCATTAATTCATGTGTTCATTAACTTGTTCATTCATTCAACAGGGATTTTTTTTAATTTTTATTTTATATTGGAGTGTAGTTAATTTACCATGTTGTGTTAGTTTCAGGTGTACAGCACAGTGATTCAGTTATACATATACACGCATACATTCTTTTTCGGATTCTTTTCCCGTATAGGTTATTACAGAATCCTGAGTAGAGTTAACAGGGATTTAACTGCGTGTTAGTTGACGCACAAAGATGGGAAGACAGCGGGGCCTAAGAGCGTGGATTTCAGCACTGGGGAGACCTGAGTTTAAACCTGGCTTCCCCCTATCAGCTCTGTGCCTTCCAGGAACATGGAGGCCACTGCATCAGAGCCTCTCAACCCCGCTGTGCCCACGAGCTGCCTGAGCATCTTGTGAACATGCAGATTCTGGTACAGAGAGCGGGTCTGGAGTGGAGCCTGAGGGTCTGCGTTTCTAACAAGCTCCCAGGGAATGCCGGTACTGCTGGTCCACGGGCCGCGCTGTAGTGAGGAGTAAGAGGAGACCCCCGGCCGCCTTCTACAGGTGAGGAAACTCAGGCTCAGCTTGTACAGATGTTGGTGGTCCTCAGGGAACATCATGCTGTTCTTCCTTCCCCACCCATAATCTTGTCCATCGGTCCCCTCTGCCCTGGGGATCCCTGCTCTGTCCACCCCGCCAAACGGGGAGAAGCCAAGAACCAGTCAATCGATTTATCGGTGAAGCAAGGCCAGAGCAGGTATCTCTGAACCCAAAGCCTGTGCTCTTAGAAAAGTAACATTTCAAGTTACCCAAATAATAAACAAATCCATCCTCTTCACTACGTGCTCTTCACTATGGCACAGGCTTCAGAAGGAAGCTTCTGTGCTGGTAGGTTAGTTAACACAGGAAATACAGTCGATCCTTGAACAACATGGGTTTGAATTGCAGGTCCACTTATATGCAGATGTTTTTCAATAAATACCAATTACTACACAATCCGTAGTAGCTGAATCTGTGGATGTAGAACCTCAGATACGAAGGGCTGATTGTAGTTACAGGCGGATTTTCTACTGCGTGGAGGGTCAGAGCCCTTAACCCCCAAGTTGTTCAAGGTTCAACTGTAACTGAAGCCCACCCATGGCTTGAGAATCCTGGCGGCCCCAGAGGGGAGGGTGTCTGCCCTCTGCTGCCAGCACCCCCCAGCCTGCCCAGCCCCCTCAGCTTCAGGGCTGAGGCACCCTCTGCCACCTCTTACCTGAGCTAGTCTCCAAGCCCGTCTCCAGGCCCCTGACTTTGGGGCAGGCTCTCAGGTCTCTGGGGTCTTCTGTTGGGACTGTTACTGATTCCATAGCGCCTGGCTTAGCACTGGCAGAGGGAGCCGTTGTCAGCAGCCTTTTCCAGGATGCAGCTCCCACCAGAGGACCAAACGTTTTATATTTACCAGCTCCGGATCCGCTGAGTGAATTCCACCACGAGCCACAGGAACTGGCTTGGAGGAGTTGGGGGATTGCTTTGATCAACGGGGTTATGTCAACAGGGTTGCTGCCGGGTCACTGGGAGGTAGGCCTTCTACCAAACATGCTGTTTCCTCCAACTCCAGCTGCTTCCTCACTTGAGACAAGCCTTGGAACCTTCTCATCCAGGCCTCAGTTTCCCAAACCTCAGTCATTCTCTGGCTGCATTCCCAGTTTTTAGTTGTTTTTAGTTTTGCTTCTTTTCTACCTAAGAACTATATGGAATACTGCTGACAATATGTCCACGTCTTAGTCGGTTCAAGCAGTAATAGACTAGGGGAGTTCAACCACAAACGTTTGTTTCTCACAGTTCTGGACGCTGGGAAGTCTGAGATCAAGGCGCCTATAGATTTTAGTGTTTGGTAAGGACCTGCCTACTGGTTCATAGATGGCTATCTTTCAGCTGTGTCTTCACCTCACAGAAAGTGCAAGAAAGCTCTCTGGGGTCCCTTTTACAAGGGCACTAACCCCATCATGAGGGCTCCACCTTACCTAGGGTCAGTATCCTGTTTTTCTCCATCCTGGATCCCTTCAGGTTGCACTGTTGGGGTGGCTGCATTGGCTGGTGGCCTGATGGCTGCAACATCCTTTGTTTACTGTTATGGCAGGTGACATTCTTTGTCCACAAGAGGAAACTTGGTATGGCTTCATTAAACAGAAACAGTAGTACTACTATAAATAAGTAACTATGTATGGTAGAAGATGGTACCCCAAAGATGTCCATGCCTTAATCCCCAGAACCTGTGAAAAATGTTACCTTACACAGCAAAAGCGTCTTTGCAGGTGTGATTAAGGGTATTCCAATTCTGACACCAGTTCTGATGTGTTTTGTTTTGTTTTGTTCCACATTACCAACCAATTAATTCATTTCTGACATTACCTACCTGGAGATAGCTTCACATCTCACAGGCTAAGAGTTCAGTCCTACAAGACTGCCTGTCACAGACATCAATCACAAGTCCTGGTTTGTCACCTGTGCTTCTGACCTACAGATGGGAGTGTCCCACAATGCACTCCTTGGATTCAATTAGTTTGCTAGAGCTGATCACAGAACTCAGAGAAACATTTTACTTACTAGATTACTAGTTTGTTATAAAAGAATATAACTGGGCTTCCCTGGTGGCGCAGTGGTTGAGAGTCCACTTGCCGATGCAGGGGACACGGGTTCGTGCCCCGGTCTGGGAAGATCACACATGCCGCGGAGCGGCTGGGCCCGTGAGCCATGGCCGCTGAGCCTGTGCGTCCGGAGCCTGTGCTCCGCAACGGGAGAGGCCACAACAGTGAGAGGCCCGCGTACCGCAAAAAAAAAAAAAAGAATATAACTCAGGAAGAGATGCACAGGCGAGGTATGTGTGGAGGGCTAGGAGCTTCCACACTGTCTGAGAGCGCCACTTTTCCCCAGTCTCCACGTGTTCACCAACCCAGAAGCTCTCCAAACCCTGTCCTTTTGGGTTTTAATGGAGGTTCGTTACATAGGCACGACTGATCAAATCACTGGCCTTTGGTGGCCATCAATCTCCAGCCCTGCTCACATCACAGAGGTCAGCGGGTCGGTGGAACTGACAGTTCCAACCCTCTAATCACGTGGTTGGTTCTCCTGCCCACATTCTTAAGTGACACAGGGGCTTTCCAAAAGCCACCTCATTTACATAACAAAAGACACCCTTTTCACTCTTCTGACTTGGGAAATTTCAAGGCTGTTAGGAGCTCTGTGCCAGGAACCAGAAGACCAAATATATATTTATTTAAATATATATATTTGTCAGAGGTGTGGACTTTGAGATAGGGATATTGATCTGGATTATCTGAGTGAGTTCAATGTAATCACACTAGTCTTCATAATTGGAGACCTTCTCCTGGCTGGGTTAGAAAGAGATGTGACAGGGACTTCCCTCGTGGCGCAGTGGTTAAGAATCTGCCTGCCAATGCAGGGGACACGGGTTCGGGCCCTGGTCCAGGAAGATCCCACATGCCGCGGAGCAACTAAGCCTGTGGGCCACAACTACTGAGCCTGTGCTCTAGAGCCCGTGCTCAACAAGAGAAGCCACCACAATGAGAAGCCCGCGCACCGCAACGAAGAGTAGACCCCACTCGCCACAACTAGAGAAGGCCCGCACACAGCAACAAAGACCCAACGCAGCCAAAAACAAATACGTCAAATAAATTTAAAAAAAAAAGAAAGGAAGGATAGGGACTTCCTTGGCGGTCCAGTTGTTAAGACTCCGCACTCTCATTGCAGGGTTCACAGGTTCCATCCCTGGTCAGTGGGGATAACTAAGATCCACATGCCTCACAGTGCAGCCAAAAAAAAAGGAAGAGGGGCTTCCCTGGTGGCACAGTGGTTGAGAATCTGCCTGCTAATGCACGGGACACGGGTTCGAGCCCTGGTCTGGGAGGATCCCACATGCCGCGGAGCAACTAGGCCCGTGAGCCACAACTACTGAGCCTGCGCGTCTGGAGCCTGTGCTCCGCAACAAGAGAGGCCGCGATAGTGAGAGGCCTGCGCACCGCAATGAAGAGTGGCCCCCGCTTGCCACAACTAGAGAAAGCCCTCACACAGAAACGAAGACCCAACACAGCAAAAATAAATAAATTAATTAATAAACTCCTACCCCCAATATCTTAAAAAAAAAAAAAGAAAGAAAGAAAGGAAGGATATCCTAAGTACACTTAGCAAAAGTTAACTGTTGAATCTGGGTAATAGGGGTATAGAAAATATTTCATTACTTTCACTACGCTTGTGTACTTTAACAAAGTTTTCAAAATGAAAAGGAATTTAAAAGTGTATGTCAAGGATGTGTGCCGAGGATGTCTGTGAAGAGTAAAGGAAACCATTACATGAAAAGTGAGCAGAGAAAAAAAAAAGTAGCGTTTATAAATTAATACACTGTTATATAATTCATGATTTTTAAGCTGTTTATAATCAAAATGATAAACTAAATTGTATAAATAGACATTTGTCAGTTTATCTACAGTGCTTCAAGTTTATATCCACAAGCTGGCCAACCAGTTAAAAAAAATCTCCTTATTGGGAAAATGCAAGGTAGCCCATGTGTAAATAGTGACTGAGCTTTGGGAAGACTTTAGGGTAGGGGGTGGATGAGGTTTAGGCCGGAGACTTTGGAGATGGTGACGGGACCTGTGTCTCACTCTGGGGGCTAAGGAGAAGAGGGGGTTAGAGGGGGAGGAGCTCAGGGTGAGGGGGCCAGTTAGTAATACACTGGAGGAATGGCCCCTAGTGAGAAACCAGGAAAGTCAGTCCTTCACTCATTCAATCAACACATGTATACTTACTCCCATGTATACAACCACCCTGCCCAAATTTTTGCATTTCTTCCTCTCTATTACTCTAAAGAGTTTCCATCATCTCACCGTCATTTAATGAAGACCACTATGGGGTCCAGATTTTATTCAACGAACTGTGCTGTTAGAACCATTCTCAGCTGGAACATTAAAACACCCAAATCTCTGTAATGTGCATTTGTATCGAAACATTCTGCCAAGTCTAATGTAATCTCCCTTCCTCCTGGACCTAGCACCTTTAGAATCCAGTTACACCTATATTCCCCAGGTTTCAGCTCATTTATTAGTTAAGGTGCTCTCTCTCTCTCTTTCTTTCTCTTCCTCCTTCCCTCCCTCCTTCCTTCTTTTCCTTCCACCCTCCTTCCCTTCCCTTCCTTTCCTTCTTTCTTTCTTGTGTGTAAACCATCTCCATAGCCAGACTCTATGCTTGTTCCCTGGGGCATTTTGGAATTAGACTCTCTTTATAGATCTGGAGACAAATGAAGGATGGTGGAGTGGTCTCTGAAAGGAACCAGCATCTCCTTGCAAAATAACTTCCTACTATGAGGTTATTACATGCTCTCCAGGGAAAGCAGGACCAGCCCATTCCATGGGAGGAGGGACTGCTTCTGTGGCACGAGAGTTTCACTGAATTCTGGATTTGGGAAGTCAGGGAACTCAGTCATCTGCATCCACCCAAACATCCCCATTTCGATTCCTAAGTGTCCCTTGTTCCCAGTCAATGCATCTGGCCCGTTGCAGTTATACTGCAATTATATTACAACTTACATTGCAATTATATTGGAGTTTAGCAACTCACAGGATCAGCTCCGTCCAATTTTTGACTGCATAAACCCTGTGGCTACAAGAGATGAGAAAACATATTTAGAGTAATCAGGATTGGGCCCTGGTTCTCTGGCTCTGTCTTGAGCTGAGAATTTAAACCCTAAATATTTCTTTTTTGAAACTCTTCAGTGTAATTATAAACAGCCAGTTCACCCCACAGTCCTCGTGGTCCTCACTCTCACCATAATGGTCTGTTGTAGCAACTGCTCCATCTACAGCCTTACCTTCATTAGGCACTTTCCTCTAGGCAACAATACTTATTGTGATGAATGGTAAGTTATGTAACTATTTTTTGCCTGCATGAAATAGACTAGATCTGCATCACCTTCAAACTTAATGCCCTGATTTCCATCTTTGAGCGTCAGTTTCCTGCAGAAATAGAAACCTTGCTGGACTTTCTCTTTAATTAAACTTTTTATTTTGAAATAATTGTAGGTTCACATGCAATTGTAAGAAACAATACAGAGCAATTCCATCCCCCTCTCCATCCTTTACCCAGTTTCCCCCAATGGTAACACCTTGCAAAACTGTAGTACAATATCACAACCAGGATATTTATATTGACATAGTCAAGGTACAGAACATTTCCATCAATGCAAAGATCACTTACCTTGTTTCTAAGCTTATTTTAACTAGAAATGGATTTAATACAGAGAATTAAATGTTTATAAACTTACTGGAGGGGCTGAAAAAATGGTCTCTAGACTGGACTTTTATTAATGGCTCCCAGAATACCATTGAACTCACCAGTTAGGAGCTATTACTTCTGCCACAATCAGGAAGATGGGGAATTGAGAGGCCACCACTGAGATTATTGCACTCAAGAACATATCACCACAGCAAGGGTCCATGGATCTAAATTTGGGACTAGAAGCTGGTTCCCAGGCACTAAAATGCTGAGTTCGGCTGGCAACATCTCACAGATGCTTCTGAACACTCATGAAGCTGGAGACTGGCCACAATGCACTGCTGCAACCCCCACATTTGCATGACCTTTCTTGTCAGCAAAAATCAGCTAACATCAGCAGGCCAATGGCTACTCCCTCTCTTCCACACTCCAAATCTTACCTACTGGCAGAACCATCTGTATCTGGGATTCTAACTGCTACTGAGTCTGGGAAATAAAATTTTAACTTTTTAAATTCTGGAAGGAATGGATGCCGAGTCTCAATTGACTACATCCAACACAGATGACTCAGAAGTATATTTGCATGCTTAGTATTGGGAAGACAGGAGAGTTCCTATCAGATTTGCTATCATTTTCCTGTAAATGAAAGGGTGAAGTCAACTGCTGCTGAGTTTTTTAGTTTCTCTAGTTATTGTGAAGAGAGGAGCAGTCAATTGGCCAGACTGACATTTGCTGAAGTCCCTCTTAAGGCTGGCAGTCATGGATTTGTAGGGAACAGTCTGTCCCACTGGGTACTTTCTCCAATTGTGTTTGGCTGTTTAGGTGTCAGCAAAGGGAAAAGGAGCAGTTGGATTCACCCAGGGCTGAAATTTTTACCAAATCCATGTGACAAAAAAAAAGAGCAAAGGAGTTTTGGGTTGTGACAAGAGTGTTTTTAAAATTATGGATCATGAAAAATAAATAGGGTCGGAAGTGAAGAAAGGAGAAAGCCGAGGAACTGTTTGGAAGTAGAAAAGTGAATGGCCTGAAGGTGCTGAAAAGTTGGAAAGAGGCCACAGAGTGGCTGGTCACGTCTGTAGGCAGACTTTTGTTTCCAGGCACCCTCATTCACATCCAGGCTAATCCTGGATCTCCTCCAAACAGGGAAGCGGGCAGTGGTTGGCTCAGAAAGTAGAAAAACATAATCGTGGTTCTGCAGCTTTGATGCCACAACTAGGTTCACATCTCTGCTTCATCACTTGCAAGATGCGTGACAGCTGGCAATTCATTTACCCTGAGACTCCGTTTTCCCTTCTTCAAAAGGGAAACAAAATCATCGTATGTTGGTGAGAGGACTTGAGATAATGCACATAAAGCGCTTAACACAGTGCCTGGCACACAGTAAGCGCTGAACACGTAGGAGCTGTTATTGTGATATTTGGAATAGAAAACCAAGAAACAGTTACAAGGCGAACAATTCTAAGTGTAGAAGTAACTGTTATTACAGTAGGCGCATGCGCCTGTCCACGAGCTACGGCTAGGGCGAACGCTGCGCATGCGCCGGAAGTTGCAGACGGGAAGCCAGCGAGGTCGGTTCCGCCCGACTCCAACATGGCGGCGCCCTTTGTCTGCTCTGAAGTGCTGTCCCCGGCCTCCTCGCTGCCGTGATGCACCTCCCTCTGCGGTGGGGTCCAGGACATGGCAGGTGAGGGTCAGCAAGCATCCGGGGCCGGAGGAGTCCCAGGAGTTGGGCGGAGGCGGCGCAGGATGGGGCGCGGCGGGACGCCGGGGACGGTTGTGTGGGGGAGGGGAGGGAGTGGACTGAGAAGGGAACCCGGACTGAGGGGACCCCACAGGACAAGAGGGTGCGGGGCAAATGGGTGGGGGGCGTCGCCCGGCGAGCGGGCGGGGAGTGGGCGGGCGGACCGGACCCACCGTCCCGGCGAGGGAGCGCGAGTCGCCTCCGGGCTGGGTGACACCCCAGCTGGTAGCATCTCCGCCCCCGCCGCCCGGCTGTCACCGCCCCTTGACCCCGCGCGCCGCAGCTGGTGGGCGTTCTGAGGCCGCGAGGTGGCGGGGTGCAGGCGTAGTTCTCTTTGGCCGGCGGGGCCCGACGGCACAAGCCTGTCAGGGCCTAGGAGGAGCTTGCCGTGTAGGAGGCCGACACTGACCCCGTATAAGATTATTTCATTCATTCGTTGGTTCCACAGACAGTGGTTCAGCTCTTGATAGGTTCTGGGGATAGAGAGAGTGATCCGGACTGGCATAGTGGTTAAAAAGTTTAAACTGTGGAGCCTGGCAGCCAGGTTTGAATCCCGACTCTGTGCTTGCCAACTGTGTCCTTCGTTAGTCTCTCGCTCCCTGTCACGGTTTCCTCATCCTTAAAGAAGAGTTCAGAATAAAATCTGCTTCCTAAAATGGTTATAAAGATTAAATGAGGTAATAGGTGTAAAGTACTGAGAACGCTTCCTGGCACAAAGTAAACGCTGTATGTGTTTGTTGCTGTTATCTTTCGTATCCGCATCACCACCCAGAGCTCAGAGATTCATGTGGGAGACATACAGATACATAGGCAATTCTGATATGATGGAAGAAAAGCAGAAAAGTTCTTGCTCTGGAAACACTGAGTAGAGGCGCCTCACTCAGTCTAGGCGAATCCAGGGAGGCTTCTGTTCCCCAGGAAACTGAGACCTGAAGGATGCTTGGGGAGCACGGGCAGGAAAGAGGGAGAGTATTCTCAGTTGAAGATAGAGTTTGTGAGAAAGCTGGGAAGCCAGTGTAATAATTAAATGAAGTTCTCTGCCTAGAGACAGAGATTAGAGGTAAGACTAAAGAGGCAGTCTGGTCTGGTCCTAGGGGGCCCTCCCCACTTTTCTTTTTTTTTTTTGGCCACCATGCGGCATGCGGGATCCTTAGTTCCCTGACCAGGGATCGAACCCATGCCCCCTGCAGTGGAGGCAGTAGAAGCCGGAGTCTTAACCACTGGACCACCAGGGAAGTCCCCTAGAGGGCCTTTTAAACTTAGCTGTGGACTTGAAATTTTAGGTTAATGGGACTCCATTTAAAAGTCAGATTTGTGGGCTAGAAAGATCACTCTAGTTAAAGAACGTATTAAAGGGAGTGGGCCCGGAGGCCAATTAAGAGGTTACTAGAACTATCAGGTGAGAAACGAGGGTGGACTTGAGTTAGATTAGAGGCAGAAGGTGGGGAGAGATGTTTTGGAGGTAGACTTGGCCAAAGTTGGTGATTACTTAGATGAGGGGTTTAGAGGCAGGGAGGAGTCAGGTTGACTCCACATGTTTGGCTGGTGGCTGGTGGTGCGGCTCAGTGGGATAGGGGGCAGGATGGGGGGCAGGTCTGAGGAGGGAAGATAAATTTCGTTTTGAACATGTTGAAAGTAGGTGCCCGTAAAACGTCCAAGTGGAGCTGTCCAGTGGTGATCTAGCATCCAGCGAAGGTCACTAAAGTTGTGGGCAGGGATGTGTCACCTGGGTGAGGGTCTGGAATGAGAAGCACGGTGTCTGGGACATCCTGGAGGAATGCTAACGCTGTAATGATACTTGGACACAGCCTCATTGCTTTTGCTTGTCGACCTCGTGTTATGTCTTTCGGTCAGCAGGCGTTCCTGAGCGTAGGGAATGGCACTGGCTTTATTGATCTTTGTGTCTCAGATGTCCAGCACAGGGGCTGGCGTGCAGCAGGCCAGTAACAATCCAATTTAACGCTTACTGAACACTTTGTGCCAGGCTCTGTGCTCAGTGCTCAGCATTTGCCTGTGTTCGGTGGATGAAAGGGCAGCTCTTAGGGAGCAGGTACCCTGCAGTTTCTCATCAGTTTTTCCACTTGGTCTTCGATTCAGGTAATGAGCTGGAGGAGGAGCGCCAAGCTGGAGTTGCCCCAGACAAACTGTCAGAACAGAGTAGCCTGGGCTACTTGGAAATCTGAGGTATGTCTGTAATACTCAAAGATGAAACAAACCAGGAGGTCAGTTTGTTTGTCCTTCTTCTCTAGGCTCAATGTGATTCAAATCACCCTTTCAAGATAGCTTTTTCTTTAAAATTATACAGTAATGACAAAATCCTAGTTAGTTTGGTTGGGAGAATGTTGGTAACATTATTGTCGTTTTACTAACAAAGATCATGCTAGGTTAATCCCTGGGCAATGTTCACACCTTGTTTTAAGTAAGTACAAACCAAAATGCTCCAAAATACGGTGGCTGAAAGGAAATAGAAATTTATTCCTCGCTCCTTCACAGCCTGGAAGTAGGCAGTCAGAGCTGGTCAGGGCAGCTCACTCTGTTCCATGAAGTTATCCAGACACAGGGTTTCATTGATCATGTGGCTCTCCTTGCTCAAACCCAGTCTTCCATCTCATGGACTAAGCTGGCTGCTCTAGCTCCTGCCATCACGGATGCACTCTGTCTGGCAGAGAGGGAAAGACAGAGTGGGGAGCACACGCTCATTCCTTTTAAGGTTCTAATGTTTAGAGATACATATTTTTGTACAGCGTGTCCCCAAACACAAGCATCTGGTGTACAACCAAAGGAGGAATCACGACTATTCCAGTGCTAGAGAGAAAGCTGGCTGACGGAACCTGCTGTGTCCCCAGTGTGACTAGATTGCTGGCTTTGGGGGTTGGGCCCAGCCCAAGGGAAGTCCACTGCACTGGTGAAAGAGGGTGGGGTGTGTTTCCCAGGCCTCTGGGTCTCCAAGGCAGGCTCCCCTGGCTTTGGGTAGTTTGTGTTGCTTGGGCCCAGAGAGTCCGGGCTTGTTTACTCATTCAGTGTTTTATGTGCCTGACGTGTCAGACACTGCGCTGGGGGCTCGGGATGTGAAGATAAGTGAGACTGGATCCTGGGAGCAAGGAGCTCTTAGCCACATGGGTGATCACAGTACAACGCAAGGAACACCACAGATACCTGTTCAAAAGTGTGTGGTGTACGGAAGGAGGATGACTGACGTTGGAAGGCTGTACTGAGGTGGTGAAGATTCAGAGTACATAACATGTTTTGGATTGATAACTATAAAGGTCCCCTCAGATAGAGGCGGCAAGGACTCTGGAGTTGGGTGTGAATCCCTGCTTCCCTGGTTAGTGGCTCTCTGTCCTGAGGGTCAGTTACTTCATTCCTCTTCCTCAGTTTCCTCATCTGTAAAATAGGGATAACAATGTTTACTTTAGAGAACTGTTTTGAGAATTATGTGAGGTCAAGCAAGTAATTCACGGGATCTGCTGTGAACATGTCAGTTCCCTCCTGCTGCAAGGTGTGGGGTGGTTCGAAGCCAGAGAGACACGTTAGGATTGCGGTTGAAGAACACCCAGACCGATAGGGAAGCCAGGTTGCGGTCTGTCCCTCTCGAGGCAGGAATTATCCAGGTTGTACTCAGAGGATCAAGGACTGCCCTGTGCACTCCCTGTTTTTCTCAGGAGTTCCACCAATGTTCTAATTAAAGTTGTCAACCTGGATTCTCAGAGACCATATTCTGAAAGCTCTGGTGAGGGGTCCTTTGGGAAGGAAAGGATTCCCTCTGCCTGGTTAACTCCTTCAAGCTCAAATGCTTCTGGGAAGCCTTCTCCCAGCCCTACTCACCCTTGCACCCCCGCCCCAGCTGAGTTTGGAGCCCCTCCTCTGTGATTTCTTAGCATCCTGCAATGACCTTGCAGTACTTTTTTTTTTTTTTGGCTGCGTTGGGTCTTTGTTGCTGTGTGCGGCCTCTCTCTAGTTGCCGCAAGTGGGGGCTACCCTTCATTGTGGTGCGTGGGCTTCTCATTGCGGTGGCTTCTCTTGTTGTGGAGCACGGGCTCTAGACATGCGACTTCAGTAGTTGTGGCGCGTGGGCTCAGTAGCTGTGGCTCGCGGGCTCTAGAGCGCAGCCTCAGTAGTTGTGGCGCACGGAGTTAGTTGCTCCGCAGCATGTGGGATCTTCTTGGACCAGGGCTCGAACCCATCTCCCCTGCATTGGCAGGCGGATTCTTAACCACTGCACCACCAGGGAAGCCCCTCGGAGTACATTCTTACCTCCAATGATGATCATAGGTTTTCTTGCCTGTCTCCCTGTGAGACCACCAGCAGCTCGTGGGCAGAGACAGGGTCTTATTTCTCCTGGTATTCCCACTGTGTAGGTCATTTCCTGGCACGCAGTTGGTGCTCAGTAAACATTGTTGGATGACTGGATGATCGGCCAGTGGGGCTGGAGAGACCGCCAGTGTGATGAGGGTTTGGCATACTATTAATGAAGAGAGGACAACCCAATGGTTTATTTGGTGTTTGGGTGTAATATGGGATGTGGACATGGTAAACTATGACCTAAACTATGAGAGTCTAGGTCAGAGATAGTTTCTCTTTCTTTTTCCAGTAGAGCAGGGTTTCTCAGCGTCGACATTATTGCCATTTGGGGCTTAGTGAGTCTTTGTCTTGGGGGCCGTCCTGTGCACAGGATGCAAGTAGCATCTCTGGCCTCTGTCCACAGATGCCAGTAGCCCCCACCTACCTCCAAGTATGGCAGCTGAAAATGTCTCCAGAGGAGGCTGTATGTCTCCTGGGGCAAAATTGCCCCCAGCTAAGAACCCCTGAGGTCCAGGGTGCTGGTTAGAAGCTTGAACTTCTAAGCCAAGCATACCTGAGCTGGTCCTTATACTTACTAGCTGTGTGCCTTTGGGCAAAGTACTTGACCTCTCTTAAGCCTCCACTTCCTCGGGTGTGAAGTGGAGATAATGATGACCTCACACTAACTTTATTGGGTGGAATTATTAATGAGGTAATGCATGTAAAATGCTTAGTCAAGTCCTTGACTCCATAATTGGTAACCAGCATTATTATGTGTTAGGAGAGGATGACCCTGTGAGGGTCAAGAAAGAAAGTGTGCAGAGTTGAGGAAGAAAAAAATGTTTAGGACAGGAATACATGCATGAGGTCCAAAAATCAGAAGGTTCTAACAAAAGTACTGGGGAAAGTAAGTCACCCTCCCACACCTGACCCGGTTCCCCTCGCAGATAACTATTAACAGCGTTTGTGTGTCGTGCCCGGGCTCTCCTGTGCATATATATGTCTGTATGTATATATAAGGAAGACCATTTTTAAGTGCCAAATGGCTTGGTTTCGTTGCACATATACTGAACCTTCCATTGAGAACGCTGAAAGGGCAGCCTCTGTGGGCAGAGCTTCAGTTTTAACAGTTTGCCACAGAAAGAGAGCAGGTGGCCCACTCTCTACCGTCCTGGAATTCCCCCAAGATGGCGCCACGTGGGTGGCACGGAGGTACTCAGACATGGTGTCTGTCAGGGTAACAGACACCACAAAAGGGAGGGACCCCAACCTTAGAGGAAATGAAAAACTCCCAGTACCTTTTGTGCACAAAGCATATTGTCCTGGAGACCATAATCTACCTCTTTTGCTGGCCACATTTTTAAATGATTGAAATCATAGAGGTCACAAAGAGTAGGCATTTTAGCACCGAGTGCTTTCAGCATTTGCTGCAGATGTGTGTGTTGAGTGTCAGCATAGGTGCCTGGCACTCTCGGAGGTCCTCATGGGTGTCAGTAGCTCAACAGTCCAAGGACCAATTAAGGTTGACCTCAATAATGTAGTCACAGATACGTACAGAAAACCAGAGCACGGGCTCTTCCATTCAAACCTGCTTGTTATGAATTGGAGAGATCAGCCTTGAGCTTCAAAGGAAGGAAGCAAAGGGCATGGTTAGAATTGAGAGTTGTTCACTCATGTCTAAACCGCAGAATGCAGAGCCTCAGAGGTGGCAATTCCAGCCGAGAGTAGGGACCTAGCCCGAAGGGAGGCTTGGTGGGTTCATTGTTACATCAAAAACATACTCAGCTTCTGGTCTTAAAAGGTCTGGCAGCAGAACCTGTTCTCCTCACCCAACCCGCACTACTTCCTGTACTGGCCGATTAATCTAAGCAGTAATTTTCCTGTCCTGAATGGAAGGCTCCAGGGTTCAGTGGGAAGTTGTATCTCTCCAGCTTCGGCTTCGGAGCCAGGGTGGTGAAGCACTTCTCATTACTATAGTCTCAGGGCTGGATGGGCCCCTGTCAGGGACTTTCCTGGTTTAGTGTAACTCAGTCAGCTGCCCAAGTTAATGCTTCAAATCATTGCTTAAAGTCAGAAGGAACATTGTTTAATTTTGTAAATTGTCTTATTAAATATTGAGTAGATACAAAAGAATACTGTACCGTATAAAGGAAAAGGATACCAGGAACACCCATGTACCCATCACCCAGTTTACAAAAAAGAATGTTACCATTACCTTTGGAGTGCCCCTTCCTGATCCTGTCCCATTCCCACCCCCACCTAATCACTGAATTTGGCTTTTATCATTCTCTTGCTTTTCTATTTTTTACTTTTTTTTTTTTTTTGGCTGTGCTAAGCCTGCTTGTGGGATTTTAGTTCCCTGACCAGGGATTGAACCTGGGCCACAGCCGTGAAAGTTCTGCATCCTAACCACTGGACCGCCAGGGAATTCCCACCTCTAGCTTTTCTTTATAGTTTTACCACGTGTTTGTATTGCTAAGCAATGTATTGTTTAATTTTGCATGTTTTTGAACTAAATAAATCATTTCGTTATTTTTCAGTGATCTAAATTTTTTCCTTAACATATGTTCTTGAGATTAAGCCATGTTACATATAGGTGTATTTCATTTTCACTGATGAATTATGTTCCATTGTATGAGAACATATCCATTCTGTTGTTGATGGACATTTGACTTGTTTCCAGTATTTTGCTGAGACAGACAGTGATGCTGTGACCATTCCTGGGACACATGTGTACAGCCTCTCAGGGTACATCCCTGGGAGGAGGACTGGATCACAGGGTGCGTGCATCTTCAATTTGACCAAATAATACCAAATAGTTTCCAAAGTGGTTTCCGCAATTTACACTTCAACTGACAATTCTGTTTGCTTCACATCCTCCAAACAATGATATTATCACATTAAAAAATTTTTACTAACCTGTTGGAAGGTCAGTGATACCTTATATGGTTTTTTCTTTTTTAATAAATTTATTTTGTTTATTTATTTTTGGCTGCATTGGGTCTTCGTTGCTGCACGCGGGCTTTCTCTAGTTGCGGTGAGCGGGGGCTAGTCTTCCTCGTGGTGTGTGGGCTTCTCATTGCGGTGGCTTCTCTTGTTGCGGAGCACGGGCTCTAGGCGCCCGGGCTTCAGTAGTTGTGGTGCACAGGCTTAGTTGCTCCGCGGCATGTGGGATCTTCCCAGACCAGGGATCGAACCTGTGTCCCCTGCGTTGGCAGGTGGATTCTTAACCACTGCTCCATGAGGGAAGCCCCCTCGTGGTTTTGATTTGCATTTTCATGATTATTAGTGTGTTGAGCATCTTTCATGCATTAATGGATCATTCAGGTTTCAGCTTCTCTGAAACAATTGCTTAAATCTTTTGCTTATTTTTTTTATTGAATTGTTTGTCTTTTTATTTATATGTAGACTTTTTTTCTTGTTTTTTGTTTTGATACTAATCCTTTGTCAGTTAGTTGTGTTGTAATTATCCACTTCCAGTTTGTGGCTTGTCTTGTCACTCTAGCTTTTTTTTTAATGAAAAGAAATTCTTTTTTTTTTAAATTAATTATTTATTTGGCTGCGTTGGGTCTTTGTTGTGTTGTGTGGGCTTCTCATTGTGGTGGCTTCTCTTGTTGTGGAGCACAGGCTCTAGGCGCGCGGGCTTCAGTAGTTGTGGCATGCAGGCTCAGTAGTTGTGGCTCACGGGCTTAGCTGCTCTGCGGCATGTGGGATACTCCTGGACCAGGGCACGAACCTGTGTCCCCTGTATTGGCAGGCAGATTCTTAACCACTGCACCACCAGAGAAGTCCCCAATGAACAGAAATTCTTAATTTTAATGTCATTTATCAATTTTTTAATAGCACTTTTTGTTCCTTTTTAAGAAGTTCCTACTTCAAGTTTATAAAGGTATTCCCCCATATGTTGTCTTCCAAACATTTTATGATTTTGCCTTTTACATTAAGTTCTTTGGTCTGTTTATAATTATTTTTGTGTATGGTGTTAGATAAGGAGCTAATTTCTTTTTCCTTTTTTTTTAAATAAGCGCATCAGATTGTCCCAGTACTATTTATTGAAAGAATATATCCCTTTCTTGTGGGTCTTTAATGTCACCAGTAACCATTATCATACATCAGGTGTCCACACCTGGCCTCTTTCCCGTCTATTCCCTCTCTGTGTGCCAGTATCACACTCGAAGTTTTCACATAATAATCCTTGGCCTCTGGTAAGGCTTTGGCCCGTTGCTTTTCCATCTTCATTTTAGATTGTGCTTATCAAATTCACAAAAATTGTTGGAGTCTTTTATTAGAATTGCTTTGAATTTTATTAGAATTGAACTTATTACATATCAATTTGGGTAGAGTTGACATTTTTATGATATTGATCTTCTGATCCACGAATATGATATATCTCTCAATTTACATAACTTAGCAAATTCTAACTTTAGTCAGTGTCTTTACACTTTACTCTCAAGCAGTTAGGACCTTAATTCACTTTAATTCCTAACACTCCCTCCTCAACTTTTATTCTATAGGTGTGTGTGTTCTTTTTCAATTTTAGAAGATGTCGTTTGTTCAGTATTTGTTTAGATTTACTTATTTCTTACTACCTTAGTTGGTTCTCACTCCTTCTTGCGTTTAATACTTTCATTCTGGGATCACTTTTTAGCTACTTGAAGTGTACCTTTTATAATGTGTGAATTTGGGCTGTAGCCCATTTGGGGGCCACCTAACGGTTACAGATTCTCCCAGGGAGAATTTTATACCCTTCCATTTGGTGCCAAGATTTCATTTAGGCTTTTTCTGTGCCATCTTCTTTCCACTAAGATATAACCCTTTGGGGCCAGCTTTATTCTGGAGGGCCCTCCCGAGAGACCTCCCTTCTTGGCGGCAGGGGGAGAACTCGAGCTCGCTCAGTTCTGCAAATGCCCTCACTGCCCACCCTTATAGCTCCACTTGCTCTCTGGATTCCAGCCTTTGCTTAAGTTTGTTTCATCTGTCAGTATTCCTTACTGACTTGCCAGTTCTTCGATGCATTTTAAAAGATGTCAAACTTAGGGGTATGAAAGATGAAAATTTTTCTTCAGTATTTGTAGCCGTTTGTAATGCGAGCCAGCCAGCGTACCTGGTGTGCCATGCTTCCAGAAATTAAGATGCTTCAGAGTTTCAATTTTGTGTTTCATTTGGCAGCAACAAACTCTGCAGGTTAGAACTAAGACTTAGTAATGTTCACTTCTGACTTTTTTTTATAACATGTTTTGTGACACTGATTAGTATAAGGAAAGGGAGTTGGTAAGTGCCAATTAATGACAGAGAATTTGCCCTTTTGGGACAGACTAAGGACCTGGTGAACCCAGAATTCCGTGTCTGTCCACAGAAGTTTTGTCCTTGTTTAAAGTGAAAAGAGGACAGCTTGTAGAGTGTGGTGGACTTTGGCCTTGAATCTGGGCATGTCGTTGAGACCTGGGTCGGATGACAACTCCTCTAAGCCTCATTTTGCTCATGTGCACAATGGGGGTGATCATATTAATACCCTCCCAGAGGACTCTTGTGGGTATGGATGAGTTAGCATGTATATAGGAAACACTTTGCAGGCAGGTTGCCACGGCAGCTACTCCAGTTACTCCCTTAGTGGCCCCTGTTAGACGTGTGCTCTCCACCGGTCGCTGCCGTTGGGAAACAGCGAGCCTACTATTTCTCTTGGCAGTAACCTCCCCTCAAGCGTTTAGCATGGTGGGACTTATTATTAGCAAGACTGTGTTTTCTCTAGATGCAGTCCCACAGTCCCACCCACAGTCCTTTACCAGGACTCATGATTTCCTTACAGCTGGGTAATACCCCATCAGGCTGGGAAATTGTAGCCTCTGCATGGGACTGTCTGATCAGTTACTTACATCCAAGCATTAATTTGTACCTAACCAGTGAATGTATTTAGAACTTACATCGGTAGTGACAGGTCTGACCCAGTGTACCGCCTTCTGCTTCTGCTCGCTGGGGACATACACTGACCTACAGTGGAAACTCAGTCTCTTCAGTCTTCGCCAGTTTGAAACTGGAAGTGGTAACTTGTACTTATTCATATTCGATTATTAGTGAGGTTGAACGTCTTTTTTCTGTATCGAGTATATTGACCACTCATATTTCTTCTTTTGGGAATTGCCTGTTCATTTCTCTGACTCATTTTTCTGTTGGGAGATTTTTTCTTGTTGTTTAATTTTAATAACAGCTTTATTGAGACAGTCACACACCATACAATTCACCTATTTTAAGTGTACAATTCAATGGCTTTTAGTTTATTCACAGAGTTGTGCAGCCGTCACCACCAGAACATTTTCATCGTCCCCAAAAGGAGCCCACAGCCCATTAGCAGTCACTCCCCATTTACCTCTATCTCCCCCAGACCTAGGCAACCACTTTCTATCATTATGGATTTGCCTGTTCTGGGCATTTCATATAAGTGGAATCACGCAACTTGTAGCCTTTTGTGGCTGGCTTCTTTCACGTAGCACAATATTTTCAAGGTTCGTTCAGGTTGTAGCACATATCAGTACTTTTCTTATTGTCAAATAATACTCTATTGTATGGATATACCACGTTTTATTTATCCATTCATTAGTTAATAGACATTTGGGCTGTTTTGACCTTTTGACTATTATGAGTAACGCTGCTGTGAACACTTGTCTACAAGTTTTGTGTGGATGTACGTTTTCACTGTTGACTAATTTTAAGAGCCTTTTATATATCAGGACTATTAACCCTTATTTTCCATATAGGCTGTAAACATTTCCCCCCAGTTTATATTTGCATTTGGGAAGTTGAGAAGATAAGGGTAGAAATGTGAATGAAACAGAACATTTAGGTTTCTGACCAGTCTTTCATACCCCTAAGAATTAAGTTTGTGTACCCTCACTTCCCCACCCTAGTCCCCATAAGCAGCCCCTTGGGGCTGGCCGGCTTCCTTACATGGCCGTGCGGGTGCTCTCTCTGTCTCTCTTTCTCTGTGTCTCTGTCTCTCAGCCTGCCTGCCCTAGAACCAGGCAGCACTTAGGGTGGTTTCCAAGTTTCTCTCAGAAGCTCGCACTTCAAAATAGCTGGCTGAAAAACCGCCAGGGTTGCAAGTCATCCATTAAAAGGCCTCACGCTGCCGCAGGTGGTGGGTGGGAGGGGCAGGAGGTCCGCAGCACTGTTTCTTCAAGGGCCAGCGCTGGGGCCTGAGCTGCTTCTAATCCTCCCAGGGCTGCTGTCCAAACACTCTCTTCTGGAGCGACACTCAGCATCTGGATTTGAGTAGCCTCACAGTTTTAAGAAATCCTTGGAAATTGAGACATTGAATTCTTGACCACTTTCTGTCCAGGCCTATCTTAAGGTTTTGAGGTCTCCTAGAATATTCCTCTAAAATATCCTCTTACACATTTCGTTTTGCCCATTCAAGTTTTACAGAATATTAACTTTAGTTTAATCCTATTTGGAATAGTAAATGTACGACTTGATGTTGGCTTATATAGTTCATAGATGTTCGTATACAGTTTGTAGTTGATGTTCATGTCCTATATGTTCATATTCATAGTTCATGTTCATAGTTGGAAATCTTAAGATTTCCAATATAGGGAAAGTTTTAGATGAAAAAAAAACTCTGCTAAATGCTAGATAAATATCTCATTTTCATTGTCATTCACATGGTGTCTGTTATACTTCAAATGCATGCATTTGTAGTCTTATTAATGAAATCATTTACTCAGCATTTATTAAATCTTAACAGTAGAAGGGACCTTCACAGTTACTAATCGTAATGAGGAAACAAACCCAGAAAAAGTCAGTCACATGAAAAGCATGTGCTACCTTGAAGTCCATATACGTCTACCTCCTAATAATTAGTATTCAACCTACTTTTTTCTTTTGCTTTGGATTCTTGATCTTAACTAATACCATGGGACAACTAATCCTTCCTTTGGACTTGTTATAGTCTATCCTCTTCCTCAATGAAAGCCTCGTTGCTCCTCCAAAATCATCATGTTCTTTGTAGAAAGAAGTTAGCGGGACTTCCCTGGTGGCGCAGTGGTTAAGAATCCACCTGCCAGTGCAGGCGATACGGGTTCAATCCCTGGTCCGGGAAGATCCCACATGCCACAGAGCAACTAAGTCCGTGCGCCACAACTACTGAGCCTGCTCTCTAGAGCCCACGAGCCACAACTACTGAAGCCTGTGCGCTTAGAGCCCATGTTGCGCAACAAGAGAAGCCACTGCAATGAGAAGCCCTCGCACAACGAAGAGTAGCCCCTGCTCTCTGCAACTAAAGCCCGCACACAGCAATGAAGACCCAACACAGCCATAAATAAATAAATAACCTTTTAATTAAAAAAAAAGAAGGTAGCTTTTGCCTTCAAGTACAAAGCACCTCTGCCTTGCCTTATGGTTACGGTTGAGTGGAATAAGCATTGCAGTTTGCAGGGCCTTTTCCTGATCTTTTTTCAGGTTGAAGCTTTATCTGTCGTGGGTGCCTGGGTTACTGATGAGATTTTATGTCCATTTTAAAAGATAGGGCCAAGAGGAGAGCATTGGGTTCCCCATTTTCCTGTAATAGATCGATGTTGCTGGCATTGGTTTATATGTAGTCATATAAGAATGATGATGGGGCTTCCCTGGTGGCGCAGTGGTTGAGAGTCCGCCTGCCGACGCAGGGCACACGGGTTCGTGCCCCGGTCCGGGAGGATCCCACATGCCGCGGAGCGGCTGGGCCTGTGGGCCATGGCCGCTGGGCCCGCACGTCCGGAGCCTGTGCTCCGCAACGGGAGAGGCCACAACAGTGAGAGGCCCGCGTACAGCAAAAAAAAAAAAAAAAAACCCAGAAAGAATGATGATGGCCAGTGGCAGCTCTGTGAAGTGGAAACTTTTATTATCATCTGCATTTTACAGAAAGGGAATTGAGGTGCAGAGATTTAAGTACTCTTACCCCAGGGACTTAACCAGCTTTGGCTGGATTCCAAGGCAGGGGTTTTAACTGGGTGTGGGGAGTCAGTCAGCCCCCTGAGTGTGTGTGACTCTCCCAGGAGAGGCCTTCAGTGCCTTCGAAGTGTCGGAGGGGTTCATCTGGGTCTGGAAAAGGCTACCAGCTGCTCTTCTAGGGGATTTTCCATTTTGTCCCCTTAAGGAATTTTTGCTCATCATGTTTTCCCGAGTGACACATTCTTTGTGCAAATTATCATAATTTTCCATTTCCCTTATGAGAAATTTTTCCTGTTGAGAAGTTTTCAGTCACCAAGTCTTGTAGAAAATGTCTGAAAGGTTTACGGTGAATAGAAACAAAGAAACTCTGACTTTGTGGACATTTTCTTTTTTTCTCTCTTTTTTCTTTCTTCCCTCCTTCCCTCCTTGTTTTACTTTCTCAGTTTTAATATTTTAATAGATAACATTTACAAATGGTAAAACAAAACAAACAAACAAAAAATCCAGAAAGGATACAGAGTGAAAAGTGTAAGTCCTTTCCACCCTTCCCTGCTGCTCTGAGGGGATCCCCGTTACCACTTTCTTGTTATGTCCCTCCAGAGATGTGGGCGTTTTCTTTGAAACGTGAGTAAGAGGTAGGAATTCTCAGCCTGGGATGTGGTTTTGGACAAGCAGCATGGCCCAGCTTCTCCCAGGAAGGCTCGGATACTAAATATTAAGGGACGTTGGGGCACTCGAGGAAGAGGTACTGAAAACCTTCAAAGGATGTTATAATATTCAGCAGGAGGGCCGCTTGCACAGGCTGCTCAGAAAGATCCGCAGTGATTGTGTTGGATTCTGGGCGCCAGCCAGAGCCTCCTGGTGCCAGCGGGGGGTGACATTGTCCCATTCTTCACGTCCTGAGGGTCCAGCGCTGCGGGACTTCCTGAGTTGTTTTTCTGCTTCTGCTCTTGCCCCTTCAGCCTGTTCTCCATACTCATGCAGCCAGAGTGACCTTTCAGAAATGTGAGTCTGACCGTGGCTCTCTCTTGCTTAAACCCCTGGCGTGACTCCCATCAGCTGGGGATGAAGCTAAGTCCTGGTGTGATAGGTGTGGCCTCCAGCCTGTCCCTCCAGCTGCATTTCTCACCACTTTTTCCACTCACTTGTTAATCTCATGATGTGAAGCGTGCTGTTCTCCCCCGGCCCAGTCCCCAAGCGTGCACACCACTCTCTGTCATGCATCCAACACCGTTGCTTGTGCTGATCTTTACCTGGACGCCCTTCCTGCCTTTGTTCGCGTGTTTTTAGATGTACTAAGCACCACTTCCTTCCAGGTTGGCACTCAGTGGCACCTTTCAGCTCTCATCAGTGGGTAGTGACAGTCTGGGTCTTTCTCTCCGGGGGAAGGTCCTCGAGAGTGGGTGCCCAGACAGCCTTGGCCTTACTCCCCTGGGAGCCGCCAGCTCCCAGCAGGGCACCCGCACTAGGTAGTGCTCTGCAGTTGACTTTAAGGTACTGTCCACTACCCTGTCCCCTCAGCCCACCACATGCAAAGATTGGACCCCGAATCCATCTGTATTTAACTTGAGTGGGTGATTCTTCCCAGGCTTTCTGCCCTAAGTCACACAGTCACAAAGACCTGACGGCAGAAGTTTGAAGCCAGGTAGGAACAAAGTCCATGTGCTTTTTTGTCACGTTGGACTAGAGTGTGGCTGCTTTGGTCTCCAACTGCCTTCCCGAGGCCTTGACCAGCTGCCTTTTCCAAAAGCAGCCATGCGATTCACTGGTAAAGGGACTTCACTGGGATAACCTGGTTTGTTTTGTTTTAGTTAATTTTAATTAATTTGTTTTAATTAATTTTTCCTTGTTTGTTTCACTGTGTATCAGTCACAGACTTTGTTAGAGAAAAAATATCTAATTCTACTTTTGCCAAGATTTGTGCAATACTCCTTGTTATTTATCTTCTTTAATCCTCACAGCCATTGTGTATGTGGTGGTTCTCCAATTTAACGGGTGAGCAATCTAGAACTCAGGGAAGCTTGCTTGAGCCCCCCTTGGTAATATTGGAGCCAGGATTCAAATGCATGTGCTTTGAGTCTGAGTCCATACGTCTTGTCTCTTCTTTATACAATAATCTCTCTCAGGGTGGTCCCACTCCATCTTGTGGCAAAGACTAGAATGAAGCGAAGAGATCTGTTCAACCATCTCTGCTGTTGACATCTCAACCATAGTTGGCCAAAACAGAACTCTTGCTTTCCTCCCACTAAACCTTTGCTCCCACAATCATTCCTCACCTCAGTAAGTGGCACTGCCACTTGGCCAGGCTAAAACCTTAGCCAGGTTTCTCAGGCTAAAAATTCTGGTGTCATCCTTGCCTCCTTTCTTTTCTCACAACCCACAGCTACTTGCTCAGCCATTATGTTGGCTCCACCAAAACATATCCCTAATCTGACTGCTTCTTTCCACCTCCACCTTGGTGGAGGCCTCCTCCCTCTCTTGCTTCTTTCCTGGTGTTCCTGTGTCCACGCTTGCCCCCTTGCAGTCGCTCTTCTGCTCTCAACCCTCCTAGGGTGCCCCAGCATACTTAGAACTCCAAAGCCTAACTGGCCTCTAAAACCCTGAGTGATCGCAGCCTCTCCTGCTGCCAACCTCAGCGCTTCTCATCCTCCCACTCGCTTCCTCCTTTTCAGGCACGCCAGCCCCTTTTGCCAAGGCCACACCCGTCTCAAGACCTTTGCATTTGCTCTACCTTGTACCTACTGTAACGGTCCCTGGGCTTATGGTAGCATGGCTCACTCTTATTCTGGTCTTTGCTTAAATGTCACCTCCTCAAGAGAGGTCCTCCTTGACCTTCTCTTAGGTAGTTAATAGCCTCTGCCTCGGCTTGCTTTGGTTCTCTTCACAGCACTTAGTATGTGACATTATGTATTATATTGATTTATTACCTGTCTTCCCTGCTAGGCTCAAAGTGAGAATACTGCCCCTAAGGTGAGCACAGAGTAGGCACTCATTAAATGTTTGAGAAATTCTTTGGCCTTTGTTTATATCTGTTTCTTAATTTATGGAGTGAGGACCCCTAGGGGGAATGCAGTATGTATGAGTAGTTGTGCGGCTGTATCACACCACAGACCTTCTGTGTATTAGGGGAGATTTATCATTCACTTACATAGAACTGCTTCTCAAATACATATTAGTGCTGTTGTGATTATTAGATGGGAAATTCATTTTTCATAGTGGTTTTTGTCTATATTTTTTCAGTTAACAAGCACCAAAAGTACAATGATCATTTCAGAATATTTTGACCTTGAGTTGGTCCTATTCAACAAGGCCAGGAATTGGTTCTATACCAGGCCTGTACCCCAACTTGATTTGAGGGCACAGTCCTAGGGTAGGTGCTATAAACAGCTGTAAGGAAGAAACAAGAAGTCGGCCTACCCAGCAATGAGTTTATTAAACTTGGTAGGGGAGTCCACCTACCAGTATAATTTCAGGCTGTGTCCATGTGCCACCACCACTCAGGGAGTACTGGGCAGAGGGGAGCAGGGGAGACGTTGGGAGAATGATCAGACCCCATGCCAGTCCCACATGTCTGATTTTGTCTTTCTGGTAGCAAGGCCCTTGATTTATCCCGTGTCAAGCTTCAGGAGCCCCAGAGCAAGTACTAGCATGATGGGTTCTAAACCGGCACGGGTGCTGGGGTACAGGACACACTTTCTTCAGGGCCAGCCAGCCTTCCCGCTCAGCCACGTTCCTAGAGCAGTAGGGCCCATCGGGGGTCAGGGAAAGGGATGTCCACTCCCTCTTCAGAAGTGTGGTTAAATTTAGAGATAATACAAGTTGTATAGTTTGAAGAGCAAAGTCAATAGCACAGTTTAATTTTATATTCAGACATTATTTTTAGATTTAGAAAAAAAGTCAGTGTTTTTTATAACACAAACTTCAAAGCAAACGGTACTGAATCTTGGCAGGGAGCATTCTGTAGAAGGAAGCAGTGCTTTTTCAGGGCGGGGCCCCTATTCAGGAGAAGATGAAACGTTTGGGGCTGTTGGGAAGGGCTGAGTCAGGTTTGTGTGTTTTCACAAAGTGGAAATGGACTTCTAAAAGTTGGAGAAACACAAGCTTAATATAAGAGCTGTGTTTCCTGGGCAAGGAGGAAAGTTCCAGTACGGTTGGTTTTGTTGATATTTGCTTCTCTGCCACGTTGCGCTGAAAAGGGACGGGTTGTCACAGCAGGTAGCTTTCATGTTTGCAGGGCTGGCCTGCTGGGAACTTCCGTTCCCTTGGCCTGAGCTCGTGTACGCCAGGTTGTGTACACGAGCCACCAGTATTTCTGGAAAGTCAGGAACGCTGATCCCTGTCATCACTCTCAGCTGCCTCGAGGCCCTTGGACAGGTCTCCTGCCCAGGCCTGCAACTGGCACAGCATGCTCTGGGCGCTGGGGACTGTTGTTCAGCAGATCGGAGGGCACCTCCTGGTGGTAGGCCAGTTGTTTCCTGGCTAATGGCTTCCCTCTGTGCAGCAGTTTGGAAGTGCATGCAGTTCAGTGCTTGCTAATAACCTGGGCGATATTTCATGTTTGACAGGTGCCCATTTGACTCTGAGATGGAGCGTTGCTCTGTGGACCCACTTAGAGCTCTGGGCAGGCGCTCCAGCCTTCAGCCAGGAGCACCCTTGGGGTTTATGGAATAGTTGTTCAATATAAAGTGCTTGCCTGACAGAGAACATTGCTCTGAGTGGTTCTTGCCCAGTGCCCCCCGTCTCTTCATGTTAATTGGGCTCCGGGATTTTTCCAGACTGCATTTAGAAGGAATAATGGGTTGTGATTACAACATCTAAACAAGGTTCAAGTCACCAAGTAGGGTGTTTTTTTGTTTTGGTTTGGTTTTTTTTTGCGGTACGCGGGCCTCTCACTGTTGTGGCCTCTCCCGTTGCGGAGCACAGGCTCCGGACGCGCAGGCTCAGCGGCCATGGCTCACGGGCCCAGCCGCTCCGCGGCATGTGGGATCTTCCCGGACCGGGACACGAACCCGTGTCCCCTGCATCGGCAGGCGGACTCTCAACCACTGCGCCACCGGGCAAGCCCACCAAGTAGTTTTTGAGTACACCCGAGGTGCCCAGCGTAAAAGGATATGTAGAAACCATCTGATGTGGTCTTTGGCCTAAAAAAATATGTAGAGTCAGCATCTCTGCTTCCTGGTAACAGTCGTTTGCTGAGTGCTTACCACATGCCAGGCACTGGGCAGGCTTTGCTAACGTTACCTAGCTTAATCCTGTAAAGAATGTGGGAGGTAGTCCCCCTGGCTCCACTATGCCAGAGGAGAGCTTTGCTGTAGGTCACCTGCGGGTGTGGTAGGAGGCAGGACCTGGAGGTGAGCCTACTTGGCTTTGGCCCCAGAGGCTCTGCTGCCTCCGTGGTGCCGAGCTGCCTCTCAAGTCCTAACTGTTGGAGGCAGCAGGGCGGAGCTTGGGGCCTGGTGTAGCCATGCTCTTAGTTTTTAGGTGATTGGACTGTGCCACACGTGGTGCCGTGCTGCTTGGCGTGTTGAAGACCCTCCATAAATGCCATTTTGTTGTTGCTGTGGGGATCTGGGATTCAGGTTTTGGTGAATTGAGCAGAGTGGATTTCACGACCCAGGGAGAAACTTTTCTCACGGCAGCAGTCTGTGTGCGGATGTTTTGGATCCGAAAGACAAATGAGATGGATTGTGTTTTCTCCGGCGCTCCACCCCCTGTCACTCCCGTCCGCCTTTGCGGCTCTTTCCCCTCCTCAGGGCAGCCCTGGCCAGAGCGTCTGGGAACATGGTTGGAAACATCCCATCTCTGCACGGATTGAGTGTGGCACTTTTACCTCACTTTTTTCTTATTACAAATTTTGTTAAATTTTGAAAAATGTTCCCGTATAAAAGTATATGAAATGCACATATTTAACTAATAAACCTAGTGTATCCAAATGAAGAAATAGAGCGCCCCCAGTGTCTCAGAGGACCCTCCCGTCCAGAGAGAACTGTTGCCCTCAAATGGTTTGTCAGTCATCCCCTTTGCTTTACAGTTTTACCATCTGTATCAGTTATCGCTTGCTGTAAGCAAACCACCTCGAAACTTAGTGTCTTTAACCATCAGCAGTTTATTATTTCTCCCCATTTTGTAGGTCGACTGGGCAGTTGTTTCTGTTCTACAAGGTGTTGAGGTCACTCGCGTGCCAGCATTCAGCCGGTGGCTGGGCTGGAGCCCTGGTGCTGTCAGCTGGGGCATCTCGGCTCTTCTTCAGGGGGCCCGTGCACCTTGGTGTCTCCTCCGGGGCCCCTCCATGTGTGCTCTCCCCCGCAACAGGAGCGCCCGGCCATCACTGCAGTGGAGTGGCCGGGTTCCAAGAAAGCAACGCAGAATCTTCCAGACCTCTTAAGGGCCAGGCCTGGAACTGGCACAGAGTCACTGCATCCTGCTGGGCAGAGTCATCCCAGGGCCGCCCGGGTTCCGCTGGAGTCCCACGGCAGGCGTGGTCGGATGGAAGGGATTGTTGGCGGCCATCCTCAGAGACTGAGCCCACGGCGCCCGCACATCCATGTCCGGGTCGCCTCTTTGCATCCGCACTGCAGGGCTTCCCCAGGTCCCTCATGTTTTCGTTCCCAAATGAATTCCTTGTGAGGCTGGCCAGGGCTTGTGTCCAGCTAGGCTGCTTGTCCTCAGGGGAGCATCCCACCTCTGACACCGAGGTCTGCCCCGTCAGTCAGGGATATGGACCGAGCAGACGGCAGTGTCATGGAAGGTGCCCGCTCGCAGGCCGGAGTTGGTCGGAAACACGAGGGCTTTGGGCTCGATGGGCTCTGCGGTCTAGTTCTGTGTGAGTTTTCTGTTGTGCTATGTTTTGGGGGTCTTTCTTAGAAGGAGCTTTAACTAAGGCCCACACGTAGCACCCTTGAAGCAAGATGAAACGAGGAGGAGGGGACCCCACTCTCGTGCTTAGCGGAGGGCACCTCACACCGCGGGCGGGCCGGCAGAACCGCACTTGATCCCCGCCACGGGTCATGAGCAGCGGGCTGGCTGCTGATCTTGTTACTGTATTCAGGTCTCCTCAGACAACGCTCCCTCCTTGCGTGCACTCGGGACGCGGCTCCCACATCGCCGCCCGCCCCTGGGGTCCGCGTGTCCCTCTGTGTGGCCCAGGCAGGTGCATCCTGCCCCACGCGCTCACCTCTTTTCCTGGTCCCCTCTAAGCTTGGCCAGATCCTGGTGGGTTCCTTTCACTGTAGAGTGTAAAAGAGGAGACAGAGGACTGCATGCTCATTCTAGAACAACAGTTCACCTAGGTTTGGAGGTGGGGCACGGCCTGCTTCTAGCTCAGCCCCTCTGAGGGGAGGACCGAGCCGGCTGACCCCTCACCGGCTCACCGCACCGTCTTGGGGAGAAGAGAGGGGCTGTTGGAGCTTTGTAGCAGGCAGGCAGCTGGGGGAGGTGAGTGGGTGAGCACCGGACGACAGCCTGGGGGCTCTGAGCTCGACTGCCCCGGGGGGCTGTGCGATTATAAAATCCACGGTGCTGCTGACAAGTGACACCATTTAGCACTCGGCAAGCCCCCCAAGGGCCCTCACACCCCCTGGGGGGGCCGGTCACAAGATGGGGCTTGTGAGTGCATGTTTTAGCGCTGTTTATCTGTTTGTGGGGATGGCCTTTTTTTCCCTTCTTCCTTCCTTCTAGTTCCTCTCCCTACTTGCCCCATCCTTCCCTGCTTCCTCCTTCCCTTTTATCCCCGTGTGTTTTCTCTCTCGTCCATTTCTTTCTTTGGTTTTGTCAGAACAGATGTTTCTCTCGTTGGAACAGCTCTGGAGGCTTCAGAGGGATTCCAGAAGCCTCTGGTGTTCTCCCGACACCCACATTTGGGGAGTAGCCCACTTCTGGGCAGGCATCTCGCATCAGAACACTGCAGTTAGCTTTGGGTGGAAAACATTACTCGTGGCGCGCAGCTGCTCCCCCGTGTTTGGGGGGGGAGGGGCTGGGGTGCTGGGCCACCGCCCACCCTCTCGCAGGGACCTGTACCAGCCTTCTCCCAAGGCCTCTGGAAGTGAGTGCGCCCCATCCTGATGTGTCGTCCCCCCTCCCCCGCCAGGGCTCCTCTCAGCCTTGGTCCCAGGCAAGGCCAGTAACCACCTGACCTTGGAGCTGGTAGGTCCCTTCCACCCTGTTGGCCAGGAGTCTTTTCTCATGTTTGTCTTCCCAGCAAGTCAGATCGCTTTCTGGCTGGAGGGTTCTGTTCTCGGCAGGCTCCAGCCCAGGGGCCTGGGAACAACTCTGTACCTGGCGGTGGCGGGGGGTGGGGGGGTGCACAGGGCATGGGTGCTCAGCCAGTGCTCCCCAGTTGTTCCTGAGCCTGGGAGGTTCTTCCTCCCAGTTCAGTTCCTGGGTTGGCTCCTGGTGAAGGTGAGGGAGCCAGGCCCATTGCCAGGAGGGAAGAGTTTGGATCTGATTGGGAAGTTCTGAAGGGGATTATTCTGCAGCTGATTGAGAAGGCACCTGTGGGCCCTGGTGGCCCCTCCCTTTCTGCACTTGGAGGGTATTTCACCTGAGGACAAAGAGGGTGAACTGGTGATGGGAGCTCAGGGGCTGCCCATGCACACGTGCACACGTTTGTCAGCTCACGTGGCTTTTTCCACAGCAGAGAGAAGACAGCTCAGGTCGGTTTGGCCCAGGCCTCTCCTTGCCACCTGCCTTTGGTTCCATTTACACCTTGCCTGTGTGTACCCCCTTTAGGTCCTAGGCCTAAGTGCCCAGCCTGCCTGTTTAACCCTACAGGCTATACACTGGCTCTTTCCCATGTCCTCCAAAACTTCTCTGTTTTAGCTTTGACCTGCTCAGGAACAGAACAGCCGAACTTCTCCCTTGTATCCCTCGAGGTCACAAATGAGAACTTGCTTTTTCTAGGAACTGAAGACCTAGAGGAGGATGCCTTCATGGGGTGTCCTGGTCAGTAGCAGCCTTTGCTCCGGCGGCTCCGTGCTGTGCCGGCTGGTTTGTAACCGAGCAGGTGGTTCAGCAGCCGCAGCGGGCCCAGCCGCCTTGCGCCTGACCTCTTGACTCCAGGGCTGGCTTCCGGCTCTCCCCTGCTTATACAAGAGCTTGCGCCTCAGCCACTTACGATCTGATCGGCCCAAGAAACTGTGCCTCTGGCTGGGAGCTTGTGTGTGGAGGCTGGGACCAAAGGACAGTCCTGGGGACGTTGGAGGGAGACACAGGGTATTTTCAAGTCTCCAGCAGCAGCAACTCTGAACTCATGACTCAGGGGCTGGCACCCCATAGCACACGGCCTGTTGCCACTGCCTGTCCCCTCTTACTTGATGGAGCCCTACCCACCTACTCGGTGACTTCTCCCAGTTCAGCAAATACACCCTTCCACTTGTGAAAAGTTTCCAGACACCATGGGTGAGTGGGCTTTGCATCCTTCAAAGCCGATCTGTGCTGGCTAAGCTACGTGGGCGGGGGCGTGGCTTTCGTTATGTCTCATCACAGCCAGACAGCCATACATGGTCACTGCAGCTCCAGAGCTGCAGCGTGGTGACTCAGCCCCGAGAGGCTGATGTAACAGGGGAACAGCCAGAGCCAGTGAGTGGCTGTTGAAACCTGGAGGCCGAGAGCCTCCCAGGGTCATGCTCACCTGCCCAGAAACCACCTGGGGCAGCTCTGAGCAGACCCAGGCCTCAGAGGAAAAGTTCTAGAAGAACTGGAAGAGAAACCACTGCCACTTATCAGATTCCAGGCCAAGGCGTGACAGCCCAGCCTGGTTGGATCTATGTAATGTGGTTCCAGGAGTGGGCACTGACGTTTACTTAGAAATTGGTTCTTTCTTGAAAGGAGAGTCTGCTGCTTTTCCCTAGAAAATGCCGATCCTGAGACTGGCTCTGGTGTGGTGTTGAGGGGGAGGGGAGAGCCGTTTTAGATACTTAACTTAGGCCTGGCTTGTGCAGTTCAGGATGATTCGGCACCAGGCCATGGAGTTTTTGTGAGCATTTTTACTTGAGACAGTTGTGAAATTTCCAGGCAGCAAGTGAGGCCTTTGACAGAGAAACTGCAGCCAGGCCAGCAACTCCAGGCCTCAGGGTCAGAGTTCATTCTTTCTCGAGGGACAGCCTAGAGAGGTTTCTGGACACAGAAGGCTCACCAGCTCTCGTGTAGTTCCCTGAGCCCATGAATCAGAGGTTGGGGAAGTGGGGGAGAGAGATGGATCCTCACCCCCGAGGGCCAGGCTTTGCCGAGGACAAGGGAACCTGCACAGACCCCTGTGGATGCAGCGGGAGAGGGGCTGATTCCTGAAATGCTGGATGATGAAACGTCTGCCTTCCCAAGCGCATATTTCACCTGTACGTGACGAACTGAGAAAAATAAGAACAAAATAGAAAGGTTTTCATGAAGCCAGATCTATCCAGTCGAGAAAGATCTGTCTTTTAGTCTAAGATTATGTCATGCATTCTTTTTGTAATAAAAAAGTTAAGCGACCGTGTCTTTTTCTTTTTTTGAAATGCTGACAGTAATCAGTGTTTTGTGTGTGCTTGGTTTTTGATTTTTTAATGTCATTACCTGGCAAGGCACAAAGGTGGCTATTTTGTGTTGGTCCCTCCATGCTTCTTGCGTTTTGGAACTTTCCTGACCAGTTAGCACAGGAATCTAGAAGCCACCCCCCGTCGGTCTGGGCCTGCAGAGGCACCTGCCCTGTGTGGATTTGGTTTCACCCTCCCACCCATCCCCCTGCTTCTCACCTGGGAGTGCTGGGATTGCTGTTGGGGCTGGTTGGTGTCCTCCCTCGTGCTAACTCGAGGGCTCTGTGGCTTTCCCCAGCCATGGATTTTCCCCAGCACAGCCAGCGTGTCTTGGAGCAGCTGAACCAGCAGCGGCAACTGGGGCTTTTGTGTGACTGCACTTTTGTGGTGGATGGTGTTGACTTTAAGGCTCATAAAGCAGTGCTGGCGGCCTGCAGCGAGTACTTCAAGATGCTGTTCGTGGACCAGAAGGATGTGGTGCACCTGGACATCAGTAACGCGGCAGGTACCCCACTGGGTCCAGGGCCGAGCTTGTGGCGGGCCCCGTGCCACGTGAGGCCCTCCTTTGAGCAGCACCTTCCAGCTGTGGGGTGCGCCAGACCTCCCACACAAGACTCGGCCATGAGTGCGTGGGTACCAAGTTCTTAGCACATTTGTGGGGCCTCTTTTGACTGGGAGTGGGGTGGTAAGGGGAGAGCTGGCAGGAAGGGCTCATGATAAGCTCCGGAGTGAACATAGGACAAGCTCGTCAGGAGGGACAGAGAGCGGGAGGGGCTCTGAGCCCTGGTCCCTTTCCATTGCTGAGTCAGTCCTCAACCCCCTACCCCAGTGCTCACCTTGATGGGAACGGCAAGGGTTAGGATGGGGAGGGGTGTCAGGAAGGTCCTGGGATTGAGGAAGGAACTAACTGTCCTAGGTTCAGGTTCCCAACCCAGAATGACGTGCCATGCCGCCAGAAGTTCGGGCAAGGTGTCGTTCCCCCATTTTACACATGCGGAAACTGAGGCCCAGAGAGGTCAGGTGACTGGCCTGGAGGTCAGGTAGAGAGTTTGTGGCAGAGCCCTGATGAAAGCCAGTGGTGAGAGGCTCTGTCCTCTGGTGGTGAAGTGCAGTGGATGGGCAGAGAGTGTTCAGGGTGGGCACTCACACCCTCCGCCCTCTATGGGTGTGCTGCTCTTTGGAGGCTGTTGTCTGGGTTGAGAATCTCCAGGTTGCCCGCCTCTCCACTGGCACGGGAGATGGGGAGACAGTGGGCTGCCACTGCCCCGCTGCTTTTCACAAATCCCTGGATCCTGCCACGGAGTGGGGCAGCTGGACAGGCTGCTGGGGCCAGGCCTCGAGGTGGGTCCGTGATGGCTGTCTGTGTCCTTGGCAGGCCTGGGGCAGGTGCTGGAGTTTATGTACACGGCCAAGCTGAGCCTGAGCTCTGAGAACGTGGACGATGTGCTGGCTGTGGCCAGCTTCCTGCAGATGCAGGACATCATCACGGCCTGCCATGCCCTCAAGTCACTGGCTGAGCCGGCTGCCAGCCCTGGGGAGAGTATGGAGTCCTCGGCCTTGGAAGGTAAGATTCTTGGCAGGCTGTTCCTGAGCAGGTGGCTTCTGATGGGAGCTCTGCCCCCGCCTCTCTGTGTCACCTCTTTGGCCTCGCCTGTGTTGTGGGGAGCTCGTGAGGAGCAGCTGCAGTGAAGTCTGGGAACGCCTCTCAGAGGGGCCCCGTCTGCCCTCCCTGACTGAGGGCACCGGCAGCCATGCCTGGCTCAAGGCCTTTGCACAGGACTTCCCTCTTCCGGCAGGTCTCCTCTCCCACACGCTTACTCCTGCTCCCCTTAGTGCCTCAGGAAGGCCCCTTGCGGCCCAGTGTGGGCCACGTGCCTTGTGGCACACTTTCAGAGAACCACGCTCCTCTCCTTGTAAGCACCCATCTCTGCTCAGAGTCATTTCACGTGTGACAACTGTCTCCCCGACCAGTCTGCAAGCCCCGTGGGAGCAGCAACCGTGACTGTTGTACCCCAGGCCCGGCGGCAGCCTGGTGTGATGTCGGTGCCTGTGAATAATCTGTTGAATGAGCAAGCCAACAAGCCGCTCCTTAGACGTATCCCCAGGGAGGTTTGGAAGAGCTGCCAGCTCTGGGCCACTTCACCCCGCCAAGTGGTGGACACTTGATGGGAAATGGCAGGTCTGTCCTGTTCCACCTCCAGTGGGGGACAAGAGGGCCAAAGAAGAGAAGACGGCTGCCACTACACTGAGCGAGCTGGACCTGGCCAGAAGCAGTCCACCCGCGGGCCTGGGCAGGGAGCCCAAAGAGGAGCGAGGCGGCCAGGCCGAGAGCGCGGCCAGCGGTGAGTTGTGATGCTGAGGACCTGGCTGACTGTCCATCACCTGCCAGCAGCGTGGGCTCCAGCGCAGTGAGCAGCTTTCTCAGGAGGCTCCTGGGGGAGGGAGGCACAGGCAACTGCATCCCTTGAGCTCAGGTTACCCAAAACCACCGGTTATTTTTTCTGGGGCATCTGTTGAAGCCAGAGCAGAGGCTCAAGCAGCCCGAGCTTGGATGTGCTGCCCCCACCCCTGGGGCCATAGCCGCTTCCAGGGGTCTGGTCCAGGAGAGCCGACCAGCCCCTGGACAGAGGGTGCCGGTCCAGCCTCGGATGCCCCCACACCCCTACCCCAGGTGCAGAGCAGACGGAGAAGGCCGATGCCCCCCGGGAGCCTGTGGAGCTCAAGCCGGACCCCACGAGTGGCATGGCTGCTGCTGAGGCCGAGGCTGCCTTGTCGGAGAGCTCAGAGCAAGGTACCCTCTGCCAGCTGGGGCGCCCTCCCTCACGCAAGCGTCCCCACTCACACGTCTCACACACACACACACACACCCCTTCCGCCAGCTCTCTTCCTCCCTTAGCTGATCTCACTGTGAGTCAGTCTTTCACATCAGCTTTTGGGCCGACATCTTTCCTCATTCTTGAATTTTGACATCAGTTTCTTGGTTGTACACCCTGGCCATGCTTCCCTTTAGCACAGAAGTGTCCTTGTCGCAGTACTGGCCCTGCTGTTTTTCCCTGGGCTGAGCACCGTGGCGGAACCTGGCCGCCCATGGCACCCACCCCAGCCCCTGCCCCCGGTGCTTGTTGGCTGACGGTACCCTTCCCACCTGTGTCGCCAAATATGGGGCCCCCGGTGGACTGAGGCCCATCTGCGTCCTCCAAGCAGCAACTGTCCCGGTCATTGGTCTCCCCTGGGCTTGCCCTGGCGGTGCTGGGGACCATTTATCAGCGGGTCCCAGACATTGCCCTGCCCCTGCGAGGCGCCCACGCAGAGAGAGGGTGTGTGCAGAGATGAGCCGTGCCCAGGCCTCACTTGGCCAGTTGCCAGGTCGGCTTCCTCAGCGTCTGCCCCTCTTGTGGCAGAAATGGAGGTGGAGCCAGCCAGGAAGGGAGAAGAACGAGAGGAGGAGGGCGCCGTGCCCGCGGTGGTCAAGGAGGAGGGGCCGCCGCTGGAAAAGGGCGAGGCCCCCGAGGAGAGCGAGGAGTCGGCCAGCACGGACTCAGGCCAGGAGCTCGGCGCGGAGGCGCGGGGCCTGCGCTCGGGCACCTACGGCGACCGCACGGAGTCCAAGGCGTACGGCTCCGTCATCCACAAGTGCGAGGTGCGCCTAGGGCAGTGGCGGCCCCACCCCGGCCCCCCGCCCGGCGTCGCCCCTGACACCCCGCCCCCTGTGCCCGCAGGACTGTGGGAAGGAGTTCACGCACACGGGCAACTTCAAGCGGCACATCCGCATCCACACGGGCGAGAAGCCCTTCTCGTGCCGGGAGTGTAGCAAGGCCTTCTCCGACCCGGCCGCCTGCAAGGCCCACGAGAAGACCCACAGGTAGGCCCAGCGGCCGCCCCCCATGCCCGCCCACCCGCCCCGGCCCCGCGAGCCCTGCGAGCCTCCTGTCCCCGTGTTCTGCCGCCAGCCCGCTGAAGCCATACGGCTGCGAGGAGTGCGGCAAGAGCTACCGGCTCATCAGCCTGCTGAACCTGCACAAGAAGCGGCACTCAGGCGAGGCGCGCTACCGCTGCGAGGACTGTGGCAAGCTCTTCACCACGTCGGGCAACCTCAAGCGGCACCAGCTGGTGCACAGCGGCGAGAAGCCTTACCAGTGCGACTACTGCGGCCGCTCTTTCTCCGACCCCACGTCCAAGATGCGCCACCTGGAGACGCACGACACCGACAAGGAGCACAAGTGCCCTCACTGCGACAAGAAGTTCAACCAGGTGGGGGGAGCCGGCCCCGGGCCCCTGTGCTCCGGCGGCTTCCGTCTCGGGGGCCCGGGGTGCCTAGCGGGGAAGTAGGTGGTGGTGGCTGAGCAGAAAATGATCCTGCCGGGTGGAGCTCTTGACTGCTCTGCCGAGCAAACTGGGAAGGCAGGCCTGGGGGGCGGGCGCGGGCCAGGAAGAACTGAGGGGGGTGGTGTTCCCATTTCCCCCGGCCTTGAGGAAAGGGGGAGCCCCGCACAGGCCCCCGGGAGGACCGAGAATCGGTGGTTCCCTGCCGTCTGACCCCCTGCCTGGGCGCAGGTGGGGAACCTGAAGGCCCACCTGAAGATCCACATCGCCGACGGGCCCCTCAAGTGCCGGGAGTGTGGGAAGCAGTTCACCACCTCAGGTAGGGCCCGGCTGGCCCCGCCCCCGGCCCCGCCCCCGGCCCCGGGCGCCAGTGCCAGGCCCACCCTCGGTCTCGCCACAGGGAACCTGAAGCGGCACCTTCGGATTCACAGTGGTGAGAAGCCCTACGTGTGCGTCCACTGCCAGCGGCAGTTCGCTGACCCCGGCGCCCTGCAGCGGCACGTCCGCATCCACACGGGTGGGTGAGCGGCCCGGCGGCGCCCGGGTGCGGGCACAAGGGAGGAGAGCAGGCGCCGACACCTTCCCGTCCCCTGCCTCCGTCCCCAGGTGAGAAGCCATGCCAGTGCGTGATGTGCGGCAAAGCCTTCACCCAGGCCAGCTCCCTCATCGCCCACGTGCGCCAGCACACCGGGGAGAAGCCTTACGTCTGCGAGCGTTGCGGAAAGAGGTCCTGCCCTTCCGGCCCCCGGCCGGCGTCCTGTGGGGTCCTGGCACTCGGCTGGGTGGAGGGGGTCAGAGAATAAGCCCAGGGCTCGGTCGGTAGCCGGGCAGACTGCTCCGGCGCAGGTCCCGGCGTCCTCTCGGATCTAGACCCTGAGGTGGGAGGCCCCAGCCCAGCACCCCCGGCCCAGGCCTGGGCGGTTCTGTGTAAGCCTTTCCTTCTGGCCCTGCAGATTTGTCCAGTCTAGCCAGCTGGCCAATCACATCCGCCACCATGACAACATCCGTCCTCACAAGTGCAGCGTGTGCAGCAAGGCCTTCGTGAACGTGGGGGACCTGTCCAAGCATATCATTATCCACACTGGTGAGTGCGTGCCACCCGCCTCTCTGTCCCAAGCCCTGGCTCTGGGGCGCGTGGTGGGGTGGGAGGCACCCCGGACCCCAGCCCTCGGTGCCGGCACTTGCTGAAGGCGGCCTTGAAAGCAGTTTAACTCCAAGGAGGGCCCCATTTTTTCAGAGCTTCTGGAAGGTGCAGGGGCCACTGGAAGCTTCCCTGTGCCTCAGGTGGCCGCCCCAGAGCGCTTCCTGCTGGAAGAGACAGGGCTGCGGGGGAAGCTGGAGGCCACTGAGGTCCTACCCCCCCCTGCACCCCCCCCCAATGGCAGGAGAGAACCTTGCCTCCCCCCCCAGGAGAGAAGCCTTACCTGTGTGACAAGTGCGGTCGCGGCTTCAACCGGGTGGACAACCTTCGTTCCCATGTGAAGACTGTGCACCAGGGCAAGGCAGGCATCAAAATCCTGGAGCCAGAGGAGGGCGGTGAGGTCAGCGTGGTCACCGTCGATGACATGGTCACGCTGGCCACTGAGGCACTGGCGGCAACGGCCGTCACTCAGCTCACAGGTGCGGACTGTCACTCAGCTCCCAGGGCAGCAGGGGGTGGTCACAGCAGGGGTTGCCTCTGGGGTGGCAGCAAAGGGGCAGGTGAGTCTGGTCTCAGGCTCTGCCGATGCCGCCCACAGTGGTGCCAGTGGGGGCGGCGGTGACCGCAGATGAGACAGAAGTACTTAAAGCCGAGATCAGCAAAGCTGTGAAGCAAGTGCAGGAAGAAGGTGAGAGGGCCTGCCTGGGGGAAAGCTGCTGGACCCAGGGGCCCTTCCTGTCCTAACTGCAGCCCCACTCCCACAGATCCCAACACTCACATCCTCTATGCCTGTGACTCCTGTGGAGATAAGTTCCTGGATGCCAACAGCCTGGCCCAGCACGTGCGGATCCACACGGCCCAGGCACTGGTCATGTTCCAGACGGATGCGGACTTCTACCAGCAGTACGGGCCAGGCAGCACGTGGCCAGCCGGGCAGGTGCTGCAGGCTGGGGAGCTAGTCTTCCGCCCTCGGGATGGGGCTGATGGGCAGCCGGCCCTGGCAGAGACACCTCCCACAGCCCCTGAATGTCCACCATCTGCTGAGTGAGCAGGCACCCCCTCCTCCTGTTTATTTAAGGTTGGACGGCACCCTGGAACCGAGAGGGGTGAGCCCATTCCCTAGAGAGAATAAATCTGATTATTTTCTAACGCTGCCTATAGCTCCCTGTGGGGCTGGGGCGGGGAGCTGGCAGCTGTGGCTGATGCCGGGGAAGGGTTGCTCCACCCAGCGACCAGTCGGCAGAGACCTGCTTGTGGGGGAAGCCAGGCTGTCCCTTTGCAGGATGGGACTGGAGCCCCGGGACCCGTCTAGAAGCAAGCTGGTTGCTTTGCCTGAGTTGGGGTGTGGGCAGCACACTCAGGCCAGAGAAACTGCGGCTCCACGAGCCCCATCTGGCCTCCTCTTTGGAGGCTTCTCGTCGGCCCGGCGTGAGGATCGGACCTCCCCTCTCCACCTCCCTCCGCTGTGGAGCCACGGCTGTGACCCTGCGCCCTTGTGTTGGGAGCTGGGCCCACAGGGCTTGGCCACAACTGCTTACCAGGATCCAGGCCACCCGTACAGAGCCCAGCTCGGGGGCCCATTCAGCCAGAACAGCAAGGTAGGCAGAGCACCAGACCCAACAGGCCGCAGGCCTGCTTCTGTTGGGCCTAGGGAAGAGGGAGAGGCTCCACGCTCGCTTCACGGTAGAACCCTGGCCGCAAGATCGGGGCCAAGCCAGTGTCATCTTTTGAGAACGTTTACTTGCCCTGAATCAGTGGCGTCTCTACAAGGCTGAGAGCCTGGAGGGACAGGGATGAGCAGCCAGGAGCTGTGATGGGGAGGTGGGAGATGGCAGCACTGCTTAAACCAGGAGCAGCAATGCGGACTGTGAAGCAGCTCATTCTTACCTGTCAGCAGGGAGACATGAGATGCCGTCTCTGCCGCTTTTCCATACAGCTTGTCCCCAGCACCTGTAATTCCTCACTCAGAGATGGTACCATCTCCCACCGAAAGCATAGCTCTGTTTGGAGGAGCCCCAGGGATACTGCAAGTGAGACCAGCAACTCTGTGGTCCTTGTGTTCCCGTCCCCCACGCCCAACTCCCCAGCTTGTGGTGGGCCCAGCTGCTGGGGAAGCTTGGCCCACCAGGGCCAACTGGGAGGCAGCTGCTGCAGGGCCAGCCTGCACCACACCCGAAGGAGGAAGGGACAAGAGGCAAGACCCCAAGGCTTCCTTAAGATGTTTCTGAGTTTGAGTGGGAGGTGGCTTTATTCTTTAATCAATCAAATTTGAAGTGCCTTCGACATTACGCAGGAGCCAATTGGGACCTTGAAGTGTCAGATAAACACCACAGCACTGAAGAACAGTTCAAGTTCAGTCTGTGATGAGAATCTTCTTTTGTACAAGATAAAATGATCCTTGGGAAGATCAGTGGCAGAAAGGAAATAATAGGTTCCACATACAGACGTGGTGGGGGGTTGAAAGCAAAAGTGGGACGAAGGCTAGCTGTTCCCATAAGCCAAGGACCCCTGGCCCTCCCATCCAAGCGACAATCACATCCACACTTGACATGTTCTGTATTTTTTAATAAAGTTTGTAATCCAATGGACACACAAAACAAAACTGCGCTGAGAAAAACAGTTTTCATAAATTAATAAGTGTTAGGAAGTCGGGGGAGAGGTCAAGGTCACAGGAAGAAGGGAAGCCAGTCTTTTGTACAGTCTTTTTGTGTGTGTGACACTTCCAAGTTGCGGGAGCAGGGCCCGTGCTGTAACGAAGCGCACTTATACAAATGAGTGACAATACAAAGTCTGAGTATGAAAATAAGATTTTCTCTGAAAACACATTTTTTGGCACAGATTAAAAAAAATGTATGTCGGGGAATTTGATTTTTAAGACAGTATTATATATATTTATATATATTATATATTTATATATACACACATCCCAAGTTCTGCATATTCCACCAAGAGAGAAAATCCTTCTGTTTGCTCTTTTCTGATTGTAAACTGTACATCCTGGGTGAATCAAAGATGGTGGCAGCAGGAGAATTAAAGAGAGATGACATCCAAATGAGCAAGGGGAAGGGAGGGGTGGGGACAACACAGCCCAATGAAATGTTCCTTGACCCCAAGGTTTCAGCAGAAGTTTGAAGTCCTGCATGAGAGTCTGCGATGTGTGTGCCATGTGTGTTCACGTACACCAAGACATCCAGAGTGTCACAGCCTGTCTTCACTGTGCAAAAGTCCAAGTCACTAATTTAGTGCAAAGGCAGTTCTGTTTTGTTTCTTAAAAACAAAAACAACAAAAAAATTCCACTGCCCTGTTCCTTTTCTCCAAGAGGAGGAGAGAGAAACCCAGCCTCAAGGTGTCTGCAAGTCCATTGGTTGGTGGTCTGTCCTTGGGCTAAATGTCATGTAAACATACGAGTAGCAGCACCACTGCCCAGGGCGGGGGTCTGTCTGACTGAGCCGGGCGGGCGGGCGGGCGGGCGGGCGGGCGGGTAGGAGAGCGAGGCTGGCCGTCTGGCAGTGGAGTCTGTCCCCCTCGGCAGCTTCTTCCTCCACTTGGCTGGGTTGTCCTGTGTTTTATTTTTTGCTGCAGAGCCTCAGGAAGATACGCCGAGTGGTGACCATTCAGTGGCTCACACAGAGGCAATGACGATCATGAGGTGGGGAGAAATGTGGGAGATGCTGGCCAGGAGGTCGGGGGCCAGACGGGACAGGTGACTCTCAGAGAATTCGCAGGGCGGGAAGATCTGCAGCACGTAGGCGGGCTGGAGAAAGGGACAAGAGAGAAAAATGGGACCTCCTGTCTTCACGTCACCCACCCCACTACCACTCTTCCCTAAAACATTTCCAACTGGGGGCCCAAAGGCCCAACAGAGAGCCAGGCTGAGTCAATTTCCCAACCAGCTAAGGTCTCCAAGACTGTCTACCAGAAGAAAACTAGGTATCAGAGAACTAACATGAAACTAACCCCTGAGAACTTCTTCTCTATCCTTAAGCTAAAGAAAAACCTCTGCTGCCTCAGCCGTCCACTGACTGTCTCCAGGATGGGCAGCAGTAATCCGGCCCATGCACTCCACTGGTTTCCTCTACCCAGAATGCCCCTTTGTCCAGCTCCTCTGGGAAGCTGTCCTGACTACTCTGGGTGGCACTGGCAGCCCATGCCACCAGATCAGTCAGACGGCCTGACCAGCCGAGACCAGCCCCACGTGTGTGCGCCGAGGCAGGACACCGGGCTGACCTGATTGGAGCCAGGGTTGGGAACGTTGATGATGCCTGCTGCCTGCTTGGCCTGCAGATACGTGATGAAGGCAGCCTTGAGGGACTCGGTCTGGCTCACAACGTCCTCTTGGTCACGGCCACAGGGCAGAGCCAGCAGCAGACAGTAATCTGTCTCCACCTGGGGAACAGGAAGCTGTCAGTGATCGGGGGGCCACCTCACAAAACAGCCCAAGAAGAGGCCTGTCCAACCCAGGTGATTCGGCTCCTAAATCCCCACCTCTATGATGACCCTGAGGGCCATCCATATATTTGCTGAATGAAAAAAAGCATCTCTGGATCTAGAGGCACTTTACACCCCTAGTGGAGAGAGGACATGCCCTTCATCATCCCCTCCAAGAAAGCCATTATTGCACCCCGTGACAAGCCACGGAGACAGGCAGTGGGGGGCCACCCATGCCTTCCCTTGCTGTGGGCGGGGCAGTTGCTCACCTGGGCCCTGAGTCTTACCGTCATCCTTCGGGCAACCCCCTCCAGCTGTGAGGCCTCCAGCCGCATCCTCTGGGCAATCCTCAGGGGGGGCCCTCCTTCAGAGAGCGGCAGGGACCGATGGGCCAGGACATTGTTGCCAGAGACGAAGTGGAGCTGCACAGCAGCTGTGTCGTTCTTGAGGGCCAGTAGGCCCTGCCACACGATGGGGTACTTCTGCTCACAGGGAAACAAACAGAAGTGAGCTCACGGCTGGAGAACACAGCTGTGCTGGCCACGGCCCCAGGCAGCAGCTTGCTGATCTAAGTCAAGTGGGGCTCTCGGGACACTGACAATAGCACAAAGCTCGAAGGGTGGTAGGGGAGGCCCTGCCCAGGCTTACCTTCAGAAGCTGGACCATATCCACAGGTCTCTGGGAAGTCAAATGAGGAGAGGAATCTTGTTTGGGGGCGGGCTGGGTTTCAGTATGCGGCAGAGCCAGTCCTGGAGGGGGGCTGGGGCCTGAGGGTGCAGGGACAAACAATGGCTGCTTTGGGGCAGCCTGAGCAGGAAGAGGGGCCGGGAGGTCAGGCTTCATCGAGACAGACACGGGGGAGGGATAGGAGGTCTGGCTTGTTTCCGCCTGTGCCCTGTGGACCTGGGCATGAGGCTCCGCCGGCCTGTTTCCAGGTACATTTGGGAGGCGCGGCTGCTCTACTCCTGTCTGGGTGCCCTTTGCCTCCTGGGAGACTGGAGGCATCTTGCTGCTTGGTGGCTGGCCTGGCTGGCTGAGCTGGGAGGTCTGCGTGGACTGGGCCGGCTGTGCGGACTGCGCAGGCTGCAGAGGCTGCGAGGGCTCACCTTCAGGAGGGAGGCCCTGGAGTTGGGCGGGAAGAGAAAGGAACAGTCAGAGTCTGTTACGCACCAACAACATCCTGCCCCAACCAAGCAGCCGTGAGCCCCTGGGCAGGTCAGCTGCAGGGCATCTCCTGTAGGCCAGGCCCCCGGAAGGGGCTTTAACCAGACGGCCATGCTCCTGGGCATTCAGGATTGAGGGTTCCGGTGAAAGGTCACCTGTTCCCTACCTCCTCACCCACCGCAGGCAAGAGCCGCCCCGCCACCCGCTCCCACAATGAGCTCCCTCCATGTCCCCGGGCTCTCCGTGCTGTGATTCACCCCTCCATCCTGAAATTTAGGAAGCGCCTCTTTAAATCCACAACAAGGACAACGTATTTCAGGGACCTTACTGGCACCTCCACCACCATGCGGACCAGAAGGCAGATTTCTGGCGCTCTCACCTGAGCAGGAGCCTTGGTCCGGGAAGGCAGGCCAATGGAGGCAGCAGCAGGAAACTGCGTGTGCGCGAGCTGAGCCGGGCCGTGGTAGGTGCGGATGTCCCCGTACCTGTACTCCTGAAAGAGCTCCCCGCTGGAGTGCACGATCTGCACCCCGTGCGTCACCACCACAGGCGGGGTCAGAGGCAGCCCCTGCAGCTGGTTGCTGGGTGTGACTGTGAGGATGCGGGCCTCGCCGTGGGGGGCGGGGGCGGGGGCGGCTTTGGCATCTGCCATCTTGGCGGCTTCCTTCCCTGGCTGCTGAGGGGCCTTGCTGGCTGGTGACACTTTCACCACCCCGTCCGCTGCCCGGGGCTGCTCGCTGACGGCCGTCACGTGAGGATGCACCATGATCCTCACGTCCCGGGGCACAGTGTACGGGTGTAGTCGGTACTCAGACTGCATGACCAGCACCTCCGACTGCACAGGGGCTGCGGCTCGAGCAACGGGGAGGTGATAATGCACTTCTTCCTCTGGAGGGTGCTGGGAGGCCAAGGCGGGCACACCAGCTGTGGCTGGCTGCGGGGTGCCCGCACGCTGCGGGGCCCGGACCTCTATTTGCTGGGGCTGCAGGGGGGCCCGAGGAGAATGAAGTGTCTCTGGTCGGATGCTGTAGGTGATGCTGGGCAACGTGGGCGTGTTCATCCTCACCTCGCCCTGTGACAGGTGGCTAAGCGACACGGTCTGGGTGATGCTGTGGGGTGGCATGATGACGGACTGCTCTGGGTGGATGCTAGAGATGAACTGCGGCACAGGAATGCCCGCAGCCAGCATGACCGTGGCATTAGTGGAGAGCGCGGCGGATGTGGTGCTGCTGGGGTGGCATGCCCTCGGGAATGGGGATGGAGCCGGCCCGCTAGGTCGAGGGGAATGCACATCTGGCTTGGTGGCTGCCAAATGGGAGACAGTCCGATCTGTCGGGGTGCTGGGCCCCGAGGTGACGTGGTTCACTTCTGCAGGCAGTTTGCTGGGCAGAGCAGGAGGGTGGTGGGGTGTAAGAGTGGACCCCAGGTTTGCTGGCTGAAGGACCTTGGTCTCTATTTTGAGGGTGACGGGGTCAGCAAGCTTTTTGTTAGTGGTGACTATGCTTGGGGTGAGGACCAGCTGGTTGTGAACCAGCACCGGGGGTGTGTTTATGCCCTGGGTGAGGACCTTTACTGTGCCACCCTGGGTGACGGGTGTGGACACAGAGAGATGAATGGGCTCAGGCTTCTCCAAGGACGGACGGTCGGCCTTAACCGATGAAATCACAGGAGATGCGTTATAGGTCTGGGCAGTTAGTACCAGAGTAGAATGGGTGGCCACATTTGCATAGCCTGAAGGAGCTTGAGGGCCTTTGGGCGGAGGCTGAGATGGCGTGACAGAATCGGGTTTGACCTGGGACTTGGACACCGACTGTTGAAACTCAATGTCCATTGCACTTGCTGGGGGGATCTGGCTAATCTTGGCACTGATCCGCTGTGGGCCTTCAGTCTTCTGCCCCGAATAGCTCAGCAGCACAACCCCTTCTGAAGTGTTCACACGCAGCCCAGTGCCAGAGCCCGTGTCTGCCGGACGGTCGTCAATCACAGACATAGACCCTGGGTGGAACCGACTGTTGTCATTAGTGCCGGATCTCTGTCGGCACTTTGCGGATGGTGCAATCACTGCACCTGCCACAGTCACTGCACCTGTTGTCGTGGCAGTCACAACCCCAGATGCAGCAGTCACCGCGCCTGCGGAAACTGTCACCGCACCCGCGGCAGTGTTCACTGTGCCCGTGGCGGCGTTCACTGGAGCCGTGAGAACATTCACGGGCCCTGTCAGAACATTCACTGGTCCCTTTAGGACGTTCACGGGGCCAGCGGGGGTGTTCACCAAGCCTTTCAGCGTGGCCACTGAGCCCTTCACAGGGCCTTTCAGGGCATTCACTGGGCCGGCCAGCGCATTCACTGGAACCAAGGAGACATTCACCAGGCCGGTCAGGGCGCTCACCAGGCCAGTCAGGGTCTGAGGAGCTGGCTTCGCCAGAGTTATCTTTTGCGAATTCTCCAAATCAATGCTGACAGGCATCCGGCTAATAACAGAAGTAATTTTGGGAGCAATGACTGGAGTCACCTTTTCTTTGTCGGTGGCCACTGGAACCTCTGAGGCCTGTGTGTCGGAGGTGTTAGTTACTGGAGCTGCTGCTTTTTCTTCTAAAAGAGGCTTTTTAGATTCAACCGGAGGGGGCAGTGCCTCATGCAGGCAAGGGGCAGCACTGACAGGCTCTGCAATGGCAGTTGTGACACTCGTGGAAGTGACGCCCGTGGCAGATACGTACTTAGGGTCCATGAGGATCTTCCTCAGTGTACTGGAGCTGGTGTCTATGTCGGAGGCCTTTGTGTCTGGGGGAAGGGCCGGTGATGGGGTGGATTGCGCCCGTGGCTCCTCCTGCCTCGTGATCCACTCTGTCACCTTCGTCGGCGGGCTCTGGTGTGGGATCCCCCCAGCAGCGGCAGGGGGTGGGAGCTTTGCTATGGTTACGGAAGGAATTGGGGGGGTGGGCATGCTTGAGTCACTGGGCGGGGTCACCGGGTCACTTTCAATGATGGAGTGCACCTTGAATCTGGCTCGAGGCTCATCATCCACGGGGGTTGGCTGTGAGGCCGGGGGAAGGTCTGGGAGCGCAGATGCTTTGGTTGGAGTCTTTTCTTCAACACTGCTTTCTTGGGACAAATTTCCCTGGGATGTAGTCTTGCTTGGGTCAGAAGCACATGACTCAGGGGGAGTGGACTGGGGCTTGTCACTCTGCTTTTCTTCCTGTGGAGTTTCTGGGGGCTGTGTCGTGGCCCCCTCGCTTGTAGCAGGGCTCTTGCTTTGAACTTGGTCAGGTTCAGAGACATGGGTCTCTGTAGCGCCCCCCGTTTTCTTGTTTGTATTCCGTTTGCGGCGTGATCGAGTGGTCTTCTGGCGCCCTTTGTCTTTCCGAGCAAGAGTAACTTCTGCTTCTTTTGATCCTTTGACTTGCGGCACTGGGTGGGAGGTTTCGCTGCTGTTCTCTCTGGCTTCCTTGGTATCTGCTGGGCCTGCTGAGGGGTCAGGTGCACTGCCTGGTGGCCTAGAAGATTCTGTAGCAGCCTCAGTCTCCAAGATGCCAGACACAGCCTCATCGGTCTCAGGCTCCATTCCTTCCTCAGGAGACTGAAGATCTGTCTGAGACTCTGCAGGGTAAGGTGGAGGTGCTGGGAAGTTTTCTGGCTCCCCAGAAATGTCATTGATGATGGAACCGATGGCCGCAGCCAGCTCTGTTTCGCTGGCCTGGTGTGCGGGCTTGTCCCGGTCCTCTGTGGAGAGGCGCTCTGGGGCATCTGCAGCTGCCGCCTTGAAAGCCGTGGGGGTGGAGGTTTCCGCGAGCTTCTCGATGTTCTCCACGGCCTGCTCCAGCTCCATCTGCTTGGCTAGCTGATTTGCTTCCGGGGACGGCTTAGAGGCAGACCCATCTTCCTTCTCTGGTTCCTTGTCCAGATCAGCTGGCTCACTGCTCAAACGCAACGATAAACTAGCCTCCTCTTGGGGACTCTCGCTCTTCTCAGGGGAAACTGCCGCGACTGCAGCCGCCTCCTCCGCCGGCAGTCCCGCAGGGCCTGCAGCCGCGCCGGGACTTACAGTGGCTTCCACATTTCTCAGATTTGCAGATTTGTCCACCGCTGATCTAGAGTTTCGAGATCTTCCTCTCTTGGACTTGGAGTTTTTCTCAGGGGCTGTTTTTTTCTCCACCACTTCAGCTGGGGGGGTTACGGGTGGATTTTTGTCTGTGCTAATTTCTTTTCTATCACGTTTTTGTTCACTTCCTGCTTCTTCTTTATCAGTCTTGGATTTTGTGTTATTTTCTTTCACGTTTAACTGGGGACTCACCTCAGTGGTGGCCTCAGGACGTTCAGCATCAACTTTTGGTTCATTTTTCCCCTTTTTCCCCTGCTGGACACCAGCAGCTACTTTTTGGGATCGTGGGGACCTCCACCCCTCAGCTGGCTTGACTGTCTCCACTGGCTCTTTTGCCTCGGTCTCATCATCTTCATCAGCTCGACGGCGTGCTTTTGGAGGCCTCCCCCTCCTAGGGGTTGTAGGAACCACTGCAGCCTCCTGCAGCTCCCGCTCCAGTCTCTTCCTGGTCACTCGTGGTTGCTCAACGGGCTCCTTGACTGGAGAGCGGCTCTCGTGGTCACCCATGGTAGCGTAGACACTCCTTACATTCCGGCGCCTGGTTCGGCTGAGGGGCAAGCTTGGCTCAGGGTGTTCAGGGTCCGCGGACGAGTTTTTAGAGGCAGCCCTTGTAATCTTCTCTGCCTCCATCTTCAATTCTAAAAGCTTCTGTGCTTCTCCCCGAGGAGAACTGGACCGCTTGAGCTTTTCCCGGTCTATCCTCTCACTCTTCCTTGTGACAGGCTTCTCCACGATACTTGCTGCAGCTGCCTGAATGGGGGTCTTGGAACGTTTACTTTTGTTCGGCTTTTTATCTTTTGCAGCAACTGGAGGATCAACCTCTACACCCTCAGTAGCTGGAGGCGGGACCTCGTGAACATCTTCAGCGTTTTGACTTGCATTAGGTTCGACATTAGCAGCTGAGTCTGGCTTCTCCACTTTTGGCTCATCGGCTTCCTCAGGCTTCTGAGTCGGTTTTGAAAGTGTCTGGGTACTGTCAGGCTCTGGGTCTACACTGATCTCTACCTGGGAAAATGAGGCCCCAGGAGTTGGAGGCTTGGCATCCAAATAAGGCAGCTGATCAACTGATGAATTTTCTTCAACAACTAAAGGAGTCTCAGCAACGTCTTTCCTGGTGTCCACTCCTGGGGGCAAGTCTACTTGTTCTGGTTGTTCCACAGCGATGGGAGTCAGATCAGATACAGGTTTTGCTTCTTCTGAGGCAGAGGCTGGCTCAGTGGTCTTCTCTTCTGTCACTGGAGGCACCTCTCCTGTTTTTTCAGCAGCTGTCTTCTCCAGTGATGATGCTGCAGACTCTGGAGCTACAACTGTGACACTAGGAGGCCCAATCGAAGGTGGAGTTTTCAGTTCCGACTCTTTATTTTCAGAAGCAGATTCTGAGGTCTTGGGGTGATCCTCTGTATCCTCCTGTTTCTCGACCTCTTTGGGTTTTTGGTCTTTTTCTTTTTCTTTCTGTTGCATTCGTGTGAGTTCCATAAATCTGCTATGGAAAAGAACTACTGGCTCTTGAATCAAATCAGTTGTGCTATTCACTCCATCAGATGTCTGCCTCCCATATAACCTGCCAGAAACGAAGTCAGATTCTTCATCTTTTCTCTCTAGATGCTGCAATCGCTTGGAATCTTGTTCAAAGATTGAGCTGTGTAAAAAACGAGAAGCAAATAATTCTTGCCTTTCCTGTTCTTCTTCTTTATGGTCATCTTTCTTATCATCCATTTTTCCTTCTGAATCAGTCCGAATTTTCTTCTTTTTCATGTACCAGGATGGAATAGGTCTTGGAGCAGAGTCAACCTTTTCTTTATCTTTGTTGTTTCGAAAATTAGCAAATCGGGAGTCCCAATCAAGAAAAGACCAATTTTCTTCTCGAGATGAAGACAGGGATTTAGCTCTTTCAAGCAAAGCCTTAGTGTCTGGTGTGATTGTCTTATCCAATGCAAAAGAATAAAATTTGTTCCTTTCTAAAGAACTGGAGAGTCTTTCATCTCTCTCACGTAGTTTGTCTTCTCTGTCCCTCAATAAAAAAGACAACCGAGAACTTTCAAATAACGCAGAGGCTCTGGGTGAGTGAGATTTGTGTTCACCATCTTCATCAGAATCAGAAGGCACCTCACCAGGTTCCAAGTCACGTACAGACCTCTTTCGAAGGCTGTCTCTCTTAATTATGCTGTTTGGGAAACTCACATCAAATCTGCTGGCATCTTGTTTCATTTGAGAGTCCCACCGATTTAGTTCATCTTCAGGATTCAAGACAGATAGCTTTATTTTGGCCATGTCTGCCATCTGTTCTCTCCTGCTAGAATCATAAGGATTAAATTTTAAGGACTCTTCTCTGACTGTTATATTAGAATACGGGAGACCTTTTTCATCTACTTTAGGAGACCCTTTTATTGACATTACCCTAGGGGAACCAACAGGGTCATCTTCCTCATGGAAGGAACCATGTCGGATACTGGGGGAACCACCAGTCCTTTCAGAATCTTCACTGATTTGGCGTGAACTTCTGTAGTTCCGTTCTCTCTTGGTGCAGATGTCAAAATCAACATGGTCCATCCTTTTCTTTTTGCTGGGAGGAGAGTCGTCAGTGACATCCTGAGGGGGTTTGCCGACCTCGTGAACAAGACTACGTCTTTCATATTCATCCACATCTTTTTTAGGACTGCCAAACTTTTCGGACTTGGCTATTTCCATCTCCATCTGCTGTTTTCTACGACTCTGCTCCATTTGTTTTCGGTAACTCTGCGTGTGATCAATATCAATGCCAATTTTTTCTTCGGTATTTACTGAATGTGGTTTATCTTGGCCTGATTTACATTCAAGTGGTTCATCACGAAGACTGCAATAGTTTTTCCTATTATCTTCTCTCTCTGGTCCTTGATCATCTAATAGCTCCAGCTGTTTAAGTGGTGGTTTTGAAGGAGTGGATTTTTTTGACTGGATTTCTTGGTTTTCCACAGATTCACCTACTGGTTCTCTCAGCCTTGCTTGCAGATCTGAGTTGGGCCTTGATACAGTCCCAACAGAAATGCTGGCAAGCTCCTGACACTCTCTGGGGCTGGGAACAGCATTAAGTCTGTCTAGTTTGATTTTTTTCGATTCTCTTTTAAGAATTTCTTTCCTCACCGTCTTTTTTTCAGACTCTCCTTCCCTCAGTAGAATGACATCTCTAGATGATATGTCAGGCTGTTTCTTTAAAAGCACCCGAGCCTCTTCCATCTCTGGGCTACTTTTCTTAACGTCTGATTTTTGCCTTTCTGCTTTCAAATTGGAATCTGCAAAACGCCTTTTCCTCGCTTCCAGCTTCTCCAGATCCACAGCACTTACCCCATCAACAGTTTGCTCTGGTTTTAGATGCTTCCTGGGTTTAGGCCTGCCTTCCTTATCTACCACTTCTATGTGGCTTGAAAGCCCCCTTTCCTTTGGCGCTTTCATTCTAACAGATTCTAGTTTAGACAACTCAGATTTTGCAGGCTCTGTCTGAGAGACCTGAAGTTTCTGATCTAAGGCAGAAGACTTGACAGTGTCATTATCAAGCTTGGCTTTCAGCTTTTCCAAAGGAGTGTGGTCAATAACCTTCCCCTCTTTTTCTTTCACTCGAGTCAAAACCACACAAGGCATGAGTTCCAAGCGGTTTTTTGCTACTCCTTCTTTGTCAGCTTTCTCTCTGCTCAGTTTATTAGAACTCCTTGATTTTTCAGGGCTTTGTTCTCTCTCATTTTCTTGGTCTGTTTCTGAAGACTGAGAACTAGGGGAATGAACTTTTCCTTTCCGTTTCTGCTTGTCAGTTTTGTCCTTCTCCACCTTTTCCTTCCTTATTAAACGTCTCTCTCTTTCCACTCTCTCAGGATCAAAAGTTCGTTCTTTATCTGTCTTTTCGTTTTTTGTATAGCGTTCCAAACGAGGTTTGTCAAGTTTATCATATCTTGGAGGGGAAAGCGAGCTACAGCTTCCACTCCGGTCCGAGGATCGGCTGTAAATCCTCCTCTCGGAATCACTAGGCAATCTCTCTGACTGTGAGGGTGATGCTCCAGGACTCTGTGGGCGTCGCAAGTGAACTGGACTCTGACTGCGTTCAATTGGCCTCCTCTCGTGGTCTCTGTCCCGGTCAGACTCAAATCTTTCCCGTTCTCTTTCTCGTTCCCTTTGCCTGTAACTGTATTCCCGAATATCTTGTTCATAAGGATCATTTCTGTAATCCCTGTACTCCCGGGGATCATCGTAATATCGTGACTCATAGTAGTCTCCTTGGTAAGTTTCCCATTCTGAATAAAACTCTCTCCCTCGAGCTGGATAGTCCCGTCTGGAATCCTCAGCGTATGTGCCTGGAGTACGAACATTCTCATAATATGTACGATCTTGGCTATAGTCATACGATCCCCTTCGTTCTTCTCTGCCAAAGACAAAAAAGAATGTATTAGTTTTTTGTTTCCTCGTCACTTACACATTAATCATACATATGAGATTACAAAGTCCTGCTTCCAAAAATCTTTTCCATTTTTTAATCATTAGAACTGCACTGACCAATACCATACCTACAAGCCACATGTGGCTACTGAGAACTTGAAATCTGGCTAGTCTCAGTTGAGGTGTGAGTGTAAAATACACACTGGGTTTGGTAGACTTAGTTTCAAAAAAAAGAAACACTTCAATAATTTATTCAGATTGAGTATATGTTGAAACAGTATTTCAGACATATTGGGTTAAATAAAATTAATTTTACCTTTAGTTTTACTAGAAAATGCAAAACCGCATATACAGCTTGCATTACATTTCTATTGGACTTGAACAGCAGTGCTTCAGCCCCTTTTTATTCTTTTGGTATCGGTTGTCGTGACTTATGATGAGCACTAGTATTAAACAGTATCACATCCCACATTTCTAAGTCTTTCATAATTACTTTCCTGCCAAAAGATATTCTTACCACAACTTGGGAAACAAATGTACTGTTTGAAAAGATAACAATTTAACTAAAATCTTCCCACCTATGCAACCTGTATATCGGTAACACCTCTACCTCAATTCACAATTTAAAAAAACACATTGGGGACTTCCCTGGTGGTCGAGTGGCTAAGAGTCCGCACTCACAATACAGGGGGCCCGGGTTCAATCCCTGGTCAGGGAACTAGATCCCATGTGCCGCAAGTAAGACCCGGCGCAGCCAAATAAATATTAAAAAAACAAAACAAAAAAAAATCCCCACACACGCTGGGGGCCAGTCTCCCTGGGCTCAGTCTCCTCACTTACAAAATGATAGCTCTTCTTCACAAAGATCTTAAGGAGATTAAATAAGATAACATTTGTAAAAACTTTCCTAACATAATACAAGGCACATACTTGGCCTTCAGTAGTTACTTTTCCCCAACCTGCCAACTAACAAATTAGGTGATTACAAACTGTGTGAGATAATTCCTTAATTGTAAAAGAATTCACCTCAGATTTTCTCCCACAGTGACACGTCCCAGTGCATTCAAAATAAGATTAAATTTCAAGAACATGTATGGTGTATAAAATGAAATTCACCTGTGATAGAGGCCAATTCCTTTACTCTTGTTCACTTTCCATTTTTGTCTTTCAAGCAGGTATGGCTTACTCAGTCTACATAGTACTGTCAATGACGGCTCAATGAAACATAACGAACCTAGAACTTAAACCTCTGAAGGCATGAGCTTTTGTCTTCTCGGCTCACAGCAGGTACTCATTTGTTGAAAAAAATGAACCTTAGAAAAATATGTCAAAGTTGCTACTGGGCAATGTTCTAACCCATTTTCAATAGCAAATGAAGCATCTAGACTTACCATTCAAACACTGGAAGCATCAATAACACATTATTATATGCATTTATACTGAGCTTTCTCATTTCAAAGAGAATAGTTTATGACATATCTATGATATCTGACTTGATTTGATTCAAGATGATCCTTCTACAGTTCCACAGGAATCAGATTCTTTGCCTCAATACTGGCCAGCCATCTTGCAAATAGATGTTACTAGGAATGAAATTAGGCTAATTTAACTCATTACCATCATAAATACAAACTCCAAGGAAGCATCACTTTCATTATGTAAAGGTGAACACACTACAAGCTTTCTTTTCTCCTTTGGCCACAGCACTGCTTGTAGGATCTTAGTTCCCTGACCAGGGGCTGAACCTGGGCCCCTGGCAATAAAAGTGCCGAGTCCTAACCACTGGACCACCAGGGAATTCCCTAACTTTCTAATATAAAGTGGTTAAGACACCTAGAATGGCCACTAGTTTGCTGCCTGCATTAAAAGTACGTTTAAAAATGGTTTCCAGATATTTTCTAAAATAAGCAAACTAAAACTATATCCAAAATATGAAAAAAAAAAGTTACAGAAGTCAAAAGATATACGTGTAAACATTAGTGCTGCACTGTTCAGTTTAATAGATGATGATTTTGTACATATTTTGCCGGGCTCTACCAAAAGAAATGAGCATTCCTGCCACCAAGGAACTCAACTTATGCAAGGGACAATACAACTGCACACTGGTACTATACACAAAAGGCTCTGGCAGGGCTCTGAGGAACTTTGAAATGTCAGGTTTTCAGAGAACTCTGTTCCCATGACTGCACAATACCCAAACCACCGTAAGTAAGTGGGGAATTCATCTAAAGCATAATGTGACCCTATAAATGTCTTGAGAATCACTTTGGTAAACTGGAAGGCTCAATGCATACCAGGTAGGAGCCCTGGGTTTACCCCCAGCCCAACCACTTACTAGCCTGTGACCTTATCAGCCAAGTCACCTGATCTTCAGTTCCCACCATAAGTAATATATGACAAGAGCCACAGCCCTATTTCCCTGACACTGTATTTAAGGGAATAAAAGAAATACTACTTTTAAACTGCAGGGCACTATGTAAATGGATCATCATTTGCATTCCTGACCTGAACTGTCATTAGGGGCAAAGCTCCCCCCCCCCCCCGCCACTTATTCATCAACTATTCAGTGGGATGACTTCCTTCCACTCTATGGAAAGGGCAAAGATTCTCAAGTTCTACTGCAAGGAATGCATTCCAGAAGCACTGCCATCTGAAACCAAATGGGGCAAAACTGGGTCACAGTAAAGTCCCACACCCTCCTGCTTCCCACTTTAGGAGATAAACTCCATTCAACAGAGATAAATAACCACAGGTAAGAACCAAAGAACAAAGCCAGAGCCAGATCATCAGTAAAGTGAGTGAATTTAAGTGATAATATACAAAAATTAACACCCACACAACATTATCCAGCCCTCACAAGATACCATTCTTTGAAAAATATTTAATGTGCACACAGAGAATTTTAATGGAATTTTTATGTCTTAAGTGCCACTAGACCATCAACACACTTTTCACTCACTTATAGGTACGAATTCCTATAAGCACTTAAAGTATTAACAATGACTTCCGACTGCTGCGGTGGGGGATGAGGGCCACCAAGATGGAGAACCCTCCCCACAGACACCTACGTTCTCTTACATATGTTCATTCTCTCTCTCTCACACACACACACATACATACACACACACACACACACACACACAGAGGGAGAGAGAGAGGGAGAGAGAGAGAAATTTAGAATGTGGATTCCAATCCACTAGTGAAAAATCATCGAAACCTTAGAAGTTCAACCTTTTGGAAATTTGGCTGTAGGGCACATTTTTCATTAAAAAACCTCTCAAGTATTCAATGACCATTACACTATACTCCATGAGGAAATGAAAAAGAAATACATATCTTCTATGATTTAAACAAAAATGAAGTGGCAAGAAGAGGTAGTAAAAAGAGAATGCATTCAACAGGTTTCTGGGAGCACGATCAGGATTTTGCCTCATCCTGGTCATAAAGCCCTTTTATACTTGAACTTGAGTGTCTAAAGGCATTTGTCAAACGGTCTTTTGTCTAACACACATCTGAAGGGGTGGAGACCTAGCAGTAACATTCCAGGAGACTTAATCAGAGGCATGTTTGGACAAACAGGTTCATCATAGGGATGATAGTTTCCATTTTCAAATGTGATCAGCTACTGAAGAACCTGGTGACACTGTTAGGGTGTTTTAATATATTTAGTCTAAAAAAGAATCAATCATCAGTTCTGGGGCAATTTTTAAGCTAACGGAGACAGCCTGATTCAGACTGTGAGACCTTAAACGATTGTGAAATGTTCCCACGAGCTGCAGAAAAAAATACTACAGTCCCATGACTGAAAACATTAACAAGGAGAAGTAAGGTATACTTTTCTTTTCTTTTTTTTTGGTCGTGCCTCATGGCTTGCGGGATCTTAGTTCCCTGACCAGGGATTGAACCCAGGCCCACGGCAGTGAAATCACCCAGTCCTAACCACTGGACTGCCAAGAAATTCCCAAGGTTTACTTTTTACACAGCTAAACTTACCAATTTATATCAGCTTTGGCTTACTGATTCACAAATTTAAGAGATCTGAATTTAAAACAAAGCTCTTGACAGTCTTTTGAAAGTTTCTGTTTTTTTAAATTAATTCTATGAGCTCATGCGTGGTGACAACCTGGATGTTGTCACTACTAAATTCACAGGGCATTTAATAGTTTACAATGCGGGGCTTCCCTGGTGGCACAGTGGTTAAGAATCCGCCTGCCAAAGCAGGGGACACGGGTTTGAGCCCTGGTCCGGGAAGATCCCACATGCCACGGAGCAACTAAGCCTGTGTGCCACAACTACTGAGCCTGCACTCTAGAGCCCGCGAGCCACAACTACTGAGCCCATGTGCCACAACTACTGAAGCCCACGTGCCTAGAGCCTGTGCTCTGCAACGAGAAGCCACCACAATGAGACGCCTGTTCACCGCAATGAAGAGTAGCCCCTGCTCGCCCCAACTAGAGAAAGCCCGCACAGCAATGAAGACCCAACAAAGCCAAAAATAAATTAAAAAAAAAAAAGTTTACAATGCATTTCAACAAGTTATATTTAATTTAAAACTGTAAGGCAAAATGATTTGTACATAGTTATAATCTGGAAAACAGTAACTCTTTTAATGAGTATTCTCAGGGAGAAAATACCCCAACTCCCATGAGCTACATGAAAACTGGATCTATAAAAATCAGTTTTTATGTGTGTTTGTTTTTGTTTTGTTTCTTAAAAATATTTATTTATTCAGCTGCGTCAGGTCTTAGTTGCGGCATGCGGGATCTTTCATTGTGGCACGCAGGCTCCAGAGGATGCAGGCTCAGTAGTTGCGGCACGCAGGCTTAGCTGACCCACGGCATGTGGGATCTTAGTTCCCAGACCAGGGATCGAACCGGTGTCCCCTGCGTTGGAAGGCGGATTCTTACCCACTGGACCACCAGGGAAGTCCCTTTATGTGTTTTTTATGTGTTTCTTTCTGTATGTGGGGATAAAAGGGATAAGTTTGGGGGGAATGAGAGTAGCAATAAGGGGTAAAAAACAAAATTTAATCCCATCTAAACTTTACGTATTAGAAATTTTAAAATTCAAGCTATGGTAGGTTTAAAATACATACCTTCTTTCTGCTAACATTTCATAGAAGTCTCTGATATCTTGACCAGATTTTTCCATACAGTGATAAAATGCCAGCTGACTTTCCCGATTTGCAAAATCCACCTTTAAAAAAAAAAGAATACTGCGTGTTTAATCCAAGTTTCAGATTTTAATGATGGAAAGTGTTACCAAATTTGAAAAATTCTTCCCAACATAGCCTTCTGGATAAATTTCAAGAAAAAGTAACTTATCTAAGTGAAACAGTCCTCATAACTAAAACTGTATTTTTTTAACCTGAAATCCCTCTCAAATTCTACACAAATCTTGATAAAGAATTACAATTTAAAGTTCTAGAACCCAATCCTGAGGAGTGGAAAAAGCAATATGGAAAACTGAAACATACCTATCATGATTCTAGGTTGTCAATTAAATAATCAGACCAACTAAATCCAGTAATCTACTGTGCATAATTTGCTGGAACCACAGTTAGAACATAAAATATGGAAGAACATTTGAACTTTACTCACAGCCAGGACTCAGAGTCACTTAAAGCATGATACCCACCATCTATCAATATCTTATTTCGAGAAGACTGATTTCAATCTAACTGTCATAGTTATTAAGTGCAAAAATTCCTTCAAACTATCATAAACAGAAGTTTCTAAACAAAAACACCAGACAAATATCGTGCTTTCAGTGGTTACCCACTCTTTAGGAGAGGAGGAAAGAAGATGAAGAGAGGATCGTTCAAGAAGCTGGACTGATACCTGGAGCTCCTGGGTGTGCAGAAACCCACAGGTGACTGTGGGCCAGCCTGCACTAAAAGCACACAAGTGAGCATCAGGTACCTGGGGCGTAGAGAAGCACACATCCTTGAATGAGAGGATTTTTAGGGAAGGTTCTGTGGCTAATGGTTTAAAAGACACTGTGCCCTTAAGTAGCTAGCCAAATATAAAAAATGTAACATCGCCCTTAGAAACTGAGGCCATATATACTGCATGTCCTGTAAACCAACAAAATGCCAATTATTAAGAGGCTGGGATCTAAACACGATTTTGTTTTGCTTCTGTTTGAAGTCATTCTGCACACCTTAATTTTATTCCCACCGATTTTCCTCCCCTTGGTCTCTTTTACAGCTGCTTGTGCATATTCAATTTCATTGTAGAGAACCAGGGCCATGCCTTTTAAGCGGTCAAACACCACCTGTAAAAAAAACGACGACAAAAAAAAACAAGAGGCTCATCCACTAGACTTAGTGTCAGTCCCAACAAAATTCTAAATCACAATGACACTGCTAAGAAAAAATATATATATTTTTTTATTCTAGAAAAAATTTCAGGCTTTTCCGATGATGCATGTTATACTGAAAACACAACAAAATGTCGTAGGGACCATTTAGAACCATGGATATTGTGGCTTGAGGTATATTATGCCTTTACTTTGTTTTTCTGTATTTACTTTATTTTACTTTATTTCTTTATTTTATGCTGACTGACTCATGTTGGCTCAAAAAAACAACACCCCTGAAAAAGGGGGAAAAAAGTAAAGAGTACTGAATCAACATAAATTTCATATTGTACATCCACTGTACTTCAGCAAAAAAAAGAAAAAAAAAGAAAAAACTACACTATAGCAAAGGAAAAATAAGAAAAAAATAGTAAGTTGCAATGAATTTTGGTCATAAGCAGCACTGTCTTAAAGCTTTTAGATTTTTTATTTATACTAATAGTCTTTAAGATGTGCTTCTTCAAACAACAAAAGCTACATTTAAAGAAATGTCAAAGTTATGCAACATACCTACCACAGTGTAAATCTGCTTTCAAGAAGTTAAAATCTTTACCTTCACATAATGGAATGGGGTCCAGAGACCCTGTTCCTGTTATGTTTGTGAATGTGTTACATAACAAACATTGGTTAGATGAGTATTCTGTTGTGTGTCCCTTTAAAGTCATCATGGTTTAAAAAAAAATCAAGTCTAATTACATATTAGTGTGAATGTGAGTAATTATATAATTAGGCTGTCTAATCTTAATGTGAGATAAAGTTACAGAAATCCCTAAGAAATATTCTATTTAACAGTATTATGCAGATTAGTTCCAAAATTAATCATTTTGGCGGGTTCTAGATAGTTTCTCAAAATACTCATATCATAAGCTAATAGATGCAAATGCTCTTCTAAACCCAATTTTGGAAAAGAGAATTTTAATGTATGAGTTACTAAAGAAAAGAAAAAGTCAGTACTAGAAACTGGGACTGAAAGGACAGAATACCAAAAAAAGGGAGTCAGGAGTAACTTTAAACCACACAACCAAACCTCCCACCTACCTTCACCACAGGCCCATATCGGCAGAAATGTCGTGTTAAATATTGATCCGATACGTTTGAAGAAAGCCCATCTAACCACACACAGTTTGTAGGCATGCTCTTTCCAAAACCCAGCTGAATACAAAAGGCAAAATTTCTATTAGTTAAGTCACCAATTATTCAACAACAAAATTCTGAGAAAACTTGTCTTCTGTAGGAATCTTATCAAACCAACACCTCAAGTGGGAACCATCAGGTTAAAATCCAACAGAAACTGACACAAAAATTATCCTGCCTGGCTAAGCGAGGATTAACTCAGATTACAGTATAACAGGATAAGGATGCGAAGAGGTTTATCACCTTTATGGTTATCTAACTGTACTACTACAATTTTAAATAATCAGACATATGAACAGAAAACTCCAAATCTTAAAAAAAAACGCAGCGACTATTAACAGTACAATAACTTATGTAAATTCCTTTACCTTGAGACGATTATTTCCAAGGTATTCCCCATCCATCTTCTTAATAGCCTTACAAACGCTGGCAATATCACAGTATTGCAAGAACGCATACTGAGGAACTCCATTTACTTTCTTAATATCAATATCCTGAAAAAGCCAATGGATGGATACCACTTAGTGATATGCCAATAAAAAAATAAATCAGAATAAACCAAGTCCATATGAGCTACATATTTCTCAAAATAGTCATATTCCCCCAAATCATTTTCCTAGTTACAATTATACATCTTAATGCAACTGTAAATTAACAGCCTAAAAAACTATTCAACACAGCATTTGTAGTCACAAACCATGAAATCCTTCTCATGTGAAGCTCTCTGCAGAAGAGCAACTGCAGTGCAACTCAAAACTCAAAATTTTAAATCCACAACACCTGTGTTAAGAGACATTTATGAGAAGAAAAAAAGCAGCCTATTTAATGAAAATCTAAGAAACAATTCTCTTCTGTAATATCTAAAATCCTTATTAGGGGTAAGCCATTTAAAATACAGTATCTGAGAAGAGTAAGAATGATAAAGAAATCAAGTTTTCAAAAAGTGATTTAAAATACGCAATCCTAAATTAGAAGACTCATTCTATCAGTATATCTAACTGAATCAAACCTGGTGATGATAAATGTGGTAATAATCTCTCATAACCAGAATGAATGGATTATATAAATACCTGAACTACTCCGTGAAGATGCATTAGAACACCATCCCTGGATTAAAGAAACACTCTATAAAGGAATACCCCCATCTCTTTGGAATGCTCAAAACCTGTAGTCACATCTGACACTCCGGTCCTGCCTATTAAAAGGAGGTAGTGAAAAAACCTGGCTTACACAGGAAAATGGTCCAGAGAAACCAGACACCTGGATGGCAAAACTTGTACTTAAACAATAATGAGCTGGGCCATATAGTGCAGATTATGTATTGTGATTATCTAAGCCTCCTTAAGGGTCACAAGCCAATAATCAAAACCTGAAACAGAGCAAAATGAGTAATGCATTTAAAGAGCTGTTTGATGGGTCTTTAAAAAAAAAAAAGCAATAATTTACACTCAAAATTTTTCTAAGTAATGGTAAACAGAAGCTGTTTTCATCATTATGTAGAATGTAATAACCCAGGATAGCTCTACTTAAAGAGAAATGTTTCAAAGGAATACTGGTGGGTAGATTCACTAAATAGGTGCTTCCGGCTATAGCATGATCCGTTATCGGTAAGTAGAAGACCATGTTCTCAAAGACTGTATGTCATTAAAACAGTGACAATCATGAGCAATTGCAAACATGGTAAGATAACAGTTTTCAAACAGAGTACTGACATGTCCACCTTATTGATAAGCATAGCTCTTAAAACACAATAATCATCCCATTTTTAGCAACCCTGGTGATGAAAATGTATCCATGTGCCCAAATACAACTTTTGTACTCCTCCAAAATTTATAGTAGCAGCTACATTCAATAAAAGTATGTTTGAAAGTTTTATCAATTCAAAGCCTCATGAATGCCAAACAGCAAATTAAATAACAGATCGTGGTATAAAGACAGAAGAAGCTGGAGCCCAGATAGGTAATTGACCATCTAGTCACTCATCCAGGTAGGCAGTAGAGCTGGAATTAAGAGTATACACTACCCTCTGGGCTTCCCTAGTGGCGCAGTGGCTAAGAATCTGCCTGCCAATGCAGGGGACACGGGTTCGAGCCCTGGTCCGCAAAGATCCCACATGCCGCGGAGCAACTAAGCCCGTGAGCCACAACTACTAAGCCTGCACTCTAGAGCCCGCAAGCCACAACTACTGAAGCCTGCATGCCTAGAGCCTGTGCTCCACAACAAGAGAAGGCACCGCAATGAGAAGCCCGCGCACCACAACGAAGAGCAGCCCCCGCTCGCTGCAACTAGAGAAAGCCCGCATGCAGCAACAAAGACCCAGTGCAGCCAAAAATAAAATAAATAAAATAAATGACTTTAAATTAAAAAAAGAGTATACACTACCCTCACAAAAATACGAAACTGAGAAAAGTCGAAATAGTTGAAAAAGAAAGATGAATGTTTTGCTGGTGTATCTAAATATACAGCTTCTCTTTTTTTTCTTCACTTCTACCAACCACTTCAATCTCTTGCCTCAAGCCCCTAAAGATGAGGTTTAGCTCAGCCACAAGCACAAGTAATGTTTTATTCACAGGACTAGATTATGTCATTTAAAAAATTAAGAATCTTTTGTTTAGAGCATTAGTGTATAAATACAGATGGATAAATGGACATCACACACACCCTTAAAAGATTAACAATAGCTGTTTCTATCCAAAACATTTTTTTACTCTCCAAAGTCCAAATATACTAGAGTACTTTCTTCACTGTTATTAATATAGAGAAAATCTAGGAAAACAGAAGTATTTCCCTGTTTTTTCAAACACAAAACAAAATAGTATATCCTAAGGGTACAAAGCTGCAACCAAACTATTTTCACTATAATATGACTCAAGTTTTAAGTCATGGGGAATAGAAAAATCTTTCTATCCCTAAATCTAACAATTACATAATTTGAAAAATGATTCTAATTAGAATTTCAAAATAGAACTGAGTTTCCAGCATGCTATCCACATTCTAGTAATCCCCAAGGTACTTCTGATGTGCATTGTGATAAAAATAATCATACACTAATCTGCTGCTTCTTTCTTACAAACACGTTTTCTCTTCCAGATTTTCCTTTCAACCCACAGGACTAGAGATGGCATTAAAACAGCACCAGATGGACAAAGATAAGAAAAGTGGAAAGGAAAATATATATGTAAACAAAATACAGACAATTACATATTTTTACATACACACATAAAGCAGTCCCTGCTGGGTTTTGCCAGATCATCTTTTAGCAGCAGTTAAAAACACATAGGGCAGGAGATGCAAGAGGGAAGAGATATGGGGATATATGTATATGTATAACTGATTCACTTTGTTATAAAGCAGAAACTAACACACCATTGTAAAGCAATTATACTCCAATAAAAAAATGTTTAAAAAAAATAAACCACATAGGGCAAATGGGAAAAATATTCATTACACCATCTAAGTATCGTTTTTCCAAATATAATCTCTGCTATGCTTTATGTTTTGTGACAAAGATCTAACACTGTTTTTATTGTAAAAACAAAACAAAACAAAACATACCACAATTTCTCCAAAGCGTTGGAAGATGTTGCGAAGATCATGATAAGTAGTGGTTTTTTCAAGGTTACCAATAAAGAGAGTTCTTGTTGCTTTGGGGTGAAATTCATCTATCCTTTCATCCAAAGGGCGAAATTCATTTTCACTTTCTGTTTCTGTAAGTGGGATGGGGACAGAGAGTGTTTTAATATATTCATATATCATGGGAAAATCTACTTTAAAAAATCAGATCTCTGAAATATTGGGATTAATTCTCATATAATCTGAAAAATTATACACACCATCAGAAACAGCTCCAAATCAAAAGAAGAATACAGAGGCTAGAGAAACTTGTCCAAAAAATTAAGAGAAAGTTAACACCCTGATCTTTAAAATAGAAAAGAAGACTGAATTTCAATCTAAGTTGATTTGTTTTAAAAAATAATCACTAATACAGAAATAGGTTTTAATCCCCAGCAAAAAATAGTAGTATTTGAGCCTAATCTTAGGTTCCAAAATTATGTGGCAGGCTCTGAATGTGCAGTATAAAACTATAATCTGAAATAAACATAAAATTCAGCTAAAAATAGTCCAGCTTCATTATTTAATTTACATTTCAACATTTTATAAAACAGTTAGCATTTTATGTTTGCCATACCCAACTGTCTAAATGCAGCAATTTTTAAATACAAGAATAATACTTGTATGAAAACTGACTGAAGTAACGCTTATGAAATATCTTCTTTTGGTGTTGCATGGTACCCAATGACAAACAGAAAGAGACTAAATGACTCTTAAGGTTTCTACTTCTTATGATCAAAAGCCCTGGTTCAACGTCTAATTCAATCACAGGCTTTCTCTGAAGCTCCATTTATTAACTTCGTCTAGGGCAGGGACATTCAACGTTTTCTGGATAGTAATTATAATACAGCCTGTATGTTCTCGCTCTCTTTTTTAATGTAAAACAAACCCATCCCAAAAAGTTAGTATTTGATCAACCTGACTAAATCAAAGTGTTTAGTGCCAGCCACTGAAACATTACTGATAATGTCAATGACAACACCGGTATTAAAAAGACTCAACTTCTGAGATGTTGGGTGAACTCAGCCAGAACACATCTCACTCCTGATTCCAGTTTGATAATGGCAGCTCAGCTTAATCTTACCTGTGTCATCAGAGAGTACATACTTTTTCAGTCAGGTGGACCCAGAAACTGTCCAGCACTCATACACCTATCTCTACATTTTCATCTTATTTCACAGGGGTATATCTCATTTTAAGCTCAACTAGGTCTTCTTAAAATTATGTAACTAACAGAGGGCACATACTTAGGAATATTTCATTTAAAAGGAGAAAAAGAAAAAAATAATTCAGGCACATCTTGAGGTTTGTACTTCAAAAGGCAGAATCAGGGGAGTTCCCTGGTGACCTAGCAGTTAGGATTCTGGGCTTTCACTGCCATGGCCCATGTTCAATCCCTGGCTGGGGAACTGACATCCTGCAAGCCACGTGGCATAGAATAAAAAAAAAAAAAGCAGAATCAGAAGGATAAAGCATGATTTGCAACCATTAAAATCTGTAATGAATTCATTTCTACCAAATAGCTCACTTAAAATTTCAAAATCAGAAATTCAGTTGGGGGCAGGGAGGGAGTGTCTTTTCCACATGTAATCTATTCAACCTTCATGACCAGTTTTAAGTCTTACTGTCCTACACATCATTGAAAAGACTGTTTTATCCTGCAATTTCATGTTTAGGGGATTGTAATGCTGTGCATAGGAGTACAAAAGCACAATCTTAGAAGCCACCAGAGGTCTGCCTACAGAGTTAGGTTTCTTGGATTTGGATCTTTTTAATTCCAAGACGTCCTTGACCTAAGGAAGCAATCAGCTCCATACATTTCAATATAAAACATTTATGACAACCATCCAACAGCGTAATTCCAACCAAGTGTCCCTACTCAGCTTTCAAATATCCCATTTAAACTGGTGTTTCAATGCTGTCCCATCTGGAAAAAGTACCTTCAGCTCTCCGATGCTTGAACCAATCAAACTTCTCAACATCTTCAGTGGCAGGTGGTTAAAAAGCCCCAATTAACATCCTGGGTGCTAACTAATTAGGTAAAATGATTTTTTTTTTTACAATAAATATCTCAAGCTAAGCCCACTACTTGGAGATTAGAAAGTCACCTATTGATAATGCCCCTGAGTTAGATCCTCACTAGTTAATAATTATATATGGCTCTAAAAACTTACAGAGATGATATGACATTCTAAATATTATTCCTCAAAGTCAGTTCTGACCTGTTCCAATTGTGTTAAATAAGAACTCCTGAGTTGCTCTTAGCCCAGTACAAGTTAGGGCAGTACATCTCAAACTTTGCGGAGGAGGGAATGTGAAGGCATAACTTATAATTCCTTTGAAAAAACAGTATGTCTTTGAATTCCTGTGTTTTATCATAAAATTATGCACACTTTATAGCCTTCACTCTAACAACCCTGACTGTGCCTGTTTTAATATACAAATGACACATTCTTACCAGGGAAATTGTATTTTTTTCCTCTTAATTGTCACATAAAATGAATATTCCAAGAAAATGGGCTATGTTTACCCTATAAATTCCACTCAAAGTTTTAGTCTTAAAGTTCAACTGTCCCACACACTTAATATGAATGCATAATTTTAACATTTCTATTCATTCTTCTACAGATTTACTCACAAGTAAATCAGGGGTTTTTAAAACTTGAGTATGCAAATTCTAAACCAGTAAGCTGCGGTATGATCAAAGAGTCTGTATTCTAAACAAGCACTGCAAGTGGTTCTGAAACAGGAAAAACACTGACCCAAGTCATGCCTGACAAGACTTCCTGCCTTAGAATAGATAGGTCTTACAGGTAGGTTCAAACAATAAAATGTCCCCTTGAAATTTTCAACGGGTTGCACTCAAAAGACTTAGTCCTGCCACTCTGCCACTATCTTTCAAGGTCATAGAAGCTAGAATAACAGATCCAATTTGTGCTGGGCATAATGGAAAGAAAACTGGTCTAACTAGTCCCTCAAATTGATATAGTCTGTTTTCTAATTCAGAATAATTCTGTTGTCATTCTCCTCGGAACTATCACCTTATCTCAATCAACTCAATCCTTTTGGGAAAGCAGGATTCAACAACGGACTATACTTTGCCTTTCACAACTCTTAAAAGTTAGCATGCTCTCTAACAGAAACAGAAGAATCTTTAACCCTTCCTAGCCAAAACAACCTATTTTATTAAGTTGAATGACAAAATGCAACCACTCTTTAAAACAGAAGACACCGAAGGTATGTTTTAAAAAACAGAGCTTGGGGGCTTCCCTGGTGGCGCAGTGGTTGAGAATCTGCCTGCTAATGCAGAGGACATGGGTTCGAGCCCTGGTCTGGGAAGATCCCACGCCGCAGAGCAACTAGGCCCGTGAACCACAACTACTGAGCCTGCGCATCTGGAGCCTGTGCTCCGCAACAAGAGAGGCTGCGATAGTGAGAGGCCCGCGCACCGCGATGAAGAGTGGCCCCCGCTTGCCACAACTAGAGAAAGCCCTCACACAGAAATGAAGACCCAACACAGCCCAAAATAAATAAATTTAAATTGTTAAAAAAATATAAAATAAAATAAACAGAGCTGGAATACTGTCCACATTGAGGATAACATGTGGCCCTTTCATATAATGGAATAAAAATTACACTAAAACTCAGCTTCCTTGTCTCTTACCTGGCCCTATCCATGCTGTTACTTCAATCTGCATGCCAAAGAAAAGTTTTCCTTTTGATGCAGTCAATGCTTTTTCTTGGTCCTCCTGCTGCCGGAAGAATACCAGACCATACCTTTCTTCTGAAGTTCCATGTATCTGCACTGAAGTCACCTTTCCAAATTTCTTAAATTCATGGAAAAGGCCATCTTTGAGACTTGTATCTAAATCCCCAAACAAAAACAAGTTGCTTATTTTTCTAATTTAGTTACAACTCGAAGTGTAAGCTACTAAATCTTTAGTCTGATTTTTGACCTAATTAGCATTAAAACTTTACTTTTTCAAATAAAATAACTCTAAAAATGAATTTTAGAGACTACCGTACAATTCTGAAAATAAACCGGGGGTTAGAAGATGTTACTAGTTATTTGTTAGGTAAGAATGATATCATGCTTACACAGGAAAATACCCTTATATTTTACAAATAAATACAAAAGTATAGATCTTTTAAGTCAAGTGTGAAATGATGTAACATCAGGGATTTACTTTACGATAAAAAGGTAACAAAGAACAGGAAAGAAGGAAGATGGAGGCGGACAAAGCAAATGTGGCAAAATATTGATGATTTTTTAATCTGGGGTATGGTATAAGGGGAGTTCATTTTTGCTACTCCTTCTACTGTGGGTATGTTTAAAATTTTCATGATAAAAACTATACAAACACACATATATATGCATATATAAAACTTTAAAGACTTAGAAAGAAAGCCATATTTCTAGTTTTCCAAGCATCATGTTGATGATAAAATTGTGTGGGAAATGGCATGTAACATGCTAAACAACTTTAAGGCCTTTTACAGATGAATTATACTATCTGGAGGTCTTGTGTTAATTTGCTTCATTATAAAAATTAAAATTGTAGGGCTTCCCTGGTGGCGCACGGGTTGAGAGTCCGCCTGCCGATGCAGGGGACACGGGTTTGTGCCCCCGTCCGGGAAGATCCCACATGCCGCGGAGCGGCTGGGCCCGTGAGCCACGGCCACTGAGCCTGCTCGTCCGGAGCCTGTGCTCCTCAACGGGAGAGGCCACAGCAGTGAGAGGCCCGTGTACCGCAAAAAAAAATAAATAAATAAAAAATAAAATTGTAGAGAAAGACAAGCCAATTATAACCCCTGTCCACTCCTAAATTACAAAGTAATCTAAATCAAAAGTTCACCAACATTTGTGTCTCAATATCTCTATTCATAAACCTGGTATGTAGGTTTTATAGGCTGTTTTAATAAATAATTTAAGTAATCATTAAAATGCACTTAGCTAAGAAATGCTTAGTTTGGTCTTTGTTGGTTTGACCACCTACTAACAGTTGTTTAGACCATCTACTAACAGTTGTTTAGACCATCTACTAACAGTTGTTCACATACTCAATATGCCTGACATAGAAATAAAAACATATTATGGCCAAATGTCAGTCAAAAACATTAGGAATAAAAGACAACGGTATAGCTTTTAACTATACAAAGTGATTATTCATGACTTTCCTCATTTATAATGTTAATGTTTTGAAGTGGATTTCCTATCATAATTTTTTTATATCCAAGTTATTTCACACAGGACTCCAGACCAATATAAATCTAACTGAAAATAGTATTTCTACAATTTCATCGTACCAAATTTTCTCTAATATCAAAATATTTAATCCAGAAAGCATTTTTATTCAAAAATGAACCATGCTTTGGGACTTCCCTGGTAGCGCAGTGGTTAAGAATCCTCCTGCCAATGCAGGGGACATGGGTTTGATCCCTGGTCCGGGAAGATCCTACATGCCATGGAGCAACTAAGCCCGTGCGCCAAAACTACTGAGCCTGCACTCTATAGCCTGCGAGCCACAACTACTGAAGCCCACATGCCTAGGGCCCGTGCTTCACAACAAGAGAAGCCACTGCAATGAGAAGCCCGCGCACCGCAATGAAGAGTAGGCCCCACTCACAGCAACTAGAGAAAGTCCATGCACAGCAATGAAGACCCAACGCAGCCAAAAAAAAATTTTTTTTAAATACATTCATAATAAAAAATGAACCATGTTTTCTTTACATAACACGCACCATAAAGTCTTTATGTGTGTATATGTATATGCATATAATATGCGTAATAATGTGTATTTATATATGTATGTGTATATAATTAAGTATAAGTAACATGCAATCTTTACATATATAACAATCTAGAAACTACATACAGTTATAATCACTTGCTTTTTATTACACGGCATTAAATATCAATGAACCACAAAAAGAAAAAGGGGGAGAGAGTCAAATTGAAAGACAAATAGAAAATATTACCAACACAGTCAGATAAGAAAGAGAGCTATTTAAACAAATTCTGTACAAAGTATAGAATTTAAGTTGCTCAATCTCTCGTTCCCCAACAGTAGCAGAGAGGAAAGTAGAGTAACAAAATTCTACCTGTGGAGCGTACTGGAAGATTCTGAACCTTGATCCCAAAACTTTTACGGGGCTCATCTTTTTCCAGGGATGAAAGCAACTGGGAAGTGGGTGCTGGGACTGCTGCAGATTGAACTGATCGGGCTGGAGAGTCATCACTTGAACTACTGCTGGAATCAGTGCTACAGAAGGGGGGAAAAAAAACTTACGTGAAAAAATCAAACAGGAAATGAGTCGCATATAAAACTTCTTAAAATTAACAAATGGCAATAATTAAAAGGTCTAAAAAAAAAACAACAAAAAAAGGTCTAAATTGCAGATCTGGGATTTCTAGACACCCTACCTTCTCCACATCTATTTCATTACTCTACCTTCAGAGATGGCAGAAGACAGCAAATACCAGCCTGGGAATGTGGAAGTAAAAGTAACAATCTTTTATCACCACACGCCACCGAAAGACCAATGTTTCGTTCTGTGCAAAATCTGAACAATTTTTTCTAAATGAAATACGACTAGTAAACACAAATGACTTAAGGGTAATATTAATAGAATAGTGGATATATGGGTTTTGGATTCAGAGATCTCGATTCAAATCTTGGCTCAGACATACAGCATGTATCCTTGGACAAGTCACTTAACCTCTTGCTAAACCTCAGTTTCTACATCTGTAAAATGGAAATAATAACACAAGGTTAAGAGTTTAAAAAAATAACACACAGGCTAACAGAGTTTGGAATATGACGGGAATCCATAAATGAAGTGGCAATGCTCTGTTACTATTACTGTTACTACTACTACCACCACCGCCTCATGGGTAAGTTAATCTTTAGGAAAAAATAGACATCCAAAATAATTTCCCAGGTAATTTAAATTTTTGAAGGACTAATAAAGAAATATAAGTTACTTGAGTCTTGTTAGTTTAGGCTCTTTGTGAATAATGTGGGAAATGAGAGGCAATGAAATTTAATTTCTCTCTTCAGTTTAATACAAACCTCTAAGGGTCACAGTTGAAAGACAAGGAGAAAATATTACCAACATGGTCAGAACAAGTTTATTATGCCCAAGAACCATGTGAGAAATATTAAATTATTTCAGTACTGCATGTACAAGACTGCTACGGTTTTAAGTTCTTTTATAGCATTATCAAATACATTAATAAAAAGCTATTTACAGGTTTCTGAAATTTTGCTTCATACTCTCCCCTCCTTGCTGAGGAAGACTTAATCCTAAAAGCAAATAACTCAGGGTGGGGGGCGGGGAGTGCAGGCAGTTAATCCGCTTTAGGCACACTCCGTAGAGGACAGGTTCAACAGTTTTTGTCATTTGCGCCCAGACTACAGCTCTCACATCCAATACAAACTCTAAACCAGCCAGATGAATAAGTCTAACTCCAGGATCTGAGACAAATTTGCTATCACTTTTTAAAAAAAGAAATACCATAAGAAAATAGAATTTACATAGCATTTTTATTTAGCTCTCACATGATAAGGCAAAAGATAAAAACTTTATGAAGTTACCAGAGCTTTCTGCAGTTTGAAACATAAAGAAATAAACCTATGCCAGTAAGAGCCAAAAGTAGATACCTGAGTTACAAAATACAAACTACTATGATAAAAGCCTCAAGGTAGAACCACAAGTCATCATTGCCAAGCCTCCTAGAAATGACTCGGTTTCCATTTTCCCATCAATAAATTTTTTTCCGTATCATTAAGCAAAAGTAGTATTACTAGTACTAAGTGAATAGGACATTGTACTTTCTCAAATTAAGGGTTAACAAAATTAATTTATCTTCTGTTTTCAGCACAGAAAGAAAAAAATGTTCTACATGTATAATGTACTCCAAGCAATACAAGATTATTCATAAGGCCACCAGATGACTACAGTATAGAATATGTATGTGACTTATCAATTTAATTCCAAGGAATCATAAAATAACCATTAAGGAAAACACTTTAATTACAATACCACCAATAATATATACACCAAAATTCCTTAGCAGTAGTAGGTAAAGAAGTAAACAAATATGGGCAAGAGCAGAATTTCTGGGTACTAAAATAATGAGCCAACAAAGTTCCGTTTAAGTCCATATTTTAAAAATGTAGAGGAATCAATGGCCGTAGTGGGTAAAGAAGTAAACGAATAGGGGCTGCCCTGGTGGCACAATGGTTAAGAATCCGCCTGCCAATGCAGGAGACACGGGCTCGATCCCTGGTCTGGGAAGATTCCACATGCCATGGAGCAACTAAGCCCGTGCGCCACAACTACTGAGCCTGCGCTCTAGAGCCCGCGAACCACAACTACTGATGCCCACGCGCCTAGAGCCCATGCTCTGCAACAAGAGAAGCCATCTCAATGAGAAGCCTGCACACCACAATGAAACGTAGCCTCCGCTCGCCACAACTAGAGAAAGCCCACGCGCAGTAATGAAGACCCAACGCAGCCAAATTAATTAATTAATTAATTAATTTAATTTTAAAAAAAGAAGTAAACAAATATGGGCAAGAGCAGAATTTCTGGGTACTAAAATAGTGAGCCAACAAAGTTCTGTTTAAGTCCATATTATAAAAATGCAAAGGAATCAATGGGAGCAATGATTTTAAAGTATAAAATAGTGACAGAACTTAGTTTTGTTATAAATGTCATCACACTTTTGGTGAATTCCCTGCTACCACACCAATTTTGAAACAAGATGTAAAATTTAACCGGCAGAAATATCTGTCGACCAATTTGAAGTTATAACTAAAAAGAAGGAAAGGTTTTTAAATAAATTATGAAGTGATAAAATGATACAACTTTTGAGTTCACATTTTAATATGCTAACCCAAAACTGCAATGTATATTTCCAGTGTAGTCTATTAAATGTACTATGGATTTTAAGGTCCTGAATCAAAACAGGGGCACAAATTTAGGCCCCCAAATACTTTTTTTTTTTTTTTGGCAGTACGCGGGCCTCTCACTGTTGTGGCCTCTCCCGTTGCGGAGTACAGGCTCCGGACGCGCAGGCTCAGCGGCCATGGCTCACGGGCCCAGCCGCTCCGCGGCATGTGGGATCTTCCCGGACCGGGGCACGAACCCGTGTCCCCTGCATCGGCAGGCAGACTCTCAACCACTGTGCCACCAGGGAAGCCCCCGCAAATACTTTTTAGTCCTATAAACTGAAAGAAAATCCAAGTGCCCAGAATATGTGTGTCAATTTTAAGTTTAAAAAATCCTTATTTTCAGAATCTTGTTAAAACAGAAGAATCACAAGAATTCACCAAAATTTATGATATACAGTATTTTAGTTGTTTCTTAAAAGCCAGAAGTAGTTAATAAGAAGCTTTTCAATCTAAATTGTCTAAAGTAGTGGCAATGACGGTGCATCAACTAATAGTTTTAAGAAAGTGAACTTCAAATTTACCTGGCCACAAGACGCACATGAAAATATCTCCAACATTGCTAATTATCAGAGAAATGCAAATCAAAACTTCAATGAGGTATCACCTCACACTGATCAGAATGGCCAGCATCAAAAAGTCAACAAATAATAAATGCTGAAGAGGGTGTAGAGAAAAAGGAACCCTTCTACACTGTTGGTGGGAATGTAGATTGGTACAGCCACTATGGAGAACAGTGTGGAGGTTCCTTAAAAAACTAAAAAGAGAGCTACCTTATGATTCTATAATCCCACTCCTGGGCATATATCTGGAGAAAACCATAATTTGAAAAAATACACGCACCCCAATATTCATTGAAGCACTATTTACAATAGCCAAGATATGAAAGCAACCTAAATGTCCATGACAGATGAATGGATAAAGAAGATGTGGTATATTTATACAATGGGATATTACTCAGCCATAAAAAAGAATGAAATAATGCCATTTGCAGCAACATGGATGGACCTAGAGATTATCATACTAACTGAAGTAAGCCAGACAGAGAAAAACAAATATATGATATCACCTATATGTGGACTCTAAAAAATATATGATACAAATGAATTTATATACAAAACAGAAATAGACCCACAGACACAGAAAACAAACTTATGGTTACCAAAGGGGAAAGGGAGTGGAGGGTTAATTAAGAGTTTGGGATTAACATATACACACTATATAAAACAGATAACCAACGAGGACCTACTGTATAACACAGTGATCTATACTCAATATTTTGTAATAACCTATAAGAGAAAAGAATTTGGAAAAAAAAGATATATATGTATGTATAACTCAATCACTTTGCTGTACACCTGAAACTAACACAACACTGTAAATCAACTTCACTTCAATAAAAAGTTTATAGGGACTTCCCTGGTGGCCCAGTGGTTAAGAATCCGCCTGCCAATACAGGGGACATGGGTTTGAGCCCTAGACCGGGAAGATTCCACATGCTGCGGAGCAACTAAGCCCGTGCGCCACAACTACTGAGCCCACGCGCCTAGAGCCTGTGCTCTACAAAGAGAGAAGCCACTGCAATAAGAAGCCCGCACAACACAACAAAGAGTAGCCCCCACTCGCCACAACTAGAGAAAGCCTGCATGCAGCAATGAAGACCCAGTGCCGCCCAAAATAAAAATAAATAAATTTTTTAAATAAATAAATAAAATAAAATAGACTTTGGAGCTTCCTCTCCAGAAGCAGACAACATCTTGAGGTATTTGGCTCTCCCAATATCATGGATGAAGATCTTTGTCTCCAATATGAAACCTTTATTCCGTTTGCCTTTTTGCCTCTTGCTTTTGCTCTCTGTAAATGCACAGAAAGACAATGTTCCTTAACTCTGGCAACTGCCTCTAAATCTACCACTAAGGCCATAGCTCCACAACAAAAGTCCCTAAAATTTCTTGCTAAGGTGGTTTTGGATAATAGCATTGCTTTCGATTACTTACTGGCAAAACAAGCCATAAGTCTGTGCCATAGCAAAAACCTCCTGCTATAACTGGATCACATCCTCTGATACTATAGCAAATACAGGAAATTAACAAACAAGCCTCTTGACGTAAAACAGGTTGATGGCCCTTTGGGTACATTCTTTGCTTTATTTGATAAGAACTTGTTTGGTTCATAGGGAGCCCTAAGGAGCATACTCAGTCTCTTGGTATTATCCGACTGACCGTCATCATTATAATCTCCCTGGTGGGCTATGTTCTCTCAAGGGTCTTAAATTCATGTCTGTAGCCATCAGCAATACATCAGATGGTCTCACTGCACTTGCAGAGAAATAAGATAAACAATGAGATGAACAGCAAAAACAATTCTTCCACAAACCAGACTCATAACCTATGAGTTTCACGACGAGACAAAAACAACAACCTGATGGTGACCAAGAGTGGCACTATCACCAAATTTTTGGTTAAACTCTCCGATATGAGAGGAGGGCCAAAAGGAGGGGGGAATGTGTTAAATTAATTAAACAAGGAGACCATTAGACTGAGGTGGTTCTAATACCTTAGCAACCCCACATAAGCAAACTAAAACCTAAGCCTGTAACTGCCTCAAGGCTAAGAAATCAAACCTAAGGACAACCAATAACAAACAGCCAATGAGGCTTTTCCAAATAAGGCAAACGCTAAAGCTATAACTGATCAACTAATTTTTCTGCTTTGCTTTTCTCTATAAAAGCTTTTCCCGCAGCTCCTGTTGATGGAGCCCTCCTAACCATTTCCAGTTTGGCGCTGCCCAATTCAAATAGATATTTGCTCAAATAAACTATTAAAATTTAAAATGAAAGAAAAAAGTTATGGTGAATTAATAAAATTTTCAAATTAAAGTTTAAATTTCTAATATGGCAAATGTCAATAGATATTACAAAGTAAACAAAAGCTCAATAATTTAAGAATGCAAAAGGGTCCTGAGCCCAGAAAGTTTAAACTAAAACTAAAAGTTTAAACAAAAACCCCACTAGCTTAGCAGGCATTCTGATGTGATCTTAATTCCATTTTCAACTCTACCACTTCTGATACAACCTGAATTAAGTCTCTGTCTTTTTTGTTTTATAAGAAAATCAGGAAGGAAATACTCAACTGTTCAGTCTGGTAAGGTACCACATTTTGCCTCTCTAAACTTTAATTTCCCTAGCGGGTTACCAGACCTCATAACCTTCAAAGGTCCTGCTAACTCTAGGGTTCTGTGACTCTCCATCTACCTCCAAACCTTCCAGCTCTGACAGCTCCACACTGTCCAACAAGGGAGAGAGGGGACCCTTTACAACTTGGCCCCAAACTAATTTTCCAGTCGCTTATTCTCATTCCCTTGTCACTCTTTAACCTACCCACTAATGATCTATCCACATAAGAGTATACCAGTTTTGGGAATTCCTTGGTGGCCCAGGAATGGCCACCAAGTGGTTAGGGCTCTGCACTTCCACAGCAGGGGGCATGGGTTCGATCCCTGGTCGAGGAATTAAGATCCCGCATGCCGCAAAGCGTGTCCAAAACAAAAAAAGAGTATACCAGTTTCTAATCATGGGCACCCCCCTTTTTTTCTTATTAGATATAAGTCCTTGGTTAAATTACTTCCTCTCTAATACTTCACTTTCTTGTATGTAAATGGTGATAATACCTATCACTTGTGAGGGGCTATGGTGAGAATTTAATGAGTTTGTGATTGTAAAGTACTTAGCACTCTGCCTAGCATACAGCAAGAATATGAGAGCTCTTGTCCATACCTATTCCTATTGAAGACACCTTTCTGTCCCTCCCTGCTTGCCCTGCCTTCGAGGATTAGCTAGCTCCAGTGTTAACCTCCTGCTCTGCAGCTGTTCTTGACATTCCCACCCCGCCCCACAGCATTCATTGCTTTCTTAGTTGTGTATTTCTAAGCCTCTTTTACTACAATGTCTATCTCAAACCCTTTCACTCTGTATTATAACTACTCCTTTACCAGCCTCCTAAAAGTCCAAGACTAGATTCATCTTTGTAAACAGAGCCTAGCATGGTGCCCAATATGTAATGGATGTGTGACTCCAGAAAGTTATTGATTTGAATTATCCAAGCAACTGAAATTAATGCCTAGGAAAGTACACCAAGCTCAATAAAATGAAGGTATTAACTACATTCAGTATCTAAGAGTGAAAGGAACATTTCTGAGAAAATATTACTTTGTTGGAAACTGCAAAGTATGTCTTTCTTCTTTAATGTTAATGGCTGTTCTAGCCAAGACTCTAGGACTTTGACATATATTAATAACCTGACTGAAAAATCACTGGTAACTGTAAAAACAAAAACACTTCATGGATCCTGTCATCTAGAACTTGGTAGAAGATGATTTTTTAAAATAGACATTTTTCTGGGATGAAAGCAAAAGCACAATTATAACACATAAAATAGTGCTCTAAATATCTAACAAAGTCCAGAGTGTGGATTTTGCACTATTCAATTTCATTCATAAATCCTATAACTGTGAATACCTGCATCAGTGGCTCCCAACTGGGGCCATTTTGCGTCCCAAAGGACATTTTTGGTTGTCCAACTGTGGGTGGGTGGTGAAGTTTACTGCCATTTAGTGAGTAGAAGCCAGGGATGCTGCTAAACATCCTATGGTGCACAGGACAGCCCCACAACAAGGAATTATCTGGCCTCAAAAGTGAATAGTGGGGTCTTCCCTGGTGGCACAGAGGTTAAGAATCCGCCTGCCAATGCAGGGGACATGGGTTCGATCCCTGGTCCGGGAAGATCCCACATGCCACGGAGCAACTAAGCCCGTGCACCACAACTACTGAGCCCGCATGCCTAGAGCCCATGCTCCGCGACAAGCGAAGCCATGGCAATGAGAAGCCCGCACACTGCAACGAAGAGTAGCCTCCCCCTGCCGCAACTAGAGAAAGCCCACGCGTAGTAACTAAGACCCAACGCAGCCAAAACTAAATAAAATTAAAAATAAATAAATTTATTATTTTTTAAAAGTGAATAGTACCAAGGTTGAGAAACCCCAGCCTACATGACCTTCTTTGACCGCTTTCTCTTCTTTTGAAAATCTAACATGCTAATATTAAGCTGCGATTCAAATGCAGGATCCTTACAGTCACTGTTCTTCCTTATTACTAATATATCACTTCATAAAAATCTTTGAATAAGTCCAAACTTACAGGGGAAAAAAAAAAAGGTCAACTTCTAAAGATTAGACTGAGAAGAAGCTGGGATCCAAAACGTTCCGATGTCACTCGATTCTGGCAAACGTGACAAAAAGAGAAACTGCAAATAGCTTTTTACAGTATGTGTTTTGCCATGTCAATAGCAGGGTCAAAGTACTTGTAGACAAAACTATTTTATAATTTTGAACAAATAATGGGTGAAATATATAGTACTGCTACCCCTACTCTAGTAAGGCTTACATCAATGATAACTATTCCAATTCATGTTAAAATTGTTTCTCAGCTCAATAGCTTTGTTTACCCTCAAACTAGGGACTTAAGATGGTAGTTTAGTATCACAACTAGATTTTTTCTCATCAAGTACCATGGTCAGAGAATGAATAAAACTTCTATTCTGCATGAAGAGCTTAAGGGGGTATTTTGTCTTATAACTTTAAGACATTTTTAAATTTGCCTTTAAGAATGAAAACATAACTCAACAGCAAAAAAAAACAAAAACAAAAAAACCAATCAACCAACCAGATGCAAAAATGGGCATCTTTGAACTTGAACAGACATTTCTCCAAAGAAGACATAAATGGCCAAGGCACACATGAAAAGATGCTCAACATGACTGTTACGGAAATTCAAATCAAAACAACAGCAAGGGTTTCCCTGGTGGCGCAGTGGTTGAGAGTCCGCCTGCTGATGCAGGGGACACGGGTTCGTGCCCCGGTCTGGGAAGATCCCACATGCCGCGGAGCGGCTGGGCCGGTGAGCCATGGCCGCTGGGCCTGTGCGTCCGGAGACTGTGCTCCGGACAGGAGAGGCCACAACAGTGAGAGGCCCATGTACCGCAAAAAAAAAAAAACACAAAAAACAGCAAGATACCATTTCACACTCATTAGGATGGCTATTATCAAAAAACAGAATGTAACACTGTTGGCTAGGATGTAAAGAAACTGGAACCCCTGTGCACTGCTGGTGGAAAAGTAAAATAGTGTAGACACTATAGAAAACAGTATGGTAGTTCCTTAAAAACTTACAATTGCCACAATTATTCAGCAATTCCACTTCTGGATATATAACAAAAAGAACTGAAAGCAGGTACTTGAATAGGTATTTGTTTACCCACATTCAGAGCATGTTAACAGCCAAAAGGTAGAAGCAACCCAAGTATATAGCGACAGATGACTGGATAAACAAAATGTGGTGTCTATATACAATGCAATATTATTCAGCCTTAAAAAGGAAGAAAATTCGGCCATACACTAAAACTTGTATGAACCCTGAGGACATTATGCTAAGTGAAATAAGCCAGGCAGAAAAGGACAAATGCTGTATGATTCAGTTTTTTTGAGGGAACTACAGCAGTCAAATTCATAAAGACAGAAGGAATAGTGGCATAGCCTGGGGCTGGGGCAGAGGAGAATGGGAGTTGTTTAACAGAAAGATGAAAGGGTTCTAGAGATGAACAGTGGTGACTGCTGCACCACAAGGTGAATGTACTTAATACCACTGAACAGTACACTTAAAAGTGGTTAAAATGGTAAACTTTAGGGCTTCCCTGGTGGCACAGTGGTTGAGAGTCCACCTGCCGATGCAGGGGACATGGGTTCGTGCCCCGGTCCGGGAAGATCCCACATGCTGCAGAGCAGCTGGGCCCGTGAGCCATGGCCGCTGAGCCTGCGCGTCCGGAGCCTGCGCTCCGCAACGGGAGAGGCCACAACAGTGAGAGGCCCGCGTACCGCAAAAAAAAAAAAAAAAAGGTAAATTTTATGTTATTTTAACACACACACATACAAACATGACCTAAGAAGTAAAGTACAAAATAAACTATTCTTCTTGGGACTTCCCTAGTGGCGCAGTGGATAAGACTCCGCACTCCCAATGCAGGGGGCCTGGGGTTCAATCCCCGGTGAGGGAGCTAGATCCCGCATGCATGCCGTGACTGAGAGTTCACGTGCTGCAACGACGGAGCCCATGTGCCACAACTAAGGAGCCCACGGGCCACAACTAAGACCGGCTCAACCAAATAACAAATAAATGAATAAATTAATTATTTAAAAACAAAAAAAAAAAAACCAAAAATGAACTGTTCTTCTCTTTGCGCCTTAGAAAAAAATGAGATTCCAAACCAGTCAATGTAACAGGCTACCTGCTGGGTTTTGTCAATAAGGCTCTGCTGAATCAAAAGGTCTCACAACCTGGCTTATCAAGGTAAAAGTTCCTCAGAAATGATTTCAGAGAAATGAGTCAGCTCTAACTGGTGATTCTGCAACTACTGCAAAAGAAACGGGGAAAGCACTTTAGGACTCGACTGTATAAATGATAAATTAAACTCTTTAGAGCCAAAGTTAATGAAAAGTTGCCTAAATTCTTGGTATTTAGGATACTTATTGAGAAAAACTGTATTAATATATTAAACAGTGAAAATGCATTTTTTAAATTATGGAACCAATATTTTAACTTCAATTTTGTTTTGGTCCACATATTTCTTCTTCTGTCATTAGAAACCACAAAGACTTCTAATGGGAAAAGATCTGATTTAAAAAATTATGACTAAATAAATTAATAGAGTGAAACTGACAACAGAGGAAGCTTTTTTCTCCTAGTTTTTTCCATCATTTATCTGTTTTTTCTAATTGAAGTATAATTGATTTACAATGTTGTGTTAGATTCAGGTGTACAGCAAAGTGACTCAGTTATTTATATTCTCTTTTTCAGATTCTCTTCCACTATAGGTTACTACAAGATATTGAATATAGTTCCCTGTGCTATACAGTAGGTCCTATTGTTTATCTATTTTATATACAGTAGTGTGTATGTGTTAATCCCAAACTCCTAATTTATCCCTCCTCCCTCCTTTACCCTCTGGTAGCCATAAGCTTGTTTCTATGTCTGTGAGTCTATTTCTGTTTTGTAAGTTCACTCATATCATCTTTTTAGATGCTACACATAAGCGATATCGTAAGATATTTGTCTTTCTCTCTCCGACTTACTTTGCTTAGTATAGTAATCTCTAGGTCCATCCACATTGCTACAAGTGGCATTATTTCATTCTTTTTTATGGCTGAGTAATATTCCTAAGTGTGTGTGTATATCTTCTTTTAATAGAAACAGGGAGAAGCAGAAAGAGAGCCATAATCCACCGGCAGTATTTTTTCCTTTCACTGCAATCAGTTTTTATTGCTGATATAAAAAAAATAATTTATTTCCTAAGGATTTCTAAGTATAACAGAAAATCTAGACCTCAAAAATTAACTTTTCTTGAGTTCTAGTGGCCTTCCCCTGTGAGCATTTATAAATATCAAGCATGCCTAAACCTTAGACAGGTACTGGCTCCATTTTATAGGCAGGTAAGATTAAACATGTTCAGTGTTCATGGTCACTAAAGTGGTGGTAAATTCAACCACAGTAATTAAAATAATTGGTTTTATTTATCTTCCTATTCTAAAGTCCAATAGTTTACATAAATGAAGGAAAAAACAAAATCATTAAAGACAGGTTTTTAAAGAGCACCTTATTTTGGTGGAAAATACTGTTTAAAATTAAGTGTAAATATGCTATGTGTGGTTATGCACAAGTAACTCTTTGGGATGCAATTACAGCTACAAGTTAATGTTTTTAAGCTTACTACTATTTTTAGTAGAATTAAAAGGAATATGGAAATAGTTTATATATAGGATGACTGCTGGATAATTAAAGGTTACCCAAAAAAAAGCCTGAAGGAATATTTTTCAGTCTTAAAAAGGAAGACAGGACTTCCCTGGTGGTGAAGTGGTTAAGAATCCACCTGCCAACGCAGGGCACACGGGTTCGAGCCCTGGTCCGGGAGGATCCCACATGCCGCAGAGCAACTAAGCCTGTGCACCACAACTACTGAGCCCACATGCCTATAGCCCGTGTTCCACAACAAGAGAAGCCACTGCAATGAGAAGCCCAAGTACCGCAATGAAGAGTAGACCCCGCTCGCCACAACTAGAGAAAGCCCGCGCACAGCAACGAAGACCCAACGCAGCCAAAAATAAATAAATAAATAAAATAAATTATTTTAAAAAACACGGAAACTTAGACCTAATTTTAAAATATATATATAGTTAAAATGGTAATTTCACATTATGTATATTTTTACAATTTTTTAAAAATTGAAGGCTTATAAGTTTTTGGCATTAAAAGCATAATTTCGTGGTTTCAAATCTAAGTATTCTAATAACAATAGCAAAAATGGAAAGCGGCTATGCTCTTATAAATCTATCACTAAGAATCACGTGGCGTATTTGCTGGTGGGCTTTATGGGACTCTAAAAAATTCCCTAGTTAACTTTAAGAATTATAAGATGATGGGTTAGCAGTGACCTAGTCACAAAGTGCAGCTTACCATTTTTTTTTTAAAACAGGTTTTTGGGGGCAGATATGTGATCAGATTCTGCTACTGAAGATTCTGCTAAGTACAAAATTCACAGAAGATAAAGTGAAAAAATTATTTTTCTACATATTCTGTGTCCAAAACACAGCCCTTAGGGCCAAGAGTACTTCTGTCTTAAATTCCAAAGAGCCTAGGCCTGCAGTGTCATTACATTCTTGGCAATCCCTTAAGACTCACAAAACCTGCTACTCAGGTAACTCAAAGCAAAAACCATCAAACATGCAGGCGCCCTAGAAGTAATAAGCAGATATAACACACCTGCCTAAGGAACAAGAAATCTTTCTGTATGGCAGCAAAGCCCTTAGAACACCCACAGGATGGATGCCTCACTCAAGGGACAAACTCAGGAGAAATCTAAACTGTTAATTGTAACAGCGGGATTTCTTACTTCCTTAACCACATGCAGTATAAAAACTAGATATATTTCTTATATGAACAACTAAATGGTTTAAAAGGCATAAACCAAGAAAGCATACAGATCATGTGAAACCGTTCTGTTGTCGTTGTTGTTAAGTTCCAAATGGTTATGTACAAATGCCGTAGCCTTTACCAAACCTGCAAGTAAATTTGAACCTTGGGTTTTGCCTTTTTCCAATTTAACTTGGTGCTAATTACATCTCCTTACTATCCAGAATAAAAAAGTTTGCTATTTCCCACTTCTGAACTCTTTGTTAAGGCAGCTCCATACTCAAGAGGTTAGAAGGGCACCTAACTCCCCACCAGGAAGCCTAAAGCCACCCACTGTTTGATGCACTTGTTTAATTATTTATAAATGACTTCAAATTACTCACTAAGAAACTCCAACCTAAAGTCCTTCTACTTAAACAACTCCTCTGCAGTTTCTTCCAGTGGAAACAAACACAAAGCTACACTCCAAATGGCTCCAACCACCATGACACAGCACATTCAGGAAGCTACTGTGCCCCTCCCCACACAATCAAAAATAACATTCAAAGAACCATGGAACTCCCCAGGTGTGGTTACATAAATCATATCTAGAAGCAAGACGAGCATCTATAAAATGTGTGTCTTATTCTAATTCCAACACCAGAACTCCATGCCTGTTAATAGACACATTTTAAACCTCTATCAAAAGTATTAGCCATCGCTTCAAAATTACCTTCAGATTAAGGGGTTGTGTGTGTGGTTTTTTTTTTTAATTAAAAAAAATTACTCTGGTTAAGATGACTTAATTTTCTTCTTGGGGGATTAAACTAATTTATTTGGGGACTTAAATATTAAAGTTTTTCAACAGCTGAGACATTCCCTTGGCCACCCTGGAAATCAACATGCATTTTAATATTTTAGCCTGACCAATCCTAAATTTGTTAAAGACAGAATCTGCAAAATAGTTCAATATATATTTTAAGCTTACAAGTCCCAAGAACTTTTTCCATTAATCCATAATTTCAAAAGAGTAGAAGGGTGTTGAGAATAAAATAGTGGACTCTATTCTTTAAACAAAATGAAAAGCAGTAAATGGACACACAAATTACTCCATGACATTCTATTTTGACAGAGCTCATTTCTATTCTGTGCTGTCCAACAGAAATTTAATAGAAGTCAAAAATGTAATTTAAAATTTTTAAATAGCCACACTTCAAAAAGTAAGAGACTTTTACCCACTGGTGGTCCAGTGGGTGAGAGTCTGCATTCCCAATGCAGGGGCCAGGGTTCAATCCCTGGTCGGGGAACTAGATCCCACATACATGCTGCAACTAAGAGGTCCACATGCCGCAACTAAGAGGTCCGCATGCCGCAACTAAACATGCCACAACGAAGATCGCAAGTGCTGCACTAAGATCCGGCACAGCCAAAATAAATTAAATGTAAAAAGTAAGAACAGGTGAAATTTAATAACGTATTTTATTTAATGTAATATACTTGAAATATTATCTCAACATAAAAACCAGTAATACTTTTTTTTGTGTGCTATATCATCAAAATTCTGTATTTTTAAAAATAGTTCTACTGGGGCTTCCCTGGTGGCACAGTGGTTAAGAATCCTGCCAATGTAGGGCACAGAGGTTCAATCCCTGGTCCAGGAAGATCCCACACGCCGGGGAGCAACTAAGCCCAAGTGCCACAACTACTGAAGCCCACGCACTCTAGAGCCTGTGAGCCACAACTACTGAGCCCGCGTGCCACAACTGAAGCCCATGCGCCTAGAGCCCATGCTCCGCAACAAGAGAAGCCACCGCAATGAGAAGCCCACGCACCACAATGAAGAGTAGCCCCTGCTCGCTGCAACTAGGGAAAGCCCGCGCACAGCAACAAAGACCTGACGCAGCCAAAAATAAATAAAATTTTTAAAAATATAAAAAATAAATAAAAAGGGGGCTTCCCTGGTGGCGCAGTGGTTGAGAGTCCGCCTGCCGATGCAGGGGACGCGGGTTCGTGCCCCGGTCTGGGAAGATCCCACATGCCGCGGAGTGGCTGGGCCCGTGAGCCATGGCCACTGAGGCTGCGCATCCGGAGCCTGTGCTCCGCAACGGGAGAGGCCACAACAGTGAGAGGCCCGCATACAGCAAAAAATAAATAAAAGTATACAGTAGTTTTTAGTATATTTATGGAATTATGCAATCATCACCATAATGTAACTTTGGTACATCTGCATTGCCCCAGAAAGAAACCTCATACCTATTAGCAGCACTCTCCATTCTCTTCCATCTTCAGTCTTGGTAACCACTAATCTACTTTCTGTCTCTGTAATTACCTATTCTGGACATTTTACATAAAGAGAATCATATGATTTGTACCATCTTCTTTCACTAAGCATTTTTTTGAGGTTCATCCATGTTATAGTGTGGATCAGTACTGGTGCACAGACTAGCCAAATTTCAAGCACTCAACAGCCACATGTGGCTAGTGGATACAGTACTGGACAACCTAGTTCTAGAACCAGAAAGCTCCCCAATAAACAAGCATATCAGCCTTAAATAAGAGACCATGTTAGGAACTTCCCTGGTGGTCCAGTGGTTAGGATTCCAAGCTCCCAATGCAGGGGGCCCAGGTTCGATCCCTGGTTGGGGAAATAAGATCCCACATACCGCAACTAAGCTCAGGTGCCACAACTACTGAGCCCATGTGCCACAACTAGAGAGCCCTCATGCCACAACTACTGAGCCCATGCACTCTGGAGCCCATGCATCACAACTAGAGAGAAGCCCACAAGCCACAATGAAAGATCCCATGTGCCGCAACTAAGACCCAATGCAGCCAAATAAATATTAATAAATAAATTAATTAAATTAAAAAGAGTGTAACTCAGATTCTTAGGAAAAACCAACTCTGTTTTGCAAAGTTAATTTTGAAATATATTTCACTATCTTGTCTACCTGGAAAGAGGAAGTTCGTTCATCCTACAAAGTAGACTTTTAGGAAGACGTTCCACAGAAATGACTTTATACAATTTGTAGCAGCAGGAAACCCTAACAGCATTTAGATTAAGTAATGACTAATAATTTAAGTAAATAAATTATCAGAGGGTGCTCTTTCCATTTTCTCATAGGAGAAGCAATCACAAAACTATCCTTTAGGGCTTCCCTGGTGACGCAGTGGTCGAGAGTCCGCCTGCCGATGCGGGGGACACAGGTTCGTGCCCTGGTCCGGGAAGCTCCCACATGCCGCAGAGCGGCTGGGCCCGTGAGCCATGGCCGCTGAGGCCGCGCATCCGGAGCCTGTGCTCTACAACGGGAGAGGCCATGGCAGTGAGAGGCCCACGTACTGCAAAACAAAAAACAAAAAAAACCACCTACCCTTTATAGATAAAGGCAAGCACTTAGGCTGTAGTCTAAGACACAGATTTTTTTAAAAAAATTAAGGAGAGGGTGTGGGTAATGAAATCTTGGCTAATTCTGAGCTTCAGAAAATGCTAATGTTTATTTTAAAATGAGAACACCACATTTTCCTTTAGTTCTGTGCATGGATGATCCCTTTGTTCAGGGCAGGGTAAAATTATACCATGACTTCTGAGAATTACCATAGAAGGCCTCCAAGTGAAAACAACCCAAAAAGGATAAAAGAGAATAACAAGGTCTCTGAAACTGCTCTGAGCAAACTTTCACTGTAAGTAAAAAAGACTAACAGAGGTTTCAATGTCATTCCAAAAGTTTAAAACATAAGCAAGGTTATAGGAACTTACATTTTCTATATAGCCCTGGCGCTGATAAAGACAAAAATAAATGTACCCCTTTATTTGTGGCTTTAATATTTCTTAGTGACTTCTGAGTGTTCTCTGATCAGGAATTAGGCCACGTTTAACTCCCTTGTCAAAGAGGAAAGCTGACAGAGAGGCTATGCACAAAGCAGTCATGACACTAAAAATATGCCAATTTAAGCATTTTTTAAAGAGTTTGCTTCTAAATCAAATACAATCTAGCATAGCATTTTTAATTTTAAAGTTTGTTGTTTAGGACTTTAATGTGAATTACTTTTTGTTAATTTTTAAGGCAACATTTTAAAAATTTACTTCAAGGTTAAATTAAAACTCACAAGACACCAAGTCACAAGTTTACCCCAGAAACCTATTTTCATTCCTTCCACCTAACAATCAATCAAACCAAAATAAACTCCAGCACAACCCCAGCGGAAAGAATGAAAAGGGGCATGGGAGAGAGTTCTTTACTGCAAACAGACTAACAACTAAAAGCAAGTTCCCAGCGAACTTTGGTAATTAATTAATTTTTTGGTAATAAATTCTTTAATACTAAACGCAGACCATGCTGTGATGTACCCAAGCAGCAGCATGACAGAAGCTGTTTTTCAAGCCTTCGTTTCTAAGGGGCATGAGACAAAGTTACAGTTAAAGCAAGGGAGTAATAAGGGAAAGATGCACTGAAAATAGTAGCATTCACACCAGCTTCCAGCCTTCGGCTCCTCAATCCTTTGTTTGAAGTGCCTCCTTCCCATGAACAAACCCAGGTTAACTGGCACCCACTTCACAGCCTCTACTCCCCTAAGCAGCCGGTCACAGTGCGCAAGCCCCACTCCCTGGGCTGAGGGCCAGGCAAAAACTCTGGCAAAATAAGGAAGCCTCTGGGAGGTGGCAAGCAGCCAACTCAAACTGGATGATTCCAGTTTAGTCTGGTTTCAGTCACAAACAAGCAGTTCCTAGCTTTCCCCACCATATTCAGAGGCACTGGCTGCTCAGGCGGCACACAATGAACTCTCCTCATTTATTCTCAGATCTAAGCCTACCTCATTCTCATTTCCCTAGCAGCAGAGGCTCGAAATGAAAGCAAGGTTCCCAGTACAGCAAATATGGGTCAGTCCCGCACTTGTTTCCGAAGCCAACTGCCCATTCCGCACCGAATGCTAAAACTGGCAACAACTACACCTCTCAAAAGCCTTACTGAAATGCTGTACTTGACAAAAAAGGAAAACCAGAAAGGAACTAGTCTGATTTATAAATCTCCATAATGAAAGTTAAGCCCACCAGAGCAATTAGAAAGCAAACACTTCCATTTTCCATATTTAGCACAAAAAAAGGCTTGGCTGGCTAACATGACCCCAAAAGGCAGAAGTGTGTAGCTTACTGCCCAGTAACAAACTATACAGTAGCCTACAAAGGAATGTTGTTTCCAAAATATGGGCTCTTCATTTTGCCTGCCACTGATGAGAATGGAAAAGAATACTACCAATAAAATAAAAATAAAAATAGGGACTTCCCTGGAGGTCCAGTGGTTAAGACTCACGCTTCCAACGCAGGGGGCACGGGTTCGATCCCCGGTCGGGGAGCTAAGATCCCACATGCCATGCGGTGCAGCCAAATAAATAAATAAAAATAAAAATTTATGTATACATTAATATATATGGGGGGTGTATTTCTCTTCAAAGCACACACGGCTAAACAGAAATTATCTACTATTCATTATTATAGATAAGATCACCTCTGATGATAAAACTTCAGACAAATGTGTTTTTATGAGTAAGCACTGCAATGATCACCAAAAAAGCCACTAATTATTAACTCCTTTAACAACTTTAAGAAACTGACTCTTACTTCATATATATATTTGTTAAAACTGGTGCCATATCTGACAGGTTCTAGCACGTAATATATATCATAACAAATTATACAGCCAGGTAATAAAATGAGCATTCCTTCCCCCAATCAACATTCTAAATAAGCAGACTTTAAGAGAAATGGAAAGTACACTGTCACTATCACTCTGATACATGCATTGCAACCTTATCCAATAACCACTGGGAACTACATTTTCAGCTTCATCCATGTTCTTCCACAAAGCTTCAGAATGACAGCAATTTTGAAAATTTTTCTATATGAATTTGAAAGGAGGTCCTCTCTCATAAACTAAATGAACTGCAAAACTTCCTCATGAAATCAGACAAAAGGATATTTGAATAAAATTCCCCCTCTAAGAAATCTAAAACATCTAGATCAGAACTTCCCTGGTGGCGCAGTGGTTAAGAATCCTCCTGCCAATGCAGGGGACACGGGTTCGATCCCTGGTCGGGGAAGATCCCACAAGCCGCGGAGCAACTAAACCCGTGCACCACAACTACTGAGCCCACACGCCACAACTACTGAAACCCACACACCCTAGAGCCTGTGCTCTGCAACAAGAGAAGCCACCGCAATGAGAGGCTGCGCACCACAATGAAGAGCAGCCCCCGCTCACCGCAACTAGAGAAAGCCTGCCCGCAGCAACAAAGACCCAATGCAGCCAAAAATAAATAAAAATAAAACGTCTAGATCATTCACAAAATGATTAGTAGAATTGGTCTTTGTTAAAAAAGAAAAAGATTAGGGACTGTCGTCGTGTTAATCCTTATTTAGTTAAAAGGGTCACATTCCCTTTTAACTGTTGTAAAAATCCAGAATTTGGTCAATATTCTAATTACTATTTAACTATAACTCAGGTAAAATATTCTTATATTGTCTAACAGAAAAAAATTAATACGGTTATAGACAACTTTTGATATATTTTATTTATTTATTTATTTATTTTTGCAGTGCGCGGGCCTCTCACTGTTGTGGCCTCTCCCGTTGCGGAGCACAGGCTCCGGACACGCAGGCTCAGCGGCCATGGCTCACGGGCCTAACTGCTCCGCGGCATGTGGGATCTTCCCGGATCGGGGCACGAACCCGTGTCCCCTGCATCGACAGGCAGTCCCTCAACCACTGCGCCACCAGGGAAGCCCTGATATATTTTACTCAAAACATATAAAAGAAATATACAAACAAGTTCTACAAATAATACCAGCAATAAGAAATACTTTTCATTTCCCTTTCAATAAAAAGTAATTATTCTAATGCAAAGCTAATATACTGGACAAGAGATGGGCATAAAGCATGCCGTTATCTTAATACGGCATCAGAGTTGAAAAGTCTGATTGCCTGCAGGTCTATAGGCTTTTCTTATTACATTAAACAAACACCACAAAGACTATTTCACATGCTAGTTTTCCTGTCCTGGAACTGATACTGTATGTGTGTCTTTTTCTCCCACTTCCTGTCTCCAAGCTTCTTCCTTACATATTCCAACTTATGAACCCAGGCCCTGGGCAGTGAAAGCATGGAGTCCTAACCACTGGACCACCAGGGAACTCCCTACATACAGTTTTTAAATCAACTTATTTCAATTCTTAAAATCTACTTAAGAAGCTTGCTCTAAAATTCTGATTTTTTCAAACAGGTAAACTAAGCACAATTTAAGGCCACAGGGCTTACTGAAAGCCACAGAGACAAGAGACAATGAGATGTCACCCACTACAGTTATTTTCATGTAGTTTTTCTGTGCTTACTCCTACTACATTTATTTTAAGCGTTTCCAACTAAAGGCCTATTTCTGTGATTAGAAAGAATGAAAGTGTAGTTACTTGACATATTCTTCTTTAGACAAACCAAAAGGATTCAGAGGAACAAAAAGAAAAAGGCTGACAAGACACCTCCAGAATTTTTAAGGGGGCAGAAGATGGGGTTGCCTTTGATAAAACTGTAAAGATGCACCTAGCCATAGACGCCCAGGTTAATTTAATTACATGTTAACTCTTAATTAGACATATGTAGATTTTGTTTTGGATTAGCCACAGCCAATGTTTAATCCAAACTGGCTCTATTTTTGGGACTCCATACAACCAGCTATTTTATTTCATAAATTTGGTGCAAAAAATAAGCAATATATGTTAAACAAATAGATGGCTGAATATAAACTCAAAAGTTAACTTTAGGACTTCCCAGACGATCCAGTGGTTAAGACTCCGCACTTCCAATGTAGTGGGTGCAGGTTCGATCCCTGGTCGGGGAGCTAAGATGCCACATAACTCACAGCAGGGCCCCCCCCTCCAAAAAAAAGTTAACTTTATCTAAACTGAAAGAAGATTTAGGGAAGTAATCTACTGAGGGGGAAGGGATAAAATAAGAAAAGGTTTTGGATTATCCAAATCTCAACTCCCTCCCATTACTTTTTCATCCATTTCCCCTCATTCATTCTGTAAACCTTTACAGGATATAGAATCAAGGGCTAACTGCAGCTCCAAAGGAGCCAGGACCCCTTTTCAGCAATCTGGTGAAGTCTATGGACTCCTTTTCAGAATAATGTTTCTAAATGCATAAAATAAAATAAATAGGAATTAAATGGAAACAAATTATACTGACACAGTTATTAAAATGTTTTAAAATTTTGTGATATAGTAATGTCTTTATTAACATTAAATAACAATACCTAACACTGAGTTTAATAACAATTTCCCAGTCATGATTAATATAAGCCCAATTTTGAGATCTCTGCAACTATAATAATCATAAATTACCTGTGTATTTATACTGAGAACAAAGTCAGTCATACTGCTAATCTACTGTTTTTTTGTTGGCTACTTTCATATAATGGGAGGCAATGCTTAATTCACTTTCAGGTTAGTGAAAAGATGTAATTTTTTCCCCTGCATCTAAATTCAGGGACCAAAAAAATAATAATAATAAAATTTAAAAAGGGAATTCCGTGGCAGTCCAGTGGTTAGGACTCCGCACTCTCACTGCTGAGGGTCTGCGTTCAATACCTGGTCAGGGAACTAAGATCCCACCACAAGCTGCGCAGCACAGCCGGAAAAAAAAAAGGTTCAGGGACCCTGAGCCAGCCTAATCATCTTTGGCTGTGATCAAAGTAAACAACGGAGGGCTTCCCTGGTGGCGCAGTGGTTGAGAGTCTGCCTGCCGATGCAGGGGACACGGGTTTGTGCCCTGGTCCGGGAAGATCCCACATGCCGCGGAGAGGCTGGGCCCGTGAGCCATGGCCGCTGAGCCTGCGCGTCCGGAGCCTGTGCTCCTCAACAGGAGAGGCCACAACAGTGAGAGGCCCGCGTACCGCAAAAAAAAAAAAAAAAAGTAAACAACGGAGAAACAAATCTCAATTAAAATTACTTTAAGATAGTAGGAAAGGATATTATGAACTAATTTAATTTCAATAAATTCTTCAACTCCTGTAGCCTGAATTAAAACAAATTCTTAACATGATAGAAAAAAAGAACTGATAGGGAACTACAGAAATAAAATACGTTCAACTTCAATCAAGGACTTAAAATAAATGCTTCTGTGGAATTTATGTATTTAAATTTTTATGTTGAAAAGCAAAGGGACTCCCTAAATGACCAAGGCAGAGAAAGAAAACAGACATACAGCAGCAAAGGGCTGCACACAGGAAAGTGTGTAACATTAAGCCCCCCTCCTCCCCCGAACTTCTCACCAGCTAAATACTGTGAATAGTTTGGCAGAAACATTAAGTGTATCATCTATAAGGACTTCACAACTAGACTCTCATCAATCCCACATTTAGTCATTTGAAATGCACTGCTAGGAATCTGTTCACCAAAGCTGTAACAATTAAGGGGGATGGAGGATGATTAATTTCCCAGTCATACAGACAGAATAGAAACTTGTTTTTATAGATAAAACAAGCTATATTTTGTCTACTATTACATGTTGCTTTTAAACATTTTTAAGGACTTGGAATGTCACCATTTCACAATCAAGTTTTAGAGATTACAAAAAAGAACTTAGTTCTTCCAAAGGGCATTAAACATTCTGAGTTGACATAACACCTCAAAATAGTACATTTTAAAATCAATATAATTATAGAGGAAAAGAGGACATCTGATAAAACGGGGGATGAACCCAGGGATAATGGATATACTCTGAACACCAAAGGATTTTATTTCTCTGTACTTGCTTCAATCACAATATAATGACCAAATCTTTTAACTATTTACATCAATTTTGCTTTTACCTTCCTATTAGCTAAGAATTGTATCTAAGTATTTCAACTATTTGAACACGTACTCAGAGAAGGGCAATAAAAACACTTGGTGGGCTCTGCAATGTGCACAAAGGAAGACCTGGCCCTGTTCTTACAGGATGACACCAAAAGGCCCATCATTTGGTCATATCTTCAAAAAAAATTGATGCTGTTTTTCATAAATCAACATAATCTGATTCTTAATACAATGTCCCTTCCGCTTTTCCCAAGTTAGGCACTCTCATAGTCCAAGTTTGTCTTCTCCGAAATACTGGAAGAGTCTCCTAACTGGAATCTCTGTCTTTCCTATTCTAAGTCCCCAGATGCCTTCCTAAAGCAGATCTCAACAAGATATTTCCCTTCTCAATCCTTCAACGGCTCATCTCTGCATAAAGAAAAAAACCCAAAAACATTAGCGTAGTTAAGTCATACTAAATTATTTGCTGTTCTCAAAACATTCTTCCACCCACTCGTATCTCTTCAAGTTGTTCCTTCTGCTCACAATGTTCCCTGTCTAGCCTAAAATTCGTCTCTTCTTGTTGAAGAGAAGAATACATATCCTTCACAGCCCTAAATCATAAAAACTGCCAGCCCTAAGTATGGATCAGGCAGCTGACAGAAGAGAAAATATCCTCTACGGTTGTAATTTAGTCCCCATGTAGATTTTCCAAGCTCATCCTGCCTTTGTGGCAGTTATCTTTCTAAATGTAAATATTCAGAAGCATATAACTGTTTCTTTTGATTATGTAAACAGAGAATTATCTCCATCAAATTCATCAGATCACCTCTGGGTTCAAGCTTCTGAGCCCACAATGCCAAGGGCCAGATCTCAAACCACTGTAACTCCCACCAAAGTACAATGCCATCCTGAAAGCCGTGAATTATGTTTCACCTCTAACTTCTATACTTCCACAATTGGTTGACTTCTCAAAAAGGTTTGATCCAGTGGAATGCAATGCCATTCCTTTAATGAGGTAGGTTTGGGGAAAATGACTAAAAACTTGAGTATCTTAGACAATTCTACGTAGAAGAAAGTGAATCATGACAAGATTTTATAATCAGTTTATAGAATTCAAATGAATACTGTCAATCATTTAACTCAATAATATACCAAATGAAATCAAAAGTTAAGGGTTTTACCCATGTCACAGAGCTGCAAAGCTGAAGCCAGAAACTAACTCTCCTGACTTCCTAAACTAAGTGCTTGTTTCATTATAATATGCTACATCTTCTAGAATGTTTGAATTATATCTAGATAGACAGAGATATAAAATGTTTCCATTTATTATTTTGAATTTGAAAATTTAGGAGGCCTAAAAGGAGCCATTTATCAATTCCATGATCATTTACTTTCCTTAAATTAATTCTAAACAGGCAATACTAAAGGAAAAATAATCTGGGCATTTTTAATCAGGTTGAAGAATCTGTATCTTGCAAATTTAAAACACACACACCTGGGACTTCCCCGGTGATCCAGTGGTTAAGAATCGGCCTTGCAATGCAGGGGATGATGGTTGGATCCCTGGTCTGGGAACTAGGATCCCACATGCCTCGGGGCAACTAAGCCCTCACACGCCCCAGCTACTGAGCCTGCGCTCTCTGGAGTCCTCGCAACACAACTAGAGAGAAGCCAGCACGCCGCAACGAAAGATCCCACGTGCCGAAACTATGACCCGACGCAGACAAAAAATAATAAATAAATAAATAATATACACACCACCTAAATTTAAAACTAGAATATCTGAGATTAACAGATTGAATAACAATCACTAGAAATGGGAAATACTCAAAAGACTATCAACATGTGAAGTACTGAATAGCAGTAATAATTATAGCTAGCAGTTATTAAAGGTTGTATTTATTTAACATATATGGGTATCAAGCTAAGCACTTTACATATTTCTTCATTTTAATATTCAAAATAACTTTATGAAGCATGGTTCTTATAAAAGATGAGAAAGCTGAGTCCTAGAGAGCTTAAGTAACTTGTCCAAAGATTGTAAAAGTAGTATACTGTCTACCTTGATCTATTATTTTTCAAAACCCATATACCTAACTTCTAAGCTGTTTCTTGTTAAGATTATTTTCAATTTATAAATAATAAATTTATCATCTTTGGAATAAAACTCCTTTGTAAAAAAAATTCCCAACTAATGAAATGAGCTTACTCAGCCTTAGTGAACAGCAAAGTTACCACCTGAATTTAAAGAAAGCTTTCCTACTTGAGCTTATAAATTGACTACCATCTTGATGTTAAAATTAGTTAAAATATACATAAGTTAATTTATACATTGATAATAAGTGTGTCAACAATATATTTCACCAATACATCTTTACCCAAACAGCGCTTTTACAAATTTTCAACCAAATAATAGAAATAGTAGTATATACCTAAGAAATTAAGAACTTTTAAAAGTTCATTACGTGGCACAAGATTTGTTTCATACAAGTAACGTTACTACTTTTCTTCCTTTTTGGCAATTTTAATGTTGAGCAACTGGAGAATGAAACAGTATTTGCAAATCATCATTTAGCTTTAAGTACTGGGAGAATGGTTAATTCAATGGCCACAATGCTAATAAAAGTTTCTTCATTCATTATATACATGATCCAAGATTACTTTCTTTTAAAAATATTACTATACTAAAAATCAGTACCACTGAAAGTAGCAAATTTGTAACAATTTATTCAACAGCTCATCTGTTACAACAAAAGGCTGTTAACCTACCTGTCACTGCTGGTACTACTGCTGCTGCTGATTGAATCACTACTGGAGGATCTACTCCTAGAGCCGCTGCCGCTAGGGGACCTTGCGGGTCTAGACGCTTGGCTAGCCAGCCTCTGAGGAGACTGATTTCTAGACTGGGATGAATGTGGTGAGCGACTCCTGCTGTGCTGGTAATTCCGCTCTGGCCTTCTGCCTCGTACCTCCCGGGTAATATCATCCCTGTAGATATCCCTGTGTACCACACTGGGCAGTGTAAACTGCTCCCGAGCCCTAGGTTCGTATCGGGGATCATGAGCATCAAAACGGTTTGGACTTCGACTCCGAGAAGTATAATAGAGCCCATGTTGTAAAGTCCGCTCGCGAGGATCTCTATAGTAATCCTGATCGTAATGTCTTGTCCGATCAAATCCTCCCGTCCCCCGTTCATGGTGTCCATAGGCACTATGTTCATAAGCACGCTCCCTGTTATCTGAAGCCCTGCATTTAGGAGGGGGGGAAAAATATTTAATCAATCAGAAAGGGGAAAGCAAAACTAAAAGCAAGTCATGCAAACATTCACTTGAGCATTGTCTTTGTCTTTGCAACTGGTCATTTTCTAAACAGCATTAACCTACTTAGTAAGCAAACACTAATAAGCTTAACATTTTACTTGACTCCAAAACTTATTTTCACAGCTGAGAAATCACTGTTGTAACTGTATATTGGACTTTCATGACTAGTGTTCTGCAAGTCAGTTGTTCTTTTTATTAGGGATTTTCTGGCTTATAAACAGAAATATACATATGTCATCTCCTTTTTATTTTAAATTTAATGGAACAAGAAGAGACTTTCATTTTAATATGAAAGTTTTCTATACTTTCATCTGATTAAAATATATACCAAACTTTATTTACTTTGCAAGTGTATTTCAGGCAAAATTTCCATGATAGATTTCTCACACAGACATGAAAGCCCCATTGCAATGCATGCCCATGTCCCAGAAATAGGAGGGCATTTTCAAAGAAGTACAGAAAAAAATGTTAAGTGTAACTTTTTCTTATTAACTTTCAACTTCTTGGGTAATTATAAAAATTACTAAATTATGTAAATTGTTGTGCCCAAACAATCACATTTAATAATAAAAATGGAATTTTAAAAAGAAAATCAAACCAAAAAACCACTTGGGATATAAAAATATTGGGCTGCCACATGCTATTCTATGATGAACTTAACTAATTAAAGAATAATGGTTATTTTATCTTCTTGTGCTATCAAATTCCACATAATTTTTAAAATGCCTATTCCATGATTCAATGTGTTAATGTATTACTTAATGGTTACAGGAAATATATTCTCTTAGGGTTCAGCTATATTCAAATTGCCTCTGATGAAATAAGTCAACTTGGGAAACCGTTAAGATACGCTAAAAACTGCTATTAGCAATGGTTTAACTTTAAAAAATCTTCCTGTAGGGCATGAATACTTGTCAATCGAAGAGTACAAAAACTGTTGCATGTACAATTACACACATGCAATTACGTATTAATATTAAAAACCGATTCCAGTCCTACAAAGAAATCTTAAGTTCTCTACTTAAGAGAGTTCCTGAAAGACAATTTCACTTGAATCTCAAACATGAGGTTGAGTCTCTTCTCAACCTCACCTTTGGGTCTATCTTCTATCAAAAGTGATTAAGGAATTATGAAAGACATAGAAGAATTAGAATCTCTCCAATAAAGAATACGTGGCAAAATCTTACAACTAATACTATGTCCCCAATACGTGCTTAGATTCCAAATCTCTCCACTAACCTTCATTTTCACCCACCATTTCACTTAGCAACCATACCTTCTCCTAGGCTGTTTTTTCTTTTTACTGCTATTATTAAAAGCAACTGGCATGGCAAAAATTCAGTATTATCTTTCCTACTTAGATATATTAAATGACTTTCTCCTTTTTTATTCACTATTTCTGGAATTTGAATAGATATTTCAACTTCTAACAAACAAGAGGTGTTCCTTTGAGACAAGAGAAAATTTCATAAATAATTCCATTAGTACCCTATCAAATGTTAATCAGTAAGAGCTGTTATTAATGATATAACAGAAGCAACAGGCAATAGTTCTAGGAGAATTACTGCTACAGCTGATATTTTATAAATGTGCAAAGTTCTTAACCATGAGGAAGATATAGAAGGCAGGCACAAGAGCTAGCAGAGCTGAAATCTAATAGCTATTCTTTGATTCATCTATTAGTACTAAATGATTCTAGAGTTAGTGGGAAAAAAAGAAAGTTTGACTTGGGTTAGGAGAGGGGCTAATATACACAGGTCAGGACATACCAACCTTTTCCAAGTGTGGAAACACGACCTATAATCCCAATTAAATCTAGGGAGAGAATTGTGAACATAACTTCCCCAATTTTGGCCCCTCTTATGGGGGTAATCCACCTTCTTAATGGGTAAGGGTGTCAAATGATATTTAGATGAACCACAAGGAAAAAAAAAATCTTAATGACCAGACAAAATAATTCCACTGGAAGCAAGCAGTCCCAGACAAACTGTAACTCTCAAACCCCCAGACTTCTTTCTTGAGATAGCAGAAAATTATAAATTGATCCACATTCACAAAAATGTCCAGCCCTAAGTATGAATCAGGCAGCTGACAGAAGAGGAAATATCCTCTACAATTCCACCAAATGAGGAAGGCACAGTTGCTCGCCAACAGTTCACCTTTGTAGCCATCCAGCACAGTCAATTTTGATTGCTGTATCCACAACTGATCGTCACCATATGTTCAAAGCTAAAGTACCTTTAATTGGACAGCAACTTGCTTAAGAAACAAGATAGTAATCCTCTTCTCCTGGGCTAATGGAATCTTGACCGCACGACATCCCATACATTCCAGCAAACAGAAAAGAATGGCTATATTCCAGGATTTAGGAACGTCCATCATCTCAATTTTTCCCCATTCCATCAAGGAGTATAATTCCAACATGGAAACTGTGTAGATCCAAAATGGAAAAATGAAGCATTGCCTTCACTCTTCTTCATCCAAGTACACATTTCCAGGTTAAAGTATTGTTTGTAGAATCCAAGAGGTTGAATCATATGGTCTGCTAGGTTTTTTGGTGACAATCCAATTCGTTTGTACACTTTGTGTAGTGAAAACTGAGAAGCAGATATCAAATTCTAAAAGAATCTGTAGGCTCTAATATTCCAGAAATATTCCATATAGTACAACCACAAAATCTGTAGCCAAGTAGCTCCATCAGGTAGAAGGGATATATCCAAGGAAAGACTTAACATTATCCAAGAGAAGGAATAATTAATTCTAGAAGACAGGTAACTCCAAAAATGATGCTGCAATATAAAATCTTCCACCACTTTATATCTCAGGAGTAGATATCCAACCAGCTGCAGGAAATATCCTCTACGATTCCATAAGATACCAGCCACTGGGATAGAAATCACTTCCGTTTCCAACCCAAAATAGGAAACATTGAGAATGCCCAAAACTTTAAATCCATCTGGGGCCCCTAAATACGAGTTTCTGTTTCACCATATCAAATACAAAATACCTGCCTACAGAAACCTTGGAACTTACCCATCAAGTCTCCGCTCATAACGTCCTTCTCGTGCATGAAGTGATGGTGGGGGGCCATAAGCAGGCCCTCCACCACCTCCTCTGAACCCAGAAACCTCTCTACTACGAGATGCTATGGAAACTGTATCATCCAATCCCCGAGCAGCGCTCGGAATGGTGCCTGGTTCATTATAATCCGTGCGTAGGTCTCTATCTCCCATTTTGTTGACTGAGTTGTGAGCCTTCTGTGCACTTTTGATGTCCACAAAATCCACAAAGGCAGCCACTCCTCCTTCAGAACCCCTCTTGGGGAGAATTTTGACACTTTCCACGCGGCCATATCTGAAAAAAAATAAAGTCAACGTTATTGTTGCATAGTAATAATTTTCCAAAAATAGTTTTAAAAACTGTTTGTTATTTTTAAACAATTTACATTATGCATGTATGGGGGAGGGGTTGCGAGTTAATTTTAAATGGCTTTTAAACTCACATTTTTCTTTTTTGAGGCAAATATTTACAAACATTTTTACCACATTATTTTATTGCTCTAACTTTTTAAATATAGTATTTACTATAAACTGCCTTTTACCTTCCTGGAACACTTAGCTGAAATGACTCTCAGAAGTTTTTAGGCATTTTTACATTCTAAAAAAGGATATTATACCTAAGATAATCAAAGTAACTTACCTATCTTAAGAGATTTTCATTAAAGTAAAAACTGTAGCTAAAAATGGCTATTTTACAGATCTCATTTTAATTTAATTCACTAAGTGAAAATGATCTTAGTGAAAAAATGAGATGACTTCAAACACTCCTTTCTGGAAGACAAAATAAATTCAAATATTTTGTGCATTTGCAAGTGTGTCTAGTTTTTAATGTAATCTTTTGCCATTTAATTCTCTTTTCCAGGGGATTAAAAGAAAAAGTGTTAAAATTTATAATTTATGTATAATTGTTATTTATATAAATTAATAAATCAGAAAATCTTTTGACAGACTCTTATGTATACTTATAATTTGGCATTTTAGAAAGAAGGGCACAGCACTTTTAAATAGAGCACTCTTACATGCTGACAATCCAAGATCATAATTTTTTTCTTTTTTTTAAAATTTATGGCTGCATTGGGTCTTCGCTGTTGTGCACAGCCTTTCTCTAGTTGTGGTGAATGGGGGCTACTATTTGCTGCAGTGCATGGGCTTCTCATTGTAGTGGCTTCTCTTGCTCTGGAGCACAGGCTCTAGGCACACAGGCTTCAGTAGTTGTGGCACACAGGCTCAGTAGTTGTGGCACACGGGCTTAGTTGCTCCGCGGCATGTGGGATCTTCCCGGACCAGGGCTCGAACCCATGCCCCCTGCATGGGCAGGCGGATTCTTAACCACTGTGCCACCAGGGAAGTCCCCAATATCATAATTTTACACTTCCCCTGAAGAAGCTGACAACATTATCAGAAACCCGAACTTTCCTTTTACATCCTCCAGTATGATTTAAGTTATTACCTCTCAGAAGGGAAACATAATCCTAAAATGCAGTTTCATCAGGCCACTGAACTAGATGTAACGAAATTACTTGGCGTAAATTAACTGATGAAAGGATCTCTTAAATTCGGGGGAAAAATAGAAACTGAAATAGTTCTTTCCATACAAACATTAAAAAAAATACCTTCCTTGGGGCTTCCCTGGTGGCGCAGTGGTTGGGAGTCCGCCTGCCGGTGCAGGGGACACGGGTTCGTGCCCCGGTCCGGGAGGATCCCGCATGCCGTGGAGCGGCTGGGCCCGTGAGCCATGGCCGCTGAACCTGCGCGTCCGGAGCCTGTGCTCCGCAGCGGGAGAGGCCACAACAGTGAGAGGCCCGCATACCACAAAAAAAAAAAAAAAAAAAAATCTTCCAATGTATCTGACAAAGGACTTGTATCTAGAATATAAGAAATCTTACAACTCAACCCATTTTTTAAAAATAGGGAAGATGGGCTTCCCTGGTGGCTCCGTGGTTAATAATCTGCTGGCCAATGCAGGGGGCACGGGTTCGAGCCCTGATCTGGGAAGATCCCACATGCCTCGGAGCGGCAGCTGCTGAGTCTGCGCTCTGGAACCTGTGAGCCACAAGTACTGAGACCCACGTGCCTAGAGCCTGTGCTCCGTGACAGGAGAATCAACCGCAATAAGAAGCCTGTGCACCGCAGCGAAGAGTGGCCCGCGCTCGCCACAGCTGAAGAAAGCCCACGCGCAGCAGCGAGGACCCAACATAGATAGATAGATAGATAGATAGATAGATAGATAGATAGATAGATTTGTAAAAAAAATAAAAATAAAAAATAGGGAAAACACTTCACCAAAGAAGAAATACAGGTGGCAGATAAGCACAGAAAGAGATGCTCAAAATCAGTAGGCATAGGGAAATACAAATCAAAACCACAATAAAATACCACTTCACACCCACTAGGATTGCTATTAGAAAAGAGAACAGAACAGAACAAAACACGTATTGGCAAGGATATGGAGAAATTTGAAACCTCCTGCATAGCTGGTGGAACTGTAAAATGTCGCAGCCACTGTGGAAAGTGGCATTTTTCTCCAAAAGTTAAGCACAGAATTACCATATGACCCAGCAATTCCATTCCTAGGTATATACCCAAGAGAACTGAAAACTCCATTCCTAGGTATATACCCAAGAGAACTGAAAACTGGGGCTCAAAAAGATACATTACACGAATGTTCACTGCATCATTATTCACAAAAACCGAAAGATGGAAACAACCCGACTGTTCAACAATGGATGAATGGATAAACAAAATGTGGCATATACAAACAATGGAATATTATATTAAAACATAAAAAGAAATGAAGTTTCGATACACACTACAACATGGATAAACCTTGAAAACATCATACTAAATGAAATAAGCCAGACACAAAAGGACAATTAGTTTATGATTCCACTTACATGAAGAATCTGGAATAGACAAATTCATGGAGACAGAAAGTAGAACAGAAGTTAACAGGGACTGGGGAGACACAGAGTTTTTGTGTGGGATGAAAAAAATTCTAGAAATAGATAGTGCTGATGGTTACATAACATTGTGAATGCACTTTTTTTTTGGCCACGCCAAGCAGCTTGTAGGATCTTAGTTCCCCGACCAGGGATCAAACCTGGGCCCTGGCAGTGAAAGCGCCAAGTCCTAACCGCTGGACTGCCAGAGAATTCCCTGTGAATGCACTTAATGCCACTGAATTGTACACTTAAAAATGGTTAAGATAATAAATTTTGTATATTTTAACACACACACACAACTTATCACTAAGCCCAAGACTACATAGGTTTTTCTATTAGAAAGAAGAAAAAAAGAGGGAAGCATCAGTCAATTCCCCATCAAAAAAGTCAGTTAGCCAAAGCGTAATACAGGGAAAACAAATATTTAAGCTTAAATTCTTAATAACAAAGAGCTAAATGCAATACTGAAAAGAAGAACCAAATACTTAATGCATAGATTATGCATGCAGAACAAAGTCAAATGGCCCTCCGTCTTCAAAAGGGTGGGCTCACGGTTCCCATAATTTTTACATAAGGAGAGTACACTCTGGAAACAAAATACGAATTTATCTCCAAATTTAACATAAGAGAACTTTATCAGGTATTACATTACTCTTCTATACTAAAAAAAAAAAACCTGTTAACTCTTCACAGCCATGAGAACTCAGCTGGTAAATGTAAATGTGATGTCCTGATTTTATCTACTCTTTCCAAAACAACACAGTTCCTATAGTATTCAAGTATTCCTTAAGTATTCAAACGAAACATTTACTGACATCTACTAATTAAAAAAGAAAAAAGAGCAAAAATAATAAAACCACAGTTAAATAGTATTTCTTTTTTTTAAACATAGAGCCTTAGTTACAGGTTTTCAGAGAACCTATGGAATAGTCTCCAGTAATATGCACAAAATATTTTCTTAAATTACATAGTCAAAGGTTGTAGTAATAAGTTAACTCATTTGTAATTTTTAAAGAATCAAGAAAACCTTTTTCTTTAAAATAAGAACATAAAGTTAAGAAAGTGTGCTTGATTGCTACAAGCTGCAGTATATAACAATCTAATGGGTTTGTCTTCAAAAACACAATCAAAAAACAACATTAAATTCGTTTCTGTTTGGTCAAAAATATTCACCATCAAAAAATATTAAACCGATCAACATACACTATAATTCTTCTACGTTTTTAAGAGAGAATTTTAAAATAACCCAAAACAATGCCAGATTTGCTGAGATGTTTGGTCTTTCAACATGTGACTATTTACACAGTCAAATTTATAGTCCTTAGCATCTCCTTGAAGAATATAATTGCAGTGTATTAATGGCCTCACATTTTACATTTGAGAGCATCATGATATACTCTAATGTTTTTCCTCCACTATGAGAAAAGAGTAGGGTTCTAATCCTGAATCAATTATTTTTAATTTTATGGTTCTTAACAGGCACTGTTGTAGGCACTTGATGCATATCAGGGAATAAAACAAAGATCCCTAGTCTCATGGAATTGATTTATTTACAATTTTCAGCTCCTTGATATGTGAAAAGAAGATTCCTCCTATTCTAAACTTTTCCTCAACTCTACAAGAAACTTACTTTGTTAATTTCCAAAGCAACACTAAATACATAAAGCTAAAGATCATTAGTATGCTAAAACCCAATGAATTCTCTCAATACCCTTTCTTTCTAAAAGTTACATTTATCTTTTATAAGCTGGTTTATCAATAAGAATGCAATTATTAATTTTAATCCTACCTTTTTTTGCAAGTGACCCTACTAATAATAAGCAATAAAAAAGAATAGCCACAATTCGTTTTCACACAAGTCCTCCTACTACAGAAAACAATCCTCCCCAAGTCATTCTTGAAACATTTACCTGTTATTCAGGATAGACTTACAGAATTGTAATGAGGAGAATATCTGCCTCTTTGAAGAGGCATGCAATTAACCTAAAACACCCATTCATCTAAAACCCAATACATCATTTTCCAAAGATTACATATTTTATCAAACTATCAATTCTTTGCGTATTGCCCACTTTTCCACCCTTCCACACCATCATGGCTAAGCTGTTCCTTATTCAAAAGAAAACGATCAATAAGTGTGAAGAGACAGAAAGCGAAAAGCAAATGAGCATGCTGTAAGGGATAAAAAGGCCTAAGAGATGAGTATTACAGTCTGGTTGGGTGACCTATAATAGTAGAAACAATAAATGTTTATGTTTACTTATTATTATTATTATTATTTTTACCATATGCGGGCCTCTCACTGCCGTGGCCCCTCCCGCCGCGGAGCACAGGCTCCGGACGTGCAGGCTCAGCGGCCACGGCCCACGGGCCCAGCCGCTCCGCGGCATGTGGGATCTTCCCGGACTGGGGCACGAACCCGCGTCCCCTGCATCGCCAGGCGGACTCTCAACCACTGCGCCACCAGGGAAGCTCACTTATTTTTTATATTATGAAAATATTCAAAATCATTCCTCTTCCAAACTCAGACAGTTGGGTCATAAATATACCCATTACAACCAGCAAATTATCTGCAATAATGCAGTAACATCAACACTTATTTATATAACCCTTTCATAGTAAAAAATTTTTATGAAGGAATTACTAATTTATAAATCAACCACTTGATCCTATATTTAAACCAAAAGACTGGTTTCCCCTCTGTGTTAGACCTTTATTTTATTTTCTATACCAGTGACTACAAATACTTCAAGAATGCCAAAAGGCAGAATTCCCTAGAAACTTAAATAATGCATCATAACAGCATTTAAATTGGAGCTGGACACATTTTTCCTACATAATCACAGATCAAATTTTTAAAATTTTTTATTGTGATAAAATATAACATAAAATTAGCTATTTTAACCATTTTTAAGTGTACAATCCCAATCTTTTCAAATTAATCACGGCTATTTCTTGTCATCAACATAGTAGAGGTAGACATTAAAGCTACCTCATTCACAATTACTGATATCGCCCATACTTCAAACCATTAAATGTAGTAAGTAGCTCAGAATCATATACTCAGATGGCAAAACTCCTGCAATTTGGACATAACCAAGTAAGATAGTAATATTTTTAATATGTCATATGTCTCATTATATCAGTTAAAATAAGTTAAAATCCAAAAGAAGAACTTGGTTTAACAATTATCTAGAATGACAAAGATAAATTTAAATTGTTAGCATGACAATGATAAATTACAAGTTAACAGTTTTACTCTAACCAAAGACAATGATCAAAAATTGATATAAACCCAGAAAATAGAAAATATTTGCAAATTATTTATCTGATAGGAGCTCTTACAACTCAACAATGAAAAAATAATAATGCAATTTAAAAATAGGCAAAGGATATAGACAATTTCTCTAAAAATATATACAAACAGCCAATAGCCAATAAACACACAAAAATTTGCTTAACGATATTAGACTTTAGGAAAATAAAAACCAAAACCACAATGAGATACCACTTCACACGAAATAGGATGGCTAGAATATTGATAAAAACGACAGACAATAACAAGTATAAGGAGAAATCTAAACCCTAATAAATTGTTGGTGAGATTGTAAAATGGTACAGCCACTTTGGAATTCAATTTGGCAGTTCCTCAAAATGTTAAACTTAGAATTACCGTATAAGCCAGCAATTCTACTCCTGGGTATGAACTGAAAAGAGAAGTCCACATAAAAACACATACAGGAATGTTCACAGTATCATTATTCATAATAGCCAAAAAAATGGAAACAAATGTTCAACTGCTGAGTGGAGTTTTTAAAATGTGGTATATGTCCATACAATGGAATGTCATTTGGCAATAAAAAGGAATGAAGTTCTTATACATGCTACAACATGGATGAACCTCGAGAACACTATAAGGGAAAGAAGCCAATCACATATTTTATGATTCCATATATATGTGAAAGGTCCAAAATAGGCAAATACACAGAAACATAAAATAGATTAGTGGATTCCAGGAGCTGGGGAGAAGGAAGAATGGGGAATGACTGCTAATGGGTATGCGGGTTTCATTCTGTAGTGATGGAAATGTTCTGAAATTAGTGGTGATGGCTGCATAACTCTGCAAATATACTAAAAACAACTGTACACTTTTCAAAGGAAAAATTTTATGCCATGCGAATTATATCTCGTTAAAACTATTATTAAAAGAAAAAAGACAAAAAATAGTACCTGTCACTGCCTTTTATATTTATTTATTTGGCTGCACTGGGTCTTAGTTGTGGCATGCGGGATCTTTAGTTGCGGCATGTGGATCTAGTTCCCTGACCAGGGACTGAACCTGGGGCCCCTGCACTGGGAGCACAGAGCCTTAGCCACTGGACCACCAGGGAAGTCCCTGTCACCGTCTTTTAATACAACAGATTTTACATATCCTTTAGTCACAAGTGTCTGTGTTATCTCAATACAAATCAACTGCCTGCCATGTTTCCTGTAAATGGGCACATTTAAGGAAAACATTTTCTATTTCAAGCATGCCTGCCTGGGAAGATAAGTAACCCATTAGATGACAGCCAAAACCTATCTTCACTTCATGGAGATACAGAATTCTTTCAGGAAATCTACTGTGAAATAAATTTATGTATGAAAGATTTTAAAATTATTCTTAAATAATTAATATATTTCCCTTTAATCACTTTATCTTTGGAGTAAGTACAAATGATTACTAAAGATGAAAAAAACAGACTCAGAATCCCTAAAGCCAGCAAAGCGCAGTCAAACACAGGACCCCTAGCCTCATTTTAGAAAAAGCTAAAATCCTAAAATGTTTCTCTACTTGGAGGAATGGGGGAGAGGTGGGAAAAGAAGGGCGGGGGGAGAATGATTTGTAATATTTTGCTGATTTGTGTTCTCTCTCTGCCAAAAATAAATAAATAAATAAATATATATATATATATATATATATATATATATAAGTTTGTTGTAGTCTGGGAAAGACTCTCAGCCTGAGATAAAATCCCTATGTCATAAAAGAAAAGACCATATAAATTAAACCGCATAAAAATTACAGCTCCTAAATAGCAAAATACAGTCAAAAAACAAATGGGGAAAAATACTTGCACATGAGAAATAAATGATTTCCTAAATATAAAAATTCTTCCAAATCAAGGGAGACAGAGGTCCAAACAAAACACAGGCAAAATACCCAAATAGGAAATTTTTTTTTTAATATTTATTTTATTTATTTGGTTGCGTCGGGTCTTAGTTGCAGCAGGCTGGCTCCTTAGTTGTGGCATGCGAACTCTTACTTGAGGCATGCATGTGGGATCTAGTTCCCGGACCAAGGATCGAACCCAGGCCCCCTGCATTGGGAGCACGGAGTCTTAACCACTGCGCTACCAGGGAAGTTCCAGGAAATTCTTTAAAAATACACCCATACACACAAAATGGTAAACAAAACAAACACACTCAAAAAAGCTGCTCAATTTCCACTCAAAATTTCAAAAATCCAAATTTAAAAAAAAATGCCATGCAACACAAAGACCTAAATTTTAATAATACCTAGATATTAGCTAGAGTCTAAGAAAATAGATACTTTCATAACACCGTCTGCAGGAGTATAAATTAGAGAAACCTCTTAGGAAGACAATTTGATAGACTGCTTAGTAAGCAACACTGCTTATAACAGTTAAAAAAAAAAAAAGAAGAAAGAAAAAAAAAGAAGAAAAAAAAAGGAACGCACCATTCCACTTTCTCTATGAATTTGACTGCTCCAGGAAGCTAATGTAAGTAGACTCATACAATATTTGTCCTTTTGTAACAGCCTTATTTCACTTAGCATAAAGTCTTCAAGGTTCATCCATGTTGAAGCATATGTCAGAATTTCCTCTCCTAATATAATACTGTAAATCAACAATACTTCAATTTTAAAAAGAAGAATTTCCTTCCTTTCTAAGGCTGAATAATACTCCGTGATACGTATTTTGTTGTCACACATTCTGTTTATCCTTCCATGGGTCATGAACACTTAGATTGCTTCTATCTTTTGGCTATTGTAAATGCTTCTATGAACATAATACATTACTTTTTTAAGATGAGAAATGATTTATTGACTCTAATTAGAAAAGGTTTAAGAAAACTTGAAGACTGAAGATAAGCTTAATTCAACCAACAAAACTATAGTCAGCTGTTTATCAAATCCATGGTTAGTGCCTAGATTCCTGTACATGAAAACTTGATGACTACAACTCTTGGGAAAAGGCAATGTTTTCAGTAAAGCTTTGAATGACAAAATTCTTCAGAACTATTAACGGCACCATTACTTCAGTGAAAAAAATACGTATATGCATTATTTTGCACCAATCTAATGGTGCAAAATAACTATTTACTAACTAAAATTAATTGTTAACAAAAAGAGAGTGCGCAACTGATATGTAAACCTCTGAAAGATTATCCAATTATAAGAAAACAATCCCAAAGATTCTATGATCTTTAGACGTTACTGGCTACATAAAATAGGAAGCCTGAATCTTTTAGACAATCTTAGAAAGAATTCATAACGTACTTCTTCAGAGAATAGGAGGGAGGAGTTTACACTCTAAAAGTCAAAATATATAGTGCAGGGGACTTCTCTGGCAGTCCAGCAGTTAAGACTCTACATTCCCAATGCAGAGGGCCTGAGTTCGATCCCTGGTCAGGGAACTAGATCCCGCATGCCGCAACTAAAAGATCCCACATGCCGCAACTAAAGATCCCACACGCCGCAAAATCCCACGTGCCATAAGACCAGGTGTAGCCAAATAAATAAATATTAAAATATATATATATATACACACACACACACACACACACACACACACACACAATGCAGGAATACAGACAATGATGGTGGCCACTAAGTTAACTTTTGGACATTTCTTCTCACAATAATTAATGAACAACTTCATAAATGTGTCTGATTTACATAGTACTGAGAAAAGCTCAAGTACAATTGTAAAGAGAATGCAAATGACCATGATTAACCATTTCTTAAAGTAATGGCAGTAAATAAAACAGTTAGATGAAGAAAAAAAGGAGCAAGGCAAGTTGATCAAAAGGGGAAGGCTGGAGAAAACAAAGTTGAAGTAGCAGAAGCCAAGAAACTAACAAAAATCCACATCAAGAGTCCGGGGTGTAAATACAAAGGACTCTGAAAATGTGCTTCCTACCTGGCTTAATAGGACTATTACAGTACAACTGCTGAGAAGGAAATTAACTTCTAACCTATGGCTTACTTCTTAGTAAAATAACAGTTTAAAAAAAGACTTTCAGAAATTTATAAATTCCCTCTAATATTTCACTTGATTAGACTTCTATCCTTATTTCACAATATATGGTTACTTAGAACAGAATCAGGACAAATGTGATCTTTTTGTAATATACATAAATTCCATATTCTTTTTATCACCACTGCATTTCTGTAAATCTTTAAAGACTACCAATACTTCCAGATTAAGGAAATGGGTCTTCTTTATCACTCTTTAATCTTAAAAGGTCTTTGGGTTTTTCTACTCACTTCCAATGGTTTATAAACTTTTAAATAATCATGCTTCCCAATAAAAACTCTGCATGAAATTAAGCCTATTAAATTAAGAAATAAGTCACCAGTCTCTATGCCAATCATTCTTGAAACCTGTTAAATATGCAAACTTCTCCAGTCAACACTTTAGTCATTAATTATAATCTCTAGAACTAAAAAGCTTTTCTTTACAAGCAAAACCTTTATACAGATTTCCAATAAGATCAACACAAAGGAAATCAAATGTCATAACCTTGTGAGACCCCAAGCTGTGACGAAAGTTCCTTTTATACATCTACTTTTAGAGCGGCATAGCAAACTTGCTGAAAAGGAATAATATGTGTCAAAAACCACCGTGGAAAGGGCTACTTCATTAAAAAAAAAAAAAAACAGAAAGGTATAAGTGACAAGAAAAACTACAGTATATCATTATACACCTTAGATTAGTATAACAAAGCACAGACACCATTTTTTTAAATTAACTGCAATATAATTTAAAACTATTTGAAACGTTACAAATGCCACTTAAGTCTGAACCCAAGAAAGACTATTTTTGATTGATGAGCATAGCTGGTTAGGAGATGATTTATCTGAAAGGAATTGGTACACCAATGTTTTGTATGATGGCTACACAGTATTTCTAGATATTAAGCTCTTTTATAATCCAACTAATCATCAAAATATACTTTTTAAAAATCTTCACAGCATTCCAGTGACCTTTATACACTATGGAGAATGGCTAGAATAAGATTTTCTTTTCTTTTTTTTTGCATGAGAGAGCTTTTAATATTATACTTATTCATCTCTCACTTTAGATTTTCAGTTATCAATGGAAACACCATTTGTATCAAAAGCTGACACAGTGAGCATATACACAGGAGAGTCACGTACAGATTTTCACTGACCCCATAGAGATGTTACATGTCCCATTTTACACCTTGTTTTGTCATTTAATATTTTCCCATGCCAATAAAGACCCTTTGCCAGTTCTAACATGGTGTGCCCTAGAACAAGATTTTCTAAACTAAAAAGACCTTAGAAATCTTTTTTTTTTTTTTAATTTATTTTTTGGCTGCATTGGGTCTTTGTTGCTGTGCGCGGGTTTTCTCTAGTTGCAGTGAGCGGAAGCTACTCTTCATTGCGGTGCTCGGGCTTCTCGTTGCAGTGGCTTCTCTTGTTGCGGAGCTCTAGGCACATGGGTTTCAGTAGCTGCAGCACGGGGGCTCAGCAGTTGCAGCACGTGGGCCCTAGAGTACAGGCTCAGTAGTTGTGGTGCACGAGCTTAGTTGCTCTGCGGCATGGGGGATCTTCCCAGACCAGGTATCAAACCCGTGTCCCCTGCACTGGCAGGCGGATTCTTAACCACTGCACCACCAGGGAAGTCCCCTTATAAATCTTATAATCCGACCCATTCAATTCATGGGAGAAAATAAATGTACCTACTTTATATAATAAATGTGTTACTGGGAACTTCCCTGGTAGTCCAGTGGGTAAAACTCCGCGCTCCCAATGCAGGGACCCCATGTTCAATCCCTCATCAGGGAACTAGATTCCACATGCATGCCGCAACTAAAGAGTTTGCATGCTGCAACTAAGAGTCCACATGCTGCAAAAAAGATCCCACGTGCCACAACGAAGATCCCGAGTGCAACAATGAAGATCCAGCACAGCCAAAATAAATATTTAAATAAATAAACAAATAAATGTTTTACTGAAGAGTTAAGGTGTCTTACTTTGTTTTTGGTTTTTGTTTTATTGGCCGCGCCGCACAACTTGCAGGATCTTAGCTCTCCGACCAGGGAGTGAACCTGGGCCTTAGGAAGTGAGAGCACAGAGTCCCAACCACTGGACTGCCAGGGAATTCCCTGTCTTTTTCATATACAGCATCACATACTAACTGAATTTTAGATACTCTCTATAAATTGAGATTTTTGCAAATCTTGTTTTCTTTGATTAAGGCTGAACCCCCTCACATAAGAGAAATTAATATCTATTATGGCATTTAATTCTAACATTGGATGTGCTTGAAATTCATTTCATTGAAAGAATTCAAGCTAAAAGGAACAACCTTAAAAGATCTAAGGATTCCATGATTTCTACGATAAAACTGAGGCGGGGTGGGGGTGGGGGGCCGGTGGATGAAAAAACAGAAAAAAATTCCCACAAGAAAAACAGCAGTTCTAATCCTATAAGTTTACAATGAGGAAAAAGAGGAGGGGAAAAATAAAGCTATTCACAGGACACTATCTTTGTTTTGTTTACTAGTCTTAAAGTTTTCCAGTGATTCTTAACTTTTTAACTTCAACCTTTTTAGGTCAAAGCTAAAGTTAAGTACTTAAATATACTGCTAGCATTCTATTCTTAACATAATGGTTTGCCTAAACCAATATTTCTTACACTTTTTTCCACGGACTGCTTTGACAGCCAGTGAAACCTATAAACCCTTTCTCGGACTATTATTAAATTAATCAAGTAAAATGCACGAATTACAAAGAAACCAATTATATTGAAATACAATTATCAACTTTTGAACATACAGGAAATACAGAGGACAAAAGGTGATGTTAATGTATACCACAGGACAGGCATGTAATCAGCAAAACACACACTGAGAAACTCTACAACTTGGTTTCCAACAAATTAAGTTGTAAGCAGAGAGAGAGATTAAAACCTATGGATTAAAAAAGGTTGAAACAGTCCCATGTCCATCAGTAAGTAAATAAACTGTGGTATCCTGACTGTGGTGGTGGTGATTACAAGGATGCCTACATTTCTCAAAATTCAACAAACTCAACACTTGAAATAGGTACATTTTACTGTATGCAAATTATACCTCAATAAAATTTTTAAAATATATCTTATGTACCTTATTTAGAGACTGAGTGAAAAAAAAAAGATTCTTAAAACAATTACAAATTCAGGTACTGGCTGGATATTTGAAAATACTGACTGGGTATTTGAAATAAGGATATACCACAGTATTGCTGAACATCTTTAAACAGTTCTTATCTTCTAGAGAGAAACACTGAAATACTTGTGGATTAAATAAGATGTCTGGGATCTACTTCAAAATAATACCTACTATACACATTGTAGGGCTTGTGCAAAGGAATAAGATTTTGATTCATTAAGGAACTCTGGACAGGGGTGAAGAGTAGTGTAGAGGGAGCAGAAAAAAAAAGGTGATGCAGGCACTATGGAAAGCAGTATGGAGGTGCCTCAAAAAGTTAAAAATAGAATTACCATATGACACAGCAATTCCACTTCTGGGTATATAACCAAGGAAACGGAAAACAGCAATTTGAAAAGATATGCATCTCCATGTTCATTGCAGCATTTTATTTACCAAAGCCAAGATACAGAAACAACCTGTGTCCAGGGATTGATGGATGGATAAAGAACATGTGGCATATGTGGAGTGCGCACATGTGCACGCGCGCGCGCGCACACACACACGGACGTACATACAATGGAATACTATTCAGCCGTAAAAAAGAAGGAAATCTTGTCATTTGCAACAACATGGATAAACCTTGAGGGCATTATTCTAAGTGAAATAAGTTAGAGAAAGATAAATACCATAAGATCTCACTTATATGTGGAATCTTAAAAAAAAAGTCATTGATACAGATGCTGTTTTGTGGTTTTATATACCACAAAACAGATTGGTGGTTGGGGGTTGGGGTGACGGGTGGAATGAAAGGGCTCAAAAGATAAAAACTTCCAATTATAAAATGAATAAGTCATGGGGATATAATGTACAGCACAGTGACTACAGTTAATATTGTATTGCATATGTGAAAGTTCCTAAGAGAGTAAATCTTGAAAGTACTTTAAGAGAGTAAATCTTGAAAGTACTTATCACAAGGAAAAAAAACGTTTTTTGTAACTATGTATGGTGAGGAATGTTAACTAGACTCACTGTGGTGATCATTTTGCAATATATACAAATATCAGATCATTATGTTGTATACCTGAAACCAATATAATGTTATATGTCAGTTATACTTCAGTTAAGAATTAAATTAATTAAAACTTATTAATTTAAAATTAGTATTAAAAATTTTAAGTTAAAACAAACAAAAAAAGAAATAAGGTTGAGGTCAATAAGCCTGGGGGAAGTGGGGCAAGGGCAAGATTTTGCTGAGATACCACACAAAGTGAGTGACTGACGCCCAAATAAATGGAGCAATGATGATACCTAAAAAACAAACTCCCTTCTTACTAGCCCCTCTTCTGAATGACTCAGCATATAATACAGCTCATACTGATCCTGTGATTAACCTCATGTCATAAAGTCAGTGGTGGAAGTAGAACCAAAACTAAAATTTTAAAAGTGGGGTAGCTCTAAATCTGCTTACAAATGGTACCAGAGGCAGGTAATTCATTCATCCACAAGTTGCCTCCTATGAGAGAAAAAACTGAAGACAAAAACATGCAAGTCATTTCCAGCCCCACCTTCCTTTTCTTGCCTTGCCTTCCACCTCCCCCACAATGTTGGTTTCCAACGAGAAAAGCCAAGAGGGAGGTGATTTGACGCAGAGGCAGCAGGGGTGAGGTGCCCAGAGGTGGCAGGCAGAGGTGGGGGAGGCAGAGTGGTTAGCCTATTAGTTACACTAAGAACATACTGGGCAAATAAGTAAATATATTGAGAATAATAAGTTTCTCACTGTCTGAGAAGGGATTTATAAACATGGAAATGGGGAGGTTACAAAGAATCCTCATGTATTGAAACATGTGTGAACATAGTTTCAAAATATATTATATAGAGATACATGTATTATATATACATGTAAACATATATACATGTGTACACACACAATACATATCCTCTTAGCTCTGCAGCAGTGGGTAAACTGTGCACCCAGATCTTGGGTTTCCAAATACCATCCCTCCCTAAAAGGAACCAGAGTCTCTTGGAGAATGGCTGATTACAGGACTGGGAAAGGGAAAATACAAGATGAGCCTTTGTTGTTGCCAGAAATAAAGAAATGCTTAAAAGAGTAGTGGGGAGATATCAAAAGGACACAGTAGCCAGTTTGAAGGAGCTCCCACTGGTCAAATCTAGAATGATTTGGGTATCAAAATAAGCAAGTCCTGAATTAAAACCCATTGAAAAAAATGGAAATCATATATATGTGTGTGTGTATATATATTTCCAAATATAATTATGGAAAATTCTTACCTACAGAATAAATGTATAAGAAATCACAGTAATAGATGCTCATTTGGCAACAATCACAGCAGTATATAATACAGTCAAGAGTTATCAATGGGGGACTACCCTGGGGGTCCAGTGGTTAAGAGCCTGCCTTCCAATGCAGGGGATGTGGGTTTGATCCCTGGTCGGGGAACTAAGATCCCACATGCCACAGGGCAACTAAGCCCGCGTGCCGCAACTACTGAGCCCATGCACCAAAACTAGAGAGAGAAGCCCGCATGCTGCAACAAAAGATTCCACATGCCGCAACTAAGACACGATGCAGCCAAAAATAAATAAATGAATAAATAAATATTTTCACAAAAAGTTATCAATAGCTGCTAAGGCTACTGGGTTTAGGGTTGATGATGGAAAAGACTATCAGTGTAATACTGGAATATCTCCCCATAAAATGCTAATCAAATAAAGGGGGAAAAATGGTGAAGACGCTAACTTTATTAGGTGATCAAAGTTAACATCACCAGTGGTGGGATGGATCCAATACTGTCTCCATATTCTGAAAAAGCACAGAATCATTTCTCTGGTATTCCTGCCAAGATTGCAAGACCTGATCTGGTCATGGGGTAATACTGGACAGACCTGGGTAGAGGGTCAGCCTGCAGAATTAAAGAATTATGCTCTTGGGCTTCCCTGGTGGCTCAGTGGTTAAGAATCTGCCTGCCAATGCAGGGCACACGGGTTCGAGCCCTGGTCTGGGAAGATCCCACATGCCGCGGAGCAACTAAGCCCATGTGCCACAACTACTGAACCTGTGCTCTAGAGCCCGCGAGCCACAGCTACTGAGCCCGCATACCTAGAGTCCGTGCTCTGCAACAAGAGAAGCCACCGCAATGAGAAGCCCGCACACCGCAAAGAAGAGTAGCCCCCACTTGCCACAACTAGAGAAAGTCCGCACGCAGCAATGAAGACCCAATGCAGTCAAAAATAAATTAATTAAAAATTGAAGACCCAACGCAGTCAAAAATAAATTAATTAAAAATAAAAAAAGAATTGTGCTCTTTAAGACTATCAGGCACATGAGAATTTGGGTAAGAATCTGTTCCAGACGGACAACACGTACCGGCTAGGATCCTGGACCAAAAAGGAAAGAGGGACATTGTTGGGATGGCTGGCATCATTTGAATGAGGTCTATGGATTGAGTAATAGTGCTATACCAATGTTGATTTCCTTGCCGAAAATACTGTATGGTGCAATGCAGTTTTGGGGAGATATACACTGGAGAATTTAAGGATGTCATGCCAGGAAAGACAAGAGAAGGTAATGGAGCAAATGTGGCAAAATGCTAACAACTGAGGAATTTGTGTGAAGGGAATGTGGGAATTCTCTGCACTTTTCCTGAACTATTTCAAAATAAATTTTAAATGAAAAACAACAAACAAACACATAGGAAGGCGAGAAGTGGATCTGCGTGTATGGATAGGCCTTCATTCCTGTGTATCAAATGCCATATTTTCAAAGAGGCCTTCCTAGTCACTCCCACCCGCATTTACTCTCCATCCCCTCCTCTGCTTTATTTTTCCTCATAAGGCAGAATACGTCATGGTTGATGGTCATTGGGGCTGAACAATGGGTACATGAGATTTACTTACTATTCTTCTACTTTTGTGTATGTTCAAAATTCTCCAAGGTAAAGTTTAAAAGTATATCTACAACACTGATTGATCATACAGTAATATATATATGCATCTTTATTGATGCATTAAATATAAGTATTTAGCAGCAGGTCTAACAGCTATTGTCATTTCCAAGTTGTGATGAGCATAAATGAAATATCTGCAACAACTGTAATGTAAAATATGAAAATACATCTGATTGGCGTTGGTGGTGAAATCATCACAGGTACTACTAATACTACCAGGTTGGTACTACACCACAATATAGTTATAATTGATGGAAATGCTAAATTCTGATTAAGAAGTTAGTGAAAATAAAGACATACTATTTTCCTATCCAAATTTAAGTACCTCCTCCTAAATTCTGGTCTAAATAGTAATAGTTTTCATTCTAACATCCTTTTGATATAATAAAGTGATAAACTTTTAAAATCTTTTTTCTTTTTATCCAAGGTTACTTAAATAATCTTAAGTGGGGAATATCCTGGCAATCCAGTAGTTAGGGTTCCTTGCTTCCATTGCAGGGGGCATGGGTTCGATCTCTGGTCGGGGAACTAAGATCCTGCATGCTGAGCCACGTGGCCAAAAAATAAAAATTAAAAAATTTTAAAAATAAAGATTAAAAAAATCTTGAGTGAAAAAGAGACTTTACTGCAGACAGCATAAATTTTAAAAATTAATGGTTGAAACAAAAATCCACCACCTACCAATTTACTGACTTACAAAAGATGCAAATCACTATACATCCAATATAGTTTGTAAAATACAAAGTGTTTTTGAGTAAAAATATCCTAGTTTTTTGGTTTTTTGTTTGTCTGTCTGTTTTTTGCGGTACGCGGGCCTCTCACTGTTGTGGCCTCTCCCGTTGCGGAGCACAGGCTCGGGACGCGCAGGCTCAGTGGCCATGGCTCACGGGCGCAGCCGCTCCGCGGCATGTGGGATCTTCCCGGACCGGGGCACGAACCCGTGTCCCCTGCATTGGCAGGCGGACTCTCAACCACTGCGCCACCAGGGAAGCCCCTAGTTTTTTAATCAAAGGAATAAAATGATGGAGTATTTTTCTAAAAAAATCAGAGTCAATTTTAAGAATCAAAGAAACTATAAATGTATTATATGTAAAAGTACATATACTGTGTGTAAACATGATAAGAATGTAACAAAGCCAATACAAGATATAAACAGAAAAATCTTAATTTCATTTGTCAATGTCACCCAAACTCAGCATCTAATACAAAGATACAAAGACATACACATACCCCCAGAGTTTAATGCTGGACTAAAAATCTAGCACCAAGTGCATAACACAAGCAATAATAGGTGTCTTCCATTTGAATTTTCCCATAAATATTCCTTAGCTGTAAGAGGTGGAGCAGTTCTTATATAATAAAAATCTTTAAACATGCTAGATTTCAATTCATCCCTATACTCAAAATGAAATCCTAAGTAATTAAATCCAAAAATTCACTAAATTTAAGTTAGGGTTTTATAGAGACATCCCGTTGTGGGGTTTTTTTTAGATGTTTATAATTTTCAACTTGGCAGACAGTGACACATGTAGGGGGAAAAATCGGAATATTGCAATACTTTAATATCATACCAAGAACATCTTTTCACTGCAAAGCGTATTTCCACACACTAAAAACCAGCTAGACAGCACGCAAAATTATGTAATTTCTAATAAATTGATTAAACATCCTAATTGGTTTCCACAATAGAGTATGCTATTTTCATTCAAAATATGGGTAGCGGGCTTCCCTGGTGGCACAGTGGTTAAAGAATCTGCCTGCCAATACAGGGGACACGGGTTCCAGCACTGGTCCGGAAAGATCCCACATGCCGCAGACCAACTAAGCCCGCGTGCCACAACTACTGAGCCCGCGTGCCACAACTACTGAAGCCTGAGCGCCTACAGCCCATGCTGTGCCACAACAAGTGAAACCTCTACAATGAGAAGCCCACGCACTGCAACAAAGAGTAGCCCCAGCCTGCCACAACTAGAGAAAGCCCGGGAGCAGCAACGAAGACCCAACGCAGCCAAAATATAAAAGAAAAGAAAAGAAAAGAAAAGAAAGAAAGAAAGAAAATTAAAAAAAAATTTTTGAGTAGCTGTAAGACATATAATAATAAAGAAAACATTAAACAAAACAAACAGTGAAGGTTAGAAATTGAATTATAGAAAAGTGTTACATTATTTAGTCTCCTTGTTCAGCAGACTAATATGTCAGTTTAAAGTTGACGAACACCTATTTATTTCAAATCATCCAATATCAACATTCAGGAGCACAATCTGAATGAATATATATACTCAAGGTATTTTTCAGCCTACAGCGTTTACTCTAAATACTGTGACTAGTTAAATACAGCTCAAACACTAGGGAGTCATAAAAGTAAAAGCAAAAAAATATATAGTCTCCAACTGGAATATGCTAGTTTTCATGAAATATTTCAGTTTTTTTTTTAATTTAGGCAAAATTTCAAACTAAGAGGAAAATGAGACTTGGAAGAATATTTGGAAAAACTTCCACATTACCACTATCTCTATAACTTCTATACAAGTCTTTCCAAACCACTGGTGCGTACAGGATTAAAAATGTCTCCTAAATCAAGCCCGAAATCTCTTCATAAGCATACCAAACAATACAACGCCTGAGCAATCAAGAGTCCACAAGAAACGTAGTTGGGAAAAGGTGCCCTCTATACAAGTCAAACACCATCATTCTTCTTGGCACTGAGCCCTATGTTTTCCTCCAATCTGCCAGAAGCATTCTAACTCAGGAAATAAAATACAACATCGCAAGTATTCTGTATTAGTTTCTAATGCTATTTCTCAAGATAAGTATAAAATTATTTTACTTTACTTTTTTTAATGTTCAAAAAGCCTGTCATGAAAATAGGTATTCAAAATTATAACATTCAAAAACAGAGGGGTTTCTTCAAAGAAACTGGCTCAGCTCAAAAGAATAAACCATGTAGCAGTGATGCGGGCTAGGGAGTCAAATTTGTTTAAGTCTAAAAGTATCTCTAGTTATAGGAGTATGTAAGGACAAGGAAATTTTACCACAATACTTTATATTGTGTCCCAGAAGTAATCCAAATTCATGTAACATAACATATATTCCAGCTATTTAAACTCAGGAAAACTATTATGATTGGACATGTAAAGTTAGCAAAATGAGGGAGAAGATATGCAGATATACGTATATGTATAGCTGATTCACTTTGTTATAAAGCAGACACTAACACAGCATTGTAAAGCAATTATACTCCAATAAAGAGGTTAAAGAAAGTGACCGCAGCAAGATAAAATAAGAAAACAAAACACTTTTAAATGAGTTTCATTCTTTGACAAAATTTTTACATGAGCTGCTACCTTGCTCAACCTCTCTGTGATCTTTAACTTATTCTCTAGAAGTGGAGAATGGATGGGAAGAACCTGAATATGTGATTTACTTCAAACCTGAAAATAAGATACAGAGACTTTTATGTCCTTTAAAGGGTTCTATTCATTTGCTCATTCTGATTCAGGGAGTCGCCTCTGCACACACCTCTCTCCCTCTAACAACTAAGACAGCGACCAATTGTTGTATAACTCCTCCCTTCCCCCTTCAATCCAGCTAACATACCATACAAAGGAAAGGACTTTCTCTATTGTGCAAATTCAGTCCCTGCAATGGATCTTTGTTAACTAAATCTGATTCAGAAATACTCATTTAATTCTTTTCAGTCAGCATATTGAATGCTGTTAAAATCATGAGCACAATAGATTATTCTTATTGCAAGAAGGTAAAGCCAAATTTTGAAAATGTTCTGATTACATTTTAAAGGTTTGCTCTTTCTTTGGCACAGAGGGAAAAAAAAAAGCCAAATCAGCAACCCTCCCTCAACCTATTTTCTACCAAAAACACTGATCAAAATATAAATAAAAGAATTGGCTCTGACCCTCCCCCATCCCAAATGCCTCTTAAACTGCCCTGCTCCCAAAGCTGCCTCATTTAATCATTTTTTTAATCCAAATACTTACTACAAAAGCCTAATCACCGTTACGAGAACATTCATTTTGAAAACATTTTATATAATGTATTCCCAGCGTACACCTCTTAATCCTGTAAAACAGTTATTAATGTTGAAATCAGCTAGGGAAAACGGTAAAAGTAGGCACTTCAACCTCAGTTTTAGTATAGGTATTGCATGGTTTTTCTCATTATGATTTCTAGAAGACATCAGAATTGGATGTTCTTAAATTTTCTTGCAGAACTCTCATTCTGGTACAAGAACCGTTTTATCCCTTTCACTTAAATCATTCACATTTAGTTTTCCTCCCGGTAGCAACCACACACTTTACAAAACATTTTCTACAATAAGGATAAAAGACCTTGAATTTCTCCAAACAAAGTCCATTTAGCTTCACAGCTGGATCAGCAAGAACATTTCTTGTACCCGTTTTAAGGATACACAAGAAGCCAGAATTAGAGATTACCTGTTAGGGGGTGGAGATGGGAAGGGGAGAGTGGGAACTGGAATTCCCAGCGTCGGGGTAAAGAGGAGATTTTTCTCTGTAAACCTTTTTACACTCTTTAAACCCACTAAGAATGCACTATCTACCCAAAGAACTAAGCAAACTTGTTTAAAATTTTCAAAAGTCGCTTTTAAAATAAAGGAATTTCAGGGACACTAGGTCTACTTAGTTTTAAGATAATCTTATCAATAGCATCTGCTTTTGCTCTGCAATACGTAACACACTCCTTTAAATGCAGTCGTGAGCAATGTGCCAGCTAAGCCCTCTTTAATACAGCAACGTTCCTCCAGACCGCCGCTTTCCAAGGCAGCTCGCATCCTCTGCCCGCTCCTCCCTCTGTGCATTCTGAGATCTGCTCTGCTGATTCCCACTTAAAGTGGGTCCTGGCCGCCATTTTAGAAAGTCATTCACACAAGCCGGCCGGCAGCACCATCCACTTAAAAAACCTTCCAAAACTCCCTCGGACGATTTCCTCTTTCCTCTCTAACCCCTCATCTTGCAGAGGGGTCAAACTCCCCGCGATAGGCATACAGTGTCTCTAGAATCTGCATAATGCGAAATGACACGTCTGGCCACATGATACTGAGGGGGCAAAGCAAATGCTGCAATGCACGTGTTTGCACGTCGGTGCATACGAATTTCCCAGGCAGACACCTACAGAGAAGGTCCACAAGGAGATAAAAGTGAGCACATCTAAGTGGCTTTTCCAGTCCAATAATCTGCACCTAAATGATTTTTCCACCAAAACACTGAAGATATGGGGCCTCCATATGGGGTAAGGGGTGGAGCAGCGCCACGGAGAGTTCCCATCTGTTTCCCCACTGAGCCCGAAATCTCCCCTTTGTCACAGGGGACAGAGGCGAGTTTTTGCTCCTGCCTTCCCGCTGCCTGATTTCTCAGCACAACGTAGTAAACACCGGGAGTGCCTGGAAGCGCGCCTCCCCCAGTCCTAACGAGGACAGCTTTAGCGGGTTATGAACGGCCTCACTATTCCAGGCTCCTTTTCACACGCGGACACGCGCAGACGCGCGCTCCAGCGGTGAAGATTTAATACCCCAGTAACAGCAACCACCAACAGAATCAATGATCCTCCATTTGAAAGAGCGGAGCTCCGCTGCCTCTGCTTCCATTTCCTTATGCAAGCTGCTCAAGAGCAAGCGACGCAATCTCTTTTTCCCATGGTGACTCACTAATAAGGACGCTCCATAATTTCCCCTTCACTCAATAGACAGTAAGAGGAATTTAGAGTATACCAAACTTAAAACCTTCCGCAGTCTTTAATATCGCAAGAAACAGTAATTTTCGAGGACAATCACATATCTGCTACAGTCCTTCTCAATTTACACCAGTGTAAGTAAACCGTCATTTTCAGTATTTCACATGGAGGGCTCTATCAGCTATGACCCATATAGATTTCACAAAACAAAATCAAACGGTAAAAGCTACTAAATAAGTAAAATGTAATAACATTCATTCCTACTCCGCTATGAACAAAACAAAAAATATTCTGGGAAGAACATTTTTAAAAGCTACATCTTTTTTTAAAAGAGCTACATCTTCTAATCTGAAAAGGCATGCATTTTTTAACCACTGATTTAGGAATTCTGGGTGGGAGGGAAACACCATCCTTTTTAAAAAGGCTCTGCAGTGTTAACGCCGGCGCGGCCGCAGCAGCGGAGATTCCCGAGGCTGGGAGCACAGCGCGGTGGGGACTCTGCTACATGAGGTGGCTCCTCCTCTGCGAGCACTCGGTCCCCACCACCCTCCTCATCCAGGGACCCCAGAGCGCTGAAGGGAGGAAGGCGAAAAGAGCCGAAACAGACGCACCAACTTATTTTCAGACACCACCCCCCACCCAACCCCACATAAACAAGGGGAAGAAATCAAAACATTTGCGTTTGCCATTTCCATTTCGTTTCTAGGTCTGTGAACCTTCCGTGAGAGGTCCCTAGAATCCAGCAGGGTCTTCCCAGTTCCGAGATATCCCTACGATACCTACCAAGACTTTTGTTTTTGTATAACCTTTCCTTTCCCCACAAAACCCTCTCTAGGTCAGACATGTCCACGCGTCCGCAGGGCGAGAAGCGCGAGTTGCTGCGGGACTCTGGAGTCGGCCGGGCCGGGGGCTGTCGGGGCGGGGTAGGGGTTCGGGTCCCGGCCCGTCGGCGGCTCGGTTCCGCCGCATCTGCCGGGCCGGCGGGGGCGGCTGCTCGGAGCCGGGGCAGCGGCGCGCTAGGACGCGACCCCACCGCCGGCTGGCCAGCCTGAGGGCACCCTGCCGGCGCCGGCTTCGCGGAGGCCGAGAGACAGCCGCCTCCTTATTGGGAACGGAGAGGGCGGCAGCCGGGCCCGCTCCGCCGAGGCCCGAGGCCCAACGCCGCGACACGGGCCGAGCAGCGGCCAGGCAGCCGGGTGCCCCCCGCACCCGTCCGTGGGTCTGGCCCGGGTCTCCTCACCAGTTCCGCGCACGGGGAGGGGCCGGCAACGGGCCGGAGGGGCCAGCGGCGCCCGAGGAGAGAGCGCGGCCCCGGGCCTCATGTCACTCACCGTTTGAAATGCTCGATGATCTTCTCTTCCCGCACATTCTCCGGTAAGTTGCCCACCCAGAGATGCCTGGTTTCCCGGACCATGCTGGGCGGTGTGCCGGCGACCGCTGGTGCTGGTTCCCCCTCGCCGGCTTCGTACGAGCCCGTCAGCGCCGGGAGGCGGGCGCCGAGGCGGCGGCGGCGGCGGCTGCGGCGGTGGCGTCGGCAGCGGCGGCGGCTCCTCCGGCTCCCCCCCGTGCAGAGACCATCCCTCTCCCCCAGGTTCTGACTCTCGGGCCTCGCAGCTCCGCTCTGCCGCCACCACACACCCGAAGCCGACCCCCGCGCTCCGGCGGCGCATGCGCTCGGGAGGCGGCGGGAGGGGGAGCGGGTAGGAGGGGCGAGCGAGACCCGGGCGGCAGCGACTACGACGAAGCTGGCGCTGTGGCAGCCGGACGCTTCCCACCGGCGCGCGCGACCCGCCTCCCTCACCTCGGGCGCGCGCGCAGCCTCCCGACAGCCCGCCGAGGCTGAGACGCCGAGTTCCTCCCAGCCGATGCGCAGGCGCGCGGGGGAGGGAGGAACGCAGGGCCAGGAAGGAACGCTCGCGCGCTCGGTCCCGGTGCGCAGGCGCGCAGCACTCTGTTAGGGCGGGTGCCGTGTCAGGCCTGGGGCCCCGCGCTTGCAGAGGCGGGCATAGCCTCCAGCCCCTCGAGTAGGGGGTCCCAGGCGCTGGCCTGGGGGAATAAAAGAGAGAAAGGGGGTTGGTATTCACAGGGCTGCGTGTCAAAGCGGCTGCCAAGGCTTCTCTGCTAGGAGAAGCCAGGACCTCTTCCCCTGCTCACCTTTGGCCAGCTTCTGGCGTTTCCGGGCACTTAGAGACGCGCCTGCTTGGGAAAGTGTCAGAACAAGGCCGCCCTTCTCACGGCCCAGCTAAGCTGTGACGGCTTCAGAAACCCATCCCTCTCAAGAATGTAACATTAAGCAACTTCACTTTATATAGAATCTTGCGAAACCGTTTGCACGTTCTCTTTGCTGATCGTTATGGCATACCAGGAATAGAACTGAATGAAGTGAGACGGTTACATGTCTGATGGTGTTCCCCTCAGAGGATTTGCTATATAATTTAATATCTAAGCCGAGGAGGGGATTAGAACTCCAGCCTTTCCAGGCCTAAAAGCTTTTAAATTTTAAAGCCTACAGTTGAACCTTTTAGTTTACAGAACCCCGGGGAAAACCCACAAAATTAAGGCAACAGTACTGAGTCCAGAAAAAATGGAATTTTTTAGAACAATCAGTAACTCAGCTTTCTTTTACATTTTCTATCTACAGAAATAAAATATCACAGGTGTAGTGCTTTAGGTACAGACCAGATTTTAAATATTCGATCTCATACACTTTCTCCATAAATATTGATACAAGCCAACTTATCATCAAACTGTGCTATTTTGAATTGGAAAATATGGTCACCATAATAAATAGCACTAATATATGGGGTCACCTGTGCATAAATTGTTTCTTTAATTCCAAAGATGGTAAAGCTCCAAGTAGTTTTTTTGTTTGCCATATAGTTTAACATAAGCTTCTTAATGATGTGTCAGAGTCACATCAACTTTTCTTGCATTTGGTTTAATAGTCTATACTTAAACTTGATCTCAGCAGGTCTACTCAACTCTCAACTAAGATCGTCTCTCTTCCTTCCTCTCTCAGGATGTTAGAAGGCTAAGCAAGCCCTTGTCTTACTTACACAGTTGCAACAATTACAGAACAAGATGTGCTAGCTCAGGTAATAACCTTACCATCCATTGAAATAATATTTGGAATTTTGACAAGTTACTTCTAAAAATTCTAGATTTTGAGCCAGGTAATTTAATTTTTTTCTATGCTATTTTTCTGGCTTATGTTTACATTTTCTGTTTCAACACACTTTTTTTGCGGGGGGGAGGGGCCGGCCAGTAACAGGCAGAAATGGAAAGAGGTGGTTTAGAAAAGTTAGAAAAAGCACCACCACAATAACGGCACTCATTCATAATTCAGTTAAGGCCTTTAACGCCACCACAGAGGTTGACCTTGTCTTCATGCAAATCAGTCATTAAATGATATGGAAATTTTTGTTCTTGAAAATATTATGGAATTGATTCCTCAGTAAAAGTGAAAGCAAATCAACCTACATTCAGATGTAGGATTAGCCATTTACATTTGCCACAACTATCACATAAGGAGTGTCAGGCCAGCACAGTTACCTAAACTCATGAACTTCATAGTTCTGTATATGTGGCTGCAGTTAGTGTTGAACCGATGGGCATTTTTCCACGAAGCATAAATTTCAATATTAGTAACCACAATTTGAAACACATTTAAAAATATTATGTAAATTACTCATTTAAAACCTGATAGGCGGGGCTTCCCTGGGAGCGCAGTGGTTAAGAATCCGCCTGCCAAAGCAGGGGACACGGGTTCGAGCCCCCGTCCGGGAAGATCCCACATGCCGCGGACCAACTAAGCCCTTGCACCACAACTACTGAGCCTGTGCTCTAGAGCCCTCAAGCCACAACTACTGAGCCCATGAGCCACAACTACTGAAGCCCACACACCTAGGGCCCGTGCTCAACAAGAGAAGCCACCGCAATGAGAAGCCCGCACACCACAACAAAGAGTAGTCCCCGCTCGCCGCAACTAGAGAAAGCCCGCGTGTAGCAACAAAGACCCAACGCAGCCAAAAATAAATAAATAAATTTTTAAAAACGAAATAAATAAAACCTGATAGGCCCTGAATTAGCTGCATCTTCTTGGTGTCACCAGGAAGAAGAGAAAAGGCTGAGCTCAATCACACTAAAAGGGGCAACAAAGAAGAGGATTCAGAAAACACTACCTTGCAATTAGAGAAATAAAGGGCATATCTCACCTTGAAGGCAGCCTTCAGTTAAAATCATGCTGAAGAAAATTAAAGGGCTGAAAGGGGGGGGGGGCTTTCAGAGCAAAATCTTAGAAGAGAGCCTAGTTAGAGTCATTATTAAATGTGGTATTTTGTATCCATCTATGTACTCCCACAGAACAGTAAAAGGATAAGCTAAAACAAAGAACCAACTAAGAGGTATTTATACTTTCTCCATGGCACAAGAATGAGGAGACATTAAATGAAAATTAAAAGCAACATGTTTGCCAGCTAAATTTTTTTTAAATGTAGTTCTCTTAGATTATCCTAAAGGTCTTGTTACAGCAGTGCTGTTTCCCCATGTAGAAAGCAGGGTAGATACATAATTTTTATATAAAATTTAATTTGAAATGGACAAAGTTGTTTGCAAATACTTTCAAGCTCCCCACCTTTGGGAGGTAACAGAAGAGAAATTGCGTGGAAAATTACTAACATACAAATTGTTAAACAAAGTTGAGTTAAAGTTCTCCCAAAGACCTTTAGAGATCACAGGATATCAAAAAGATGATTAGCAAATGCCAAATTAAGTTAATTATCATTTCTCATTTTACCAGAGATTTATTAAACAACTGAGAAACCGTCTCTGTTTAACAATATAAAGGCTAGGGAATTCCCTGGCAGTCCAGTGGTTAGGACTCCACGCTTTCACTGCCCAAAGCCCAGATTCAATCCCTGGTCAGGGAACTAAGATCCCACAAGCAGCAAGGCACGCACCTGCACGCGCACACACACAAACACACCACACACACACACACACACACACACACATGCTCGCAAAATTCCATTAAACATCATTTGATAGCACCTCATACTCAGATTCTCTTGAAGTGTTACTTTCATCAAAATATTTGTTTTCAGAATTACAGACACCAAAAATAGCACCCAAGGTGTTCATTTTAGCTCCTTGGGTTTTAAAAAATCTGATACACACTTCTCAAAAGAGAATTCTCAGTTTATAAAATGTCAATACATCAGCTTAAATAGACATGCAGATTATTTAATGTGTAAAACAAATTTCATTTCTGTTCAAATTTTTAATGTGTTCCTATGATGTCCCCAAAAATATTATTCTAATTTCAATAAGGCAGATTCATTTGAAGGAAAAATAGTTCACATTATAGATGCTAAGTTCAAATGAGCAATTCAGGTGGGAATTCTATCCATCTCTATAAAAGTTAATATTTGCAGGTTAAAAGTAATGTCCATGCTCCTTACAGATTCTTTCAGCATAATGCTACTTGACCTTGAACTTTGGGGGATACTGAAAAACACTGATGGTATGAATGAGAGACATTATAGTATAATGGAAGTACCTCTGGGTTAAGAGTCAAAAATTCCAGGGGCTTCTCTGGTGGCGCAGTGGTTAAGAATCCGCCTGTCAATGCAGGGGACATGGGTTCGAGCCCTGGTCCAGGAAGATCCCACATGCCGCGGAGCAACTAAGCCTGTGCACCACAACTACTGAGCCTGCGCTCTAGAGCCCATGAGCCACAACTACTGAGCCCATGAGCCACAACTACTGAGCCCATGTGCCACAACTACTGAGCCTGCGCTCTAGACCCCATGCTCCGCAACAAGAGAAGCCACCGCAATGAGAATCCTGCGCACCGCAACAAAGAGTAGCCCCCCGCTCTGAGAAAGCCCGTGCACAGCAACGAAGACCCAATGCAGCCAAAAATAAATAAATTTTTAAAAATAAATAAAGAGTCAAAAATTCCAGTTCCAATTTTGTCACTGGCTATACAGCCTAGGTAAAGACAATTAAATCCTCAAAGTCTCAATACCCTTATCTGCAAAATGAGGATAAAAATATCTGTTTTCTCGACCTGGTAAGGTTGCTAGAAGTATCAAATGAGATAATATATGTAAAAGTATTTGGAAGTAACACAGAATAAAAATATCATGAATACTATTAAGTTGACTGCTAATTTCATTTGAATACCAAAAGTAAGCATCAGTTGAAGTTAAAAACATACCATGATCAATTTATAACATTTTCAGGATTATAGCCAGGTCTTATAATCAAATCAACATGCAGTGATTGCATATCAAGTACGAAGTTCCTTGCACTCTTTTGCTGACTTTTTCTATTGCAAAACTCTTAATAACAACAAAACTGATAAGTACATGCCCTTTGCACAGCCCCAAATCAAGTGTTGGGTTTTCTCAGTGCTTTCATGTTTATTGGCAATGTATCAGGAAACACTGGGAAAGCTTTTCTTTGTTTCTGTCCTTGTTACAAATATTTACAAATTTTTTTTCATAAGCATTTATTTTTGTATGTTTTCAATAGAAATACAACCCACTCTTATTCTGATTTTTTAAATTTAGTCTAACAATTAATAATTGACGCTCACTGAAAATGATCAAAACGTAGGGTATGATCTCTTCTCTCATCTATGATAAATGGATGGTGAAGTGAATTTCCCCATTTGAGTGTGAAAGACAATTCAGAAAGGTGACATTAAAGCAGAGGCATTTGAAAAGTGGAATTAAAACAGATGTGTTGGGCTTCCCTGGTGGCGCAGTGGTTGAGAGTCGGCCTGCCGATGCGGGGAACACGGGTTCGGACGGTCCGGGAAGATCCCATATGCTGCGGAGCGGCTAGGCCCGTGAGCCATGGCCGCTGAGCCTGCGCGTCCGGAGCCTGTGCTCCGCAATGGGAGACGCCACAACAGTGAGAGGCCCGCGTACCGAAAAAAAAAAAAAAAAAAAAAGATGTGTTTTTAATCAGGTCTTATTTCACACTGTGAAGAGCACCTGTATTTAGCATGCTAGATGTGCTCAAAGAGTTCAGTCATGCATAATGGAAGCCCAGTTGGGGAAAGCATCTGAGCCTCAAACTCAGGCTCTGAATGCTAACCTAGCCAATAGAGCAGATAAATTACTATCACCATTTAAACAGGAGAACAGAATAGTTACCAGATATTTAACAAAAATTTTGTTACCAATCGAGTTCCACACTATTAAAATTGAACTGTTTCATGAGAAAACATATATTTAAAATATAAACACTGTTCCTAAAGGCATCATATAAATATATATTAACTAGCTCTAAAATGATCAAAGACCCAACCACATGAGAACTTGTCAATACTAACAAACTCCTATTATTAGAATCAGGGTTTGTTTTTTGTTTTTTGCTTTTTCCTAAACAGTAGAAAATAAAACAGACAACACTAATATATTATTGTCAAAGAGTGTTTGACATCTTGCTAGTTCTGAGGGTCAACTAGTGAAAAAGACAGACCAGTCAATTAACGGATTTATTTTGATATAGCAGGCTCATTGTAGTGAAATTATATATACATAAATGATCAAAACGCCAATCAGTTGAATAGTATTAGCTAGCTAGTCCTTCTCGAAATCATTCTTTCAGCATAACACTTCATAATCTACTTTACTGTTCAATTCTCTAAGAAAGCTAAATAATTTATTCCACATTGTTTTTGGTTTTCCAGAAATGAATATAATGGCTGATATTTTCTTTTTTAAAAAATCAATTTTTATATTTCCACCATTTCCTTGGAAAGTTGCTAAAGGTAACTTTCTTCCTTCTATGAGGAAATACTGCGAATATACCTTTTATTATTTTTTTTAAACTTTCTATTTTATATTGGAGTATAACCTATTAACAGTGTTGTGATAAGGACTACCCTGGTGGAGCAGTGGTTAAGAATCCACCCGCCAGTGCAGGTGACACGGGTTCGAGCCCTGGTCCAGGAAGATCCCACATGCTGCAGAACAACTAAGCCCATGCACCACAACTACTGAGCCTGTGCTCTAGAGCCCGCGAGCCACAACTACTGAAGCCCGTGCACCTAGAGCCTGTGCTCCGCAACAAGAGAAGCCACTGCAATGAGAAGCCCGCGCACTGCAACGAAGCGTAGCCCCTGCTCGCCAGGACTAGAGAAAGCCGGCGTGAAGCAACGAAGACCCAACACAGCCAAATAAAGAAATAAATAAAATTTTTAAAGTAAATAAATAAATAATAACAATGTTGTGATAGTTTCAGGTACATAGCAAAGGGACTCAGCCATACATATACATGTATCCATTCTCGCTCAAACTCCCCTCCCATCCAGGCTGCCACATAACTTTGAGCAGAGTTCCCTGTGCTATACAGTAGATTATACCTAATAGTTAGAATTGTGAATACAATTTACTAATGTTTATGGCACTGAATAAAAGATAGACTGGAAGGATACTTGCAAATATTAATAATGGTTGTGCCTATGTGGTAGAATTCAATTTTTTTTAAAGTTCTTATTCATCTATATTTTCTAAACTTTTCTTTGGTTAACATATATTGCTCTTGTAATTAGAAAAAGTTACAGTAAAATGAGCTGGAAGTCAGCATCTGGGTTACTTTAGTTTAGGGCTCCTCTGAAATGCTGATACTTCACTACATTAAATCAACATATTTATGTTAACAGATCCCACATGAACAAAACGTTATTATTCTTTATGTTAATTCAGAGAGTTCATTCAACCTTTTAAAATTCTACTACTAATCCTCATGTGAGAAAAAACTTAACCTCTTCATTATAAATGACATACAATAGCAAAAACACCCCAGGTCTAAGAGATTGTCACTTAAACATCAGGAAGTCAGCAGAATACACATAATGCAAACTAAGGCTACTATTTAATTCAGAGAAGACTATCAAAGTGCACTTGATGGGAATCTCAAAAACAATGATACCAAATAAAATATATTTAGTAACTTATTACATGTGTCTTGACATTTTCAGACTTCGGGTGTTAAGCTCCCCTACTGCTCCTCTGAAAGCCTTGCTCTAGTTTGAAGTAGAGAAGTCAAAACATCATGAACTTGTTCCAAATATGTTTTAAAACTGTTTCTGGGATTCCCTGGTGGCGCAGTGGTTAAGAATCTGCCTGCCATGCAGGGGACACGGGTTCGAGCCCTGGTCCAGGAAGATCCTACGTGCTGCAGAGCAACTAAGCCTGTGCACCACAACTACAGAGCCTGCTCTCTAGAGCCCGCGAGCCACAACTACTGAGCCTGAGTGCCACATCTACTGAAGCCCATGCGCCTAGAGCCCATGCTCTGCAACAAGAGAAGCCACCCAATGAGAAGACCAGGCACTGTAACGAAGAGTAGCCCCCGCTCGCCACAACTAGAAAAAGCCCGCGCGCAGCAACGAAGACCCAACGCAGCCAAAAATAAATAAATTTATTTTTTTAAAAAAACCTGTTTCCATTTTAATTAAATTATTGCTATTTAATAGTAATGCCCTTTATTTATTTATTTTTGGCTGCGTTGGGTCTTCCTTGCTGCGCGCAGGATTTCTCTAGTTGCAGCGAGCAGGGGCTACTCTTCATTGCAGTGAATGAGTGGCTTCTCTTATTGCAGAGCACGGACTCTAGGCACATGGGCTTCAGTAGTTGTGGCATGTGGGCTCAGTAGTTGTGGCTCACAGGCTCTAGAGCGCAGGCTCAGTAGTTGTGGCATACAGGCTTACTTGCTCCGCGGCATGTGGGATCTTCCCGGACCAGGGCTCGAACCCGTGTCCCCTGCATTGGTAGGCAGATTCTTAACCACTGTGCCACCAGGGAAGTCCCAGTAATGCTTCTTTAAATCACGTAACTGCTTCAATATTTTGCTATTAATCTTCAGGATGGTAATGATTGCTAATTTTACATGATATTCCATAATTAGACACTTGAAACCTTTGGCTTAAAATAAAACCACATTCTGTTTAAAGGCTAGGTAGGATATGATGCATTTCTGAGTTAAATGCTGGAATTATTTTTAAATGTATATTTAAAAGTTAAATTTCAGTATTTTGATAAAGGAGGTAATAGAATTTTTTCAGGCTATATACTACAAAAGTCCTAGGAACCATCCCTTACAGTTTTATTTGGAAAATTCTTTGGCTGAAAAGCATTCGCCTCAAGATAACTCTCTCTTATTTATTTATTTATTTTTGGCTGCGTTGGATCTTCGTTGCTGCGCCCGGGCTTTCTCTAGTTGCGTTGAGTGGGGGCCACTCTTCGTTGCAGTGCGCGGGCTTCTCATTGCAGTGGCTTCTCTTGTGAAGCACGGGCTCTAGGTGCGCGGGTATCAGTTAGTTGTGGCACGTGGGCTCAGTAGTTGTGGCTCGCAGGCTTAGCTTCTCCGCGGCATGTGGGATCTTCCCAGACAGGGCTCGAACCCGTGTCCCCTGCTTTGGCAGGAGGATTCTTAACCACGGCACCACCAAGAAAGTCCCAAGATAACTCTCTTTGAAGATAGGAGATTAACTTAAAATGTTTTTTTCTAAGAAAACAGAACCAGCAAGAGTCACAACTAAAGATTTCACTGTATACTGTTAGCTGGTGGGAGGGGTGCAGTGAGACGAACTAATAAAAGGGGTTTGTGTTTTGCCCACCCCCACAAGATAATTTAAACACACACCCAAGCCTAAACCCTTTACTTAAAAAACATTCACCCGAAAAAGTGGCTTTAAACTTGGTTACTTTTGTTCTCCATAGTTTTCAACTTAAATACATTGTTTCCCTCGAGATCAGTTTTGCAAGATTCTAATTATTAGACAGCACATAAAAACTTTGATTTTATGCCTTTCTAAAATTGCAAAACGTACATACTCAAATTTTTCTTCCCCTTTTTTAGTAGCATTATCCTTATGGTAGGAACTTTGTCTTTAAATACTCTCACTAACCATAATTTGTTAAGGCAGAATCTCTAACAGAAGTTCTGCAAACTCAAGGGACTCTTGATCTGGTCATTTCCAAGCCTCAAATGACAGTACAGCCTTGTTAGCAGGGGTAGAATTCTATTGCTTGCTAGAACTTCAACAGCCTCGAGATAACTAAGAGTTCCTGCTAGTAATCTGGCACCAACTCAAAATTCCCACCAGGAAGAAAGATCTCCCTGAGGTGGGACCCACTGAGTGGCTCCTCCCACAGCGATGACCTGGACTGACCTCGGACTCGGTGTGGTCAACGGCTCCCTAGCACCTGCGGGCGAGTTAGCAAGCGCTCACGATGATAAAATGCCAAATTGCAACCGCCACGTCAGTCTTTTGGAGCCCCGAAAGGTGCCTTTTTCGCAAACAAGCTCCCTCTTTTAAACCTTACATCTCTGAGGCTTTGAATATGTTACCCGGCTAACGAATATAGGAAGACAATTACTCCACTGGGGAAACGAAGGTACTTCAAAAGGAAGAGTGGCAAGGAAACAAAGCTCAGACTGGAAAAGTGGCAAGCCTCCATGCCCTGCCAAGACGACCTTACTTAACCTTCTGGATTTCAAAAACAGGGTTGGGTGGAAGTGGATTACATGGCAAGGTAAAGAGCTTGGGGTGGGGGGGGGGCGGGTTAAGAACCTACAACTCTGGCAGTAATTTCCATCACACTACTAAAGGAAGAGGAAAGGAGAACAAAACAATAGGCACCTTAAGAGAGTAAATGCGGTTACTATGGTTACCACGCTCCAAGCTCAATTCTGCAAATGAAGACAGAGCGGTACGCCAAGGCCCTTTCTTTGTCTGTATCCATACATGGAGGACCAACCCAGCAGCCAGCCCCGCCAGCCCGAGCAGCGGCTGGTGTCGAGGACCAAGGGCAGCGTACCAAATAAAGAACACCTTTATTTTGGCTTAGTAAGCAAGAACTGCAGGCAGTTCCTGATGGAAGCCAGCGCTGCCATCACCCAGTCCTTCGGCCAGGGCTGTTTCCCCCACTTGGGAGAAGGCTCCAACACACTCCAGTCACCGATTCCAGTCTGGGGTCCTGGCACAGGCAGGGGTGGAAGGGGGCCAACGAGACACGGTGCAACCTTAGCCCTGAGACACAAAGGGAAGGCCAATCTTCAGGAAACCCGCGGGACGTAATTAATAACCCCTCAAGAGGCTACAGTTTTCGCGAGAGGGAATAGAGGACACAGTGAGTAGGGCACAACCGAGGTGTTCAGACGCACCTCACCATCAAAGACACTACCACAAGCTGCGCGGAAAAATCGCGGCCAACCCAGTGCGCAGGCGCGCGGAGCAGCGACTCCAGAGCTTTAGGCCTGCCCCTCCCCCACTACTCTCAAAAGGCCAGGGGAGTTGGCTCAACGCGCTTGCGCAACGACGGAACGTTGGGGGAGGGGAGAAAAACCTATTCCCTTCATTGTGAGAGAACCGCCCCGCCCTGCAAGGCGAGCGCGCGCGCGCACACCTACGACTCTCACACTCGTACACTCGGGCGTTGAGCTTGCCGCCCAGTGCGTCGCGCATGCTCCGGGAGGAAGGTGGTGTCGGAGCCTACGGCTTTTTGCTGAGTTTCCCTGAGAAGTTTCTGGAAAGACGGAGCTCAGGGGAAGCTGGGGGATGGGGAGGGCAGGGAAACGAGCGTTTGAGAGAACGAAAAGCGAAAAATCCAAAGCACACCGCCACCACCCTGCCTCTATCAAGCCACGACCAAAGCAAAGCCCAAGCCCACCGAGACCCTTACGCCAGGGGAAAAAGCAAGGGGACCACAGCAACCGCTCCTTCCTGTACCTGTGCCCAGCCCCCGAGGCCCCTCACCACAGGGAGAAGGGAGAGGGCAGGGGGGAACGATGAAAAACCTAAAACGCTCACTGGATGTTTGCGTGGTGGAGGGAAAGCCGACATCCGCGCTCTGGAGCTGCCCGCGCACGACGGGCCACCAGCGGCTCTTCGCTGCGCTCTCGGGTGTGGGCTCAGTGCGTTGGGGTCGACGTGGCTGCTGAAGGAGTGGTCTGGGGCTTTGGCCCCTGGTTCCTTAGTTCCCCCTCATTTGGGGGCTTCTTTGATCACCCCTTTCCTCTCTTTGGTGACCTGGAGCTAAAGTTGCGAGTGTGGAGACCCTAGAAAAGGTTGCTCCCTCCCCGCGCCCTGCCCGAGGGGCGACCTGAGCGGGCAAGGGTCGCCCGGCAGGTGTGCCACGCTCAGTTCTTTCCAGTTTGTACCCCCTTAAGTAAGAGACTCCTTAAGAGGGGCCCGTTTGGAAGAGCAGAGGCAGTCCAGGCATAAAGCCGCTGCGTCGTTTGGACTCGAGGCGGGGTGGCCGACGGTGCTGCCCGGCGGGGCGCCGCGGGGAGGCCGTGGTGTCTCCGTGCGGCTAAGGAGGCGCGCCGAGGCCCCTGAGTGCCATCAGGAGAAAGCTCGGCCTGGCATTGCTGCGCTGTGGGGGAGGGGTCCGCGGCGCCTTTCATTTCTTCGCCTGGGCCCGCTTGGGCTGCCATTTTGTGGTGTGGCCGCCATTTCGCGCAGCCGCAGGGGTGGGGGGGAGGGGCGGGGCCGGCGAGCGCGCGCGGGCAGCCTCCGGCAGTGAAGGCGGGCGAATGCCCTTTGTTCTTCGCCTCTGGGCTCTGGGCTCGGCTCGGGCTGTGCCGGGACCCGCCCCGGACACGCGCCGGGTGCGCGCGGCGTGTGAACCTCTGAGAAGCTCCGAGAGGCGTGCACGGAGTCCCGAATTCTTTCTGCTCTCTAAGCCCTTGAAAAGTGGGATTGCTCACCCCCACCCTTGCAGTGTGAAAGGGATCGATTTTACAAGGTAGTGCTCAGAACTGGAGCGTGGGAAGCTGTAATTTCACTCTGAGAGTGGAGGCGCTTTCTGCACCCCTGTGCTGCCGGGGGTACTAAGCCCGCTGGAATGCCATGTCTTGAATCACAGTGGCGTTCCGCAAATAGAAGTTAAAACTGCGGAGCTGGGAGACCCAACAAAGGTGCTAAACGCCAGTGTAACCGAGAGGTTGGTCTCTTTAAAAAAAAAAAAAAGTAGTGTCTTTGGAGGGCTGTCAGCTGTAGGAGAAACGAGACGTTGCTTTTCATTGGCTGGCTGTGAAGCACGCACTGCGCAACTATTTTCAGATCAGGTTTTATAGCCCATTTATATCTGAGCTATAAACTGGAACAATAGATTGGAATGTCTTATTTCTGTCTATTGAGAATATCTTCCATTTGACTTCTTTTTAAAATCCTTTGTGAGTATGTGAATAACAAATTGACTCAATAAAATCTCCGTTCTGTGCCTTCCAGTATCATTTGAAATCCTGAAAGAGCTATTTTCCTGATTTCAAGGGACATATTTAAATATGAATCTTGGCATTGTTAATCTTAACTTTGCGACTCGAATCAACAAAGCCAGGAAATTCAACAGTAATGCTGCTGAATTTGTCTTCTAGACTTGCTTTTTGTACAAGGTATTTTTGTTTTTAACTTTTTTTTTTTTCCACAGTAGCCTGAGTTCATAATTTAAACAGGCTTTTCTGGCTCAAGTTTTTTGGTGTCACAACTACAGTAGGTTTTTCTTTCTTCTTCTTACTACGTTTAATTATAGGCGGCTATCTGTTTCAGTAATGGGGGGGTAAGCCATAATGATAGGATGGAAATGTAAAAAATATATTTGTTGTTGAGGGAACAGATCAGGATTTGATGGCTTCCAGATGAAAGATGTGTCTGAGGAGTGGATGTTAGATTCCAAATTTTATTTCAGTTCCAGTATGACTAAAAGCACTGCACAGAGTTTTGATTTTTTATACCCAAGATTTCTGTAAAGCAGAATACTGTACATTCTTTTGGTTGTGAGAGTTTATGAAACATTTTTTTTCCTTTTTAAATTTGATTTTATATTGGGGTATAGTTGATTTACTGAAATGTATATTTTTAAATTATTTATTTATTTTTGGCTGTGCTGGGGTCTTCGTTGCTGCACACGGGCTTTCTCTAGTTGCAGCGAGCGGGGGCTAGTCTTAGTTGTGGGGCGCAGGCTTCTCATTGCAGTGGCTTCTCTTGTTGCGGTGCACGGGCTCTAGGCACGCAGGCTTCAGTAGTTGTGGCACGTGGGCTCAGTAGTTGTGGCTCCCGGGCTCTAGAGCGCAGGCTCAGTAGTTGTGGCACACAGGCTTACTTGCTCCGGGGCATGTGGGATCTTCCCAGACCAGGGCTTGAACCCATGTCCCCTGCATTGGCAGGCGGATTCTTAACCACTGTGCCACCAGGGAGGTCCCTGAAATGTGTTATTTTTAAATGCTGTTACTTTTTGCCTACACAACCAAAATTAAATAGTATGAAACTATTAGTTTTATTGGGAAATTAGAATATGGTATCCTAATAATGCAAACAAAATATCATGCCCCTAATTAGCCAAGCAGTTGAAATTCAGAGAATGATCGCACAACCTTTCTTTCACTTTGTACAGACATAGAAGTATGTTTAAACAATTCTAATTCGAATTTTTTAAATTTATAAAACGAGTACTTATTTCACATCTTTAGCTATTACATTTAACACAAAAGCACATCTTTTTTTACACAAAAATGTTTGCAATTCGTATATATATATATATTTTGCAGTAATCCCATTCATTTTATTTTATTTGTTTATTTTTGGCTGCATTGGGTCTTCGTTGTTGGGTCTTCGTTGCTACACGTGGGCTTTCTCTAGTTGCGGTGAGCGGGGGCTACTCTTTGTTGTGGTGTGTGGGCTTCTTATTGTCGTGGCTTCTCTTGTTGCAGAGCTCAGGCTCTAGGCGCGCAGGCTTCAGTAGTTGTGGCGCACGGGCTTAGTTGCTCCGCGGCATGTGGGATCTTCCCAGACCAGGGCTCAAACCCGTGTCCTCTGCATTTGCATGCAGGCGGATTGTCAACCACTGTGCCACCAGGGAAGTCCCGCAATTCGTATATTCTTAAGAGTAGGTAGTATCTATGTATGTACTATATGATTCCAACTGTATCCTAGAAAAAGCGAAACTATGAAGACAGTAAAAAGATTAGTGGTTGCCAAGGGTTAGTGGAGAGGGATGAATGAACAGGCAGAGCACAGGGGCTTTTTAGGGCAGTGATACAATGGTGGGTATGTGTCATTATATGTTTGTCAAAGCCCATAGACTTACAGTACCAAGAGTGAACCCTAATGTAAACTGTGGACTTTGGGTGATGATGTGTCAATGTACACTCATCAAATGTAACAAATTTACTGCTCCGATGTGGGATGTTGGTAGTTGGAGAGGCTGTATGTGTTGAGGGCACGGGGTATATAGGAACTCTGTACTTTTTGCTCTATTTTGCTGTGAACCTAAAACTGCTCTCAAAAATGGTTAACTTAAAAAGTGATACCACTTAAAAAAAAAAAAGTAGGTAGTGTCTTGCACTGTTCACTTCTCCCTTATGACCAATGCCATACATTTGCAAAACAGTCGAACAGAAATTCAGGAATAACTCTCCTCCCCATTCTCCCCTTCTATTGTTGGCCTCAAAACATTTTCCAACTTTTCATAGTCTCATAATCTGCCCCAGGAGTGAAAATACTTTTGTATATGTAGTCCTGGGTCTCTTCACTTTGTCGAAGCAGGCAGGACTAGTGAATTTCAGGATTACCAATCCATTGTTCCTTTAGTTTTTCTTTCTTATTCTAAAACAGGTTTTGAATTAATTTGTAGCAGTTTGTGTTCCCTGAAAGAAATTAAGTGTTAACCAAAACCTTTAATTATACCCAGATCCTTAAGACAGCTGGTGTAGAATTGAAGTGGTATGTGCTAGGCCTCTTTGGCTCATGCCTTTGATTTTATCTTTTGGCATTTGGTGAAGCTTGTGTGCAACTTTTCTAAACAACATATAGAAATATTAAATATCTCTATTCATTGTTCCAGGAAAGGATAGCTTTTCATGTCAAACTCTGGCATAGAAGCAAATTTAAAACAATAATAACCTTTTCCTGGAAAAGATAAATGATCTTCTTTAAAGACTTTAGTAATATGAGAAGTTTTTCAAAATATTTTTGGCCGTAGTTAAGCACTCCCACATGCTGTAATAGTCTCTTCCCTTCTGAGGCAAAGCTGAGAAGTTCAGCACTTCAGAAGTACTGGAGTTCAAAGAACAAATCCTTGCCGCCAACAGTATATTTTTTATTAAAATAGAAATATATCTCTACAAATTAAAAATACTCCTGAACAGCCCAACATTTGTTTGTCCTGCCAGAGTATATATGGTCATCCCTAAAACAAGACAATTGTGCAGATTATATGAAACCTGTAGGCTTATCATTTTGGCATCACAGTTTTAAATGGCCAAGTTAGACAACACATCAAAAAGACTTCTAAAATCAGGGTCTTCACTCAACAGATAATTTTTGAGCATCACCCTTGTGCCAGGTCCTATTCTAAATACTTAAGATACGTTGCAGAATAAAACAAATACCTGTTCTCATGAAGCTTATTGTGGGGGAGAGGGGAAGAAGAGGCAATAAATATAATAAAAAGGAAATTAAATAATAGCAGTAAGATGGTGAAATATAAAGATAAGAGAGAGAAAGCATGTGTTGTCGTTTCAAATGGGGCAACCAGGGTAGGCCTTAAGAAAATACTGAAGACTTGAAGGAGCTAAGGGAGCAAACTGTGGATATCTAGGGAAGAGATTCCAGGGAGAGGGAACAGCAAGTCCAAAGACCCTGAGGTAGAAGCATGACGGGCACATGAAAAGCAGCAAGGTAAACCAGTGTGGCTGAAACAGAATGAGCAAGGGAGAGAGTATAAGATATGATGGATGTCAAAGAGGTAAAGGGAGTGAGAGGCAGATCTACACTACCTGGTAGGCCATAGCAGGAACGCTTTGGCTTTTAATTGGTGAGGTGTTGCATGGTATGACTTAGGTTTTGAGAAGCGTTGAGAATAAGAGATGAAGGATAGGGGCTTCCCTGGTGGCGCAGTGGTTAAGAGTCCGCCTGCCAATGAAGGCGACACTTGTTCGAGCCCTGGTCTGGGAAGATCCCACATGCCGCGGAGCAACTAAGGCCGTGCGCCACAACTACTGAGCCCACGCACCTAGAGCCCCTGCTCCACAGCAAGAGAAGCGACTGCGATGCGAATCCCTCGCACCGCAACGAAGAGTAGCCCCTGCTTACCGCAACTAGAGGAAGCCCATGCACAGCAACAAAGACCCAGTGCAGCCAAAGATAAAATAAATAAATTAAAAAAAAAAATCAAGGATAGAAGCAGGAACCTAGAAAGGAGGCTCTTTCAGTAACCCAAATGAAAAATAAGAGAGCTTTAATGACTAAGGGATCCTGGATATACTTTGAAGGTAAATCCAAGAGGACTTTTTGAAGGATTGAATATAGAGTTCATAAAAGGTGTCAAGGATGAGCCTGAGGTTTTTCACCTGGGCAACGAGAAAGATCAAGTTGCAGTCATCTGAAATAGGAAACACTAGACAGAACAATTATCCAGGGGAATATTAAGAGTTCAGTTTTGGACATGTTCAATTTGAGATATTTATTAAATATTCAAATGGAGACATTAGGTAGGCTGTTGGATATGAGTCTAGTTCAGGATGAAGTTCTGAAGATGTGTTTTACATATATATATATATATATAATGCATAATCGTGTGTACTTGTGTATTTGGGAGTTGTTAGCATATAAATGGCATTTAAAGTCTGAAACGGAATGACATCACCAAGAGAGTAAGTGTAGATACAGAAGGAAAGAGAACCAGGAAAGCCCTGAGGCATTTCTCACTTAAGAGGTCTCAGAAGCAAGGAACTTGCAGAGCAACTGAGTAGGAACAAACCAGTTAGGCAGGAGGAAAGCCAAGAGATGAGTAGTGTCCTGGAATTCAGGTGAAGAAAATATCTGAAGGAGGAGGAAGTGATCAACTGTGAAATGCTGCTGAGAGGTTAAGGTGAGGCCTGAGAATTGACTCTTGGAGCAATGTGGAGGTCACTGGTGATCTTGGCAAGAGCAGTTTTAATGGAGCAGAAGGGACAAAAGCTTGATTGGACCGGGTTGAAAAAAAAATTAGTATATGAAGTCTGACCTTTGGAAAAGTACTACAGTGGACTTGGAGAGAAAGATGCCAGGGACTATGGTGATATAAAGTACTGTCAGTTTCAAAAAGTTCCTGGATCAGTGCAAGAATCAGAAACTCAAAACCTTTAGGCTTTTGGAAGAGTTATTACACTCTCAAGATACGGCCTGCTGCTAGCCTTGTATCTGTTCCATAATGATCTGAATAATGCACGATTTCTTTGAGAAAGAATACTATCTTATGAAATCTGAAAATTCTGAACTTGGAATTTGGTCAGTACTTAGAAGAATTTGGTTAGTAGGACGAAGAATCTAGCAGAGAGATTTTCCTGGAATTTATATAAGTATTGATGCTCACCAGTGGTCTGAGGTGATTCAGCCAGCCAGTCGTGCAGTGCTTAGAGATGCAACAAGGCAGACTTTACCCTGGTTTCTCAAGTGTATACTTCAATAATTGCTGATGACTTTGCAACTTTTGTTGGACTTCCTGTAAAAGTATTAGAACAATGATAACAAACTGACTCCATCACAAGAATGGTAATGCCCTAGAAGGTAAGTGCCCAGAAGTTTCCTTTTAACAGGTTTTCTCCACCTGTCATATTGGAGCCTGCTGTAGTTCCCCAATGAACAACAGTTAACTAGTTTTGCTACATGCTTTATTTGAAAATGTGTTTATCATCCTGGGCTCAAGCTCCACCTTCAGAATCTTGTGTTCTGATAAATACAGACATTAAAATTTTTACTTTCAACTGTATTACTTTATCATTCCTTATTGGAGCTTGTGATAAAATATAAAGTATTATGTATATTTTATCCTGAAACATTTATGCTTAATAATTGTTGAAACAATTTCTACTTATGAAGCCTAGCTCATTATGTAGTTTATATTTTCTAATTACTCTCTTGTACTAGCACAGACTATACTTCCATCAATTCATACTGATTTGTACTGGTAAGAGAGTCATTCAGGGGTTGAAGGGAGACTGTCTCCCTAGAATGGAATATCAGCATTCCAGGGATTCTGATATGTCTGCTTTGTAGGACTTTTCTCATACCTCCTGAGAATCCCTGATGTGGAACTTAAAATATAACTGAGGAACAAAAGACCACTTCCTTAACAAACCAGTTAGTTGACTTGAGATGTATTTCTGGTGGTATGAGTGCATCAGTTGCTGGTGTGGAGGATATGTCATGAAAAATCGACTTCCTTGGAAGGTCCAAGAATACTATTTTTTTAAAAAAAGATTTCTTACTTTGAAAAAGTGTAGGATCCCTTGTATTGAAACTATATGTGCAAATATTATGCTGGATGTTTCTAGCCAATGGTTAACAGTTCTCCCTTTTGGAGAAATATAAAACCAGTTTTGTTTTGTTTGTTTTTTTTTGTTACAAGTCCTCTGAATATTCAAACTTACTTATCTTCATGTGAAACATTCCTAGTTCATTTATTCTGTATCTGTTCCATAAATACTTATTTGACTTATAAATTAGAGAATGGGAGCAGTTTGCTGTGAAAGAAGAGAAGAAAAATGGAGTGGTCACTGGTAAGGGGAGAGTGGCTGGGGGGGAAGTAGGATTGAGAGAAGTTTGTTTTTATTTTATTTATTCTTTTTCTTTTTGGCATCACTGCACGGCTTGCAGATCTTAGTTCCCCAACCAGGGATTGAACCCACACCCTCGGCAGTGAAAGTGTGGAGTCCTAACCACTGGACCGCCAGGGAATTCCCGAGAAGTTTGTTTTTAAGAGGGAAGAAATTTCAATACTTTTTTTTTTAAGACTTATTTTATTTATTTATTTTTGGCTGCGTCGAGTCTTAGTTGCAGCGTGCGGGATCTTTTGTTGCGGCGTGCAGGCTTCTCTCTAGTTGTGGCATGCAGGTTTTTTCTCTCTCTAGTTGAGGCGTGTGAGCTCAGTAGTTGTGGCACTCGGGCTTAGTTGCCCAGCGGTATGTGGGATCTTAGTTCCCTGACTAGGGATCGAACCCACTTGTCTCCATTGGAAGGAGGATTCTCAACCACTGGACTACCAAGGAAGTCCCAAGGAATTGACCTTAGCTGGGAGTATAAAATAGTTGATCTAGTGAAAGACCAGGAGCTGGAATGTATGGGAGCAAATGCTGGTGAACAAGTCTATACAAGAAATGCCACTACTGTACTAAGAGACAGAGTCGAGATAAGTAAGTTTTCCATGCTCCGTTTTTCCAGCTGAGGATGGGAACAGTCAAAAGGTTTTGGATTTACTTTCTATGGTCTTGGGCAAATCACAAACATTTTTTGCAGGCCCTTGGTGTGTTTTATTTTCCACTGAATGGTCATTATCTAAAAGAGTGTCTGGCAAACAATAGCTATTCAATAGATATTCATTGAATTAATTTTTGGAAATTAATCTATTAAAGAACTGTACTATGTATGCCATACCTACCCCACAGGGTTGTTCTGAAGACCCGATGAAATGAGAGAGTAGATGTAAAAGTACTTTATAATCTGAGAAATGCTACTGAAATCCAAGGTATTATGTTAGAAAGAGTTGGAGTAAAGTCCACTGAGTTTTTGACTCCTTAAATGAGAAATACAATATAAATATGGAAACAGAGTCATTGTTAGTTTGGATTTTTTTTTCCTTTGAGGGATATACCAAGACCTAAAGATTCTGTCAACTGGTTTGAAATTCAAAGGTGGAATACAACCTTTGTATCTGAATTTGTAAAATAGGATTTGATCCTATAAACCATGTAACATTACAGAACTGACAAAAATATACAAAGGCCAGAAAACCCAAACCATCTAAGTCAATTAGCTTTATGCGATGTCGTAAATTAAGTTCCAAGTTATATTTACAATACTGGACATATGAGTGGTATAATACCTCTCTTTTTCTTTTCTTTCTTCCTGTCTTTGTTTTATTTTCTGGTAATTTATAAGTTCCAAAGTAAATACAGTATTGGAGTTGTGGATTTACTTTTCTAGGTAAAAGAAACAAGGTGTAAACATAATGATATTTCTGCTGAGGATTTCTTAACATACTCCAAGTACACCAGACTATTTTCATGATAATTCTGTATGGTCTTCCCACATTATAGGACTGATTTGGACCAGAGTTGTGACTGAAAAAAAAAAAAAAATCCCGTTCAGTTCATTTCCATTTTCTTATCATTCCAGGGACTAAAGTAAGTAATACACTTAATTGCTAGAGTTTGAAAGCAATTCCCTATATGCTGAAGTTTTATTCCTAGGAGAAGCCCTAATCTTTGGTCCTGATGGAATACCTGCAAGGAGAGTGAATCAGCTCATGCCATCATTTTCAATTTTTCATCGTTATCTCTGGTGATTAGATATTACATAATTAACCAAGGTCATACAAGAGGATTCAGTGGAGCACTTTAGGATTAAATTTAGGAATTAGACATTAGGAACTCATTGGGGTTCCCATAAGTGTTTTTAAGTATTGCAGTATTGGGATGCTTAATTAGGCTACCAGCCTAGTTCCTGCTGTTACCCAGCACCAGGCCTTTTAGGATTACTTAGAAAAAATGCTCAGTTCTCAGAAAATCTCAGAAGTCAAGCTCAGGCTGAGGAAAATATTTGCTGAGTAATACAATTCAGTCCCCTCCCCTGTAAAGTCGGGAGTGCCATATGTGTGTTTCTAATTAGCCCCACCAGATTTCTTCCAGGCGTGATTATGTGTCATGAAACTAACCATTCTGCCTCTGAGGAGTTATGCATTCTTGGGGAGATTTCTCTACACTATCTGATGTGATAGTCTGCCTATACAGGTTCCTGTGGCCCAGTTCTAGGTCACGTTGAAAGACTATGCCACCTGGTCTTAACCTACTTTTTTTTCCCATGACACCTCAGTAAACAACAACAGTGGTGACATCCACAAAATATATCTGCCCTCACAGTAACACCAATCTATCTTGCATCTTGCACAGGGCACCTTTTAATATGAAGGATCTTACATACCACTGAAATTTTTTTTTTTTTTTTTTTTTTTTTTGTGGTACGCGGGCCTCTCACTGCTATGGCCTCTCCCGTTGCAGAGCACAGGCTCCAGACGCGCAGGCTCAGTGGCCATGGCTCACGGGCCCAGCCGCGGATCTTCCGGACCGGGGCACGAACCCGTGTCCCCTGCATCGGCAGGCGGACTCTCAACCACTGCGCCACCAGGGAAGCCCTGCAAATATTAATGATACTTCATAGATACTAGGCTGTAAGCCTCACTAGACACATTTTATGATTAGACATCCCCCAAATGAAGAGATGGAACCCCTTCTTCAGCCCACTCAGAACGAGGACAAATCTGGGTCATGAGCACAGCTCCACTCGCCTACTTAAAACTGTCCCTAGGGCTCGAGGAGAACTAATTTCCACTCCATGTTCCCCCAATACTCAGAAAATAGATTTTTTTTTTTTTAATGTGTGGGTGCTTTTCTCTTAAATGCCTACCTTTGTTTCGCTGCCAATTTGGCTTTTGTTCTTTCAATTCCAGCTAGATGTGGAGATTTTCTGAGCGTGAACTCACCTTTGGCAATTTGTCCAAAAAAAAAAAAAAACTGAAAATGCCTTACATTTGCACTAGTATGTATGCATGTCATCATCAAAAGCAACTCAGGCCCTTTTTGACCTGCTTTCTTTTTTCCTTTTTTTTTTTTTTAAGTCGGGACAATATACTCTATTTTGGTTATTTCTTGGATAAGAGGTTGCACTCTGGAGTCACCTTAACCATTGCTGCCCTCTCGAGGTTGCAGATTGCAGCCGCCCCTACTGAAACCTAGGTTAGGCCTGCGGGTGAGAAGCAGATACGCAAGTAAAAGGACCAAGCAGACATTATCATGATAAACTGAGAAGCTTTTGCTTTTATGTGATGGTGTAGTGAAAAGAACACTTAACAGGGCACCGCTGAGTTCTCATTTAGGCCACTGGCGGACTGTGTGATCTCAGGCCTGTCATTTCTTTGTGCCTCAATTCCCTACCAATAGAATGGGAACGACTGGTCAGTGCAGGAGTCAGCCAACATTTCCTGTAAAAGAGCTTGGTGGGTCACTTGTCATTGTGGCAACTCTGTCGTTGTAGCTCAAAAGCAGCCGTAGACAAAATGTACGCAAATGAGGGTGGAGGTGTTCTGAAAAAACTTTATTTTATGGACGCTGAATTTTGAATTTCATATAATATTCACGTCATGAAGCATTATTCTTCATTTAGTTTTTTTTAACCATTTAAAAATGTAGAAACCATTGTTTAGCTCTCAGGCCACAGAAAAAAAACAGGCAGGGACTTCCCTGGCGGCGCAGTGGTTAAGAATCCGCTGGCCAATGCAGGGGACACGGGTTCAAGCCCTGCTCCGGGAAGATCCCACATGCTGTAGAGCAACTAAGCCGGTGCGTCACAACTACTGAACCTGCACTCTAGAGCCCACGAGCCGCAACTACTGACACCGGTGCACCTAGAGCCTGTCCTCTGCAACAAGAGAAGACACTGCAATGAGAAGCCCGCGCATGACAACGAAGAGTAGCTCCGCTCGCCACAACTAGAGAAAGACCGCGCACAGCAACGAAGAACCCACGCAGCCTAATTAATTAATTAATTAATTAAATTTAAAAAACAAAGCAGGCAGTGAGCCAGATATGGCCCAGGGCTGAAGTTTGCCAACTTCTGGACTAGGTCATCTCAGAGAGCCCTTCCAATACAATCTTTTACAATTTAAAAAGTTGACTTAGCTATAGTTCCTTTTCATTTCCTTTTCTTGAAGGATGGCCTAGTACATGCTTATTTCGTGTGACATGAGGGATGTTAGAAGACATCTTGTCCCCAAAAAGATGTCTGCCAACTTCACACTGGTCAGCCTCAACGACTAGCAATTCTACTTCTAGAACTGCACTGACCAAGACTGTCCAAGCTACAAGTCGAATTGAGTACTTGAAATATGGCTAGTCCAAACTGAGATGTCCTTAAGTGTAATATGCACACCAGATTCTGAAGACTTAGAATTTAAACTGTCTCATTAATATTTTATATTGATTGTTTTAAAAATATTTTTGATATATTGAATTAAATTAAAGATATTAATTTACTCTGTCCCTTTTTATTTATAAAAAGGAGCTACTAGAAAATGTAACATACGTGGCTGACATGTTTCTACTGAACAGCACTGCTTCAGGACGTTACCTGTTTCATTGATTTCAGATTTGTTTCACATTCAAATGCTATATTCTTGCATTTGCAGTAATACATTCAACTATCATCATTGTGTGGGTCTGGAAATGGAAGGTGGGGAGTCAAGATACAACTGAAAACATAGAGTTGGGGTGAGACAGAAGTCAGCTTCTCCCCACACATCCACTTTTTAAAGTCCCTAATATCTTGGAGTTCACATGACCGTCTTTAAGGAACAAGCACTCATCTGGAGGTCAGGATAAATGGGTCTTAGCCTAACCTGTAGCTCACTAGGTAAAGGGTAAGGCATTTCACTAAGTTTCCTCATCTACAATATGAGAATAAAATAGATCCTCTGTACCCCCCGGGAACTAAGAACATGTATGAGAGTTTGTGAGCTCTACGATATCCCAACAGTTTCCAGAAAGCAAGTAGCGATGACAGGTAGCTGCTGCCTCTAGCCTCCCTCTGACTAGCAGGCTGTACTCTTCCTTCAACTGCAGTGCTGCTGCTGCTGCGGCTGCCCTAAAATCTCCACAACCTGATTGGCAGTTACAGACCAAGGACCCACCCTTCCTTGAGTGACAGCTAATCCAAGCCTGCCAACTTTAGTTGTCCCAAGTCACATTCGCTGACTTATTAAACCATACCTCTCAGTTCCAAGGAGCGCCTCAAGGGGTTAAACCCTCACGCCTCACCCAGCTGAAAACTTGCCACCATTCCTTGCAGTGGTAATTCAAATACGCAATGCTTATTCCCGCCTCAGGACGTTCTCTTTGCTGTCTCTTCATCTAGATTTGCACACACAAGTCTTCTTGACATCAATCGCTAGATCTCAGCTAGCACTTCCTTAGGTCCTTTGTGACCATCAAGAACACTCCCACACCGTTGCCCTATATCTTTCCCTTATGTTATTGTTCTTTGTGCTTATTTCTATCTGCGATCTCTTGTTTACTCTCCCGCTGAAATGTAAGCTCCAGTGCCTAGAAGAAAGTCTGGCAATAAGCAGTCAGTGAAGTGAATCTCTCCAGCCTTCTCCTTCTCGACTTAGCCACCTCCCAGAGTATCCTTGCCCCAGCCAGACCAATCTCAGTGCTATCCCAATGAGTGTTTGTGCCTTACGTGGGTCCAGGGCTTCTTCTGGGTGCCCAGTGACTACTTCTATCACCATACAATGCGTTTTTTAATTTAATTTTTTGGCCACATTGCGCATCTCGCGGGATCCTAGTTCCCCGACCAGGGACCTAAACAGGGCCCTCAGCAATGAGAGCTTGGAGTCCCAACCACTGGACTGCCAGGGAATTCCCATATTTTGTTTTTTTAAATTATCAGTTTGTCGAATGCTATATCAGAACAGTTAGGAAAAACAGAAAATAGTCTAGGTAGTTCAAATAGAAGTGGATTTTACGTAGGCAACTGATAGCAAAAGGGTTGAGAGGGCTGGAGGAGCAAATGGAGGAAGGAGCCCAGAAGCCCACTCCTGTCTTGATGCTGTTGGACCATCCTTGGGTCAGGTTTCCACATACTCCAGCAGATCACTGCCCTGGATCAAAGAACAGCCTACCCCGTTGTCCACAGAACCAACCAGTTTGAAGAGGAAGTCACTCACCTGACACCAAGATGATATTTCAGAATTTCTTCAGGACTAAAATACTGAGTTATGTTTGTATCTGCCCCACAGATGCACTCAGTAAATGGTTGTTGAATTGAATTCCAACCTTGGATAATATCATCCATTGCCACTTGCTACAAATGTATTTTTCTCTTCCCTTTCCCCTTCCCAATCCAACAAACCCCTCCAGCTTCACCTCAAGATTCACCTGCAAGAATGCACCCCTGGCTTCCCTGGTGGCACAGTGGTTGAGAATCCACTTGCCAATGCAGGGAACATGGGTTCGATCCCTGGTCCCGGAAGATCCCACATTCCACGGAGCAACTAAGCCCGTGTGCCACAACTACTGAGCCTGTGCTCTAGAGCCAGTGAGCCACAACTACTGAGCCCACATGACACAAGTACTGAAGCCCACGCGCCTAGCGCCCGTGCTCTGCAACAAGAGAAGCCACCACAGTGAGAAGCCTGCTCACCACAACGAAAACCAAACGCAGCCAAAAATAAATAAATAAAATAAATAATTTTTTTAAAAAAAGGAATGCACCCCTCTCCAGCTCTCACTGGTCTCTGAGATCGTATAGCATTTTCTTCATTGTCACTCATTTTGGCCTTTTTTCTACAACACCTTCATGTTCTTCGCGTCTTATCTCCCTAATTAGATTCTATGCTTCTAGAGGCAGTAACTCTTCCATGTAGACCTTTACAGTTGGAAGAGATCTTAGTGTTTATCTGGTCCAACCTCTCACCTAATGTCTGAATCCCCGACATCTCTGGCAACTTCTGATTCGGTTTCTTGAAGACCTCCAGTTCCCGGGCTTTTCTTACCTAAAGAAGTTTGGCTCAGTGTAAGAATATAAGAAGATGTTAAATACAAAGTTGCAGCTGAATTCATGCTACTTCTGCCTTACGACTGAGTCAGTCCTTGAATGGGTGTGGGATGCAAAAGAGGGAGAACACTGAGGAATGAACAACTTTTTAGCTAAAAATGTTGGAGAATGTTTCTAGCAAGCGTTCGTCCAGGCTGTAATTCACATGTTGTGATTCAGCTCTTGCCCAATGGTATTAGGGTAAGTGAATTACAAAACTTACTCTCAAAAATCTCTTTTCTTCTTACTTAGGAAAGACTATGGAGAGTAATCTTTTGGGATGACGGTCATCCAGAAGGTTAGACGGACATCTTACCCATAGGGCTAACATTTGGTAGGAGCTTTAAAGTTTACAAAGCCCTTTCCAATACTTCGGCTCATTAGAACTGTGTGATGGAGGCAGCATTATCCTAACTTTATAAAGGAGGAAACTGGGACTCAAATTAAGCCCCTAGGCTGGCAGAGCCAGTGTGCAAACTCAGGTCTGCGTGGTTCAAACAGTCTGGTGTTGGAGGGAGCTAGCGGCGGAGGCGAGGTGAAGTGCTCGCAGCAGAAAGGGGTTCGGAAAAAAAAAGTGTATAAAAAGGGGTTCGGGGGCGGGGGGCGGGGAACGCGGGGCGATAGCCGGATAAGAAGCGGTCTGGTCGCGGGTGGGGGAGGGGGAGGAGAGGACGCCCGGGCGCCACGAGACTATGACGGGGCTACAGGCTCAGCTCGGCCTGCACCGCACTTTCACCTCCCGGCTCCGCTTGCGGTTCGGCACCTGGAACTGGACCTGGCGGAGCTACTGCTGCGCCGCCTCCGCCGCGGTCCTAGCGCCGCTCGGCTTCGCGCTCCGCCAGCCCCCGGCTGTCGGCGGGAACAGCCTTGACCACAGGCATCCGCGCGGGGAGCCCGCCCCGCTCGCCGCCCACCCGTGGCTGCAATGGCGCGAGGACGCCAGCTCCTTGAAGAAGCTGCCTGTGCACGTAGACCTAGGGATCTCCGAAGAGCCGGAGCCCGGCTTCTCCGACATCGCAAGCCTCGTGGTGTGATGTATGGCAGTGGGCACCTCTTACATTAGCGTCTACGACCACAAAGGAATTTTCAAAAGAAATAACTCCAGATTGACGGATGAAATTTTAAAACAACAGCAGGAACTTCTGGACATAGATAGTTCCAAATACTCACCAGAATTTGCAAATCGTAATGACGAAGATTGCCATTCGGCAGTCAAGGTGCTGTCCCCAGAAGATGCAAAAGCAGATATGGTGAGAGCTGCGCAAGACTTTTGCCAGTCAGTAGCCCAGCAGCAAAAGAAATCCACAGATTTGGATGTAGATATATCAGACCGTTTATTTAGTTCGAATGGTGCCCGTGGTCCTGATTTAGTACTGAAGTTTAGTCCTGAGGACAGCGCACTAGGCTTTCTGCCCTAGCACATCAGCCTGACAGAGATTGTCTCTTTGCCTTCCCACCTAAACATCAGTTATGAGGACTTTTTCTCTGCCCTTCGTCAATATGCAGCCTGTGAACAGCATCTGGGAAAGTAGTGATCCTTGGTTGTGATAGGGACAGAATAAAGGGACAAATTTAGGTAATTAAATAGTCAATCCCACTAGGGGATTGTAAGTAAAGAAAAAAGTATGGGAGACCCCCCTAAGTTAATGATCACTCAAGAAAGCAGGTTTGCTTATGCACGAAACCAAGCAGGCTTGCTTAGCAACAAAACTATGCAACAGAAGCACGAGACATGCCCCCAAACAATAAAATAATGGTGGCATGAGACCCACATCCTGCCCAGTGAGCTCAGTAAGTTAGTGACCCCTAGGACATGCTCTCTGCACACATTAAAAACAATAATTTATGGAAAGGTGACATTTCAAAGTGAAAGACCCTCATTATACTAAGACCTAAAATAATTTTTCCATAGTGCCATGACAGCCCTAGCTTGACCATGTAGGGACAAGAAAACTCCCTTGCCCAACTTGGAGGAGGAGCTAATGATGGAAGCATGACATCTACCCAAGAATGAGGCAGAAGGTGGTCTTTTCCTCCTCCCCACTTTTCCTTTGATTATAAAAGTGTAGCCCACTAAGTTCTCCCGGGCAGCATCCTCTCGCTTGCCCACTTGTAAGCCTCCTAGCATCCTATTCTAATAAATCACTTCTTATCTATCACTTTGCCTCTCACTGAATTCTTTCTGTGCTGAGACATAAAGGACCAGAGCTCTTCGGAGCCCCCCAAAAGGACACCTAACAGTTTCAGCTGTGTAATTTGATTTCAGGCGTTTGGAGAAAAGGACTCAAGTGACTCATGTTGACAAAGCACCTCTGAAATCCTGTACACACCTAGTTCATAATCCTCATAATTTATCAACAGACACAAAAAAAGTGTCTCACTTGAGACTAAGAGCACGTGTGAGTGAGTATGTGTGGGTGTGTGCATGCATGCATGTATGGAAATAAACTTATAAATGGGGGAAATATTGGAGAAGAAAATATGTGGACTTGCACTTCTGAGCAAAGAGCAGCAATGTTTTAGGAGCTGAAATTTCAGATTTAAAGGCTTCAACCCCAACTACTTCCCTGTTTTTGTGGGGAGAGAAGGAGGTGATTAAAGCTGTTTTGTTGTTGTTTTGGGGGGAAGGGGAATAACTTTTGTTCAGTCTTTCCTAGTGATCCAACTTTAATTTTTAAGAATAATATATCAGGGATTTCCATGGTGGCGCAGTGGTTAAGAATCCGCCTGCCAATGCAGGCGACACGGGTTCGAGCCCTGGTCCAGGAAGATCCCACATGCCGCGGAGCAACTAAGCACGTGAGCCACAACTACTGAAGCCCGTGTGCCTAGAGCCCGTGCTCCGCAGCAAGAGAAGCCACCACAATGAGAAGCCCGCGCACCGCAACGAAGAGTAGCCCCCACTCGCCACAACTAGAGAAAGCCCGCACGCAACGAAGACCCAACGCAGCCAAAAGTAAATAAATAAAATTTTAAAAAAGAATAATATATCGACTTATTAAATGGAAGCATTCTGAGTTTGAGGGATCGCCAGAGGAATGGAGTTCTGTGTTGCTCACATGTTAAAAGTTTGCTCACCTTTGGAGCAGAGGGAATACCTCTTTTCAGACATCCGTCCATTTTCATCTCTTCATCGCTGTCAAACAATATGACTTGAAAGTGTTGCTCTGTTGTCTGTGTTCTGAAGATCATTTGAAAAAGAACTCTTACAACATCGAAATGCAGAATTTTAAAAAATTTAAAAATTGCATGAAGCAGTCAAAAAAAGGTGAAAAGCTTGTAATCTTAAAAGTAAAGGTGGAAAGTTTCCTGAATAAGGAAAGAAAGTTTTGATTTCCTTTTCTGTTTGGTGGGCCTTGTGCTCTGTAGTACCCAAAGGTGGTTTACAAAATATTTCCATTAACTATGCTCATTTAAAATAAGTATTTGAGGGAGGTTACCAAGGCAGTTCTTTTCCTCAAAAGTCACCTGTTCCTCTTTGGAATAGGACATTTAGGGCCATGTGAATACCCACGATTTTTTCTCAGTAAATCCTGATGGTGACTTTGCATAAAAAGATCTTTAAGTAAGATTGAGGTCTGTGTAGGTAATAAAATATTACCAAAGTCTACAAAAGTAATTTAATTTTGCATGTTCACTGATTCTGTTTTTTTTTTTTGCGGTACGTGGGCCTCTCACTGTTGTGGCCTCTCACGTTGCGGAGCACAGGCTCCGGACGGACGCGCAGGCTCAGCGGCCATGGCTCACGGGCCCAGCCGCTCCGCGGCATGTGGGATCTTCGCGGACCGGGGCACGAACCCGTGTCCGCTGCATCGGCAGGCGGACTCTCAACCACTGCGCCACCAGGGAAGCCCGATTCTGTTGTTTTTTAAATGAATAAATGATTTTTTGATAGGTGTTTAATATTTCTTCCCTCATTACGGCTTGCAGGATCTTAGTTCCCTGACCAGGGATCGAACCCAGGCCCACTGCAGTGAAAGTGCCAAGTCCTAACCACTGGATCACCAGGGAACTCCCCCTGAAAGTGTACATTTAGAATGGAGTAGTTTAGGGAATTCTCTGACGGTTAGGAACTAAGATCCCGAAAGCTGGGCGACGCAGCCAAAAAAAAAAAAAAAAAGAATGGATTAGTTTAAATATTAGGTATGAAAAATAACCTAGACCCCGCTCACAGCAACTAGAGAAAGCCCGCGCACAGCAACAAAGACCCAATGCAGCCAAAAAAAAAAAAAAAACACTAATCAAAAGATATCTTAAAACAGACGTTCTCAACTCTGGCTACACATGAGAATCACCTGAGGGGCTTTTAAGAAATCCTCAGAGGCTTCCCTGGTGGCGCAGTGGTTGAGAGTCCACCTGCCGATGCAGGGGACACGGGTTCGTGCCCTGGTCCGGGAAGATCCCACGTGCCGCGGAGCGGCCGGGCCCATGAGCCATGGCCGCTGAGCCTGCGCATCTGGAGCCTGTGCTCCACAACGGGAGAGGCCACAACAGTGAGAGGCCCGCATACCACAAAAAAAAAAAAAAAGAAAGAAAGAAAGAAAAAAGAAAGAAAGAAAAAAGAAATCCTCGGGCCACATCCCCTCTGGGAGTGGGCCCCGGGCACAGCCTCATCCCTAACATTTGCAGGACCTGGAACTAGAGTACCACTGGAGATTCATATACCTGAGTCTAAATACTTAAAATTCAAGCAAACAAACTGTTAATTCAAATATTTTTCTATTCTCCCATCTTGACAAATACAACTTTATAATAGCTTGGAAGTCCAGGTTCAAATGTACAGTTCTTTGACTCTTTGGAGTTCCAAACTAGAGGTGGCAGTTGGAGGAGAGTCGGCTCTTGGCCTGCAGCCTTTCCCCCTTTCTCCTCTTCCCGCCTCTACTGCTCTTCCGCACCTGGAGCCTCATGCACACAGGTGTGGGCACCCCAGCCTCCGCGTCTAGGAGCTAGTCACGCTTCCTACAAAGAGAGCCCTGGACTTCCCTGGTGGGCGCAGTGTTTAAGAACCAGCCTGCCAACGCGCCACAACTACGGGAGCCCGCGTGCCTAGAGCCCGTGCTCCACAACAAGAGAAGCCACCGCAATGAGAAGCCCGCACACAGCAACGAAGAGTAGCCCCTGCTCGCCGCAACTAGAGAAGCCTGTGCGCAGCAACGAAGACCCAACGCAGCCAAAAAATAAATTTTAAAAATTTTAAAAAGGAAAGAAAAGGAAGAACCCTCTGGAGAAATCACCTGTGGCATTCTTTTTTTTTTTTAATAATCATTTATATTTCTTTGGCACTTTATTTATTTAGCGGTACGCGGGCCTCTCACTGTTGTGGCCTCTCCCGTTGCAGAGCACAGGCTCCGGACGCGCAGGCTCAGCGGCCATGGCTCATGGGCCTAGCAGCTCCGCGGCATGTGGGATCTTCCCGGACTGGGGCACGAACCCGTGTCCCCTGCATCGGCAGGCGGACTCGGCGAACTCTCAACCACTGCGCCACCAGGGAAGCCCCGTGACATTCTTTAAAAAAAGAAAAAAAAGAGCCCTTGGCCGCTCCTCTGGCTTAGGGGCCCACACACCAGCAAGACAGTCAATATTCAGAAGAATGGACTCAGGAAGAGTCCCGGGAAGGCCTGGGAAGTTGACTCAGAGTATAGGGGCCGGAAATTTCAGAGTCCCCCTGGAATAAGGTGGAGAGGTTGGGCCACGGGCTTTGGGTGGGCTCATCCCTTGGGCTCTGGGGACTTGCCACTAAGCAGGGTCTTCTAAAGCAGAGCCCAGGGCAGGGGTTCCTCCTACATTGGTCTTAGGGCAGAACTATCTGAGCACCTGTCCTCTTTATTTTTTTCTTTTTTTTTGCCGTACGCGGGCCTCTCACCGCCGCGGCCTCTCCCATTGCAGAGCACAGGCTCCGGACGTGCAGGCTCAGCGGCCATGGCTCACGGGCCCAGCCTCTCCGCGGCACGTGGGATCCTCCCGGACCGGGGCACGAACCCGCGTCCCCTGCATCGGCAGGCGAACTCCCAACCACTACACCACCAGGGAAGCCCCCCGTCCTTTTTTTAGTGTTAACTTTTGATGGATGTTCATACATACAGATAGGAAAGTACACAAGTTGTAGGTATACAGCTTGATGAATTTTTACAAATACATTGATCAAGGATGTATGCATTTATCATAAAAATTATGTTGTATTTTATATTTAAAAAACTTTCCTTAGGTAAGAAGTGGATTTATTTAGAGAGATACACATTCCATAGACAGAATTCAGTCCATCTCAAAAGGCGAGAACAGCCTTGGGAAAAACACACTCCACAGACAGAGTGTGGGCCATCTCAGAAGGTGAGAGGTCAAAAATTATTTTTTAAAAGGGAGTAACAATAAAAAGAGAAGAATATTGAACACAAAATTTATTTATTTATTTATTGGCCACGCTGCAGCTTGTGGGAATTAGTTTCCTGATCAGGGATCAGACCCAGGGCCCCAGCAGCGGAAACGCACAGTCCTAACCACTGGACTGCCAGAGAATTCCCTGAATACAAAATTTAGAATAGTGGTTTCCTCTGGTGGGGACTCAGGGGATGGGACAGAGAAGGACACATTATCAGTAATGTTCTAATTCCTAAATTGAGCAGCAAGTTCACAGTTTATTATGCTTCTTGATATATGTTTTCTTTTGTACATCCTAAAATCAACTCAAAGTCCTGCAGTCTGGGGGCATTCTGCTTAAAGACAAATTAACGCTGCATAATTCAAAGGCTCCTGGGAGCATTCCTGTAATTGATCATCTTGACTCATCTGAAAACAAAACAAGTCTCTATGAAGAAAGGAAAAAGGAAAGCATATGAAACATTGTAAGACAATTCAATGTAAGGTTATTTTTTATCTTTTTTTTTACTGATAACAAATATGCATGACATAATACATAAAATTTAAGCACTATATAAACCCAAAGCAAGAGAAGTAAACTCTCCCTAAAATGCTCTCTTCTGCAGAGTCAAGACCATCAACAGCATGGTGTGTTCCTCAACCTTTTCTATAAGTAGTAACATTATTGATTTTTGCAAAAAGGGGATCATTTTAGAGAAACGCTTCTGAACCTTGCTTTTTCACTTAGCAATAGTCTCTTGAACAGCCTTTTCCCTCATAATGTCCTTCAGAGAGAAGGGCAGATGGATTTCCCCACAAATCCCCACCACACTCATCTCCCTAAATCCAGCTCAAATATCACCTCCCTGAATTCATAGGGGGCCAGGGGCCAGGGACACCATTGATCTACTAATCTGCCCCGGGAAATATCATGCCCTAGGGAATTTAGTCTCTCTTATCATTAAATCCAACTGTGTGTGTGTGGGTAGCCTCATTTATGTGAACATAAATGAGTTCTTATAAATGAGGATATCATATATCCATTCATTTAACCAAAATTTATGGAGTGCCTACCATGTGCCAGTCAGGGGTGAAATGGACAGAGATCTCTGTCTTGTGGCACTCTTATTCTAAAGGGGGCATTCAGCAAATCAGGAAACAAATGAGACTTTTTTTTTTTTTTGGCCATCCCGGGGACTTGTGGGATCTTAGTTCCCCGACCAGGGATCGAACCTGAGTCCCCTGCATTGGGAGCGCAGAGTCTTAACCGCTGGACCACCAGGAAAGTCCCCATGTTTTTGTTTGTTTGTTTGTTTTGCCAATAAGACTATATCTGATGGAGGTAAGTGTGGAGATGAAAACCAGGTGTGTGATGTGACAGAGAACGGCCATTCAGGGGGAGGCACCAAACATTCTCTACTGTGGCTGATATTCCCAGGCAGGAGTGAAAGAAGATATCCATCAGACAACTATGAACTTCTGTCCCATTACCTGGCCGCGCAGCCTGTGGCCTCTTGTGCGTGAGTATTTTTATAATTCCTATAATCTTGTGACTAGCATAATTGCATTGTGATATATGTGTGTTTTAAAAGAGTTTGCTGGAAGGGTGAGCTGTGACAGGGCGAGAGAGAGGCATGGACATATATACACTAACAAATGTAAGGTAGATAGCTAGTGGGAAGCAGCCGCATGGCACAGGGATATCGGCTTGGTGCTTTGTGATCGCCTGGAGGGGTGGGACAGGGAGGGTGGGAGGGAGGGAGATGCAAGAGGGAAGAGATATGGGAACATATGTATATGTATAACTGATTCACTTTGTTATAAAGCAGAAACTAACACACCATTGTAAAGCAATTATACCCCAATAAAGATGTTAAAAAATAAAAATAAAAAAAATAAAAGAGTTTGCCTAGGACTTCCCTGGTGGCACAGTGGTTAAGAATCCACCTGCCAATGCAGGAGACACGGTTTGATCCCTGGTCCAGGAGGATCCCACATGCCGTGGAGCAATTAAGCCCATGCGCCACAACTACTGAAGCCCAAGCACTCTAGGGCCTGCATGCCGCACCTACTGAGCCTGTGCTCTAGAGCCCGCGAGCCACAACTACTGAGCCCGTGTGCCACAACTACTGAAGCCCGCGCACCTAGAGCCCGTGCTCCGCAACAAGAGAAGCCACCACAATGAGAAGCCCACGCACCACAGCGAAGAGTAGCCCCTGCTCCCCACAACTAGAGAATGCCTGCATGCAGCAATGAAGACCCAAGGCAGCCAAAAATAAAATAAAACTTTTTTTTAAAGTTTGTTTAATGTAAACATTTAGAACGTACTATAATTTTTGTAAACCTATTTCAGCATCCCTTCATTGGGTAATGAACTGGGAGCCACCCAGAATGGAAGCATTCTAGGGCCCTCTTGGTCTCTGCAGAACCCTAAATTGCAGGTACTTATCTCTTTTGAACTTGTAATTATACATTGTCAGGTCTTTGAAGGCAAGAAGTATTCCTAACATTCTATCCACGGCTGAGTTAATATTTGTCTGGGAGATCATTATCAAAGAGAGGTTGGGAATTTGCTGGTGGTCCAGTGGTTAGGATTCCATGCTTGCACTACAGGGGGCCCGGGTCAGTGATAAATGGAATATTTAAAGAAAGGATTCACAGTCGTCAATGATTGCAGCCCTCCAATGTGAGCTGGTAAGCCCTGAGGAAGCTCAGGGCTGAAAAGAATACATGCGGGACTTCCCTGGTGGTGCAGTGTTTAAGAATCTACCTGCCAGTGCCGGGGACACGGTTTGATCTCTGGTCCGGGAAGATCCCACATGCTGTGTAGCAACTAAGCCTGTGCGCCACAACACCTAAGCCTGCGCTCTAGAGCCCGTGAGCCACAACTGCTGAGCCCATGCACCACAACTACTGAAGCCCGTGCACCTGAAGCCTGTACTCTGCAACAAGAGAAGCCACAGCAATGAGAAGCCACCTGCGCAACGCAACAAAGAGTAGCCCCCACTCGCCCCAACTAGAGAAACCCTGCAAACAGCAACAAGACCCAATGCAGCCAAAAATAAATAAATAAACAAACAAATAAATAAAATTCAAAGAAAAACCCTTCCCCCAAAAGCCATCGGGGAGCTTGGGTCTTTAAAAAAATAAAAAATTAAATTTAAAAAAAAAAAACACCTGCCATCTAGCAGCCATCAGACTGCAGCCCTGTGGAAACTCAGGATGTGAAAACATGGGATACTGGCCCCAACTAGCTGAGGTGCATATCAAAGGAATGATTTCAGTGAGCCCAGACTCTTGCATGTCCCCATACATAGAAAACTGCTAAATTCCTTAACTTGAGATATCTGGTTTTCTTTAATTAACAATAATCTTTTGATATTCAGACTACCTGCTTTTTGTTATAAAACTTCTATATAACCTGGCTCTCCCCGCCACCTCCTTGTAGCAGTTTCTCAGAGCTATCTGAAATGCTGTCTCCTGGGCTACAGTCCTCATTTTGCCTCAAATAAAACAACTTGCAACTCTCACATTGTGCTTTTTTTCTTTTTGTCAACAGTCACGGCGACCACGAAGGGATCCGGAGTGGACTTCTCTCCTTCACCTGAACTCTACGAGGAACTGGAGCCTTGGTACCAGCAGAGGCCCCTGGCACTCGTCTGCCTCCTTGGAGAGTCCAGATGAATTTGGGTAAGTCTCTCCTGGTTCTCGGATCTCCTGTGTTGGTTGATGATCCTGAGTTTTATTTGGTGGTGTATAGAAGGTAACTGCTCCCGATCAGTTGAAAGATACTGTGTGGGGGGAGGGGGGCGGGGCTTGGTTGAAAGATACCAGGCAAAAAGCCACCCAGGTGAAAGATACTGGGGGGGGCCTGGCTGAAAGATACCAGGGTTTGCTCAGTTGTAGGAGACTGAGTGGTCCTGGCTGAGTGGTTAGGTAAGAGGTTGATCTGACGCTTTTCCTCAGTTCAGCTGCCTTAATGGAATTTGTCGGGATAAAAGTGAAGATATTACATGAGAGTGTTACTCCAAAGAAAAGGGACAAGACTCCTCCCGGCCAGTTATGGCTTTCTCAGGAGACTGATAAATTTACAGGAGTGATGGAGGCAAAGGCCTCATACCGTGCAGCGGTCCCATAGGGAAACCCACTCATTAATCAAAACACTTACTTGTCCAGGGGTCACAGATAAAAATTGGCCATTCAGCGATCTGAGCACCCACGGTAGTCTTAGACCACTGAAGGGAAAAACTGAGACACATAAGGGGGCTGAAACTACTCTAGGGTTACGCCTAGAGGAGTTAAGCTCACAAGCAGCACGCTGGCCACCACACAATTTCACTAGTAAATTTTATCCCTGACAAATTCAACTTAAAAGGGAACTAGAATCTCTCAAACACAAAAACGAGGGTGTCAGAAAAGCAACCTCCAACTAAGACCCCAGCCGGATTCATGTACAACACTGTATGGAGCTCAGACTTGCAAGTACCTAGTTAATTGCAGAAATTATGCTACAGGAGATCTCAACCTAAAATAGCCAAATTGGGGTTCTTCTGATAGTCCCAAATTGCTATAGTTGCGCACACAGTTAAAAAAAAGCCGGCCGTAAGATCAAACAGACTGAATGAATGCTTCCATTGATTGGTACCTAGAAGCTTCTAAAAGAGAAAATGGTAGAGTAACTTTTTGAAACTATATCAGAACTAAAAAAGGCCGCTAGCACCCTGTCTCTGACTCTGTCTGTCCCTCTGCTCCTCCCACATGTCCTCTTCTATCAGAATTGCCTGACCCAGATGCCATTTTTTTTTCTCTTCCAACTCTTCTGTCTCCTGCTGTTCCCTCTTCCCCAGCAAAGGAGGATAAAAAATCAGAAGTGATTATAGCTCCCTTTAAGGAGAAGCCTATTGCAGGGAGAAGTGAACCATCCTCTCTGCTTACGTACACACCCTGGACCCAAGCAGAACTTAGAGCCTTGGCTAAGGAATTTCCTGATCTAAGTCAGAATCCATTGGGATTTGCTAAGGAATTTGAGTTAACCGTCTGGACCTACATGCCTGGGTTTTCAGATCTATAACAATTAGTATTTACTTAACTGGAAATTAAAGGAAATCTCACCCTAAGAATGAGGAGGCTCTTTTATTGCATACACAGTTAAATTAAGGTTAAAAAGCTGGCTTGGGCTTCCCTGGTGGCTCAGTGGTTAAGAATCCACCTGCCAATGCAGGGGACATGGATTCAAGCCCTGGTCCGGGAAGATCCCACATGCCGCGGAGCAACTAAGCCCGTGCACCACAACTACTGAGCCTGCGCTCTAGAGCCCGCGAGCCACAACTACTGAGCCCACGTGCCACAACTATTGAAGTCCATGCGCCTAGAGCCCGTGCTCTGCAACAAGAGAAGCCACCGAAATGAGAAGCCCACACACCACAACGAAGAGTAGCCCCCGCTCGCCACAACCAGAGAAAGCCGGCGTGCAGCAATGAAGACCCAATGCAGCCAAAAATAAATAAATAAATTTATTAAAAAAGAAGCTCGCTTGATAAAAATATTTTTTCAGAATTCTGACTTTAAACAAAAGCCTTCTGGGGGAAACTTGCATTTCTCTTTCTGTGTCTTTGAGAGGTAAATGTCCTACCTGATCTTCCTAAGACGTTCCATGTATGTCTATGTGTGTATGTACGTGTTTTGAAAATTTGACCTCTGCCATACTATTTTTGAGAGTAAACTCTCCAGATCTTACTCAGGTTACATCCTCCCCTGCTCTCTTATGGGGAAGCCTTTGCATCTTAATGGTTTGAATCACTATAAATGTATATACTTTATGAATGGCCAAATGATGGATCCTTTTAAAGTTGGAGAAACTAACAAATTGGTCAATCTAGCACTCTCATTATAAACAGTTGTTTTATTGGTACCTATAAAAACAAACAAAAAAATCAAATTAAAGGTGGAAGAAAGAAATATATCAGATTATTAACCTAAGAACTTCTTTAACTTAAAACAAGTAAGAAAAACTGGTTTGGGAAGCTTCATTTGTGGTCTATACTTTCCCTCAGTGGGTCTCACAGATGCTAATAAAAGCATTAGAATAATTAATATTAACATGAAAAATCCTGTAAGGAAAGTCTAGATACTATTTCCAATAAGGTAGAAATTTTAAAGGAATTATGTCAAATGAATAAAGAAGTCTTTAGATGGTTATTTAAAATTGGATAAATAAAATGGACATTTATGTGATTAAAACACAAAGTTTTGATATTACTACACTACCTACCTAAGGTTAAATGGGCCAAAAGGGACCCCCTACTGGTCCCCAGAATTAAAAGCCAAACAAGTCTGTTCTATTTACCCCAATTTTAAAAGATATTTAAGGGGCTAGAAGAATTTGTTATGAAACTTCTATACAACCTGGCTCCCGCCTCACCTCCTCCAAGCAGTTTCTCAGAGCTATCTGAAACGAGGTCTCCTGGGCTACCGTCCTCATTTTGCCCCAAATAAAACATAACTTGCAACTTTCACGTTGTACATTTTTTTTTAGGTCAACATCAGGGAACTAGATCCCGCATGCCACAACTAAGACCCAGCAGAGCCAGATAAAGAAATAAATATTTTTTTAAAAAAGAGAGGTTCACTACCATGAATAATGAGGCAAGTAAATCTCCCAACAGAGCCAGACGTTGGACTTGAGTTTTATTTCCCCAGATTGCTCCAAGAACATAGGCCAGCTCTCTCATCCAAGGGTTTTGTTTATGCTGTCCTGAGTGTGTGGTCATTATGGGCTGGTAGCCCATGAAGGCTGAGCCAGAGAGAGAAAACCTAGCTTCCAGAGACAAGCCTGGATGTTGGGAGGTAATGGACTGATTTGAGGGACAAGACCCTGGCATCAGCAGGGCTTTTTTTTTTTTTTTTTTTTTTGTGGTACGCGGGCCTCTCACTGTTGTGGCGTCTGCCGTTGCGGAGCACAGGCTCCGGACGCGCAGGCTCAGCGGCCATGGCCCACGCGCCCAGCCGCTCCATGTCATGCGGGTTCTTCCCGGACTGGGGCACGAACCCGTGTCCCCTGCATCGGCAGGCGGACTCTCAACCACTGTGCCACCAGGGAAGCCCTCAGCAGGGCTTTTGACCTTTGTCCCTAAGGAGACAGCAGCAGAGAGTTGGGCATTTGGTCTCTAAAGCAGGTCACCTATTCCCCACTTGTGGTCACAGTTGCTAGATACTATTTCTACTGCTCACATGACACGTGGGAGAAGAAAGAACAACATAAGCTTGGCAGGTGCAGTGGCCCCTGCACTGTGGCCTGGCAGGGAGCCTCTCTGGCTGGCTGCTCTCTGGGTTATAAGCCAACCAGCCTATACATCACCCTCTTGTTAATTTTTGTTTCAACTGTGCAAGTCCATGTTGGTCCATAGGGGTTGCTATGACAAAATACCATAGACTGGGTGGCTTATAAACAACAGAAATTTATTTTGTCATGGTTTTGGAGACTGAGAAGTTCAAGGTCAAGGCACTGGCAAAGTTGGTATCTGGTGAGTTCCTGCTTCCTCCTTCATAGATGGCCATCTTTTTGCTGTATCCTGACATGGTGGAAGGGGTGAGGGATATCTCTGGGGTCTCTTTTATAAGGACGCTAATCTCATTCATGAGGGCTCCTAAAGGCCCCACCTCCTAATATCATCACCTTGGGGATTAGGATTTCAACACATGAATTTTGAGGGAACACAAACATTCAGTCCATTACAATATTCATTGTAAAAAATTAAAACAATATATATCTTAAAGTGGGCAAATGATAATTTCCATTTTTTTTGCCAGTATAAATAGTGCTGGAATAAACACCCTCATACATCCATGCTTGCGTACATAGAAAGAAGTCTGAATGATTATTCTTTTAAAAACATTTATTTTTATTATTACTAAAGAAATTCATGTTTGTAGTAAAAAAAAGTCAGAATGAAACAATGGAAAATGAGGATCACCCACACCTAATCCCCAGTCCCAATCCCCAAGATAATTAATATATGGTCTTAGAGATTTTTCTCTGCCTGCATTCAAACATTTAAAAAAAAAAAAGAATCATCTTGTGCATAACATTCTGCAATGGCTTCTTTACTTGCTATTGCAAAATGCTTAGGTTCATTCATTCCACATTTATTGAACCCCTGCTCAGAAGTTAGGGACCCAACAATGTTCTTGTTTTCAAATAATTTACATTCTAGTGGATGAGACAGACATAGACAAGAAACAAACAAGAAGTAGTAACAAGAAGGAGATGACAAGTGATACAAGCTAACAGGAAGGCAGTTTCTATAGTTTTAAGTCATCTTTTAGCAATTCCACTGAGTGCAATGGAATTTCTAGTTCTCCTCTGTTATAAAGGCTGCTGCAGGGAACATCTTTGTCACATAAATTTTCATGTCTGTGGGAGCAGCTCCTAAGGCTTAGGTGTCTTTAACCCCTTTTCTGTCTAGGGCTAGCAAGTGTTTCCAAATCCAAGGCTGAATGGCGGCTCCAGAGATGCAGGAGAGAGAGGGAAGTGGGAACCGAGCCGTGCCAGGGAGCGGGCACTACGTTTGGAGTCAGACCAAAGAACAAGCCATAACTCTGCCATTTGCCCGCCCTCTCTGAACACGCCCCCACCCCCCATTTGCAAAATGGGGACAACCTTCTAACCTCACAGTGTTATTGCAAGGACGAAATGACATTGTTTCCCTTTACGCTCTTCCTGGGACAGACATAAGCATTTCGTTCTTTCATTCACCTACTCATCCAACAACTCCAAGAAATCCATTAAAATACATCCAATAGGGACTTCCCTGGTGGTCTAGTGGTTAAGACTCCGCGCTTCCACTGCAGGGGCGCGGGTTCGATTGCAGCTAAGATGCCGCGGGGCGCGGTCAAAAAGTAAAACTGAAAAAAAAAAATGAAGTGGAGGAGATCGAGTTAAAAAAAATACATCCAATATGGACAGATTTCCTAATGGATAATGAGAAAATTGCAAAGGGAGAGAGCCTTGCTACTTATTTCGGCCGCGCTGACGGCCGGGAAAGTCCCTAGACCTTTGCTATTTAAATTGTGGTCTGGGTACCAGCTGCATTGACGTCATCTGGGAGCTCATTAGAATTGCAGAATCTCTGACCTATCAATTCAGTATTTGCATATTAAGATCCCCAGGATTTCCTATGCACATTTTAGTTCGCGAAGCACTGGTTTAGAGTGGAAGATAAATAGCAGGTAGAGTTAAATATGTCTTCATCTCAATGAGGAATTGTAGAGGGAGTGACCTAACACATTCTTCTGGGTTGAATTTGGCCTTGTTGCCTGGACCACCAGTATCATGTTGTTTATTCTTTCAGGAAGAGAACTCAAAAGACCAGATCATTTCCTTCATCTGTTTCTCTAACCAGGTGTGGAAACCCAGCCCGCCTCAAGACCTTGAGCTGTCAGGGTTGGGTGGGCCCTGAGAAGTCTTCATTCCAGCTCAGTCCTCTGTGGCTGCCCTGTCCACCCTGCCCCACCCCCATTTCACAGGCCAGGCCCCGAGAAGGGCTGTGATTTTCTCAGAGTCACACAACAACCAGGTGGTGGCCTCAGTCCTGGCCGTCCTCACCTCTTCCCTATCACAGATTTTGATGCACTGTTTTTTTCTATGGATTCAGATCATCTTTTTGGAAAAACGATTTTTTTTTTTTTGGCTGCGCCGTATGGCATGCAGGATCTTAGTTCCCTGACCAGGGATCAAACCAGTGCCCCCTGCAGTGGAAGCACAGAGTATTAACCACTGGACTGCCAGGGAAGTCCCCAGAAAAATGACTTTTTTTTAAATTGGTTTTTTGTAAAAGAATTATGTGCTCATTTTAAAGAATTCAAACAGGTAAGAATTGTCCCAACAATTCCATTCTTAGGTATATACCCAAGAGAAATGAAAACATATAGCCACATAAAAACCTGTACATGAATGTTTATAGCAGCATTATTTTTTTCATTTTCTTTTTTTTACGCGGGCCTCTCACTGTTGTGGCCTCTCCCGTTGCGGAGCACAGGCTCCGGACGCGCAGGCTCAGCGGCCATGGCTCACGGGCCCAGCTGCTCCGTGGCATGTGGGATCTTCCCGGACCGGGGCACGAACCCGTGTCCCCTGCATCGGCAGGCGGACTCTCAACCACTGTGCCACCAGGGAAGCCCTATAGCAGCATTATTCATAACAGCCAAAAAAATGGAAACAACCCAAGTGCCCACGAACTGATGAATGGATAAACAAAATGTGGTATATTCACACAGTGGAATATTATTTGACAACGAAAAGGAATGAAGTATTGACACAAGCTACAACATGGACGAACCTTGAAAATGTGCTAAGTGAAAGAAGCCAGATGCAAAACACGATGTAGCGTATGATTCCACTGACAGAAATGTCCAAACTATGGGACTTCCCTGGTGGTCCAGTAGTTAAGAATCCACCTTCCAATGCAGGGGACGTGGGTTCGATCCCTGGTTGGGGAACCAAGATCTGCGTGTGCCTCAACTAAGACCCAACAAAGCCAAATAAATAAATAGATGTTAAAAAAAAAAAGAAAGAAAGAAATGTCCAAAATATGCAAACCTATGGGAAGTAGATTAGTGATTGCCAGGGGCTGAGGGGATGGGGAAAGGGGGTATGGGGTTTCTTTTGGGGGTGATCAAATGTTCTGAAATTAGATAGTGGCAATGGCTGTACAATTCTGTGAATATACCAAAAACTACTGTTAAAAAAAAAAACCCAACTTCAAAAGGCTGAATTTTGTGGTATGTAAATTATAGCTCAATAAAGCTGTTATTAAAAAACCACAGTAGAAAGAGGAAAGTCACCCCACCCCAGGCTCCCCCAAGTAGCCACTTATTCACTCCATAAATATTCACGGAGCGCCTGTTCCCTGCAGCCTGCGGGATGAGGACACAAAGGGAAGCAAACAGCTCACATCCTGCGAGCAAAGGCTGCCCCGGCGTTCAGAGCCCCAGAGCCAGGGCCTGCACCACCTCGATGATTTCCACGGACTGACCTCTGCCCCTCACCTCCTCCCTTCCCTCTGGTACCCCAACCCCAGCGGTCACGGAGCCCACCCCCTGCTCACCGTTCCTCAGCCCCTCCTTCCTCCCTGCCCTTCCTACCCTGTCACTTGACACTTCCACCACCTTCCCTGCTCCTGACCCCAACCCTAGTCAAACCCAACTCTCCGCCCACTCTGCGCCTCCCCTGGGCAGCTGGATGCGCCTGGAGCAAAACACACCACCTTGCCAGACGCCTCACTTTATTTTTTAGTTTTTTGGCGGTGCCCGGCGGCTTGCGGGATCTTAGTTCCCCCACCAGCGATTGAACCTGGGCCATCGTCAGTGAAAGCACGGAGTCCTAACCACCGGACCACCAGGGAATTCTCCCAGCCGCACCCACTTAAAAAAAAATCCGTGACCTGAGTCCCGAGTGGGTCCTCGGGGCTACCCGGATGTCACGATCCTTCACTCCCCATGACCGTGGCCCACCTTCTCTTCTCCCTGTAAAATGGGGACACTAGTATTTCTGCCTCTTGGGGCTGTTGGCTGCGTTAGCACCTGACACATAGTAGGTCCTCAATCGGTGACGGCCACGAGGGATCATTATCTCTGGTCCTCTGTCCAGGGGCTTTCTGGTGACCTGGTCTCCGAAGAGCCCTACTCTGCAGTTGGTATTTTGTTCCAGGGCTGGGCTGCCACGGGTTCTTTGCCGGAGCGGCTCCTCCTCCGGAGAAAAAGGAGGGGGCGTGGCCCAGGGCAGAGGAAGCGTGGCTGAGCTCAGGGTGGGAGCGGGGAGGACGCACCTTCCTGCAGCCAATGTCCACGTGACGGGCTGAGCCTGAGTCAGACCAGGGGCCAAAAGGGAAACTTACCAGGGCCTCAGAAAGGGAGTGTGAAGGAGTTGGGGTTGCAGATGGCCAGGCACCCCAGTCTGGACCTGCCCGGAGGGGGGCCGCCCCCAGGAATCCAGGCTGTGCCTCCTTCTAGGGAACTGAGACCAAAGCCCAAAGGAAGGAGGAAGTGCGAGCCTTGCTCCCCAGTGACTCACGTCATCCTTTGGGGCAAGTCAACTCTGCCCTCCTTCCCCCAGGGGATCCTCTGCCCTGGGTCAGCCTATTCAAAACACCGACCCAATTCGCCCGCCCACACCCTTCGTTCTTCTACCTCGAGATGTTTTCAGATACCTGCCTGGGTCCACAAGTAAGTCTTGGAAGATAATAGAAACAGTGGGAGGGGCGGGAAAAACCCTGTTGTGGAAATCAGGACACCTGGGCATGGTGCTACCCTGCTGTGTGAGCCTGGCAGGTCTCACACCCTCTCTGGGCTCCAGTCTCCACTTCTGTGAGAATGCGCAGCTGGATTCCACGTCCTCTGGTTCCCTGGCTCTGGATTTCTACCAGGGCTTGGGGTTCCTCCATCCGGCCATTGCCCTCAGGGATAAAGTCTCATCCTCTTCACACAGCCCAAGGGCCCTTGCTGACTTGGTCCTGACCTTGGCTGGACCTCATTCCCGCCCCTTGCCACGCCCCCAGCAACATGCAGCTGCCCAGTTCAGAGAGCAAGCACCTGGGACGCTCTGGAAGAGCAGCTCGCTGACCCCCACTCATCCTACAGTGGACGTCACGCTCTCTCCAGCTTTCCTCTCCTGACCTGCCAGTTATGTGTGTCCCCCAGCAGAGGCTGTTCTGTTTTCTCTCTCCCTCATTAAACTGAGTTCTGTGCCAAGGGCAATGACGGCATACAGAAGGGGTCAAGGAATATTTGAATGAATGAATGAAAAAATGAATGAAGTGGAAGCTCCAGGCAAGCTGCTTGTGGCCATCCCAGAGCTGTGCCCTGCCCAGGAGGTGGGGGTGGGGTGCTGATGGAGGGGTGTAGATTTTCAAGGGAGGTTCCATCTGGGCTCAGCCAGGCCACAGTCCCAAGCTGACTGGCCCATGACTCAGAGGCCCCAAACAGAGCTTTCATAACCCTCCCTGGCCTTTCTGGATCTGCCTTCTGATCAGGCCTTCAGGCTAATACCTCTCAGGTTTCTCTCTTGCTCCAGCCAGTCTCAACTTGAACTTTGCAAGCGCCCCGCTGGCTTTAAAGGACCAGCTCAAGATTCTTGGGCTGGATTGTATTTTCTCTCCCAAGGAATTCTTGCTCTGTTTACAGAAAGGAAAAAAAAAATGCCACCCACGCTGGTTAAAGCTCACCCTGATTTTCTGAAATCTCCTCTCCACCCACCCCTCATTTGGCATCTGTCTCCTCGTTGCTGGCGTGGTCCCCCACCGCACCCCAGGACTCCCAGGCCTTACGGAGACCCCCTGGGTGGGGGAATGGCAGCCCCAAGGCTTTGTTTACACTGCCTGCCTGGCCACAGCCATACGGGGCCACCAGGGGCTTGCTCTGATCCTGGGAACTATTGAGAACAGAAATCCACATAAATTGGGTTGGGTCCCCCACCTCTCCTTCCCTGCCCTCTCTTCCATCAGTAGATCCCTCCCCCTTTTGCAGACATTTCCCCTCCTCCCAGCCAAACAGATTCATTTGCAGAATGGCCTCCTCTTGTCCTCGTGTCTTCCTGTCAGCGAAGGGCAGTGCCTCCTGGAGCTCACCGCCTCCTCCTTTGTCCAGTTACTTTTAAAATAATAAACTTTTAATTTTAGAATAATTTTTAGATTTCCAGAAATGTTACAAAGATCACAAAGAGAGTTATCTTACACATTTCACCAGTTTCCTTTTTGATAACATCTTACATAACTACAGCACATTTGTCCAAACGAGGAAAACAACAGTGGTACAAAACTATTCATTAGGGGCTTCCCTGGTGGTGCAGTGGTTAAGAATCTGCCTGCCAATGCAGGGGACATGGGTTCGAACCCTGGTCCTGGAAGATCCCACATGCCGCGGAGCAACTGAGCCCATGCGCCACAACTACTGAGCCTGCACTCTAGCGCCCATGAGCCACTGAGCCCAAGTGCCACGACTACTGAAGCCTGTGCGCCTAGAGCCCATGCTCTGCAACAAGAGAAGCCACCCAATGAGAAGCCCGCACACTGCAACAAAGAGTAGCCCCCGCACCCTGCAACTAGAGAAAGCCCGCGCACGGCAACAAAGACCCAACGCAGCCAAAAATAAAAATAAATAAAATAAATAAATTTATATTAAAAAAAAACTATTCACTAAACTCCACACTTTATCCAATTCACTAGTTTTTCTACCAATGTCCTTTTTCCGTTCCAGGATCCAATCCAGAGAACCACATTGCACTTAGTCATACGCTATTTGTGATGAGGAAATTATAAGTATCTCTGTTTTACAGACGAAGGAAGAAGAGATCAGAGGAGTAAGTGACTTGCTAGGCAGCAAAAGCAGTGGAGGAAAGGGATTTAGAGCTGGAAGCCACTCGTGGTGCGACCTGAGACTTAGTTTCCTTGTCTGAAGGGTGGGATCACAGGTAATTACTTCATGGCAGGAGCAAGGACTAAAAGAGACCATGTCTATGTGAAACCATGCAACTCAGATTGGGACTTGAACCCACGTGCTGGTGTAACAGGGAAGAGTCAAATCTGACTTCATGTTGGATCTGTTTCTTTCACTTTAACCTTTGCTTCCCAGTGCTTTTGTTCACTAGGAGGATACTGTCTATACAAAGTGGCCTGCCTCAGGGAACCCTGCCCCTCTACCTGAATGTTAAACCAAAGTGCCTTTGTTCAGGGAAACATCCTGACCCTGTCCACCTGTGGATGGATGCAAGAAAGAAGAAATTGGGACTTCCCTGGTGGTCCAGTGTTAAAGAATCTGCCTTCCGATGCAGGGGACGTGGTTTCGATCCCTGGTGGGGGAACTAAGATCCCACATGCCACAACTACTGAGCCCGCGTGCCTCAACTAGAGAGAAAGAAACCCCACATGCCACAACTAGAGAGAAGCCCGCACTGCAATGAAAGATCCCGAGTGCCTCAACTAAGACCTGACACAGCCAAATATAAAAATAAAATAAATAAAAATAAAATAAATAGTTTTTAAAAAGAAAGAAAGAAAGAAAGAAAGAGAAAGAAAGAAAAAGAAAGAAAGAGAAAGAAAGAAGAAATGAACACATCCCCTCCCTGAGGCTGGCCATTCCAGGGGACATTTGCAAATCTTATGGCCTTTTTACTTGACTTCCTCATCTCCTCCCCTTCTCTGTTCTGTAAAAGAAAAACTGGCATCCAAACCCCGCGAAGATGGTTCTTCAGAGACATTAGTTTGCCATCTTCTCGTTCTGCCAGCTTTCCGAATAAAGTCGTTATTCCTTGCCTCAACGCCTGTCTCCGATTTACTGGGGGTGAGCAGAGCAAGCTTGGACTCGGTAATACTGGGACTCGAACCCAACCAAAACCCAGATTGGGACTTGAACCCACGTTCTTTTAACTGAGATCACACCCCTGGTCTCAGGACTTAATGAAGCTCAGGTTCTTGATGTCTCATCACAGAAAGAATTCAGTGAGAGCCAAAGTGATGGTAAGAAGTGGATTTATTTAGAGAGAAACACACTCCACAGACAGAGCGTGGGCCATCTCAGAAGGCGAGAAAGGCACCAGGGTGCAGGGTTGTCAGGTTTTATAGGGGTGGGTATCATCTCCCAATGAGTGGGGGGAGTGGTCCAGCTATTTTGGGGAAGGGGCGGGGATTTCCAGAAATTGGGCCACCGCCCACTTTTTGACCTTTATGGTCGGCCTTGGAACTGTCATGGCGCCTGGGGGTGTGTTATTCAGCTTGTTGACATGTTACAGTGAGCGTATACTGAGGCTCAACGTCTAGTGGAAGTCGACTCATCCGACATCTTGGACCCATTTGGTTCTAATCAGTTTATGTTGTGTCCTCGGGCTATGTCATTCTTTTAAAGGTTGTGCCCTGCCCCCTTCCCTCCTGTTTCATACCGGCATTTCCTGCCCACGAGATGGTAGCTGTTGTTACTACTGTCAGCGTCATCATTACTGAGAAGCCCAGATCTCTTCAACCCCAAGTTCTTGTCAAGGGTTATGTCTAGAGGAGGCCCTGCCCCTCACCCTCTGGGCCTCTTTACCGGGGAAGAGGACAGGCCCTACCGACCTTGCTTTGAGCAGGCCCTAAAGATTGAGTTAGAAATCCCAGGGTATGGTCCCACTGTGGCCGCTGGCTGTGCATGGCATCTCCCTGGACCTCAGCTTCCTCAGATGTAAGGAGGGGATGTGAGGAGATGTGGGGAGGGCTCTGTGGGGCAGCGGCCGGCCCCCCAGCATCAGTTAGTGTGGGCCACCCCTGGCCCCACCGAGTGGCAGGTGGTCACAGCCTGGGCCTCCCAGTCAGGCAGGCCTGGTGCCCATCCCAGGTCCACCTCCGTCTGCTTCGTACCCTTGCTGAAACCCTGTCAGGGATAATCATCCCCAGCTCTCCAGCCTCGCCCCAAACAAGAACTCAGAAAGGCAGCTCCCTCTGCCCTTCCTTACCCTCAGGCCTAAAGAGATTGTGTCTTCAGGTCAAGTAGCTGGTTAGAGGCTTAACCAGAGGGAGAGCCAATTTCGGGCTTCCCTGGTGGCGCAGTGATTGAGAGTCCACCTGCCGATGTAGGGTACACGGGTTCGTGCCCCGGTCTGAGAGGATCCCACATACTGCGGAGTGGCTGGGCCCGTGAGCCATGGCCGCTGAGCCTGAGCGTCTGGACCCTGTGCTCTGCAATGGGAGAGGCCACAACAGTGAGAGGCCCGCGTACAGAAAAAAAGAAAAAAAAAAGATCGTTTTCAAGAAAAGATAAAATCATGACTAATCATGACTCCCATACAGATTAAAAAAAAATGAATACGTGTTAAACATTTTGTTTAACTCAGAAGGGAACCAGGTGGATGTTACAACCGGCAGCAGAAGGACATTCACGTTTATAAGTCAGGAATATTGAAATGAATGGGCAGATGTAGATGAAACTGAGTTGTCCACAAGGGGATGGGAGGAACCTCTAAGGAGAGGATTTCTCAGTTACTGCAATTTACAGAGTTGTAAAATAGCTGAAAGACAATGAAAGGCTAGAATCCAATAACCAGGAAGATGGTGCTGCGTGCAGACAGTCTGTAGTTTTCCACTGAAGTGAACATGTATTTTCTGCAGAAGGAAGGTCATGGGTAGGGCACAGTCCAAGGTCTCTGTGCTGATGCTCATTCACGAGATTAGTGTGATTCACACACTATAAATACAAGATCCTTTCTGAATGCATCCGGGAAAGTACATCTCACTTGCAAGAGGCCTGCAGCCTAAAATCAGCCGCTCTTAAGATGAAGGGCTCAAAACATTTAAGAATTTTTTCAGATGGATTTTGGCATCTGTGTTACACGATGGGTTCTGGAACATTCTAGAATGTGGGTGTTTGTGATCTGCGTCTGTAGCACTGGCCTGTAGTTTTTACTGGACCTGGTTTGATCCTGACTCTGATGTGCAGCCCTCGGCAGTTACACCATCTCTCTGATTCTCTGACGTGCAGCTTGTCTTTGAGTCGGGATATTAACAGTAGCTACTTTGTAGACTACTATTTTTTAGGAGGAGCTATTCACCTGATGAGAACTGTATTGTAAACTGATAAAACCATTTCTTTGCAAATGTCCTGTGGCCACTAGGATTCTTCCTTATCAGCCCAGTCTTCTCTTCTCTCCCCAAACTTGATCCCCTTCTGCTCTCCTTTAATCCCTCATTTCCACCATTTGTGTCCCTAGCAGAGTAGCGAGCAGCATTTGGTTGCCCTGGAGGGGTTGGCACATGCTGGGTGTGGCCTCGGGTTAAGGGGGACTCTGGGGACAGGGTGACAAACTGGAAGGCTCAGGGTTCCCTAGCAATCTCACGGTGTCCCTTGTCCCAATTCTATGCTTACCGAGCCCAGGTTCCCAGATATAGACTTGCAGGGGTGGCAGCATGGGAACTCCCAGGGGACCCTCCTAACAGGTAGGGGTTTGGGCAGATGAGAAATTCAGTCTCTTGACATGGGTCTCCCTCCAACACCCATGTTCCACTTGCAGCAATTCCACAGCCACATCGCTCACTTTCTAGTTTTCCAAGTCGTTTTCTTCTCTCAGCCTCACTGCAACCATGTGCAGTGAGCAGGCAGGAATTATTCCCATTTTGCATCTGGAGAAGCTGAGGACCCCGTGAGGGGCATGAGAACGTTGGCTCCCCAGGGCTCAATGTCCGGTTCGCTAGCCCATGCTGCCCTCTAGTGGCCGTGCATAGCACCTGCCTTCAGGAAGCCCAGGTCAGCCTGCAGCATCTCACTCACTGGGTTCGCGCACAGTAATGGACAGCCTTCCTAGGACCCCAGTGTGGGGCATGGCACGTCACCCCCTCGGGACTCTTACATCACTTTATCAGCTCCTCACCCTGTCTCCAAGCATTCAATTATGTATACTATTAAACTGTGGTAAATTGTACATAATATAAAATTACCACCATAACCATTTTTAAAAAAATATTAACTTATTTATTTGGTTGCACTGGGTCTTAGTCGCGGCAGGCGGGCTCCTTAGTTGCAGCACGTGGGCTTCCTTAGTCGCGGCAGGCGGGCTCCTTAGTTGCGGCACGTGGGCTTCCTGAGTCGCGGCAGGCGGGCTCCTTAGTTGCGGCACGTGGGCTTCCTGAGTCGCGGCAGGCGGGCTCCTTAGTTGCGGCACGTGGGCTTCCTGAGTCGCGGCAGGCGGGCTCCTTAGTTGCGGCACGTGGGCTTCCTGAGTCGCGGCAGGCGGGCTCCTTAGTTGCGGCACGTGGGCTTCCTGAGTCGCGGCAGGCGGGCTCCTTAGTTGCGGCATGTGGGCTTCCTGAGTCGCGGCAGGCGGGCTCCTTAGTTGCGGCACGTGGGCTTCCTTAGTCGCAGCAGGCGGGCTCCTTAGATAACCACTCTTAAGTGTTCAGTGGTGTTAAGTACATTCACACTGTTGTGCAACCACCTCCCCCATTCATCTCCAGACCACTTTTCATTGTGCAAACTCACATTTTGTACTCGCTGAACAACTCCCTAACCCCGGTAGCCCCTAACCCACCACGCTTCTATGAATTTAACTACTCTAAGACCTCACATATGTGGAATCACACAGCGCCTTGTCTTTTCCTGACTGGCTTATTTTACGTTGCATAAATCTCCCTAGAAGTGTCCCCTTCTGGAGTGATTTATGAATGTACGGCCCAGAAGACAAAGGCGCCCTCCAGAGTTTCATCCAGACGCCACCCTTCCAAACACAACCAACCAGAAAGAGGCCAGGACACGAGGAACCACAGCACAAGATGACAATTTAATGACAAGAAAAACCACACCAAACCAAACTTGGCGACTGAGAGAGAAAAGTGTCCCAACAGCTGGGAGCTGCTAGCCTGGCCCTCATCTCTGTGCCTTGGTGAGCTCCAACCTCACAGAGCACTGTAGGCGTGTCCTGGAGCCCAGCGCCTCTGGGCTAGATACACAAATGGCCAATATCCCTCATCCTGTGAGCAGCTGCTGCTCCCCTACCAAGCACAGCCAGTGCCACATCCTAGATAGAAGAGAATCAAGCTTCTCAAGCCCAGAACGCCCCTGCTTCCCGACAGCACACATCTGGAGCAAAGCCCCGCTTCCTCAAATCCTCCCCAAACCCCTCAATACCTACCCAAGTTCTAGGGGCCCCCCAACTCTCGCCGAGATGCATCCCGCCCCCTGCAGCCAGCACGATAAACCCAACTTTGCGAACCACGGGCATGTCCCCAGTGGTCTCTGGTTGATGGGCTTCAAAAGGACCGTGGAGGAACGCTGACAGGAGTGATGGCTAAGAACTGCCAGCCAGCACCAGACGGTACAAGGGACTCAAGAGCTTCTCAGAAACCTCACCAGCCCAACACTTCTATCCCAGCAATCTTCTATGATAGATACCAGTATTGCTTCCATTTTAGAGATGAGAAAAGCAAGGCTCAGATGATTAATAACTTGTCCAGGCTGTAGAGCAGCAGAGCCAGGTCTGAGACCGGGGTCACCTGCCTCCAGGTCCAGCGCCCTTTCTGGCCCCGTATCCTTCTCTCCGGAGCTGTGCTCACCAGGCCCAGCGGGTGGTGTCCGAGCTGCAGCGGGTGAGCAACCTCACGGGCAGCGTGGCCCACGTGCAGAGAGCACATCCTGAGGGTGGTGTTGACTCTGCTAAAGGACTTGGTGGCCTTAGAGGGCCTCCTGCAGGGACCACCCTGGTCACCCAGCAGCCACGTCATTGCTGGTGGGTGTGTCCAGGAACAGTGCACCTGCGAGCTGGCCTGGGTAAGTCTTCATTGCTGGGGATGAGAAGGGACAGGAGCTTCTTGACCTGCTGAGAAGAGCCCCAGTTTGGGGGCAGGGGATACAGGCACTTGCTGGACACTCATGCCACACTGAGCAGATATGCCCAGACATTTTTCTGGTGCTACTATCAAAGGCCAGCATTTACCTAGGTGAGGCCTTAGTTGGAACACAGACAAACTTCGAATAGTTATGCATTTATTTTCATGTATAGCTAGACATCGACATGTGACTGCATGGATATATTGCTTAGTTAACCTAAGACTAAACCGGTAAGTGAGGGGAAAAAAAAAAAAGGATGTTGAGTTAAAGAAAATATTAAGGAGATAATAGAATAGGAGGTCCTTGTATGATAGAAATTGTGGAGGTATGGGAAGACCTGGAGTGTGCGACTCACTGCTCTAAGCTTCGGGCAAGAAGCTGTGCTCCGGTCTGAAGCCCTTAAGGGGCCCTACAGGGAATCTCTCCCGGTACCTGGAGGTACCACGGCATCCTCCTAGGAGCACATGGTACATCGAGACAGCCCCAGGGAGGAAAGCACATCTTGTTTAATGTGTTCATGTTCTACAAAATGTCTTAGAAGGGACAAAGCAACAAAAATGATTTTCCTTAAAAGAGAAGAAGAATCTTCTAGGTGTGGCCTTGAGAAGGTAGTGGTCACAGGGCAGCCTGGGCTGGAGGGCCCGAGTAGGGGACACCCCTGTTGCTGTCCTGGAGGAGTGTGTGTGTGTGTGCGCGCGCGTGCGTGTGCACGGCCGTAGTCGAGGCTGCTGCAGGACGAACACTCAGAGCCCCTGTACTCTGCTCCCCAGCATACAACAGGCACTCAATCCATGTCTGTTGAATCACTGTCGCACACAGAAGGAGGCGCCGGAAGCCAGGGTGCAGGGGTTGCCGACTTCCTTGGGTGTCAGCATGTCATCCTTCACTCCTGTCTCTGATGTTCAGGTTCATGCCTCGGCCCCATGTCAGCATGACATGTCCCCAGTGTGGGAAGTCCATGGCCATGCCACCAGTAGGTCACAATCTTGTACATTTATGAACAATGGAAGGCATTTTCTTTTAAGATTCCCACCTCCCCTCCCAAAAATCCGAAGAATGTTTCTCATCACTTAAACTTCAAATTTTAAAAATAGTGCTTTTTAAGGGACTTTGCAGTTTTCCTGAAACAGCTCAGTCCTGCAAGGCAGAGCTGGTCTCAGCACCTCCAGAGCTAACGTGTCACTGCTAGGGACACAGGGTGCTATCTAGAGACTCACCCCAACTCACCCCTGGAAATGGAGGCCAAGGCCAGTGCTCAAGGGGGGCCAGAGTCGTGGAGATGGGACCCCCAGGCATGACACTCACGGTACGGAAGCCTCCCGGTGCCCAGAGCAGAGAAGGAACAGCTGAGAGTCTAAAGGGCGCTCTCAGCTGGGAGGAGGCCTGGGTCCCGGACACGAGGGGCAGGCCGGCAGGCTGGTCCCTGTGTGGCTCAGAAGGAAAGTGTGCAAGAGCACGTCAGGAAGGGAAACGAGTTGGGGAGGGACCCCGAGTGGGGCTGGTGTGCGACCACGGTGCCCTCAGCAGCAGCCCGCAGCGCTCCGCTTCACGTGGCACGGCTTGCAGAAGAGACGGTTGTTCAGAGGGTAGCAGCCTTGGTCCGTGGGCTCCACAGACAGGAGGATCCTGCAGTCCTGTGGGAACAAGGCACACGTGGATGGACCCCAGGCCCGAGCACAGCGGCGCGGAGTCTGCGCAGGTGGGACTGGCCAGCATCCACTGAGGAAATTAACTCAATCAGCTGAGGGGAGAACCGAGGACACTGGGAGAAGAGGGGGCCCTTTGGTGGAGAAGCCCCCTGAGGGATCGTGGAAAGGGCTAGAAGGGCCTTAACACCCTCCCCCTGAGGTCCGGGGAGGGGTGCGGCCTGCCTCAGGTCGCACAGCTGGTTCCAGAGCTGGGAGAGGATGGGGTCTCCAGGCTCAGAGTTCAGGGTTCTTTTTGTTGTTCCACTGCCTGAACAGCTACAACACTAGCACAAACCTTAATATTTCCAATTTTCTAAATCACCAAAAGATTTTAGAATTTGGAGGATGGGGACTTGGGGCCCAAACTGCCAAATTCACCGTTCTGCCACGAGCCCACACCTGCTCTGGGCCTCACTCGAGCACACACAGGAAATAACAGGAACGATGAATGTCCAGAGACCCGGCTCAGGGCACGGCTGGCGTCCCCTGGAAGCTTCACTGATCCGAACAGAGGGGTTGGTCTCCATAGGGACAACTTTGGGGTCACGGGTGCCACCCTGACCCAGCTCGGCCAGCTGGGGAGGACACCCTTGTGTGTCTCTTCCCTGGAACTGCACCTCGAGTGTCTCAAGGGGACTCTGGGCTATTTAGTGCCAGGACCTGTGCTATCCCTAACAGCCAGTTGTGCGGCATTCTGAGAGCACCAAGTGCCAAGCCTAAAGTCCCACAGGGGCACACGTGACCTCTTCTAAATGAGAATCAACCATGACCGAGTCGCAGTTTGCGAAGGAGCTGTCAGGTGGCAGAAAGCTGCCCAAACTCAGCCCAGAAGAACACGGGGCAGAACCACTCTTCTCACCCTCAGTTTCCTCATCTTAAACGGAGACGGGAACTCCCATATCGAAAGATCATCATTAGGATTAAATAAGGTGAGACGTGCATGAAAGCATTTTATATATTAAAAAATACTAGCCGAGGGCTTCCCTGGTGGCGCGGTGGTTGAGAGTCTGCCTGCCGATGCAGCGGACATGGGTTCGAGTCCTGGTCCGGGAAGATCCCACATGCTGCGGAGCGGCTAGGCCCGCGTGCCACAACTGCTGAAGCCCGCACACCTAGAGCCCGTGCTCCGCAACAGGAGAAGACACCGCAATGAGAAGCCCGCGCACCACAACGAAGAGTAGACCCTGCTCGCCGCAACTAGAGAAAGCCCGTGCGCAGCAACGAAGACCCAACACAGCCATAAATAAATAAATAAATACGATACTAGCCAAGTATGAAGGTATTGTTCCCCTTCCAGCAATAGTAAGAAATAACATGGACTACAAAGTAGGCAGGAATGGGGAATTCCCTGGCGGTCCAGTGATTAAACCTCTGAGCTTCCACTGCAGAGGACACGGGTTCGATCCCTGGTCAGGGAACTAAGATCCCATAATGCAGGGCAGTGCAGCCAAAAAAAAAAAAAAAAAAGGCAGGCAGGCATGGTGGAGGGAGCGTGGATGGCATCTTGAAACCCATTTCCCTTCCTAGAGAAACAGCACCCACATCTGCTTAGGCCACTGTGGTTGGAGCCTCACAGCCTGAAATGCAGTTGGTGGAGTCCAAACTCTGACTCATGGCAGAGGCTGGGTAATGTTCCCAGTAGCCTCAGCCTAGCTGACCAAGGAGGAGCAGGGAGGGCTTATTTGCTCACCAGCCAGGCCCGGGGAAATGCAATCACCACTGGATCTAATGTGGGCTATAGCGATAACAGCACTTGAATTTCACCATTGTTCTTTCAAGATGCGTTATCAGCCGGACTTTGAACCAGAACAAATCAACATAATCATGAAGCAATGTGTCAACTTCTGGACTAAACTCCCTGGTCACCCTCAGCGAAAATGCTTCTTAGTTCTACATATCTGTTTTTATTATTAATTATTATTATTTTAATTTTGGCTGCATCACGAGGCTTGTGGGATCTCAGTTCCATGACCAGGGATTGAACCCAGGCCATGGCAGTGAAAGCGTCAAATCCTAACTACTAGACTACCAGAGAACTCCCTACATATCTGTTTAAATGTGAGTAAATAAATGTTTGGAATCACTCACTGGCTGATTAAGAGATTTACTCTGTTACAAACTATTACAGACAGGATAGGTAAACAATAAGGTCCTATTGTATAGCACAGGGAACTATATTCAGTAGCCTGTAATACACCATAATGGAAAAGAATATGAAAAAGAATATATATATGTATAACTGAATCACTTTGCTGTACACCAGAAACTAACACAGCATTGTAAATCAACTATACTTCAATTAGAAAATAGAAAGAAAGAAAGAAAAAAAGAGAGACTTGCTCTGGAGTCCCCACTTAGGTGACACCTTTGTCACCATCACCAGAGAAGACAGAAACATCAGTGACATGGAGGTGACAGGAAGAGGTAGGGGAGGGCTCTTACAGCCTCCCCAGCAGGACTGACTATATAATTTGCAGGGTTCAGGGAAAAATGAAAATGCAGAATCCCTTATTCAAAAATGAAGAATTAGGGCTTCCCTGGTGGCGCAGTGGTTGAGAGTCCACCTGCTGATGCAGGGGACGCGGGTTCGTGCCCCAGTCCAGGAGGATCCCACATGCCGTGGAGCGGCTGGGCCCGTGAGCCATGGCCACTGAGCCTGCGCGTCCGGAGCCTGTGCTCCGCAATGGAGAGGGCACAATAGTGAGAGGCCCGCATACCGCAAAAAAAAAAAAAAAAAGAAGGATTAAAAGAAAATGACAGCAGAGCTTCAAAGCAAGCATGGGACCCTTCTGAGTGTGGGGCCTGTGCGACTCCCCAGGCATTTCTTGCTGCACCAGCTTCTAACCAGCCTCCCCACCTCAGCCTCCTCACTCCCTGCAGCCTGAAGTCCAGACTCATTCGTTTGGCACAGGGGGCCCTTTCCTTTTCTCTGGCCACACTGTTACCACACCATCCAGCACTCTACACTCCAGACACACCTCAAAACTTCTACTTCCTCCAGTTCTTCAGGCTGTTTGTGCCACAGTAGGATTTCACAGGCCCATGCCTCCTTTTGGACTTCATTTCCCCGCTCTGAATACATGGCAAACTCCTACTCAACCTGCAAAACCCAGGTTAAGTACTGCCTCCTCTAAGAGTGCCTTTGATTGCACCAGCCTTGATCACTTGATCACTGCCTTCTTTGTCCCAACGCTGATTTATACACGCTCTTTCTTAGCACCTGAAAAGGACATCTGTGGTGTGGGTCTGCCCAGCATCCCTTTCTTCTTTCCAGTGGTTGTATCAATCCCAATCTGTTTCATACAGACCTACCTGCCTGGCCCCAGAGGTTATCAATCATAGCCCCTGGTCACCGATTGGTCTAGAATGGGCATGTGACCCATGTTGGGTGAATCAGAGGCCTTCTTGAGACTGAACGGGATCCCTGGATGGGGTTTCTAAGTTGGAAGGATATAAACCTGAGCCAACCATGGCCACGCACTGTACCCCCTGCCCCACAGAGGATGCCAGCCCCCAGGAAGAGAAAATGAAGCAAACACACAAGAAAGGCAGAACCGAGAGATGGAGAGAGAGCCTTATGATACCATTTGATGTCATCAGTGATATCACCATCAAGAGCCTTCCCGTTAAGATCCCCTTTCTTGCGGAAAGCAGGTTGAGTTTGGTTTCTATCATTAACTCAAAGAGTTCTGATTAATAGAGCATACTTGTAATTATTTTCATTTTCATTTGTCTCTGCTATTGGATGGTGAGCCATCTGAGAGCAGAGCCCCAACCTGGACTTGTCCTGGCCGAGGGCCTGGCACACAGCAGGCTTTCAACAGGGTTTGTCCGGTGATCGAACAGGACCAATTGCATCTTTAAATCAGTGCTGCTCCACTCACCTCACACCTGTAGCAATTCTCGTGGAAGTTTCTTCCCATGCACTCGATTTTGAAGGCATCCTTCCCATCTCGGGGGATGATGGGATTCTCACAGATGCTGCACACAGGGGCGAATTTCCTAGAGGGAAAGAAACTTATGCTCAGGAGGCGTTCACGTCGACAACCACAGAAATTAGCTGTCAGAACGCGGGCCAGCTCTGGTTCGCCTCCCAGAGCTATTTCAGACCCGTTGCTATCTAACTACACCTGGAGCTACGACCACACATGCCTATTTCTTCCTGGCAGGAGCGGATGGAGAGACCTGTGTGATTAGACCCTGCTTCCCAGGGTATAATTAGCTCAAGGCAAGTAAGTGATGGGAACATTAGAATTTAAGAAAGCAGGGGGGCACCCATTGCATTTGTCTTGTATTATAGGTCACTGCTTTTTCTTCTTTCGTTTTTTACTAGCACACCTGTCTCTCCCCTTGGGCAGCAAGCAACTCGAGGGCAGGGATGGGGCCCTGCAGATGTGTGTTGCTACCACTCCATATGGCTCCAGCTCTGAGGGGAGGCACTGCGGTCTGGGGTTTGAGAGCAAGGCCTGGATATCAGGTCAGTGGGGGTTGAATCGCAGCTTCCATACTTACGATCGGGGAGACTTTAGGTACTTATGTACTGCATGCCTCAGTTTCCACATTTGCTAAAACAGAACCTTTAATAGTGCCTGCCTGTAAGACAGTTTTGAGATTAAATGGCTTAAACCCAAGGGGAATTGCTCAAAAAGTGTCAGCTGCAAGCAGGTGCTAAGTCAAACACAGGGTATGTGGAACAGGCAGTCCTGGATTCTGCAGGCCAGCTCTGACCCAGCCCCCAGCACTCAGGCTCGACTCCTCCATCCCGCCTGAGCCCCACCCTGTCCTCCGTGCCCCATGCAGTGCACGGACCCCTCTTGTACCTGTAGAAATCGTCCAGGCAGTACACCTCATTCTGACTGTCCAGGGCAAAGCTCTCATCCCCGATGCACCGGGCGCAGGTCACACACGTGAAGCAGGTGGGGTGGAAGGCCTGGTCCAAGGCCCTGATGATGTGCTCCCGGACCACCTCGCCACACCTGCCACACTTCTCCAGGGTGTCCTGGGACAGAGGGCCACTGCCTCAGAGCCATCCCGTGGGTGTGCGCACTCCAAGCCACAAGGGGCATCAGACTGGCTACCCACAGGGGCCCGGAAGGCAGAGATACGGGAGAGGTGCTCACATTCATGCAATTGGCCTGGAACTACTACCCCCAAACCTCCACATTGCTTAGAGGGGATCGAGTTTGGCACTATATCCCTGGTGTACAGTCAGGAATCCTGCCATGAAGCCTATGACTGCATTTTTTTTTGTTACTAGGAAATGCTTGAGGCAGGGTCCATAAGGGCCCATAGGAGAAATTTCTCTAAAACTTCAGAGTCAGTAAAAGGCATTCCCAGAGGAATTGCTGTGCTTTTTATTTTATGGACGATAAACCTTGAAACTTATTACCCTTTTCCATTTGGCCACTTGGAAGCTCACAGTCCAATTCCATGCTCCACTTTTAGGATGAGTACAGGGGTCTTTCATTCACATATTTTTGGGGTACTAACTGTCTACCTTGATTTTCCTCTGTTTTATCTATTTATTTTATATCTCATGGTATTATATGTATCCTCTAAAATTTTTTTTTTTATGTTACTGTGGTAAGAATACCTAATATGAGATCTATCCTCTTAACAACGAAGTTTTTTTTTGTTTTGTTTTTTTATTTTTCTTCCGGTATGCGGGCCTCTCACTGTTGTGGCCTCTCCCGTTGCGGAGCACAGGCTCCGGACACACAGGCTCAGCGGCTATAGTTCACGGGCCCAGCCGCTCCATGGCATGTGGGATCTTCCCGGACTGGGGGACGAACCCGTGTCCCCTGCATCGGCAGGCGGACTCTCAACCACTGCGCCACCTGGGAAGCCCAACAACAAAGTTTTATGTGTACAACATTATTATTATTTTTTGGCCGCACCGTGCAGCATGCGGAACTTCCCCGACTAGGGACTGAACCCATGCCCGCTGCAGTGGAAGCACGGAGTCTTAACCAGTGGACTACCAGGGAAGTCGTACAACATTATTATGACTACAGGTATATGTGCATTCTTATAAGCTGCCTCAAATCCTTTCTGGAATGAGGAGGGATGAGAGAGAGAGAGACAGAGAGAGAGAGAGAGAGGGAGAGAAAGAGAGAGGAGAAAGAAAGGTGTAGGTATCACTGAGGCAGAACACAGGGCCTCTTGCTAACCCATCCACCTTTTCCCCTACATGTCTCTTCCCCTTCCTGTTCATCTTAACCTGATTTCCTCTGGACAGATACGTTTGGTGGGGGCAGCATCTCTCCCTGCTTCCCGCCCCCCACCATCCTGGGGGCAGCCCTTGTCTCACCAGCACACTGCTGAAGCCCCTCCTGGCTGCTCCCAGCTGTAAGCCCACCCTCACCCCTTCTTCGCCTCAGTGTCTCACCCCTGCCTGGCTCCAAGCTGGGGAAGAGCGTAAGGACACCCCCCACTGCCATGTTGATGGGGTCAGAGGGTCAGGGTGGGGTGGCCTGGCTCCTTTCTCCTTCCACAGCACCTTACTGCCTGGGATCAGATCATTTTGAGTTTTCTAAATAGTCCCGACTCCAAATACTCTAACACCTTAAATCAGTAGTTTTCAGACTTCAATGTGCATCAGAATCACCTGAGAGACTTGTGAAAAATGCAGATTGCCAGGTGCTACCAATCTATAAGGACAAGGTGCGAGCCACTGTACCCCCAGGTGATGCATATGTGGGAGTTCTGTACACTACCTGGAAAAACACCACCACACGCCACAGGAGAGTTAGCAATTCCAACACCTTGGCATCCAGACTAGCTCTCTCAGACTGTCTTTGGTACCCAGAGATGCCCCGTCACACCGTGCACTGGAACCTTGTGGCTCTAGGTGAGGGAGCAGCAAGACCACGGGCAGGATGGGACTTCCCTGGTGGTCCAGTGGTTTGGACGCAGTGCTTTCACTGCCGAGGGCCTAGGTTCAGTCCCTGGTTGGGGAACTAAGATACCGCAAGCCGCGTGGCATGGACAAAAATAAATAAATAAATAACCACGGGCAGGGTTCAGAACCAGACAGCCCTGGGATGACAGTGTAAAAGGCTGGATGATGCCCCCAAAGATATCTGGATCCTAAGCCCTGGAGTCTGTGACCATCTTGCATGGCAAAAGAGACTTTGCAGATGTGACTGAGTTAAGGATCTTGGGATGGGGAGATTATCCTGGGTTATCTAGGTGGGCCGCAAATGTCATCGCAAGTATCTTTACAAGAGGGAGGCAGAGGGAGATTTGACACAGAAGGAAAAGAGATACTGATGCAAGATGCCACACTGCTGAGTTGGAAGATGGACGAAGGAACCAAGAAATATGGCTTTAGAAGCTGGAAAAGGCGAGGAAATTGACTCTCCCCTAGAGCCTCTGGAGGGAGCAAAACTCTTTGGTTTTGACTCAGTGAAACTGATTTTGGACTTCGGACCTCCAGAACCATGAGAGGATAAATGTGTACTGTTTGAAGGCACCGAGTTTGTGGTCATTCGTTACGGCAGCCACGGGGAACAAACACACCTTGGCTGAGTTCCTTCTCCCCGAGCCTCAATTTCCTCATCTGTAAAATGGGTCACTAGTGCCTATCTCCCCAGATTGTTGTGGAGAAAGAGATGATACCACATCTTCCAGGTGTCCAGCTCAGTGCCAGGCACCTGGGGAACTGCCCTGGGGCTTACCTGGTAGCAGGGTTCACAGAGGGGCCGCCCATCCTTCTGGTAGAAGCTCTGTCCGGCCAGCTGGCGGCGGCAGATACGGCACGTGAAGCACTGGGCGTGGTACTGCCTATTCATGGCCTCCACAGCCAGCTCTTGAGGGGACACGGTCTTGTGGCAGAAGGCACAGACGTCTGGGGTAGAGGATATACAGGCCATGACCCGCCCAGCCTGGGAGAACTGTACCCAGTCGCCACCCAGAACCAGCCCGGAGTGCCAGGTCTCTGTCTGAAACCCCCGGGTGTTATAAATGCAGCCTCAGCTCATGGGCAGGGTCATGATGGGCATTAAGAAGGAAGGTGGGGGGACTTCCGTGGCAGCATAGTGGTTAAGAATCTGCCTGCTAGTGCAGGATACATGGGTTCCAGCCCTGGTCCGGGAAGATCCCACATGCCGCGGAGCAACTAAGCCCGTGCGCCACAACTACTGAGCCTGCGCTCTAGAGCCCGCGAGCCACAACTACTGAAGCCCGTGTGCCTAGAGCCCGTGCTCCGCAACAAGAGAAGCCACCACAATGAGAAGCCCGCGCACCGCAACAAAGAGTAGCCCCGCTGGCCACAACTGGAGAAAGCCCGCGCGCAGCAACGAAGACCCAACGCAGCCAAAAATAAATAAATGAATAAATAAATAAATAAAAGAAGGAAGGTGGGGGACTTTCCCTGGTGGCACAGTGGTTAAGACTCCGCCTGCCAATGCAGGGGACACAGGTTTGAGCCCTGGTCCAGGAGGATCCCACATGCCGCAGAGCAGCTAAGCCCGTGTGCCACAACTACTGAGCCTGCGTGCCACAACTACTGAAGCCCATGCACCTAGAGCCCGAGCTCCGCAACAAGAGAAGCCACCGCAATGAGAAGCCCACTCACAGCAACGAGCTTGAGCTCATTAATAATAATTAATAAATAAATAAAACCTTACTTTAAAAAAAAAATGAAAAAGAAGGAAGGTGGGGAATTCCCTTGCAGGCCAGTGGTTAGGACTCCATGCTTTCACTGCCAAGGGCCCGAGTTCAATCCCTGGTTCCCTGGTTGGGGAACTAGGATCCCACAAGCAGCGTGGCCAAAAAAAAAAAAAAAAAAAAAGGCAAAGGGTCTTTAAAAAGCTAAAATCAAGACACATAGTGTGGGACGTCCCTGGTGGTCAGTGGTAAAGAATCCGCCTTCCAATGCAGGGGACGCGGTGAGTTCAATCCCTGGTCAGGGAACTAAGATCCCACATGCCGCGGGGGAACTAAGCCCACGGCCACAACTACTGAGCTCGCGCGCCTCAACAAGAGAGCCCGCGTGCCGCAAACTACAGAGCGCATGCACTCTGGAACCTGCGTGCCACAATTACAGAGCCCCGCGTGCCCTGGAGCCTGCGCGCCACAACTAGAAAGAAGAAGAAAAAAAGAAACACATAGCATTAGGACAACTGGGTTGCCATCTGCAAAAAAGTCAAAAGAGGGATCTCTGTTGTGACACCTTACACCCAGATAATACCAAACGTATCAAAGATCTAAATGTGAAAAGGGAAACCATAAGAACACTGGAAGAAACCAGAGGAGAATTATTTTACAACCCTGGACTAGAGAAGGCCTTGGTACCTGGTAGGCACTTAATAGCCATTTATTAAATAAGTAACACACGGTGCTGGAGAGTCTGTGGGCAGACGGGCACTCCCACACGGTTGGTGGGAATGTAGATCTGGATGACCAAAAAAGACAACGTGGCAAAACTATCACAGTGCCTCCTCTTCTAGGAATTTATCTCACAAACTTGCACACAAGCAAAATGATGAGGTGCAAGGCGATTCACTCAGCATTACCACCTGAGCACCTGTCCACAGGCAACTAGTTAAATCCACGTGGTCGGGTCCTGCTAAGGAATACTACACAGCTGCGGAAAAGAACAAGGAGCCTCTTCATGTTCTGATGTGGAGTGAGCTCTACGACTACAAAGGAATGAGAGCAAAGTGCAAAACAGCACAGAGCTTGCTACTACTTGTGGGGAAATGGGGGAAGGATATATCTGTATCTGCTTGCATACGCGTAAGATATGTCTGAAAGGTTATGCACGAGGTATTAACAGGTTGTCTATCTGGAAGGAAACTAGATGATACAGGGATGCGGAAGGGGAAAGACTTTTCACAGTGTGCCCTTTTGTGCTTTTTATTTTGTACTATGTAAGGGTGTTATGTATTCAAAAAATTACATAGTGAAAAAACTTAGGGCATTTTTGCTATCATGGCAAATTTTGCTGATCAATATTTAAATGGACTTTATAGTTATAAAGGAAAAAAGGTTAATGCAATAAAAATAAAATTGATGCACAACTATAAGGCCCATCACCATCCTGTGAGCTGGGACAGACACGGTGGTCCCTGCTCTCCTGGTTCCCCCCAGAAGCTCATGCTGGCCGCACGAGGGCCCCTGGGGGTCACACACAGTCCTTCCGTCCCTGTGCCCATACCTGTGGAGGCCTCTCTCTCGGGGAAGCCGACAGGCTCCTCTGGGGGAGGCGGCAGCTCCTCTTCTGTGGGTCTGAGATGATTGGGCCGAGGCTGCAGGGGAGGCCCCTCCACGAGGGGCTGCGGGGATAGAAGGGGAGAAGAGTCACCCAGTGGGGACCGCATACAGCCCTCTCAGCTCTGCTCCTCATGTGGTGGCACGAGGCGCAATTAGCCCCTTTGTACAGAGGCAGAAACTGAGGCCAGATCTCCCAGCTCCTTGCCCTGGGTTCCTTCACCCAGGGAAGTAGCTTCCTTCAAAGCTACTTCCCTCTGCTTCTAAGGAATCTCCTGGAATCAGGGTTTCCCTTGGCCTGGAACCTCTCCCATTTCTACAACGCCTCTGTTAAGGGCAGAGGATTAAATATGGGTTTTCGATGCAGCATAAGGGATTTAGGCTAGACACAGTGGAATGCCGTCCTCAGAGATGAAGGGGGCACTTAGCGGGGGGAAGGGTGTGGCACCCCTTCTCCAAGGACCTTGAAAACCACGTCTAATTTTTACCAGCCTGAAAGAGTTTTGAAGAGGGACTGCCCTCAAGTAGGAGGAGGGACCAAACAACCTCTAGGCCTAGAACCCCGAAAGGCCCCGACCTTCCCTCCCCAACCCACGGGGCTCCGTCAGGGACCAAGGGTTGGCAGTACCTGCGGCGGGGGTGGGGGCAGCTGCTCTAAGTCTGAAATGAGTGACACCCCCATCGGGGCAGGGGGCTCCTCGTCGGGAGGCAGGTACACTGGAGGGGGGGGCGGCGGCGGAGGTGGGAGGAGGTCCAGGTCGGGGAGTGTGTCCTCGCCATCCAGGGGAGGAGGAGGAAGCGAACATCCTGCAACCAGAAGGGGAGGGTGGGTTGGCCAGAGTCTCTGCAGGTGCACAGAGGAGGTGACACTTGCCCAGGAGGCCGTGCAGCATGGTGGCTAAAGGCTCAGGTCCAGGGTCACCCGGACCTGGGTTCCATCTCTGACTCTGCCACTGACTTGCTGTGTGTCCTTCGGCATGAAACAATCTCTCTGAGCCTCAGTCTGCTCAGTTGGAACATGGGTCTCAGTCGCTTAGGGTTGTTAACGAGGATTAAATGAAATGATGCAGGTGAGGGCTTGGCACGGCGGCTGGCACGTGGCACAGGCTCAGAAAACAGTAGCCGCCAAAGCCCTTCCTAGCAGAGCCTCCCCCACCCGGGTGCGAGGGCGCCTGCAATCCCCGCTGCGTGGGCCCTGTGCGGATGCAAGCAAAACTAACCCCCAAGACTGTGGCTCCCAAGGTGTGGCTCCCGGTTCCCAAGGTGTGGCTCCTGGACCAGCAGCATGGCACCACCTGGGACTCTGTTAGAAACACAACTTCTCGGCCTGCCATGCAGCTGCACAATCAGAAACTCTGGGCTGGCTCCCAGTCATGGGGTGTTTAAAAAGCCCTCCAGGTGATGCTGATGCCACTCAAGGGTGGGAACCACCACCTAGTTAAATGATAGAGTCAGACTATTAGGTGTTGAAAGTATCAAGCGGACAGTTGGTGGCGAACTTTCCAAAGGAAAGGTCCAGCTGTCGTCACCTGAAGCCACCGATTAACCTCAGCGGACATCAGGAGTCTTCTGACTCGTGTTATGTATAGGAAGGGATGGGCACCATTGATGAAATGTCCTTACTAAAAGAAAAACAGGGCTTCCCTGGTGGCGCAGTGGTTGAGAGTCCGCCTGCCGATGCAGGGGACACGGGTTCGTGCCCCGGTCCGGGAAGATCCCACAAGCCGCGGAGCAGCTGGGCCCGTGAGCCATGGCCACTGAGCCTGTGCGTCCGGAGCATGTGCTCCGCAACGGGAGAGGCCACAACAGTGAGAGGCCCGTGTACCGCAAAAAAAAAAAAAAAAAAAAATTTGATAATGAATACGTGCTGAAATGATAATACATTTTATATATTGGGTTGCATAATATATATCATTAAAAGTAATATCATGTATTTCTTTTCACTTTTTTCAGAGTGGATGCTAGAAGATTCTTAATTACATAGGAGGCTTGCATTTGTGACTTGCATGATGTTTTTATCGGCCAGCACTGCTATGGACCTTATTTGGATTCTGATTCAAAGGATTAATCATCTCATTTAATTCTCCTCATTTTGTAGACAAGGAAAAGCTACATATTCCACTGAATGATACAGCTCAAAAGAAATACAAGACACAATCCATTCCTCTACAATCCAACAGTTAAAAGGCATTTTTATGACAGTTTAGGGATAATTAATTATGGATAGACTATTAGATAATCTAAGGCATTCCTGTTGATTTTGTTATGCATTGTTTGGCCTTGGGGTCATGTAAGAGAAAGGCCATACTTAGAGATGCACCCTGTGGGGCTGAAGTGACTTGATTACTGGCATTTCCTTTGAAATACTTCACGAAGGAAAAGAAAAAAAGGAACAGATGAAACAAAGGTAGCCAAATCTTGGTAACTGTTGAAACTGGATGTGGGGTATACAGGGTTCCTTGTACTGTTTTCCCTACTTCTGTGTATGTTTAAAAGTTTCATTAAACAATAACAACCCAACAGCAAACACACACATACACACAGAGGACAGGAGTGGCATGGCGTGGGGCGATGGCGGGTGAGGAGGTGGCCTCCACCCTATCTGCCAGCCAGCGGGTGCTGCCGGCAGGGAGGGAGGAGGCGGGTGGAGGATCTCCTCCATCCAGGAACACTCACTATAGTGTAATCCCACCTCTGCAGGCTGCCCTGACAAGGGGCTGTCCAGCTCCCTGGGGAGTGGCAACTGGGCAACTCGGGAGAGAAGCCGCAGCGCAGGGCTGTGCCCACTGCCACACTCAAGGGGAGTGCTATTAATAGCGCCCCGGGATAGAGGGCATGGAGGCACTCTGCCCACCTCCTGTCGTGGGGGCCCAAGGTAGGCCAGGCTCCAGCGAGGTCAGACCGCCCTAGACACCCTGGGAGAGCAGACAGAGAATGTTCAAGGCCCTGCCGCCTAAAGACCTGGGCTCTGGTCCCGTTCCCTGCATGTTCGCTGGGGCACCTCTCTGGGTTCAGGTTTCCCACCCATTTGACAAAGGTAAGAACCCCTCTGCCCAAGGGCTATACAGATGCGAAGCTTGCTCTAGACCTGTGAGTCTGCCTCAGAATCGCCTGGGGGCTTGTCCAAACGCAGGTGGCTGGGCCCACCCCAGCGCTTCTGCTTCAGCAGGTTTGGGGTAAGCTCTGGGAATTGACCTTTTTGGAATTGCGTTTTGAATTTACACTAGAATTTACATTTCCTGGGTGATACCGACGCTTTGGGTTCAAAGGCCACACTTTGAGAACTACTCTTCTCTTCCGAAAGTCTAACCTATTAACGCCTTTGGACTGGAACAGTCGTTCTCAAAGTGTGGTCCCCAGACCAGAGCATCAGCCTTACCTGGAAACATGTAAGGAATGCAAATTCTCGGGCTCCACCGCAGACCTGCTGAATCAGGAAGGCCCAGGGTAGGGCCCAGCTGGCTGTGTTAGAACAAGCCCCCAGGGGATGCTGACGCTGCTGAAGTGTGAGAGACTCTGCCCTACGTGAGCTGACTGAGTCGGGAACCAGGTCAGGAAGAGCCAGCAGGAGAGCTGAGGCCTCTCCCAGGACCTGCTTGAGGTTCTAGACATTCAGCTGTGAAGGGTGGGCAGGAATTCAAGAGAGAGATGGGGGGGATTTCTGCCAGGATGAAAGGGCTCAAGAAATGCTGGTGGATTCCTAAGGGGACAAGCATAGGTGAGGTGTCCGATGACAGCCTGCTGCAGAGCTGGCTTTGAGCAGAAGGCAGACCCCCAGGGCTCACCTCTGTGTTCTGCAGTCAGACCAGACTCATGACCGCTGCTCACCTAGAACTTATCTCACCCCAGCGGGCCTGAACCCCAAGACTCCCCGTGCTCTGTGTTTGCCAAATTGGCCAGCAACATGCCTGACCAGCCACTGTAAGGCCATCCCACCCGAGGAAGGTCTGGTCTGGTTTTGCTCCCACAAAACCTGCTCCCTGGATCTTCTGCCTGTAATTCCAATACCCCATGAAAATGTCCAGGGAAGTTTGGCATTTGGGCAACTAAACTATGTTTCCTAGGCTCCCTCTCCTACCCAGAAGGGCCATAATTTTTTTTTTCCCCATTGGATCAATGTCCTGATGTGTGAATTTTGGTCATCATGGTCCTGCTTCTCCTGTACAGAGAAGCAGCAGGAGGAGGTTGTTCTTGGTACGTGTGGTTAGGAAGGAAAGATCAGTTTAGGAGGCTGCGTCATAATGAAGAAGCATGTTACACGAATATTCATGGACTCTCACGTGTATCCACGTGTGGTCCCTTCTCCCATCTGTTTGTGGCTTCCCATAATCGGCACTTCCCATTGGCCTCTAGGTGGTTTCCATGGTGATGGATGCACAAGGCTGCCTTAGCCTCGGTCTGAGGACTTCGGGGTGTTCACCTGCCCTCCCGGGCTGGCCTCTCGCACTAAGCGTCTCAGTGCCTCCTTGTTCGAGCTGGTGCCCTATCAGACGAGGAGCCACCTCGGGCCCCTAGGCTGTCATCCTTCCTTACTTCTACCCAACAGTTGAGATTTCACATCACATACGTGACCAAATTTCCATCTTCCAGAGGAAGAAACTGAGGCCCAGAGTGAGGAAACAGCTTGCCTAAGACCACACAGCAAGTGAATGGCAGAGCGCAAGAGAAAACAAAACTATCTTTCAGGTCTTTCAACTTGTCAAATCCATTCCTGCCTCAGGGCCTTTGCACTTACTGTTCCCATTTCCCTTCTAGCTCCACTCTGTCATCTAGGTCTTAACTGAGCTGAGATGTTACCTTCTTTGAGAAGCCATCCTGAGCACCCCATAAAAAGCTGTACCTCCCCAGCTCTTCACTGTGTTCTATTCTAGTAGAGTGTTTGTGTCTTCCTGATGTTGTATTTTATGTTTTTATTATCTCTGTTTCCCCCACCAGGAGGTAAGTTTCATGCAGGCTGAAAACCTCTCTTTTCACATTCCCAGTGCCTGGCCCAGAATAATAACAGTGGGTATTTAGCGCTTTCTACATGGCAGGCGCTGGGCTCAACACTTTACATATGTATTAACTCATCTAATCCTCACAAGGGCCCTTTGAGGTGGGTACTATCATTATCTCTATTTTACAGATTAGGAAGCTGAGGAACAGAGAGGTTAAGTGGCCTGCCAATGTCACACAGTCAAGAAGCGGAGAAGCCAGGATTCGAACCCAGGCAGGAAGGTTCCAGAGGCTGCCTGGGACACAGTAGGTGCTCAACGAATGACCTCAGAGCCTGCCATTTCCTCCCCACCTCGGTGATGCCTCTCACCGGGTCTCCCACCCACCGCCCTCGCCCTCTTACCTCCACTGGAGAGCTGATGTGGAACGGCTGGCACTGGGGCTGCAGCCCTGCCGGGGGGTGTCCAAGAACGGAGCCTCCCCGCAGAGCCGGCCCCGGGTGCCTTCGTGGGAGCAGGAGACTCCCGGGGGCAGCCAGGCCGGGCCTCACAAGCTGCCCGCCTCACCTCCTCAACCACAGCCTCATCTCGACGTGGGGGTGCCAGGGTGATAAAGACAGATGAGGCGACCCTCTTCTCAGGCTTTGAGGCCATTGCTTCAGCTTCTGGTGGGGCTGGGGACAGAGTGCGGCGCAGGCTTGGGCAGGGTTCAGGGCATGGCAGGGGCGGGGCAGAGGTGCTGCACCTGGGCACGCAGACACCCCCAGGGCAGGGAGCCTCCCCCCTCCCAACAAGACGGGGGCAGCCACTCCACAGTGTCAGCGCCCCACCCAGCCACGGAAGGGGCTGCGGATGTCCCACAGGGAAGGGCAGGTGCCCACCGGTGGCTTGGCCACAGGGTGGGACCCGGCAGTCCTGAATACCCCTCCCCCAGACCTACACACCTGGAGGAGCAGAGGGCAGCCCTGCCCTGCTCACCTCACAAATGATTAATTTCCCTCCTCTACGGGAGCGTGAGGGAGGGGCCGCTCCTGCAGCTCCCCACTCCCAGGGCAGCTGACTGCCCGTCCCAGCCCAGGGCCACACCCCAAGTGAACTCCCTCACCTGGGATCTGGATTTTGCTGGGAAAGGTGATGTCCCCAACGTTCAGGCCAGCTCCACGGTGGGCGGGAAACAGTGTGACTCTCGTCAGAACATCAGGGCTGGATTCCAGGAGGCAAAGGGGACAGGAGAACAATCGGCTACCATTTGCCAAGCCCTCTTCCGTGCCAAGCAGGGCCCTAAACACTTTCTGTCCATTAACTCACAGATCCTCCCACCGCTGCGGCGGAGAGGGTCTATTACCGCACAATCACGTGCCCATCTTACAGATGAGGAAACCCAGGTGAAGAGGTGGAAGTCATTTGTTCAGGGTCATGCAGCAGCAGACCTGGGATCTGAACACAGAGCCCATGCTCTTGGCCACTTGGCTCTTCTGCCCTCTCCCGACCCAGCTCACAAACCAGCATCATTTTCTCCGCCATCAGAGTCCACATCCAATCAAGTCTTGATTGTATGGCCAGAATGTCTCACTCAGTCTCATCTCCAAGATCACAGCCCTGGTTCAGGCACAGGGGTGAGGGTGCCTCAATGACCTCCAAACCTGCCTCCTACCCTGTCTCTGGAGTGATCTTTCTGGAGCATAAATGTGTTTCTCCTCTAGTCAAAAGCCTTCCACGGCTCCCTACTACCTTCAAGATAAAGTCTAAATTTCCCTGGCCTCAACCTATTTTTGACCACCCTGGACCACGCACGGTTCCTGGACCATCTTTCTCCCTTACTTGCTCTGGCATGTTTCCACCACCTGTTTTTCCTCTCCTCCCTGCTGCAGGGTGAATTTCAGTTTTTCCTTAGAAGCCTAGAGCAAACATCACCTCCTCCATGAAGCCTCCCCTGATTCCCGACTCCAGGGCGATTGTCTATTCCACAGGGCAATGACAGCTGACTCACCATCACCATGTCTGCCCCCCCCCAACTGACAAGTGACCTCATCTACCTTCAGTTGTGTCTGTGATATCTGTGTGACCCAAGTCCGGCTCACAGTAGACATCAAAGCATGGATCTGGGAGCAGGGCGGCATCCCCACCGGGGAGAGCCCATTTTCCTTCTCTCAGGTGGTTCCTGCAGAGAGTAGGCTCCAGAGCTAGGGATGAGGTGGGGTCATGGGCTGGGGTGAGTCGACCACACTCAGCTCAGGACTGTGCCCTTTTTCTATCTTACTTTCCATACGGGCCACGCCGACATGGCCCCAGAGCCCGGCCCATAGATTCATGGGGAGGAGAGTAAATAGGGACCTGAAGAGTGAACCTGGAGAGGTGGGGCTGGGTGGGTTGGGGGTGAGGCCCCAAGGGACCCTAATGTGGACTTGGAGCCCAAGTGGCCACTCAAAGACTTCCCTCCACTGGCCACCGTGGGCTCTCTTGGAGACTGATGGAGAATAATAATAACAAAAACAACAACATACGCTCCTAAATTCCTTTTAAATTCGTTTGTGTTTGATTAAAACGTGCAGGTCGTTCTGACAAAAAACCTGAATAAGAAACCAATATATGAATAAAGCTTTAAAAGTGCTTTTAAAGTACTTCTCTTTTGTTTCTTGTTTTGTAAGTGATGTTTGAAAGTACATCTGCTTCTGTTGGCTGTCCTCGACTTCAATTTCATACTTCGTTACAAGTTTAAGAATCTGTTTTTGCAAACAATTTTCCGAGTGCATTTAACCTTTAAATGCAAGAAACAGCAAGGGCACTCACTGATAAAGCGCTTGCCCTGTGCCAGGCACTATGAAGAGTGCCTTCCCAGCCTCAAAAGTCACCTAATTCTCAACACAGCCTGTGTTATGTCCCCACTTTATAGATGAGGCCAGGTGAGGCCCCAAGCAAGAGGCTGCAGACTTGGAGTTCTAACAGGGCACCATCCAACCTGGAAGTCCAGGGGGTATCCTTGAGCCTGAGAGGACACACTTTTTCTTCCCTGGATGGCTAGGGGTGGGGGGGATGGGTGGGGCAAAATTCCCAGGCCTGTTCTTACCCCAGGGTGGCCCAGTCCAGACCAGTTATCTGATGGTCAGCATATCCTGGGCTCATCCCCAGAGACAGCTGAGGATGCCTCCTCTGCCTCCCTCCCCTCCCGCCCTGAACCCCACTCCATCCCGGCCCACCCTCACCGGGAAATCAGATCTGCTGGTTTCTCAGAAAATGTCCAAGGCGAACGTCCCAGCACTGAGACCAGATGTTCACAGCTGGGCAGCACTCCCCCACCCCCATCCCTCCCCTGCGGTTCCGGCAGGGACTTCAGGCCCCAGGGGAAGAGGCCGGGCTAGGGATTTTCAAAGCCCAGTCAGTCAGCCCCGGGGAAGGAAAGGGAGCCTCGGCTTCCCCCTGGTCCCACTGCCCCCCAGGTCACCCTAGTGTGGGCTGTGGGTGAGAGAGCTCCCTGTGGGGCAGCCTCCCCGCCAGCCCAGCCCAGGGGACCCTCGGCAGCCACCCTTCCTCCCCCAGAGGGCGAATCTGAGATCCAGCTGGGTAAGCGGAGAAAGTGGAAACAAAGGGAAGGAAAGTCATTTCCTGTCAAGAGGAAGGAAGGAGGCTGAGATCCAGCCACCCACCCAGCCGGGCTTTTCGACTGCGGCCCAGGGCAGGGCCCGGGCTGGCTCAGCCGGAGGGCCTCCAGGGGTGGGGTACTCTACCCCACCTCACCCCTGCTGCCTCACTGTCCCCTGTCACACTCCTTCTAACCCCCTCCAGAACCCTCTGGAACTACCTTTAAGCTGTAGCCTAGGCTTGGTTGGGAGCTAAACTTTGCTGGAGGTGGGAGTGAGACTGAGCCCCACGCCCCCTGCAGGGGACCTTGCAGCCCGGCACAGGAGGTCCCTCTTCCTTTCCCCCACCCCAGGGAAGCAGAGGAGGCACAAAGGGCCGAGTTCACCCTGGGCCCCCTCCTTCCTGCTGGGCGACCCTGAGCAGGTCACTGAACCTCTCTGGGCCTCAGTTTTTTCATAGAGTGAGAAGAATGAGGTCTTTCTGGAAGGGTGGCTGAGAGGATAAAAGGAGAGGGGGTACTCAAAATCTTGATACTTGGTAGATGCCAAGAGAAAGCTAACTGCTTATTCAGCCCCAGAGGGGGAGGAGGAGCCCCTGGGGGGCCTGCGAGGACCAGGACTTAGCTTCCATCATTATGAAGAGCAGGGATCTGGGTGCTGCCCACCCTCTTCCCGGGGTCCTCAGATCCGGGCTGCAGGAGGACCCAGGCCAGGATGCCCCAGGCACACACCTTGGGGATCGCCCAGTCCCACCCCTTCCCAGCCCCCGAGAGGATCTGAGGCCCAGAGAGGGGCAGCCCTGCGGCCTCTCCTTCCCCTCGCCTGACCCTGGCTGGGTAAAGGGGCCAGGAGCACCCCGGAGCTCCGGAAACCCAGCGCCCTCTAGGGCCGGCCGGCCGGGTCACTGTGGGGCGCTGCCGGGGACTTTAATTCGATCCATGTGCGGGACGCTGTCCTCTTTGTGCGGGAGCTTCCGCCCTGCCCGTCCCTGCTCTCCGCGTGCCGCTCCCGGGCAGGGACCTCAGCCTTCCCCCCAAGAACTGCCCTCCCTCCACTCGGAGGACAGAGACCGAGGGACTGAGACAGAAGGACAGAGCCCGCGGCCCCTCGTCCCGCGGGTCCCCTCCGGGAGCGACGGGGCTGGGGTCCCGGCTGGGGGGCTGGGGTCCCGGCTGGGGAGCAGAGTGGGCGCCGGCCGAGGGCTGCCCGTGCTGTCACCTGTCTGTCGCCGGGGCGGGGACGGAAGGACAGGACCCCCACCCCACCCCCGCCCCGCTTACCTGGGCCGCCCGCGCCCCCGGCGGCTCCGGTCGGTCACCCGATCGAGCAGAACCGGGAGCGGCGCGGCGCCTCCCGCCCCTCCGCCCTCCCCGCCCCCTCGGCTCCCTCCGCCCCGCCGCCCCGGCCGCCTTACCATAAAAGGTGAAGCTTGGGGGAGGGGGCCCGGGATTCCCGCCGGGCGGAAGCGGCCCCTACCTGCCCCCCCACCTGCCCGGCCGCGCCCCGCGCCGCCCCCTCCCCGCTCCCTTTGTTCCCTCGACCACTCCTCCCTTCTCCTCGACCCAGGCCTGGAGGGTGGGAGGCCTCCTCCGCTGCCCACCCTCCTCGTCCTTTGTGAACCCAGAGTGGTCCTTCCCCTCCCCCTCCCCCAGTCACCTGGGTTGGTGGCTCCACCAGTTTGGCCTGGGATCTCCCAAGGTCTTAAGAGTCAGGTGGATCTGGATTGAATCATGCGACCCTAGGCAGTCACTCCACCTTCCTGGGCCTCAGTTTCTTCGCCTCTGAAATGGGGGTAATGACCTGTCTGGGCCCTTAAGCCACCCTGCAGGTGGGTCCTAGAGTCTTGGGGGGACAGGCTCCTCCAGGAGGCCTGGTCGACAGGGCCCAGCTGGCAATCACGTCACCCGGTTTGCCACCCTGGGCCCTGTACCTGACCCCCTCCCGCCTCCTGCACCCCCATCCCCCAAACGTGGAATGGGGAGGGAGAAGCCGAGGCTGGGCTCTGGGGCAGGAGATGGAGCCTGGATGGGCCGCCTGAGTCCCTGGAGGCCCAGGGAACATTGCTGGGAAAAGGAATCTGGGTCTGATTCAGAGGCAAACAGATTGTTCTTTTGATTAAAGCCACAGTGGCTGAGGCCAGAGGAGCGCGGGACCCGGCGCCATCTGTGGGGCGGCCAGGCAGGGTCCGGCTCCCCCTGCGGGCCCAAAGCTGGAGTCGTGCTGGCGGGGAGGGCTCCGGGGCTTCTCTTGTGGGGCCCACACTCGTGGGGGTTGGGGGGGGACCTGGACACCATGTCCCGCGCTCTGCCTTCTCATCCCGCCTCCTTAAATCCCTCACCTACGTTTTGTCACCGCTCCTGTCCCCCTTGTCATCCCTTTTTTCATTCGATCCTCTCAGCCACTCTACAATAACAACAGTAAGCACAGTAGCTGCCGTTTATAGGGGCTTTCTATCTGATGCTCGGCCTACAGACCTTTCCATTTAATCCCCGGGAGAGCCCTATGGGAAAGGGCTGATTATCCCTGCTTCACAGACGAGAAACTGAGGCCCACAGAGGCTCAAGGTCACACAAGAGGCAAGTGGCAGAGCTGGATTCAAACCCAGACCAGCGGGTGCCCCCGGGCACACATGTTGCCCTGCGGTCCCAGGGGCTGGTGCAGCTGCCGCCCTTCGAGATGGGAAGAGAGGTGACTCCCTCGCTTTTTGGCAGAGGGGGGCTCACACTCAAGGCTGCCTGAGCCCCTGCTCAGGCTCATTCTCCAGCTTGGTAAGGTCACTTCCCTTTGCAGCACTGCTCAGAGCAAGACCCCGATGCCTTCCCCCAGGAGGAAGGAGGGAGTCACTGGACGCCAGCCACAGGAAGGACCCTAAGGAGGAAGTGCGAGCCAGGGGTTTTCAGACACTTTCAGCCATAGAACCCCCTTTTGAAGTGCTTCGTGACCCAGAAGCTTATTTAAAACAAATAAAAATGGAGCTGCCCTCCCTCTCCTCCACGGTACACCCCTGAGCCTCCTACCGCACCTCCAGGTGGGACAAGGAGGCACCAAAGGGTTGACCTGGAGCCTTGTCTAAGGTCCCAGCGATTCCACCTAGGAGCCAGGCCTCCCCACACCTGCTCTGGGCTAAGACTGGCTTGGGAAGGGAGAAGGTCCAAGGGGTATGTGAGGCCCAGCTGCCACCACTTACCGGCTGTCCAACACCCCTGGTCGCTTGTCCCACCTCTGCCGCTGCTCCAGGGTGGAGAGGAGCGTCCCGGACAAAGGACACCCGCACCAGCCCTGGTGTCGGTGTCACCTTAGCAGGTGCCCGGCTTCCTGCAATGGAAACCCAGGAAGTGCGCTGGATGAGAACACACGCCCTTTGTCTGCCAGCTCAGAGGCCCTGCTCCCGTCCTCCTGTCCTGCCAGGCTCGGGCAGCTTTCTGCCAAGCCCCTGAGCAAGGGGGCTCAATCTTCTATTAGGGTTGTGGCAGCTGAGACCCTGGGTGGCAGGGAAGGGGTGGGAGACAGGGGCAAGGTCCAGGGCAGTGGGGACATTTGCTGCTGTCCAGTGTGCTGGGGAACACGGCACCTACTGCCCACAGAGCAGTCGGGCACCTACTGTGTCCTCGGCTGGCTTGTGGGATCTTAGTTCCCCGACCAGGGATTGAACCCCAGGCCCTGGCAGTCAGTGAAAGCGCTGAGTCCTAACCACTGGACCGCCAGGGAACTCCCAGCAAAAATGAACATAATTACCGGCGGTGATGTGTGCTATAAAGGAACAAGCAAGGGGCTGAGACAGAATAAGGGTGTGGGTGGGGCTAGGGCAGGCCTCTCTGGGAGGATATGAAGAGGAACCAGCCACAAGAGGAATAGGGGAGGGCATTCCAGGGAGAGGAAGGCAGTAGGGAAAACATGGGCTTTGAGGTCAGACTTAGGCTTAACTCCTAACGCCCTGGTGCTGGCTGTGACCTTGGACAAGTTCCTTCCCTCTCGGAGGCTCTGTTTCCTCACCTGTAACATGGGGCAGCTGGACTGATTGCCCTCGAATGAAGACATGAATACTCCCCTTTGCAGAGCTGCTGGGGACAGAGGCAGGGAAAGGGCGCACTAGGGCCTGGTCCAGAGTTGGTGCCCCACCAGTGGTGGCGCTGGCTGTTCCCACATCACTCTCACCTGGTTTCTAGAGCTCTCTGCTCACAGGGTCCCTTTGCTCTGCAGCTAGATCCAAGAAAAGTGACAAGCCTGGGGAGAGTGGCATGGAGGTGTCCTCCCCTCTGTGATTTTTCCTCTGAGGCTCCCTGAGCTGCAGTCCCCAGGGAGCCAGTGACCCCAAGGTGGGGAAGTATCCATTGGTCCAATTGCCTTTCCCCTGGACAGGCTCCACCTGGGCCAGGTCAGAGCAGAAGCGTCAGTCCTAGCCTAGGGGTGCCCACGTGTGAAGCTGAAATCATACACCCGGGTTGGGGTCTACTGCTTGGCAAACAGCCTCAGAAACCCCCCTGGGCCTCCCTGTCCTGGTTCTGCTCCCCTCCCTCCCTCCATCGTCCCCTCTGCCTGCTTGAAGTCTGGTCAGTTCAGCACTTGTTTCCTGAGCACCTACTGTGCTAGGGGCTGGGCAGGGGTGCAGCAGTGCAGGGAAGTGGGGGCTCCCACAAACTGTAGCAGGGGCAGGTTGCAGGGGGAGGGGGGCAAGCACAGATATGAGTAACAGCAGTATCTGTGAGTGACTGCAGCTCTGTCACATGCCCGCCTGTTACCTTGGGCAAGTCACTTCTCTCTGAGCCTCAGTTTCCTCTCGTGAACCTGGGATAGCAGAACCTCCCTGTGGCTTTGTGAGGATTTGTTGGAATGAATGTGGATGAGTTTTCCTGGCGCTTAGTAAGTGTTCAGGTGAGTTGCTTTCCTCTTCCCATCATATAGAGGACAGAGGTTTTGGGATATTATAGTGAGATGGACAAAAGTGCTGAAGGGAAGGAAGACTTGGTTCTGCTGGAGAATCAAAGGGACATCGTGGTTCCTGTCAGTTAGCATCACTTTCTTGGATTCTGGTAACAGCACCCAATTTCTCTTTGGGAAAGCTCACTCCCACTCTCAGTGCCTGGCTGGAACTATGTAGAAAGAGGCAGTATTTTTCCAGGGTGACAGGATGCAAGCTTGGCACCATTTATGCCAACACTTGGACCAAGACAGACGACAGCAGGGCAAAGATGATAGAGAAGGAGACCCAAATCTATAATGGGCTTCCCTGGTGGTGCAGTGGTTAAGAATCCGCCTGCCAATACAGAGGACACGGATTCAAGCCCTGGTTCGGGAAGGTCCCACATGCTGCGGAGCAACTAAGCCTGTGCGCCACAACAGCTGAGCCTGCGCTGTAGAGCCTGCGAGCCATAACTACTGAGCCCGCGTGCCACAATTACCGAAGCCCGCACGCCTAGAGCCCGTGCTCTGCAATGAGAGAAGCCACTGCAATGAGAAGTCCACACACCGCAACGAAGAGTAGCCTCCGCTCGCCGCAACTAGAGAAAGCCTGCGTACAGCAATGAAGACCCAATGCAGCCAAAAATAAATAAATTAAATAAATAAATTTACTTTTTAAAAAAAGGAGCGATAACTGATTACATCACTTAGGCTGCTGGATCCAGCCATGCTTGAAGTCCTACCTCTGGATCTCTGGAGCCAATGCATTCTCTTTTTTCTTCATTTTTCTTCAACCAGTTAAAAACTATTTCTGTGGCTTAAAGCAAACTCATGAGGAATATTGGTGAGACTCCATGGGTCTGGATCATCTCTTCCTCCAAACTCTGCACCACTGTCACCACTGTTGAGAAGCCTGCTCTGATTACTCCAGGTGTCAGGACTCATGTCAATCCTATGGATTCATTTCAAGGCTGCTGGGTTGAACCAATATGCTTTACCCACCAAACTGGGAGCAGGGCTGTGTCTTATTATTCTCCATGTCTCCAGCACCCAGCACAGTGCTTGGCACATAGTAGGGTCTCAGTAATTCTGATGAAATGCAGGAGTAAGAGTAGGGGGTCTTAAGGAGCTGCATATGCAAATCATATGAGAAGTAGTAAAGGGTAGTGAGCCGTTAAGAAGCCTGGGCTTTGGAGTCAGACCCACTTGAATTTGGATGTTGGCTCCCCCACTTATTAGCTCTGTGACCTTGGGCAAGTCACTTAATTTCTCTGAACCTTGAGTGTTCTCTGGGAAGATAGAGAAAAGAACAATCAACTCCTTACAAGGTCGTCCTGAAGGCTGGGGGAAAATAATGCAAGAAAAATACGGAGCTCAGGCTTACAATTCCTCACGCAGCTCTTTGCAAATAAAATGCAAACATGCTTCTTCTTCCTCTACCCGGGGAGCAGTCTGGTGGACAAAACGGGGAGGCGGGAGACCTCTTCATTCTCTCGCTTCGCTGAGATCCGTTCCTGCTTCTGCCGCCTGAGCCGGTGCCTCCTTCCCAGTCCCTCTTACTCAGCGTGTTCACTGACCCTTCACACCAGAAGGGCTTGGCCGAGACTGAGTTGCAGTCCCTTGTGGGGAGGGGGCGATGCGGAGGGCCCTAGAGGCCACAGTCAGGCTCCTGTCTAAGTGCCCTACGTCCATCATCCCGTTCAGTCCTCTCAACAAGTGGGGAAACTGAGGCACAGAGAGAGCAACTTGCTCAGGGTCATCTCCGTTAGGCAGCTTCTTTCAAGCCCATGTAGTCTAGCTCCAAGCCCTTTTACTAAACAGGCCAAGCGTGTAGGGAAATGTTCAAAAACCAAGTAGGGAGTAACCAAGCCACAGTTATAGCCACATGGAGTTCCCCACTCTCAGGCCCCCAAGCCTGTGTCCACTTGGGCCAGGCAGGGCCCAGCCTCTAGACCTGGCCGTGACAACAACGTCTGGCTCTTAATCCCCTCCTGGTCCAGTGTCCTGAGCTGGCTCTGGCTGGACCCCCTGGTTCCCACAGCCCCCCCTCAACTAAGCACACCCGCACAGCCTTCACGATGAGGGGCGGGACGTGTGGGGTGGCCATGGCGGGGCGTGAGTCTCAGTGGGCTGGAAAGGCCCGTCCTTGACCCAGGCCTTGAAGGTCAGAGCCCCTTCTGTGGACAGAGGAAAGGAAGTCCTGGCACCACTCACTTGGGAGGGTCCCTGAGCCCCCACCAACCCCAGGCCCCTCCTTGAGCTCCCGCTTCACTGTGAGCCTCCACCAGCATCTATCCAACACCTCACTGCTCTCTGGCAGTGAGGACCCCCATCCCTGAGACGCCTCCTTGCTGAAGTGTAATGTGGCCTAGACCCTGCCAGGGCCCCTCGCCGGCCTCCCCGCTTCTCTCGTCCGCAGAGGTGGGCTTACTGTGAAGTTAATGAAACTTATGCTCAGGCCTCTCACTTGCACGGCCCCAGACTTCCAGGACTGGGGGTCTCTGGAAGTAATGAAGTGTTGTAGGAGGGAGGGGCAGCCGGGTTACACTCAGGACACATTTCTCTCTAAGTGTTCCTGGCAAACTGCCCACAGAGATGTCAGAAGAAGGACCCACATCTCCAGGGTTCCAGCAGCTCGTCCTGCTTTTCTTTCCCATTCTCAATCAATATTCACTTTCATATGAATTTTGTATGCTTTTTTCTAAAGGGGACCCTTTCTTTTTTTTTTTTGGCCGCACCATGCGGCATGTGGGATCTTAGTTCCCTGACCAGTGATCAAACCTGCGCCCCCTGCCTTGGAAGTGTGGAGTCCTAACCATTGGACCGCCAGGGAAGTCCCTAAAAGAGACCCTTAAAATTGGACTCGCCTTGCTCTTACTCCTTGCAATCCACTCTCCAAGCCGGCCAGGCCGTCTCGCTAAAGCAGCACGTGACCATCACACGCCCCGACACCCCTTCTGCGGCTCCCACTGCTCTTGGGGAAAACGCGAAACCCCGCCCCTGTCCTGGCGATCTGGCCCCGGCCCACTTCCGTGACAGCATCTCCCACCACTGTGCCCGTTGCCTCCTGGGCTCCAGCCACACTGACCCGACCCCTCCTCCATCCCTCAGGCCACTCAGGAGCCTTGAGACCTGCCTGGGCTTCACCACCACCCCATGTCCTGGGAACTCCCCCTCAACGTTCAGGATTGGTTTCTGCAGCTCTTTGTCAGCGAGGTCTCTCTGAACCCCAGACCACATCACACCCTTCACAACACCTGGACCCTCCACTGATGCTGACCACACCCGCTTGAGGTAACCCTGCTCTGACCCTGGAGGCCCTCATCTCATTCACCCAGTTGCTCAGGTCCCAAATCAAAGAGTTCCCAGGATTCCTCTCTTCCTCTCAAGCCCACATCTAATTGACAAGGAAATCTTATCAATCTCTCAAAACATGTTCAGAATCCAACCATCCTGGCCACCCCCACGGCCACCACCCTGGTCCAAGCCCCCGTGCTCTCATCTGGGTTGTTTTAAATGCCTTCAAACTGGTTTACTGTTCCTACACTGTCTATTCTAAAAACAGCAAGGAGAGGAGTCCTTTAAAAACGTAAAAGTCAGGGCTTCCCTGGTGGCGCAGTGGTTGAGAGTCCGCCTACCGATGCAGGGGACACGGGTTCGTACCCCGGTCCGGGAAGATCCCACATGCCGCGGAGCGGCCAGGCCCGTGAGCCATGGCCGCTGAGCCTGCGCGTCCGGAGCCTGTGCTCCGCAATGGGAGAGGCCACAACAGTGAGAGGCCTGCGAACCGCAAAAAAAATAAAAAATAAAAACGTAAAAGTCAGATTATGTCACCTCCATGTGCAAACCCTCCACTAGCTGCCCGTCACAGGGGAATAAATTCCTAATGCTGGCTGTGGCCCTGAGCAATCTGGTCCCTGCCCACCTCTGTGACCTCATTCCCGCCACTCCATCCTCTCTGTGAGGCTCCAGCCATGCTAAATTTCCTGCTGTTCCTGGATTCTCCCAGCTTGTTCCCACCTCAGGGCCTTTACCCGTGCCGTTCTCTCAGCCTGGGGTGTTCTTCCCTCAGCTTTCCGCTTGGCCTGCTCCTGCAGTCCATTCAGGTCTCCTCAAAGAAGCCTTCTGTGGAAGGCAGCTTCTAAAACGGCCCCCTGAGAACCCCCACCCTCTGCCATGCCCTTGTGTAATCCCTTTCTCTAAAGGGTGGGCTAGACCCAGCGACTTGCTTCTAACCAACAGAATAGAGCAGAAGAGTGGGATGTCGCTTTTAACACGGGGTTACAAAGACAGTGACTTCTGTCCTGCTCATCTTCTGTCTGTCTCCCTGACTTGCATCACAGAGGGAAGCTGGCTGCCATGTCGTGGGCTGCCCTATGGAGAGGGCCACGTGGCAAGGAACTGAGGGAGACCCTGGCCAATAGCCAGAGAGGAACTGAGCCCCTCGGTCCACTAGCCCGTGATAGACGGAATCCTGCCGACAGCAACGTGAGTGAGACTGGAAGTGGATTCTGCTCCAGTCGAGCCTTAGGATGACACCACAGCCTTAGGTGACACCTTGACTGTGGCCTGTGAGACTCTGAGCCAGAAGACCCAGCCAAGCTGCACCTGGATTCCCAACCCCCAGAAAAAGCGAGACGATAAGCGTCTGTTGCTTTACGCTGCTGTTTCAGGGCCATTTGCTACATAGCTGTAGATGACAAATACACCCTCCTTCACCCCCGTCACTCTGTCCCCAGGCCCAACTTTTTTTTTTTTTTTTTTCCAGCACCAGTTGCTACTTGGGCATCTTGCTCATCCTCAGGGTTTGCCCCAGAGCCTCGCCCCATGCAGATGTTCGGTAATAGGGGAAGGAATGCAGGACATCAAGAGGGACAATGCCATAGCTCAGAAAACCCACAGGTGCGGGGGCTCAGGAGGGAGGAGGAAGGCTCACCCCAACCCCAGGTGCTCCAGAGGTACCGTTCCCTCTCAGCAGGGACTGGGGCTCGGGTTTCCCACCTCTTCAGAAGGATGTTGTCTCGGGCCCAGGATTTGGGATCTCATGGTCCATGGCAGAACAAGTTCAGCTTCATGGCCCTGTTGCAGACCGCACCTTTTCGATCCCCTCTACCCTCTGCACTTCAGGCCTAGTTCTCTTTGTCTGGTAGGGCTCACTAGAGTGATCTAATTTTTATACCCTTGTCAGATTTTTCACAAAAATAATTTAATAGATAAGAAAAGAATACTATTCCAGCCCACGTGGCCCAATTTTTGTTTGGAAAACAGTCCCTGTGCCCATAAAAAGGAAAGGACTGCCAAGTCCAATCTCCTCCCAACCCTGTCCCCACCGGGTCCCGGGCTGTGTGGGGGGCTGGGAGGCCAGGGAACCTTCCAGCAAAAACATCAGGCCCGAGTTGGAACCCGGTGTCCAGTCTGGCTCTGGCAAGGGGCTGGCCTTGTGCTCACCTAACTGAGCCATTTCCTCCTAGACTGGGGCAAGTTTCCTGCCCAGAGGGAACCAAGCACACTCCCAGGCAGAGGGGGGCTGGGTTCTGTATTGGGGGAGGGGCATCCACAGGCACTTCCCCCACCTCAGCTACTCTGGGGCTGAAAGGCCCCTCCTGGGGGTGGGATGGAGAGCAGGGGATCAGAAGTTGGGCTCGAACTGTCTGTTGGTGGCCATTCCTGGAGGAATGAGCTGAAACCGCCCCGTCCGGCCTTGGGGCCAGCCTGTCCCTGTATCTCAGGTGCACCCAGGGTGGGGAGTGGAATCTTAGGCCAGACTCTGTCTGCTCCAAAGCAGTAGACTTCGGGTGACCACGGTGGGCTTTGCTGAGAAGTGGGACCCATTCGAGACTGGAATCCTCAAAGAACCTTCTCCAGGTCCCACCTCCTCCCTGGTGCCTCCCCTGCCTCTCCCAGACAACCTGACCCTCACAACCCCTTTGGAAGTCCCCTGGCTGGCAGTCTCCTTTGCTGTATGGGGTCCCTCCTGGGAAAGGGCCTCTGAGTTGGGGCCCTCAATCCCCATGGACACAAACTACCTCGTGGGCTGGGTGCCTGGGCCAGGAGAACATGGGTGTGGGTAGAGCCTCAGGCTAACCTGGACAGAAGGTGGTGGGAACAACATTCCAGAACCTACCAGGAATGGACCTGCCATATTTTTTACGCCCACCTCTGTTAGTTTCCCTGGCCCCAATTCTTCAACAAGAAGTGGGGAGCAGGGAACATGCACAGCACTTGAACTCTGCGGGTCAGGCTACCTGATTCAAATCCTGTCTTGCCACTAACTAGCTGTGTGTCCTTGAGCAAGTTACTTAGTCTCTCTGAGCCTCGGTTTCTGACTTTAAAAAGGGATAAGAGTACCTGCCTCTTGGGGCTGATGTTAAAATGAAATGAGGTAATAAAAATGCTCAGCGCAGTGCCCAACACATGGTAGTTGTTCTTCTGACAGGCTCAGAGAGGGGCAGTGGCCTACCCAAGGCCACACAGCAGGTAAGCAGGGGAGCTGGTACCCAACCTTTTTCCATATACTCTGTGGCCTTCATGAGCTGGGCCCTGCAGGGGATACAAGGCTGAACAGGGCTGAGACGGCAAGGATCCTCGTGTCAGGGTCAGAGGCTGGGGACCAAGGGCACCAATAGAGGCCTAGGCATCATACTCCCTCCAGTTGTTTCTTAGCCTAGGATGGGACAGGATGCGGGCATCATCCACCCAAGAAGCAGGTGAGTCCCAGACCACGTGCCCATCCACGCCACTGCATCCCTGTCATGTCCTCAGCCACAACAATAGTAAATTCCTGAACCCCAGGGACCCAGCTGGCCCATATCCCAGGAGCCTGCCTCAGTCAGAGAGCTCTGTGGCCTTAGGAAAGCCTCTTCACCTCTCTGTGCGTTCATGATTCTGAGACAAATCTGAGAGAATCACCTTTACTGTCTGTGGACAGGGCAAGGGGGGTTGGTAAAGGAGGAAGCCATTCTGAGGATACAATCTCTCCCCACCCCCCAACGCTCCGGGAAGGCAGGGCTGAGGGGCTGTACCCATTGCCCACCCTGAGAAAAAGAGGGTTAACCCAGCAGCCTCCATGCGTCCCCACCCTCTGAGGGGCCCAGCCCCAAATCCTCTCCTCCCTCCCGGGGGCCCCCAGTGCTCCAGGTGGGGGGCAGCCCTGCCGTCCTGCCGCCAGGCAGTATCCTGGGGTCAAGGCCTCCAGGTGAGCCCGGGCGGCTCTGAGAGACTCCAGGTCCTCGCTGAAGTAAGTCAGGAGGGGGCCGTCCCCTGCGGCTGGGCAGGTGCCGAGGGCCGGGGCTGGCTTGGAGCTGACGCGGAAGGCCTCTGGGATGGGAAATCCTGAGGGCAGGCAGGGAGGAAGGGATGGAGGGTGCCACTCAGTTCCCCCATCCCGCGGGGGGGGGGGGGCCTCAGTCTCCCGATTTTCAGGACCTTCCTCCCGTTCGGGGTCTTCTGGGGCACTGGATAGGGTGGGGGGCGCCCGTCCCGTTCCTAGTGACCCTGGCTACCGAGGGGTCAAAAGTTAACCCCAGCTGCCTCCGACCCCCACCCCAACGGAGGTCACCCGGCTCTTCTGAAAACCTGTCGAGGCTCCCAGGGCTGTCTGGAGTAGGGCTTCAGTGTCTGGGGCACGTTCAGGGAGGGGGTGCCCACCTGTATCTGGCAAAGATCAAACAGGGTGCGGGTGTCCAGCAGGCACCAGAACTCGCCCAGCAGGGAGGTGAAGATGCCCACGAGGTCCAGCCAGTGGCCCATGGTCAGCAGCAGCAGAAAGAGGCCGCACATGCGTACCAGCACCGTCTGGACCTGGCTCTGCACGCCGGGATGCTGCTGCCGCTCCTCTGCAGAGACACGGTCCCTGTCACCGTCCGCCTGCCTGCCTGCCCTGAGGTCCAGCCGAGTTGGTTGCCTGGACCCCCCAGCTTCCCCCGCCGCTCTCCTCAGCGCGTGCCTTCCCCTCGCCAGGCAGCGCCGCTCCCTTCCTTCTCACCCCACACCCACTCCCAGCAACTACAGGGGCGCTTCTTCCTCCCAGGCCTCACTGCCCACCCCCAGTCTCCCCCTGCAGTCAGGACAGGAGGTGTCCTGACTCCTCTTTCCTGCACTCCCTCGTCCGTTCCATCAGGAAGCCCTATGAGCTCTTTCTACCAAGTAGATCTGGGTCCCAGCGCCCTTCATCTCTCACAGCAGGCTCCTCACTGGGCTCCCGTCTTCTGATCTTGACCCTACAACTCAGCGTGTACTCAGCAGCCGGTAGCCTTCCCAACACACTAACGAGGTGAAATCATTCCCCTGCTTACAATCCTCCCAGGACTTCCCACTGCATTTGGGGAAAATTCCAAACTCCTCACCTTGGGAGGTCCTGCCCCATGTGACCGGAGTCCCCTCTCCGACCTCATCTCATCTCTGACTTGGTCCCCCTTGCTCTCTAGCCCCAGCGATCCAAGTTTTCACCAAGCATGCTAGATTCCTTCCCACCACAGGGCCTTTGTACCTGCTGTTCTGCCTGCCTGACTGCCCTTCCTTGTCCTGACTCTTCCATCCCATCCCTACCCTGCAGCCAGGTGGCTCCTCCTAGAGCCCAGATCTGATCAGGTCACTTTCCCCTGCTTAAAACCCTGCAATGGGGCTTCACTGGTGGCGCAGTGGTTGAGAGTCCGCCTGCCGATGCAGGGGACACGGGTTCGTGCCCCGGTCCGGGAAGATCCCCCATGCTGCGGAGCGGCTGGGCCCGTGAGCCATGGCCGCTGAGCCTGCGCGTCCGGAGCCTGTGCTCCGCAACGGGAGAGGCCACAACAGTGACAGGCCCGCGTACCGCAAAAGAGTAAAAAATAAAAAAAATAATAAAATAAATTAAAAAAACCCCTGCAATGGCTTCTCATCACACTGCCTTGCTAGGATGATGACAGCTCTCCATCAGGCCCCTGTGAACCCAGCCAGCCTCATCTGCTCCACTTGCCTCCGTGACAGCACTCCGTTTTCATGCCTTGTCCCACTTCTGGGCTTTGGCATTTATGGTTCCCTCTGCCAGGGTCTCCTTTGCTCCCTCATCTCTCCCAGGGGCTCCTGCTTATCCTTCAAGGCCCAATTCAAGTACCGTGTCTCCAGGCTCCCCCTGCACGCTGCACCCTTATCTGAGCTGCCCCACTGCGTGGCCCCTGCTAGCAGGCTGGGTGCTCTGGGATGGCAGGGGCAGGGTCTGAGTGTCGTCGGCCTCCCCAGGGCCTAGCACAGCGCTGGGCCTGGGTCAGACGGTGGGATGTGAGTGTCGAGTGAATGAACTGCCGCCCGCGACCCTCACCCTGCATGTAGATGACCAGCAGGGCGTAGCAGATGGTGAGCGGCATCCAGAAACGCACAGCCTCCGAGGTGGTCAGGAAGTCCCGGTTGAGTAGGGTCACGGCTGCCAGGTTGCCCACTGCAAAGGTCACGGCCAGGGCGCGGCCCAGCAGCCGGGGGAGGCTGCAAGCGCCAGCCAGCAGGCCCAGGCAGACCCCACAGTAGCGCTGGCTACTGTGCAGCTCGTAGAGCTGGCAGACGTGGCGGCGGAGGCGCCGGGTGCCCGAGCGGAGCAGCGCGGCCAGCCCCAGGCCCAGCAGCAGGTTCAGCGTGCGGTGCGGGGCGCCCTCCTGCAGGAAGCTCAGGCTGCAGGTCAGCCCGCAGCCCAGCGGGTACTGGCACGGTAGGTACAGCTGCAGCCTCTCGGTGCCCCGGGCGCCCTGGGCGGGGGAGGGGGCAGAGAGGGGCCCCGATGGTGTGCGCTCAGCCCACTCCTCACCGCGCGGGGACCCAGAGGGTGTCAAGGTACAGGTGGTCCTCTCTGTGGGAGGCCGTTCCCGAAGAGGGAATATTGCCTTCAGGTCAAGCCCTACAGGAATCATTTCTTTCAGCTTAATTTCAATCGTGATTATTACTTGGGACCTATCTGCTTGCTGAAGGGTGGTGGCTCAAAGCCTTCGAGGCCTGGGTTCAAAGCCCGACTCTACTTCTTGCTGGTTGTTGGCCACAGATAAGCCACGTAGCATCTCTGAGCCTTAGTTTCCCATGTGGGAGATCGGGATCACAGCAGACTTTTATCCCTTGTGGTTCTGAGGATGAGACGATGCACTCAAAGCATCTAGCACCGTGCCTGGCTCACGGGAAGCTCTCGACATCCGGGAGCTGCTGTGTTATCTTCTTGGACTGGGGTGGTGTCCACTCTGAGTGGAGACTTGGCTTTGGCGATGACAACCAGGCCCAGTTTCCTGTATTTGGGGGTGAAAACTAGGGCCCAGGGCCGGGCAGTCCTAACCCACCACCTGCCTGTGGTCTTACCTTGTCCAGGGAAAGCAGCATGGAGACAGCCCGGAGGGAGAACTCGAGCACCACAAGGGCGGCCACCCGGACCTGCACGACGGTCAGGATCAGGGCCAGCCCTGCCAGGTGCACGGTCTCCAGCGAGGCCCACTGGGCCCGCAGCCGTTCCTTTTCAAGCCGCCGCTCCGGGTCACTGTGGAGGTAGAGGGGGCACGGGCAGAGGGGCAGAACCACCAGCCTCGTCCCTGGAGGGGTACCGGTGCCCCCAGCCACACCCTGGGGATTAAGGACGGGTGGTCTCTCCCTCCCAGTCCTGCCCTCGGAGGAGGCCAGAGTCGCATGCAGTGTGGGCTCCAGGGGGCTGGGAGGGGGCCGGGGAGGCGGGCACTCACTTGGTACAGCCCACGAAGAAGTAGACCTTCAGGAGGTTGTTCAGGACGGAGACTCCGCAGGCCCCGACGAGGCCTGACGGGGTTAGTAGGGAGGGTAGGCGGCTTGGTAGGGTTAGAGGAGGGGGCGGTGGGAGACGCACGTGGGTGGGGTTCGTCTTGCGCCGGGCTGGTGCCCCGGAGGGGGTGGGGCTGAGGGGGATGGGGGAGGGGCTCACCTTGCAGGAGGGCGTCAAGGAGGCCGGAGCCCCACTCAAGGGAGGGGAGGCTGGGGAGCCAGGAGGGGAGGGACAGCAGGGAGAACATGGCCGCCAGGATCCAGCCCCAGCCTCCGGCCTGGTCTGCGCCAGAGACACCGCAACGTCACCACCACCGGGCAAAGGTGGTGGAGGCGAAGGGAGGGGCTGGGAGGGGTCAAAAGCCCAGGCGAGGGGAAGGGAGGGAAGGGGAGGGGAGGAGAGCCAGGGCCTTAAACCTTTGGGCTGCTGGGTTAAGACCGCTGCCCAGGGTCTCCCCATTTGGGCAGCATGGGGTGGGGGGCATCTCTGGGTGGGCTGGTCTCTGTCCTGCTTTTCTCAGGACAGAGACCAACCCACCCCTGGGCCTTGCCACCCATCCCTTCCTGAAGCCCCAGGCCTCGCCTCTTCTGCCCTCCCCCAGCCTCCAGTCTGGGTCCCGCCCTCAGCCCAAGGTCTGGAAGGGGGGCTTCGACTTCCCCACAGCCTGAGGTCAGGCTCTGCTCTCTCAGCCCAAGGTCTGGAAGGGGGCGTCTCTCCCGCCACAGCCCGGGGCTGGGATCCAGCTCTGGGCCCTCCCCTCCTGCGCCGTAGGGCAGCCCGCCTTGACGATCCTCCCCGTGTCCACTAGGTGGCAGGCCTCACTTGGCCTACGGGGCGGGGCTGGCTCGCCCCAGTTCTTTTGGATCCTCCTTTCTCAGACCGAGGAGAGCGAGCCAAGGGTGTGGGTTCGGGGGTCGGGAGACTGAGGCTGCCAGCAGAGGGGAGTCGTTGAAGTAGACAAAATAGAAAACTTTATTGGTTTGGAGTGTGCAGCAGGGCTGCCCCTGGGGAGCAGCGCTTTGCAGACATGGGGTGTGGCAGGGAAGGTAGTTCAGGCTGCTTGACCTCTCCGCCAGTCCCGCCCCTTCAGGGACTCAGCATCCACTTCTGTAGCGCAAAGGTCGGTGCAGGCCTTAGGAACACGCCCATGGTGGGAGGGTGGGTGCAGCGTGGGGAGAGCGCCTGGGAGGAGGCCGCCCAGCTCTGCTACCTTGGGCAGGTCACTTCCTTCCCCGGGACCTGAGTCTGCTCACCTGAACAACGGGCACCATCAAGCGCTACCTTCCAGGACTGTCGTGAGGATCTGTGCCAATGTCCACAGTGCTGGGCACCTAGGGGACCCTCGGTAAAAGCCCTCAGTTGATGCGCTGAATTGTGTCCCCTCCCCCTCCCCAGGTTCATCTATTGAAGTTCTAACCTCAGAATGTGACTCTTGGGGGTCCTAAAGAAAGCAATTCTCAAAGGAAGTATTGATGAGTAAGTTAACATGCGGTCATTAAGGGTGGATCCTAATCCAATATGACTGGTGTCCTTATAGGAAGGGACTAGGACACAGACACACAGAGGGAAGACCACGTGGGGACATGGAGAAGACGGCCATCTGCAAGCCAAGAAGAGAGGCCTCGGAGGAAACCAACCCTGCCGACATCTTGATCAGACATCTGGCCTCCAGAATTATGAGAAAGTAACGTTCTGTTGTTTAAGCCACCTGGTCTGAGGTCCTCTATGACGGCGGCCCTGGCAGTCTAGCACAGACGATGACATTACGGCCTCACGGTGCTCCCCAGGGCCTCCCCACGTGTACAGTGATCCCTCAGGGGCACCCCAGCACCCACGGTCCGGGCTCTTGCCAAGGGCACAGGTCTGGGCTGGGCAGAGCTGGGTTCTCTGCCCCTTCAAAGCTGTGTGGCTGTGGTCACAGCACTTCACCTTTCTGAGCCCCCGCTTCTGAACCAGTAACAGGGCATTTCACCGTCTCCTACTGTGTGAGGACTAAGCGATCTGGCGCACGTAAGTGGCCCAGCTCGTGGTAACGTTCACACCCTGAAGCAGTTATTATAACAATGGGATAAGGTTACCCAGGACAGAGAGGGAAGAGAAACTTTCTGGAGAACAGAGTGGGTGGTGATTCAAGGCGGATCCGTTGGCCCTGGGTGGGCCACGGGGCTGGGTTGACCACAGCTGTCTACACTCTCCCCGAACCTGCGGCAGGGCCTGGGCCTGGGCGGGCTCCTGGACGGCCATTCCCAGGTGGAGCAGGCCGTCGCTTCCTGCCAAGGGCACGGCTGTGTCAGGGTGAAGGACGCCGCCTAGCTGCCCTGGTGCTGGGCCCGCCCGGCCAGTTTCCGGAGCTCATCCCAGAAGAGCATGCTGAGGATGGTGTGGGGACCCAGGCGCAGGTAGGTGGGGCCCAGACCCTTGTAGAGCGCCAGGGGGCCCTCCTGCCGCCAGATCTTCACCAGGCAGTCGGCGAGGCCGCCATACAGCCGGCCCTGGGGACAGACACAGGGCAGACATCACTACAGGTGTCGTGGGGCCCTGGCTGACACAATGGGGTGTGTCTGTATATGGGCTTCTGTGGCACATCAGAAAGGGCACTCCCCCAAGCTCGGCAAATCACATAACAGTAACCCTTCGGGCTGTGAAAGTTAAAAAAGGGCCTCTTCCTCCAGGCAGCCACAGCCCCAGGCCAGGCGCTCAGCTTGGTTAGTGGCACGCGGGTGGATTTCACCGCTAACTCAGCCCGTGGAGGGCACCTCTGTGTTCGGCACACCTTGCACCAGTGTACGTGATGGCCCCTGTGCACCTGTGAGGCTGGGGGCTCAGGACTCGATTCCAGTTCAGGCTCCCCCACCTACCGGCTGCGTGACTTCAGGCAAGTCACTTGAGCTCTCTGAGCCTCAGTCTTCTCATCAGGAGAATGAAAGTTGTTGTGAGGACAGAATAGAATCCAGGTGTGAAAATGCTTAGTACGTGCCTGGGACATAGGTGTTCAGCAAACAAGCCGAATTAGTGTGTGTGTGTGTGTGTGTGTGGCACACTTCTCCGTGTCTCTGGCTGTGTGTGTGTGTGTGTGTGTGTGTGTGTGTGTGTGTGTGTGTGTGTGTGTTGGGGGATGCTGTCCAGCTCCCACGCCCTCCCCCACTCTGTCCCCTGCTCACCCTGCCCGCTCCGTCCACAGGCTGATTGTACAGCCGCGTGCTGACCACGTCGAAGGGGGTCATGACCGTGACCACAGCTACGCTGCTGATCATGCCGCCGGCCAGGGCCACGAGCCAGCTGTCCTCTGGGAGCCACTGTGGGGACATACAGGCTGCTGAGCCCTGTAGTGCCCTCCCCCCCTCCCCCCTCCCCCACGTGGCGCCCACCCCATCCTCTCAGCGCCCGGGGGCTGGAAGAGCTAGGGAAAGGGGGGCAGATGAGGCCCCTCCGGCCACTCCCCCCCCGCCCCCCACCGCCCTGAGCTCCTTTAAGCTGGAGGGTTCACTGCGGACTCTCCACTCTTGCTGGACCCGAGGGCCAGAACCACGGCCCTGAGGGCAGAGTCAGGGCCCTCGGCTTCCTTAAGGGGCCTGTCACCACCCCCTGGGCTTCCCTGCGTGGGGTCCAGCTGGAGATGTGGAGGCGCGATAAGGGGCACGGGTGCCCCCCGCTCCTTACCTGTTGCTCCTGCACCCAGGCCTTGGCGGAGGCGAAGGTGGCCAGCTGAGCAGCCGAGCCCACCATGACCCGTGGCACGGCCCCACCCACACCCTGCCACAGCCCCGCCAGGCCCCGCTGCCGCCAGATGGTCCCCAAGGCATCCAGGACGTTCTGCAGGGAGAGGGCACAGGGTCACTGGGCGGCCCCTGCCCGCCCAGGGGCCCATCCAGCCCACCCAGCCGGGGAAGCCCCGGGGAGTGACGGTCCCCACCTGGTGAGGGTGCTGGTGTCCCACAGCCATCGCGGCCACCGTCTGAGCCTGCAGCTGCGTTTTGACCTGTGAGAGCAGGGGTGACACAGGGCCTGGGGCTGGAACCTTAGAAGACCCTGGACGAGCTGTGCGTGTTGAGGGCACCCCTCCCCGGGCCCTGACACCCAGACCTCCCTGAGCCCACACCCGCAGCCTTGGGGGGGTGTGTGTGTGGAATAGGGTTGGAGTCGGCTTGGGTCTGCATCTGGTTGTGACCTGGGACAAGTGACTTAACCTTCTCTCCGCCTGTCTGCTCACCCTTGGAAGGCTGCTCTGGGGACCAAGAGAGATGATGACTGTAGCACGCAGGCTAGGATGTGGGGCCCTCTCTCGATGGAAGCTTTATGCTTAACTTGCACAGGGCATGCAGGAAGACAAATGACCACGTGGCCCTGAGCTAGCACACCTCCTGCCACCCTCTGCCCCCTCCCCCGGCTCAGGACCAGTGGGGCGGGGGCCCCAGGGGAGCAAGGTTCAGGGCGAGGCCCTGGTGCCCTGGACCAAGGGGCAGATTCCAGGCCTGGGCAGGGATGTCCCGGGGAGCAGCCCCACCCCATCTGCTCCACGGAGGCCAGCCCAGGAGGCTGCAGAGCCCCCATGGGAGCTGGGTCCCAGGGTGGGAGCAGATGGAGACAAGGCACTCACCAGGTAAGCAGGGCTCCCCACGAAGGCTCCCAGTGCCCCTGCCACAGCGCCCGCGACCACGGTGCCACCCGGCTGCTGGGCGAGCCCGGCCTGGCATGCCAGGCTGTAGCAGTAGAAGCGGACGCCGTTCATGAGGCCCTGGTAGAGGAGGCCGGCAGCCAGCCCCTTCTGCAGGCCGCACAGCCCATCTGCACGGGCCACAGCGACGACGGAGGCCGCAAAGCCCCGGTAGCGCCGAGGATAGGTGCCCCGGGCCTGCAGCTCCCCCTGCTGCTGCAGCCGCGTCTTCACCACCTCCAGGGGGTTGGTGAGGACACAGGCCAGGCGACAGGCCGAGGCGCCCAGCACCAGGTCCGCAGCTGGAGCCCCCGTCTCCTTGGCCTCCGGGCCAGGGGCCGGCTGTGCCCGTGCCAGAGGCATGGGCACGGGCCCTGGCGTGGCGGTGCTTAGGCTGTCTTCACTCCCACAGGGCCACAGGGCTGGGGATCGAGGGAGCCTGGGGCCATGTCTGGAGGGCAGAGGTCCGGTCAGAGAGGCCGGCTGCTGCCAGGCGGCCTGCTCTATCTCAGGAGTCCACCTACTCTGCTCCTTCCGGGGAGCCTGGGACACGCCCCCGCCGGCTCTGGACCAATCCCAGCTTCCTACGTCCCCCACACCTCCCTGCCGGGGAGGGCCTGGACCCTGGGATCTGGGGGAAAGGTCACCTGGGCCCCAAGGGAGACACGGGGGGGTGGGGGTGGGGGGGTGGGGCAGAAAGTGCCAATGAGCCAAGACACCTCCTCCCGACCCTCGGGTCCTCCAGCCTCCCCTCTGGCCCCGGGCAAAGCGCTGGTGCCCAGCCTTCCCTCTGGCCCCGGGCAAAGCGCTGGTGCCCAGCCTTCCCTCTGGCCCTGGGCAAAGCGCTGGCGCAGCTGCCCTCCCTCGGGCTTGCCCAGTCCTGCTGTAGCTCAGGGCCCTGGGCAAGAGGCAGCTGCTTGGGAGGCTCCTCTCAGCAGCTCAGCAACGCCCCCCCCGCCCCGCCCCCCTGCCACTGTGTGCCGTCCCCTTTCCCGGCCTCAGTCTTCCAGTCTGGCTCCCACGGACTGTGGTCCCACTGCCAGTGAGAGCAGAGGGCTCCGGAGTCGTGTGGAACTGATCTGGAATCCCAGGAGCGGCTATTAGGTGTGCCCTGGGCAAGTCAGTTCCTTTCTTTGAGCTTCGGTCTCTCCATCTGTAAGATGGGAATGTGGATACCCACTGCAGAGGTTCTTTGGAGGATTACAGATGTGTGAAGAACGCCTAGCACAGTGCTTCACTCGGTAATAGGCGGCCCACATCCCCCCCTGCCTGGGGGCCCTGGGTGGGTAGGAGATGGAAAAATAAGGGCCACTGTGTCTCAAGGAGTGACCTTGCAGCTTCGGTCGCTCACCTGGTAAGGACTGGCCCCCTAGTCCTGCCCCTCCTCTTGGTGGGAGCTGCTCCTGGGCTGTGGTTCTCTGGAGCAGAGGCCCAGGCGTGGGAATGGACCTTTGTGCCTGGTGAAGAGGGACCTCCCAGCCCTGGGCACTACCGTCAGGTGCCAGGCTGCTCAGGTCGGGGGCCGGCACCACCTTGTCCACCTCGGCCTCGGCCCCATGGTACCTCTCTCCTGCCAGGGCCACCCTGCGTCACCCAAGTCCCAATCAGAACCAGAGGCAGGGCCGCCCTGCCCAGAACCCCACCTCTGTGGCCTCCACACCTGCTTCTTCCAGGTGGCCACCCCTTTCCTCCCAGCTGTGAGGCCCTGGAGGCTGCAGTGCTGAGGGGCTTGAGGGCTGCAGAGCTCCTCCTAGGCCTGGCAGGCTGGGCACCCTCCGGCCAGCCCCGGGGTAGCAGCTCAACAAGAGGTCTTGGGGACAGCCTGGATTCTCCCGGCTTGATCCCGAGTGGCCGGCACTCAGCCCCCAGAGCTGGGGGAGGCAGGGCAGGCAGGAGTGCCCTGCCCTGGCAGTGTAGCCACGGCCTGGGACTCGAGCTGGTGGCTGCCCTCCCCTGGCCACTGCAGGAAACAGGAAGGAGGGCAAAGGTCCGGCCAAGAAGCTCCCAGGGCCCGAACTCCTCCACTCAGTGAGTGCTGGGGGGCAGCGGCCAGTGATCTGGATCCCGGTGTGGGCACAGAGCATCTGACGGAAGAGCATTTGTGGAATGAACGAGGAACGAAGGGCCGAGTGGCCTGAGAGGAGGTGCCGGAGGTCCCTCACCTCCACCCTGGTCAAAAAGGGCCAGTGACGAGTCTTGGCAATATAACATGTCTATTTTATTTTAAAAAACAAAACCCAGGCCACCTGACCCCTTCCCCCAGAGGGCCCTCTTGGGAAGGACCTGGCTCCAGCCAGGCAGGGGACACAGGCTGGTGGGCTTTGCTCCTCTCCAAGCCCTCCTCCCTCCCCTTTGCTCCTGGCAAAAAGGAGATGGCCTGATCCCTGGGTCCTACAGGCACTGCCAGGTTTGGAGGAGGGGAGGCAGGGGGCCGTGGACATGCAGGGCCTCCTGGTAGCCAGGGAGAGCCATCCCGGCCCCCTGCAACCCCCCGGGCCCTGGAAGGCAGGGAGCAGTGTGCTTGGGGATGGAGCTAGTGAGGAGAAGACATGCACTGAGACCGCGGTGTTCCAGCTTCCCTCCCAGCCGGGTGAATGTTCAAACATGAACAGGGATGGCCAGGCACTCAGAGCCCCCAGGGCGGCCTAAGCCTCTGCCCGGGCCCCTGACCCAGGGGAGGAAGAGGGGCTCCTGCCCTCTGAGTCCTGCTCCCCTCGTGGAGTGAGGCGGTGGCCCCGGGGAAGGGGGCCGTGCATCTGCAGAGCCCATAGGGCTCGGACCCTCTGCCCCCAGCACTTCCCAGTTGCCACCTGCCGGGCAGGAGGCCCAGGGTGCTGAGCACCCGTTCTGGGTCCCTGGGAGGGAGACCTTGTCTCAAGCCCCTCTCGGTGGTTCTGCTGCCCGGGAACCAGGGCGGGAGCCTGGCCCCAGCAGCCGCTCGCGCGCCTCCCTCTCCGGCCCCTCCAGGGCGCCCGCCAGCTCCGCCTCAGCACCAGGGGTCCCGGGAGGCTCTGCCCCGGCACAGGCTGTCGCTCCGCTGCCAGGCGCTGTGGATGAGGCTCAGGGCGTCCTCGAACTTCTTCTTGTTGGAGGCTTCCTGGATGGCCTTGCGGGGGAGGTCCACCTGGGTGGGGCGTGCAGGGAACCTGAGGGCTGCACCGAGAGCCCCCAGGGAGCCGAGGGGCCGTGGGGTTCCCCCGCACCAGGTGTAACCTTGCCCTGAAACTACATCCACGCTGCTGAGATCTCCTGCTCCTCAAGGAGGGGCTCAGGCCAACGGGGTGCGGCTCCCTGAGCCGCCTCCTTCCAGGGAAGGCCCCGGTTCTCGGAGGAGGGGGCTGGGGGTGGGGCCGGGAGGCGGGCCGTGGAACTCCGCCCAGGGCTGGTCCGGAGCTTCCACGGGGCAGCCCGGCACACGCTCAGACTGCGATCTGTGCAGGCATTCGATGAGGCCCTCTCAGCCTGGTGCTGCGCTCCATGCCCCCATCATCCGGGCACAGCTCTAGCCCCACCGTAAGCGCTTAATGCCGGCTTTTTCAGGGTAACTGAGAAGGTCAGGAATGGCGTTTCCTGGGCTCTATGCTTAGCTTGAGCCTCACACTCACTGGGAGGCAGGGTCTTGCCCCTTTGGTTTTACACGTTCATGTCCATCCCAGAGCTCCTAGTATGGTGCTGCCCCAGGCCCCCAACTCCTGCCTCGGTCTGTGCCGTGCAGGGGCTCCTTTCCCTAGGGAATGGCTCCACTCCGCAGGGGCCTGGGCAGCCGGGTACCTGGTAGATGGTTTTCCACCCGGAGTTCAGTGCAGACAGGAATCGGTCCAGTTCAGATGTGCAGCTCAGGTAAATGACCCAGGGTGGGAGGGGCTGCTGGCTGTCCTGGGAAAACTCCTGGGGAGAGCGGGGGCCTCAGGTGAGCAGACACAGCGCTCCTTCGTTAGGGCCTGCCTCCATCGCCCCCCACCCGACTCACCAAGACACAGTACTCCTTGCCCGGTTCAGTGGAGACGGTGCTGATGTCGGCCAGCTGGGCGGTGCCCAGGGAGCGGAAGAAGCTGGTCTGGCAGTCCTCGTGGCACGTGAAGAGGCGGTCATCCGTGATCACCAGGCAGCAGGGGATGCAGGGGCTGGGAGTTACCCCCTGGGGGATGACCTGAAGGGCACCAGCAGGGCGGAGGGGAGAGGCAAGCTGGAGCTCTCCGGGGCTGGTCTGCACCAGGACTCCCCGCGTCAGGGGCCTGCCAGCCCCTCTGCCCCTCCCTCCAGAGGCCAGGAGTACAGGGGCCGACAGGGGTGATGGTGGGAATGTCAGGCCACAGGTGGCCCTAACCTCCAGGGTTCACTCCTGGGCTGGCCCCTGGAAGTCCCATCTTGGTCCTCAGAGGCCGCTGCATGACTCGCATGGGCTTGGGGAAGGGACCCTGGGGACCCGGGGTGGGGTTGGGAGGTGGTGAGCGGTGGGGCAGGAGGCCCTCACCCCTTTGGACACGGCCTGGCAGAGGTGCTGCATCCAGTCAGCCATCTCAGCCTCGCTGCTGGCGCTCAGCTCCAGGCAGGGCCGGTCGGCGAGGATGACCTGGAAGGCGTGGGGCCGGTCCGTGGTGCTGGATCTCCGACAGCCACCGCACTGCTCCCCCCTGGGCCAGAGGTGGAGGGTGAAACAGGAGCAAGGGAGCAAGGGGGCAGGGGGGCGAGGGGCACGGGCGGAGCCCCTGGGGTTCGCCTGCCCCGGAGTCCCGAGGGCTGGAGGACACCAGAAGGTGGGCCAGAGCCCTCCGGCTCGAAGGAGAGGCGCAAAGTTGCTGGGCAGCCCTGCCCCTTTTCTGTGTAACACCTTTTATCCACAGTCACCAAGGTTCGTCTAGATACCTGAGCAGGGCCAGGTGAGGGCTGAGAATCAGCTCCTGGCTCCCGCCCTCTCGGAATCAGTGCACATTCATTCCTGTTCCTCTTACAGGCCGATGTTTCCTCCAAGCGCGCGCATGCGTGCGTGTGTGCGTGTGCGTGTGCGTGTGTGTGTGTGTGTGTGTGTCCATCCTCCCCATCAGGTCAAGCACTTCCCAGGGAAAGGACCGCCTCCCCTATCAGATCGGGGGACGCCTCCCCTACCTGCTGGGATCCTCTCCAGGCAGGAAGCTCCTCTTGCTTCCCCCCCTCTCCCTGTTCACCCAGAGCTCAGCAGACCCCAGGGCACTAAATGGGGGTGGGGCCGAGGGGGGGTGCTCAACTGACAGGAGGGAGAGCCAGTTCAAGCCAGGGAGGACGGGAGCCCTGAGGCTCAGGCCCAGCCGGAGCCTTGACCTTCAGGCAGCGACACAGGCCCCGACACCTGCCCGGCCCCTCCCATTGCCCAGGACACTCACCCCATGTTCACTGAGAGCAGGGGGGTGACATCAGTGCGGTCGGGGTACTGGTAGAGGATCCCGTTGCTGCAGGGGGCACAACGTGGCAGGGGTGAGGCCTGTCCCAGGAACTGGGGGCCAGGTGGAACAGATCCCAGGGACCCCCACAAGCTGGGGCCTGAACCCCAGAGGCCAAGGAGCCCGGGGCCTGCCTTCTACGGCAGGGAGGGTGGAGGAAGAACTGCAGAGGCACAGCAGGGAGCGCGTGCCCCCAGCCCTGGGGACAGCCCCGGTCTTCACCTGGGGCCTTCTGGGCTTCCCTGGGCCCCAGGTGGCTGGCTCTACAGAGAAGATCTGGGATCCCAGGGGATATCTGCTCCAAAGCCCTTGACAGGGAGGACGCTGTCCCCCATCCCAACCTCCAGGCCAGAGCTGCGGGGGCTCCCACCTGAGCACCACGAAGCACGTCTTCCAGTGTTCCTTGCCCAGGTAGGAGGTGCCCGCCTTGTAATGCAGCATGCCTTCTTTGGTGACGGCACCCTCAGGGGGTGAGCAGTGGCAGGGGATGCGGCCCAGGGACTCATCCTGGGGGTCCTGCCAGTGCACGAGCCCGTAGAAGCACACAGAAACAGTGGTCGCCTGGGGAGGGGGCAGGGGACAGAGCGGTGAGGTCTGGGCCAGAAGCAGGAGTGGCCGCTGGCTGGCGGGGTCCGGACACACCCCAAGTGGGGAGGGGGACAGGCCGGGAGGGAGAGCCCCTCCCAGGTGGGTGATGGAGAAACGCTAAAGACAGTTATTTGCACCTATTTGCACCTCTTGACCCTAATACCAGGGCTGTCATCTCGGGGACGACACCCCCTCCTCCCCAGGTGCTTACGTCACACTTAGATTCCTGGGCCACAAATTTGGCCAGTGCCAGCTTCTCCATGGTGGCATCAGTCAGGACGCTGGGGTAGGGTGGTTCCCGACAGCCCTTGATCATGGCTGACTTCAAAGAAGCCAAGAAGAACCTGTACGCGGAGTGGGGTTTGCTGTCAGAGGCCTGAGGTCCCCACCCCTCAAAGGGACATGGCACAGTCCTGGGGACTTCCGGCCCGAAGGGGCCACAGGATCTTGCGGGGAGGACCTGGCTGGGACCACAGCCCCGGGGGGCGGGTGGGGCAGCGACGTGGCAGCAGTCCGAACTGCGGCCGGGAAAGGCCTAACCCTTCCCAGCGGCCGAGGGGTCTTGGGTTGTGACCTCAAGGGAAGCAGCAGGACTTGTACAAAGACCTGATCTCAGGACAGTTTCCGTATGGAAGCACAGGGGGCACGTGCGGCCCCAAGGCCCCGCAGCCGGGCTTGCGCTTTCTCTGCTGTGGGGATCACTCCTGCCGGCCCCCTTCCTCTCTGTGGGCCACTCAGGGTCTGAGGGCACCCGTCGGTCAGTGTGCCCATCACCTCCCTGCTTCTCTGCCCTTCGCACCCCACTTGCCACCCTCCAGCCCCAAGGGCGTGGCCAGGCCAGTGTCAGATGCCGATTCGCCAGGCCTGCAGAAGGGGGCGTGTCACTCACTCGGCCAGGGCCACGTCCGCCGTGTCCAGCAGAAACTGCTTCCTGCGGTTGGTGCACACCAGCTTCACCGTCTGCTGGTCGAGGCCCACCTGCCAGAAACCACACCCTCACATGCACACGGGGCTTGGCCGCAGCTGCCAGAAGGGGCAGCCGGGGCCAGGTTGAGGGCGGGCTGGGGAGGGAGGCAGCGCACTCTGAGGTCACCACAAGGTGGGGAGGGATGGTCAGATGCACAGCGGAGGAAGAGGTACCCTCAAGCCTGCTTCTTATCCCCGGCTCAGGTAGAGAAGCTGCTCAGAGACAAGAGCTGGCACCCACCCCCGGGGCTGAGGCAGGGGTCAGCCTTGCTCTGCAGGTCTGAGGCGGGGCGGCCCGAGGAGCCCTGCCCTACAGGACACACCAGTCACGGAGCCTGTACTCACCGACACGTAGTCAAGTTCATTGTAAGAAACAGCCTCTTCCACCAGGTATGGCTTCTCTGTGGCCCCTGAGAGAGGAGACCCCAATGTCTATTACCCCCAGTGGCCTCTCTGTCCTCCCCCTGCCCCATTTTCTAAGACCTTTTCTCCATGAGGACCCGTCCTTGCCCTGCGATCTGAAGTGGCGAGGTAGGAGAACGACATGGGGTGCTCATGGAGGGGGGCCCCAGGCTCATGTGCTGGGGCAGCTGGGACTGCTGCCAACCCATTTCATCACCACGTGCCAGGCAGCACTCTGTGCTCTTCAGCACTCTGTGCTGATCAATGACACTCAGGGCGGGGGGCGCGGGGAAGGGAACGAGGGCAGCCGTCAGCCTCATCCTCCACGCCCCTCGGCAGCTGCCCTGGCCTAGCCTGGGGGCGGCAGGCACCTTTCCGGAGCAGGTAGACATAGCAGTCTGTGAGCAGCACGTACAGCAGCTGCAGGTTGCCCTCCATGTGCCCCGTGCTCATCCGGATCATCTGAGGGGCCGAAGCACAGGGGTCAGGCACTGGGGCCCCGCCCTGCCCCAGACAGCCCGCTTCCCCTTCGGAGCGGGAGCGGAAGCGGAAGCGGCGGCCCATCCGGCCTCGCCCTTGCTGCGCGGGCTCTCGCTCCGTCTTGAGATCCCGGGACTTACTCTGAAGAGCTGCTCTTCGTTTTCTCGGAACACGTGGATCATGAGCAGGAGTAAGTGATTGTTGTCTACCCTGTGGGAGGGGCGAGCGCAGGAGGGCGCGGTGTCAGGCCGGGCAGGGCCGCGAGGGGCCGCACCGGTGCACACGGGCGACACACATGCACGGGGCCGAGGCAGGCACCCCGAGGTCTCATGTTGGCAGCGGCTCCGCCCCCCACCAGAAGCCAAAGTGAGGGAGAGGAGGACCGCACCCCCCTCCTCCCTCCCAGCCCAGGCTAGGTCTTCCGGGAGTCGTGCTTGGTGTATTGGGAGGGCAGATGCCCAACGTGCCCTGATCGACGACAGGGGCATCTCAGGCAAGCGGCATAGACAAACTGGCTCACCTGAACTCTGCCGAGTGGCTCATCTCCGAAGGGCTCCCCTGCCCCTCATCCACCCCAGAGTCCTCGGCGCTGCTCAGACAAGGGCTGGGCTGGTCTCGCTTGAGTTGGCAAAGAGTTTCCTGGGTCCCAGGCTCCTGCTCAGGCACAGGTCCCTCACCGACCAGGGGCAACCGGGTCTCCAGCTCCCGGGCCTCTGGCTCCTGCGTCTCCCCCGGGGTGTCCTCTAGGGGCCGAGGCGCCTGTCCCGGCCCTCGTCCTCCTCCCTCTTCTTCTTGGCCAGCAGCCGCAGGGCTACCAGGAACATGCAGCGGTTGGCCAGGCCCTGCAGGGTCATGGTGGCCGCCACCTGATGCAACAGTACTTGGACTCTCGACGGTAAAGCGGTAGAAGTCCATTGGGGCTGGAAGCCCCTCACTAAAGTCGCAAAATGGCGGCCTCTCCGGGGCGTCCCCGGGAGAGCCAGTCCGAAAGGACTGGTTGGGGGGCTCGACGTGGGAGCACCAGGTGCTGGGGTCCAGCTGCCCGTGGAGCTGATCAATGACCTTACTCAAGGGCTGCCCCAAGCACTCCATGGAGGTGTCCTTCATCTCGGGGATAAGCAGGCCCACCTGGCCGGGCTCTGAGCGCTCGCTGCCCTCGGCTGTGCTGCCGGGCCCCTCTGTCTCCTCCCCGGCGGAGGAGAGGGTCTTGTCTGGGGAGACCCGCCCGGGGCCTGGGCTGCTGACGAGGGTGTCACCACTGCCCCGCCTGGCACACGTGTGCTGGGTAGAGACCGGGTGGAGTGGACTTGCTTCCTCATCCGATCTGGGCTTCTTCTTCTTGCCAATTTTCTTCTTCTTGGTGACCCTGGATGGTAGTGATGGGGAGAGGTTTGAATCTGAGCACCCCAGTACTGAGGGCAACGAGATGGGTTGGGTCCAAAGAAGTGATCTGGGACTTCCTTGGTGGCTCAGTGGTTAAGAATCCGCCTGCCAGTGCAGGCGACATGGGTTCGAGCCCTGGTCTGGGAAGATCCCACATGCTGAGGAGCAACCAAGCCCACGAGCCACAACTACTGAGCCCGTGTGCTCCAACTACTGAAGTCCATGGGCCTAGAGCCCGTGCTCCGCAACAAGAGAAGCCACCGTAATAAGAAGCCGGTGTACCGCAACGAAGAGCAGCCCCCGCTCGCCGCAACCAGAGAAAGCCCGCGCGCAGCAACGAAGACCCGATGCAGCCACAAAAAAAAAAAGATCATTTATAAAACAATGTCTTTCAAAAGAGGTGATCCTGGGCGAGGGACCTCTGAGAGCACAGCCAGAGCTTCAGCGGTCCCGGGCAGCACTAGGCGGGAGGCCGGGGGCCGACAGCAGCTCAGGCCCCAAGTACTTCCCACTGCCAGCAGAGGCAGGGCCAGCACGAGGGAGGCACAGACGGCAGCGGCCAGAGGAAGCCCTGAGCGGGTCCTGTGAGTTCTAGCTGATGGTACCACTGGGCTAGCTGTGCTCTAGGGAACAAAAACAGGCCATGGCTGGTCAGAGCAGTGGCCCCCTCTACTCAGTCTCCCCCTAGGATGTGGGCAGCCGACCCTGAGCTGACCCTCCTTGCCGTGTGGGGTCATTAGGATAATTCAAAAGAATCAAAGCCTTCTGAGCTCAAACTCCTTGGTTCGAGTTGGCTGAAGTGGGCCTGGCTAAGCAGCCCTGGGTCTGAACCACTCAAGCTGCTCTGGACTCCAACCAGCCTGTGGGAGCTGGACTCCTGGCCCCAGTCACTGGGGAGCAATTCCCCCACCCTGGGCCGGCAAGCCTCTGGGAGGTCTGACGTGCACATCTTCTTATTCAGGGTGGAGAGACTCCAGAGCAGGAGCCAGGGAGGTCAGGGAGCCGAGGAGGCTCTGGGCCAAGAGTTTCCCAACCTGCCACCCACCTCCTCCTTCCCTGTTACGTCCCCAGCAGTACGATGAAGATGCTCTTCTTGCAGCGAGCCATGCTGAACTAGAATTAGTACGAATCTCAGAAATTGTGCTCTAATGTCCAGGAACTCCCTTGGAACGAAGTCCAGGCTGAAGGTGCTTTCTGGATGGACCAGACAAATGCCCCAGCAGTCTGGGCACGGCCCCAGAGGCCGGCCATGTTGATGCCTGTGTCACCCATCTTCCAGGCTCGGGCCCTCTGTTTCCTCTTGATCAAAGAACTACTGAGCAGGGGTGAGGTACCTAGTCTCCGGGAAGATGCCCAAATGCCCTCCGGGGGGGAGAAGGTCCTAGTCTGCGTGGACTAAAAAGTGATGCTAGGAGTGGACAGGATGGACACCAGGACACTCACCCAGCTTCTCGAGGCCCCTCCCCACTGACCTGATGACCTCGAGCTCTGTGCAGGTGTCTGGCAAGTCCGGGGTATGGGGCTCCCCCTTCTCCTGAGAGGCAGTGTGCACAGGGGTGGTGTCGGAGGAGGACACGGTCTCTGCCTGGTCCTCATTGAAGGGGTTGTGGCGCTGGGTGGGACTCTTGGTGGAAGCCTTGCTGCTGGCCGGGTCCGAGGCAGTAGAGCGGGGGCCACTGACAGTGTCTGTGAGGTCTCCATCTGGGAGAACAGGAAACACGAGACAGCCCGTCAGACACCAGCTGGGGACCACAGGCCCCCAAAGCATGCCTTATCTCAAGAGGGAGGCAGGTGAGTTCTTTTCAGGGAAATCTGATCGGGGTGGCCTTGTTTCAGGAGTAGAAGCCCCAGGCCAACAGGACACGGGATTTGTGCTTTAAGAGCAACTTGGAGGAATGCCATCACCACCACCACTGGGCCCCCCTGCCCCCGAGAGCTCACAACAATGTGGCCAAGTTTGAGTTAAGAGCTCCAAGGTTAAGCAGCCTCCAGGCTTAAGCCCCTTGGGGATGGTGACCCTGATGCCTCAGAAGATGGGCTGCACACCTCTCAGCTTAACCTTAGAGCCTCCTTTAGCGCCAGACACCCCCGACCAGACTGAGATACCCAAAGCCCTCTGAAGGGTCCCCCACAGTGGCAGATACAAAGGAACAAAGGAAGAGAGAAGAGAGCCAGGATCAGAGAAAATGAGGGGTACAGAGGCTGCAAGGCCAGGATAGGGTCCAAGGGTGAAGAGCGAGGGGGAGGGGCAGGAAGGAGGACCCAGGGCAGAGAAAGAAAGGTGCGCAGAGCGGCTGCCCCTCGCCGCCACAGATGCCTTGTGGGCCCTTCTCCTTCGATATCCCACCGGGCACCCCTTTAAGGCGGGTGCTGAGAACTCCATTTCATCCAAACCTCAGCCTGCCTACTGGTCCTCTCTGGGCACACTCTCTCCCAGGGCTCCCCCCTGGGAGATGACGCAGCCCCTCTAGAGAGGAGCTGGTTTAACGGCTGCCCTCACCTCCAACCGTCCATCCCAGGTCACTGGAACGGGACACAGAGGGGAGGGAGTGTCAGCATGAAAGCACACAGGGTGTTTATCCAGTGGCAGATGGGAGGCCGCCCATGCTGGCAGAATAGCCTGGGTGACAGTTAACGGCAAAGCACACAGGATGTTCACGCTCCAGCTGCAGCTCGCACACATCTTGCTGGCCTTTATCTGCCAGAGGAGACGTGGCAAACATGCTTCCCACCCTCAGCCTCATCTGGAAGGGCCAACCTGCTTAGTGGATCTCGGAAACCACTGGGCAGCTGTCTGCTGACGCAGCACATCATCAAAAGTACACTGTCTTTTAATATAAGGACAAATGAGGGGGCAAAAAGCAACTCCCAGCTCTGCCAGAAAGACACTAGTGAAATATGAGACTGTCTTCAGATGTCCAGGGACCCCAGCCAGAACCCTGGTTCTCAGACGCAGAAAAGCCTGCCCTTCAGCGTGAAAGAAGCCTCCTGCCAAGCCCACGCGTTCCTGGTCCAGCCCGAGATGTGCGGTTACATCCCCCTTGGGGAGGGGGTCCCAAGAGGTGGGCAAGCAGACCATCGGACGTGGTGGGGGTCAAGGCTGGGATACCCACCAGTTCTGGTTTTTCTCTGGCTGTGCTGCACAGCAGCATGCGGGATCTTAGTTCCCCGACCAGGGATCAAACCCGTGCCGTGCCCCCTGCAGTGGGAGCGCAGAGTCTTAACCAACTGGACCGCCAGGGAAGTCCCTACCCCCCAGTTATGTAAATGAGCCAAGGACCGTGGAAAGGCCTCCCCAGTCCCCACCCCAGGGCCCAGAGCTGCCCTCCTAATCCTGCTCTCCTCCAGGTCTGAGGAGAAGACAAAGCCTCCCCAAGGAAGCTTCCAGAACCGGCTCAGGGAGTCTTCAGTGCTCTAGGGACTCAGGAAAGCAGGAGATGGCTGCTGGGACAATCTCAGCCCGCCCTGGAGCCCGGCCCGGCCCGAGCAAGCAGTGTGACTGGGCTGTTAGTTCTCAGGCCACAGGGAGCTCTGGAGGGCTGCAGACGAGGCTCAGGCCCTGCTTGTCAAGTGACTGCAACAGGCAGCAGGCAGCTGGGTCAGGAGGAGGTTAGTTGTTAGGGGGGAGGGGGGCGGAATCAATGCCCAGCATGTGCGCTGCGAGAAGAGAGGCTGAAAGGATAAATGATGTTGTTATGATGGAATTCTGGATTTCAAGCTAATCTTAACTTAAAACGGGGGACTCTTCCATGGTACTCTGTTGGCCAGATGACATAATTTATTTTTCCCAATGCGATATCTTCCCTCTAACTTAAGCTACTGCACACTTGCGTTACTTGGGAAAAGATCATCTATCAGATGACCGCTCTGACAACACGGGGCTCAGCTCCGAGCAGCAGGGAGAACCGCTGTCCCGCGGCTCTGGGTGACCAGTCGGCACCTCCTCCTCCAGAGGCTGCCACCCTGCCCCCATCCTGGGTGGAAGTGGCCCACAGGGCAAGAGGCTGTTTAGTAAGGCGGGTCTGGTTATGGCCTCAGCTTTAAGGAGGAAGGATTAACCTTCTCAGAAACATGCCCTCTGCTTGGAATGATCCCAGGAATCCTCATGACTGTTCTCGAGCCCAGAAGTGGCGTCACCAGCAGAAAAATGCCCAAGCATTGCTGCCACCTAGTGGACAGGGTGGGAGGGTTGACAGATTTTATTTTAGTCGGCCTTAAAACTTCAAAGAGAATCTCCCTAGAGGGAGTTTCAGTCATGCCAGGGCAATTTCCCTCATTTGGACCTCAATTCTCTTTCAAAAACACCCGAGGGGAAGCCATTAAGAACAGAATCGAGCCCCTCTGCCTTTGCTTCCTGATGCTTCTGATACAGAAGCGCATCTGACCTGAATAGGAGCCTACCACCCACATGGTCAAAGGCAGTGTTTCCCTGCGCACATCTGGTGCATCGACTGGCACTGGAGTCAGGAAGGGTGATCCCTGTGTCCCCGAAACGCAGACACTTAGTGACTCCACAGGGCCACTGCATAAAGGCAGGAGTCCTGCCCTGGGAGAAGGGGTTGGCCTAGGACTCAAGGTCAAGTTCTCCTACTGCAGAATTCCATCTACCAGAACACCAAACTTGGCTTTATTATGATCATTGACATTATTATAAATAATGAGCTGATTTTCAATCATGCAGCAAGCTTGGTATGGAAACATTGCAAAACAGGAAAAGAGGGTAACAGCGGACTCTGTCCCACCTTCCCAGTCTGTGCTGGGTACAGACGGCACTGCTGGAAACACATCTCCAAAATCATAATCTATAAAAATGAGGGACAAAACTGAAGATTAGAAACACAGGCAGTGGAAGGGCAGGGAGGGTGGGGGCAACAGGGTGGGAGACATTGGGAGAAAACAAGAGAGGAAAAATTAAACTTTCTACATTTTATCTGACAACATCAGGGGAACTTTGAGGACCCCAGCTCCTTCTCAGCTCTGGTACTGGCCCAGTAGCCTCTGACCAGCTAGAAAGACCTGGGGGCAATCGGTTCCAACCCCAGAAGGACATGGCTCCCCTGTAGCTAACCTCCTTTCTTGTCCCTGCTTTCCTTCCCTCCACCCCCAGCAGCTGAGATGAGGTGGGCTCAAGGGGACACTTCTTTCCCTGGGCAATCTGGCAGCTCCCTTGAGGCCTGTCCCTCCGGCTTCTGGCGGAAGCCCCTGAGCCCAACCCAAGGAGACTGAGCTGCCATCTCCTGCTTCTACAACGAGCGACACAGGCCTTGCTAACAGCGAGTCTATGTCCCTCCCTGGGACATAGCGCCACAGCACAGGCAGAAATAAAGAAAGAAGAAGGTCAAGGTCTCAATGTTAATGCAATTGTAGGGAGTCCCCGGGGCTGAACTTGTGCTTGGAGTCCCTTCCCTGCAGGTGGGGTGGGGTCCCATAAATGAAGAGCTCTGGTCCCCACAGGCGACGAGGGGGGGGAAACAGCCAGTTTTATTAGATGAACACGGAGGCCGAAGGTTTGGAAGAAATCAGGCTGTTCCAACCAGTTGTTGGACCAAGATAACAAATGACCTACAGGCGTGAGGACGTTTTCAGTCTTTGATGGCATGAGTGTGATGAGTGTGAACACCTCCAACATGCTGGCAGGTATGGGAGGGACTCGGAAATCGATGGACCCATGGGAAAGGGGGGCGAGTCTTCCTCCAAACTTTAGACCCATCGGGTCCTCCCTCCTCCTTCTAGGGGTCGCTTATAGACTCTTTCCACCTAAAATCGAGGGTAGGATGAACTCCCCCGAAGTGGGTGGCACTCAGCCCTGGAATGTCAGGAAGAGTTTCCAGACTGCCCTGCTAATCCCCCCGACCTCAGAGAACGGCCCTGGGCACATGGCTACAGGTTTCTGGAAAAGGGTCTGACATTCGTAAGATCTCACTTTGGCTTTTTACCCCCAGTATCAGTTTTTGAGCCACCACAGGGACTCTGGGGAAATGAAGATCTGGGAAACGACTGGCCCCGTTTAACTCCGAATTTCCACCACTGGACCAGAACCAGCCAAGAAAGACTCCCCTCAGCCAGGCTTACGCGGCTCCAAATCCGTTTCGCCACAGAGCCCGGACCCTCCCCGCCCCGGGCACTCACCCTCACTAGACGGGGCGATGGCACTGTCGTCCCACTCCAGGGTGGTGGAGGTGACGGAGTTGAAGGAGTTGAGGGAGAGGCTGTCCGAGCCGTGGACCGAGCTGGGGAGGCGGTCTTCAAAGTCCAGCAGGTACTGGGGTTTGTAGTAGTCAGGCATGTAGGGGGCCAAGTCTAAGTAGGGGGCGTCCTGGGGAGAGAAGGGGAGAGGCAGGCTTGGGTGACGGGAGGCCTGGGTGGGCCCAAAGGCACGGCCTTCCAAGGATCTGCCTTCACACCCTCCCAGGTGTTTCTTTAGAAATCTATGTCCTTAAGGTGCTAAATCCAGAAATAAGCTGTTCAAAGGAGGACTGTGAACGGCTGTGGTTCGTAAGGCTGTGGACTTGGGGCCCAGAGATGACAGTGCCCACTGGGCCTTCTGACCCTCCTTGACCTCTTGTATATTAGAGTCGCTCATTTGCTCCAGTTTCTACTACTTTTCAGTAGCCAAGTTCCTCTTCCGGTCTGTGCTGCCGGGGTTGGGACCTAGGCTGGTGACCCAATTAGGACGGGGCGGCTGCGCGCATCTTGACAAGACCGCAGAGGAGCCTCTGCAGCTCCTGGGCCACCCTGCACCTCTCCAGTGCGTGACCGTGACCGTGACCGTGACCGTGAGGGAGGCCGGGAAGCAGGGAGCTGAGAGGCTTGCAGGATCCCGGGAGGCACAGGGATGAACCTGCCTCGTCTCTCGACGACGACTCACGTCCTGATCACGAAGGAGAATACTCCAGTGCTAAAATGCTCCAGGCAATGCGGCTTTTCTCCAATGTGGGACAGAGAGACAGGAAGGAGTCCCCCAAACCAGGAATTCTGGCCAAGAGAGAATCACCTCAACCCCACACCGTTCCACTGGTCAGACCCTGAGCTGTTCCCTCACCTGAACGGAAAGGACGGCGCTCAGACTCAGTCACACCCGTCAGGCTCCCTGAGCGGGACCACGCGCCCAACCCGCCCGCCCCTCTGCCCCCAGGAGCAGCGAGAGCCGTGGCGTCTCACCAGGTCCAGGTCGAACCGAATGAACTCCAGCCCAGACACCAAGGTCAGGAAGAGGGTCAGGTGGTCATGGCTGCAGACCAGGGCATTCCTGCGAGACACGGGAAGGGGCGAGGGTAGTTCTGGGTCTGGTTACCAGCGCGGCCCCGCCTCCCCCGCAAGCCAGCTGCGCTGAGGTTCGGCATGTGGCGTCCCTCCACCCCAAGCTTGATGCGGTCTTCACCCACCCCCTTCCAGCGCTCTCCGGCTGGCTTTGGGGCCATACGGCACTTTACTGCCCTGCCTGTGTCTCCACCCACCCCCTTCCAGCGCTCTCCGGCTGGCTTCGGGGCCGTACGACACTTTACCGCCCTGCCTGTGTCTTCAGATACGGGGCGGGGCCGCAGCAGCTCTGGCAGCTGCTCTAAATCCCCTGTTCCCGCGGCAACCCCAGCGGAGGCTGAGCCTCCAGTCAGGACTGAGGCCTGGGTGGGGGATCGGGCAGGGGCCGACTAGGCACCAAACCGCTCCCAGGAGCCCGGCCGGAACCAGCACACCTGGCCAGGGCCGTCACAGGCAAGCTCCACTGGCCCTCTGGCCATCGCTGACGTGTCCTCAGCACGCACCGCCAGGCTAGGCCTCGGGGTGCCACAGCGCGGTGTCTGCGTGTGACGGGAGACTTTGGGACGGGGCTTGGGCGCCCTGGAGCGGCGTGAGACAGCGCTCCGGACACTCACTTGACGTAGTACTTGTGCAGGAGACCCAGGTTCTCCTGGAACAGCCGCAGGTAGCTCTCCAGGGAGTTCTCGTTGAGGGCCAGGTACAGCCAGGCCCGGCCTGCAGACAAAGGGCAGGAGTAAGCCACTAAGGGGTGCTGGCTTTCCTTGGCCCAGCAAGGGCGGGAAGGGCAGCAAGAATGGCGGAGGGGAGCCAGCGCCCCAGCAGCCCTCTCTCCTGACGGAGCGCCGCACCCTGAGATCTTGATTTTCCCCGTCAGACCCTAGCCTGTAACTGGCCAGGAAACTTGGATGAACGGGGCAGATCGCAAACTCCAGATGGGTTGAGAAGTGCAAGGACTTTTCACTGATCCTGTAGCTGACACTGACCCTGGCTCAGGGAGAGAGGCGAGACCCCCCCCGACTAGGTGCTCGGGCTGGGATTTGGTAGGAGCCCCGCTCTCTTCAGCATCTCACTTTCCCTCCTCACAGCCACGATGCTCCGGCCAAATGTCATGTGCGGGACGAAGAGAGGCCTCGTGGAGGGCGCTGGCATTTTAACCAGCCTCCGCCACTGGACACCACAAGGCACTCGGCCTCCCGGGCGGACCCTGAGGTCACACCTGAGCCCCAAGCTGCCCACTGGGACTGGTCCCTTCGCCGAGTGCACCCGGTACTACTCACTGCGTCCCAGGTTGGTGGCCACGTGCTGCAGCACCTCGATCTGCTTGATGGCCTCTCTCCGGGTGAAATGCACCACGAGCACCCAGTAGCCAGATGAGAGGTCTTGCAGTCTGAGAAAACAGGACAGGAGCTGCTATGACCTAAACGGGGCCACCCTGGGAAGCTGCAGTCAGTTGGTCCACCAGCCTTCGTATCAGGAGGAAGCCCAAGGCTGAAAGCAAGGGATTCCCAGCGGGACCCCCAGGCAGCCACCAGGCCTTCACACCATCATTTCATCTGTCGCTAATCCTTTCCCCAGTCATTCATGCCCGCTCAGAGACGGATTACTGGGATAACCCCAGACAGTCTGCAGCCCACCTGAGTGAGACAAATCGTTTTCTGCTAAGGGAAAGAAGAAATAAAAGGCAGACGAGGCTAGGGACCTCCCTCTGAGGGCTACTCACGGGCTCGGGGTCCTGCCCTGCTGCTCTGTACTGTCCTCTCCAGAGGCCACCTCCTTACCCATAGAGCAGGGCGTGGTCCAAGTGCTCACACAGACGCTGCAGGACCTTGTCGTGGTTCCGGATGGCAGGGGTCTCATCTTCACATGCAGCAAAGTAGCTCTGCAACTGAAAGGGAAAAAAGGAAGTTCCCCCAGATTAGAAATGGATAATAAAGAGGAGGGCCATGGAAGTTCTGGAATCAAGAAGGTAGCTGAGAAAACCAGTCAAAGGATGTATCTGTGTTGACCAGCGGATAGTCGACCTCAAACTGCTTATCCTGTACTGCATGTTCCAGAGGCACAGGAGGACACTTAGAACCCAGTCCCCACGAGGCACTCAGTAAGTGCTTGGCACGATGACAGCTCGATGCTGGTGAGGAATTCATGGTCTACGATGTGGGTCTCTGGGGGTACCAGGCTTCAAGCCAGGGCCGCCGAGCTACACAACTCCAGGGGCACTACCTACAGTGCTACGTATATAAATGAACACTCAGTGCCCAGTGTAAATCCCCCTGCCCCGCCCCTGGAGTTGGTCACACGGTGGCCCAGCCTGGAGCTGTCCCTCTGCACAAACTAAGGGCTGATGGACGTGGGCACCTGCTCCAACGGCCTTCTTGCCGGAGGCTGACATGGGACGCTGGACTTACCTGAGGAAGCCGGCCAGGCTGGATAAGGATCCAGGTACCTTGCCAGGCTCAGGTCAAGCCCCACACCAAGAAGGACACTGTTCCCAGGCTGGACTGAAAACAGGAGATTTGGCCAGTAGGCGAGATGAGCTGCAGCCTGAGGAAACCCCAGCAGGCTGACGGAGGTGAGGGCAGCTCGCTCAGCTCTGTTAAGGCCAAGAAAGCCCAGATCAGGACTGAGTTCTCTGCAGCCACAGTGAGGAGGGGGCCCTGTCAGGCGAAGCGCCGGGAGAAAAGTCTTTCCCACTTCATTGGGCCACACTCTGGTCTGCTGCTGCCCTTCTAATGGCCAGAAGGGGAAGAACACACAAAAAAGAGCACCCATCCCTGTACACCCGTCTCAGGTTTAAGCTCCTGGCTCTGGGGAAATGTGCTCTCAAGTTTTTTCTGGAAGCAGTGTAGAGACAGCAGCAGCAGACAGGACACATTGGCCACACCCGCAAGCACGCGCTCTTGGCGAGAAGCCAACAGTGCGGCTCCCACAACAAAAATAGCTTCTCTTACTCTGTGGCCTGGAGCAAGCCCAGCAGCCCTGCTGGCCCCGGACAGGCCTCGGTTCTGCAGGGTCTGCCCCTCCTTCCAAGAGGCAGGCAAAACAGAGCCCCAGGAGGAGAGGTTTCTAGAACTGAAAGAAAGAGCAAAGAGCCTATGAAAACTGCAGTGGCCGAAGGTATGCCTGCACGGCTTAGTACTGAGAACCATGACGTCGGGGGCCAGGTTTTTTTGGTTTGTTTTTTTTTTTTATTTCAAAATCCAAGTAAATCTGAGATCAGAGATTCTTAGATGTTAGAACTGGAAGGATCTGTAGAGAACTAGTACAACTCCCTTATTAAAGAAGGAAAACAGAGGCTTATTTATTTTCTTGATTATAAAAGTAGCCACACCCACCATGCTCGAAAAACATGGAAAAGTTTAAAATTTTACTGATCTCGACGTGCAGGCTCAGCGGCCATGGCTCACAGGCCCAGCCGCTCTGCGGCACGTGGGATCTTCCCGGACCGGGACACGAACCCACGTCCCCTGCATCGGCAGGCGGACTCTCAACCACTGCGCCACCAGGGAAGCCCCCTGATTTACTTTTAAACAGAGAAGGTGACTAAGGCCAACAAAGGTTAAGTCCTTCACTATGATTTTCAGCTAAGTGAGGGAGCCACGGCTGGAACTCGGACTCCTTTTTCAGGTCAAGATACCTTAAAAAATAAATATTCTGAAAGCAGTATTTGCTCATTGTAAAAGTTTAAGCAACATGGAAGTGTGTATAAATGTAAAGACCTCCTCTCCCCTGTCCCCCACTGGGAACAGCCTGTGTGTGTGCCCTCCCAACTCTTTTCCTGCACACATAGACTTAAGAAAAAAAAGTGAAATGGGATCACGCTGTACTCATTGTTCTGAAACCTTTTCCTTAATAGAAAAAGATTTAATAAGCCATTTTTCTAGACTATTTTGTCTAATTGATCCAGTGTTTCTTCCAATACGTCAAACGTATACTTCCATATCATTACATACAGATCCACTCCATTCTTTTTTTTTTTTTTTTTTTTTTTTTTGCGGTACGCAGGCCTCTCACTGCTGTGGCCTCTCCCGTTGCAGAGCACAGGCTCCGGACACGCAGGCTTGGCGGCCATGGTTCACGGGCCCAGCCCGTGGGAAGATCCCGTGGTATGTGGGATCTTCCCGGACCGGGGCACGAACCCGCGTCCCCTGCATCGGCAGGCAGACTCTCAACCACTGCGCCACCAGGGAAGCCCGAAAAATGGTATTTTTGCAAAACTGAGTCTTTCCATCCACGAACATGGAATTTTTTTTTCCATTTATGCATGTCTTCTTTTACATACTTGGTAAGTTTTCCAGCTTTCTCTGGATAGGTCTTTCACATTTGAAGGGGAGAGGCTGCATACATACACATGGTACTAAGAGTTAGGGAACAGTCTGTAACCAGGAGACAATTAACCAGGAGACAATTTCTGCAAAAAGTATAATAGAAAGAGTGTATAACATGGTGGTGAAGAGCAAGGGCTCTGGACAGGAAACATGGGTCCAAAGACTGGCTCTGCTACTACAGAGCTGAGTAGCTTTGGCAAATTACTTAACCCTCTAACCCTCATTTTTTTCTCATCTGTAAAATGGATTCAAAAGATTGTTTAGAGCTGAGCTGTCCAATACAGCTAGCCACTAGCTACGTGACTATTTGGATTTAATTAAAGTTAAAATTAAACAAAAGTAAAAATCCAGTTCTTTAGTTGCACTAGCCCCATTTCAAATGTTCAGTGGCGACTGTACTGGACAGTGTAGATATAGATATCAGTCCATTATTGCAGAAAGGTCTGTTGGTTTAGGGGATCAAATGATATAAAGCATGCAAAAGGCTTAGCATAGATCCTGGTAAGCAACGAGAGCTCAGTAAGCATTAGCCAAGATTCTTTTATCTATCTATCTATTGGCTGTGTTGGGTCTTTGTTGCTGCGTGCAGGCTTTCTCTAGTTGTGGTGTGTGGGGGCTACTCTTTGTTGCGGTGCGCCGGCTTCTCATTGCGGTGGCTTCTGTTGCGGAGCACAGGTTCTAGGCAAGTGGGCTGCAGTAGTTGTGGCTCGCGGGCTGCAGTAGTTGTGGCTCACGGGCTCTAGAATGCAGGCTCAGTAGTTGTGGCGCACGGGCTTAGCTGCTCCACAGCATGTGGCATCTTCCCGGACCAGGGCTTGAACCTGTGTCCCCTGCATTGGCAGGCGGATTCTTAACCACTGCGCCACCAGGGAAGCCCCTAGGCAACATTCTTAAGAATAATGAAGCCACGGTGACGGTTCACGCAGCATTATTTACAACAGCCAAGCTATGGAAGAAATCTCAGTGTCCACTGACAGATGAATGGATAAAGAAGTGGTATATATACAATGGAATATTACTCAGCCATAAAACAAAACAAACAAACATAACAAAACAGATACAGACTCATAGCTACAGAGAACAAACTGGTGGTTTGCTAGAGGGGAGAGGGGTGGAGGGATGGGCAAAAGAGGTGAACGGGACTAAGAGGTACAAACTTTCAGTCATAAAATAAATAATTCACGGGGAAGTAATGTACAGCAGCAGTCCCCAACCTTTTCGGCACCAGGGACCTGTTTTTTGGAAGACAATTTTTTCCACGGACAGTGGGAGGAGGGGATGGTTTCGGGATGATTCAAGCGCATTACGTTTATTGTGCACTTTATTTCTATTATTATTATGTTGTAATATATAATGAAATAATTATACCACTCACCATAATGCTGACAGGGGGTGGAGCTCAGGCGGAAATGCGAGCGATGGGGAGCGGCTGTAAATACAGATGAAGCTTCGCTCGCCCGCCCGCCACTCACCTCCTGCTGTGCGGCCCGGTTCCTAACAGCATGGACCGGTACCAGTCCGTGGCCCGGGGGTTGGGGACCCCTGATGTACCGCATGGGGAATATAGTCAATAATACTGTAATAACTTTGTATGGTGACTTATCATGGTGATTTTATAATGAATAGAAATATTGAATCACTATGTTGTACACCTGAAACTAATATAATGTTGTAAGTTAATTACACTTCAAATAAATAAATAAACAGAAGCAACAGTGAACCCATATTCTCAGCCACACCAATGACACACCATTTAGCTAAACGTAAGTTCAGGGGCAAAGAAGACTCAGTGATGTTCTCTGCTCTCAAGAACCAGTATCCTGTTCACCAGCTCATTAGCAGGTGGTTCCGAAGCCTATTCTTTAACCACTCTTTTACAGCAGGTTGATAAAAATTTTCCATGATCTCAGGGAACAAGGAGACCTTCCATCAATGTGACAACCCAGCACAGTTCTTGAGAGGAGCAGGAAGGCGAAAGGGACTGTCTCTGAGTCAGTGACGGGAGCGTTTCAGGAGCTCTGCCAACAGCTTGAGCTCACACTCCGGGAGCTGGTCAGAAAGCACCACATAAAGATGCACAGCTGAAGTCTTCTTCCCCCGCCATGGAGAGGCAGCTGCGAGGAGCCACTCACGGCACCAGGAAGGTCACAGGCTCTGAAAGTGGGAGGAGAGCAAACATCGAGGCCTCATTTGAGGGCCCCTGAGCAAGTGAATCAATGAAATGAGGATAATGGACAAATTTTATTCCAAGTTACTCTTCAGTGACACACAATACTTGCTGGTGGAGCTACCACTGGCTGTAATTAGAGCCATCATTTATTGAATGCTTGTTATGTGCACTAGGAAGGCAGCAGATAACTTGGATTTTTTTTTTTTTCGGGCCTCTCACTGTTGTGGCCTCTCCCGTTGCAGAGCCCAGGCTCCGGACGCGCAGGCTCAGCGGCCATGGCTCACGGGCCCAGCCGCTCCGCGGCATCTGGGAGCTTCCCGGACCAGGGCACGAACCCATGTCCCCTGAATCGGCAGGTGGACTCTCAACCACTGCGCCACCAGGGAAGCCCTACAACTTGGATTTGAATGTGGGCTCTGCTACCCACTCACTGTGTGGCCTTGGGCAAGTTACTTAACCTCTCTAAACACAGTTTCCTGCTCTACAGCCCTACAGGTTGCGTGAGGGTTCAGATAATACCTTAGCTGTTTATCAAAGAGCACGATGCCTTGCAAACACTTCATAAATGTTAGCAGCTGTGATGACGTACTTCACAAACACTACTTAACTTAATCATCACAGCAAACCCATAAAGTAGGTCACAGAGCTAGTAAGTGGTGGAGGCAGATTTTAAAGCCAGGTCTTCTCATCCAACCTGGCTTCAAGATCCCCGAGTCAATGACGTAGATAAAGTGTTGTTCTAATATGCTGTTCTAATATGTTGTAGGAGAACCCAAGAAAGTGAAACGCACTCCCCTCTTTTTTAAGTCACAGGAACTAAAAAGCCCACAGTGCACATGAGACCAGTGTCTTCTGCAGCTCTGCTTCCTGGAAGATGCATGGAGGAGAAAGGCTGGTGTGGCTCCTTTAAGAAGAAAGCTTGCCTGCTCTCTCCATCCTTTTGCCCCACGTTGGCCTCTTCCCAGCAGTGAGGAAGTGCACTGTTTGGTTAAATCAGCCACAGTTGCTCCAGGAGGAGCTTTCCTCACTTCTGGGAAGAAATTCATCCTGCTGATCAGGCTGCCAAGTGGTTTTGAATGTTTCCTTTATGCCCATGAAAGTTTGGGGAAAAGGCTGAAAATTTCAGAATTAGTAGGGGTCTAGAGCAGGGGTCAGCAAACTATGGCCAGTGGGTCTGCCTCCTATTTTTGTAAATAAAGTTTTATTAAAACACAGCCACACCCATTTGTTTTGTATTATCTACAGCTGCTTTTGCACTATGATGGCAGAACTGAGTAGATGAGACAGAGGCTGTATGGCCTGCAGAACCTAAAATATTTACTATCCAGCCCTTTATAGAAGGTTTGCCGACCTCTGGTCTAGAGCCTTAAGCAGAGGTGACAAGGAATGCACACCTGTTACAGGCTGGGCCAGGAGATGTCTCTCGCCCAATGCTCAGTTCAGCAGTGGCCAGAAGAGGAGGCTCGAGCCTTGAAGATTCATATATTTCAACAAAGATTTACTGAGCACCCACTATGAATACACCAGCTGCTATTCTTATACAGAAGTCCTGGCCCTTGTAAAATGTAAATCGTATGCAAATACATAATATAGTGCCAGGGATGAATAATGCTATATAAAAACAAAGCAGTGATCAGGGGTCTGTTATAAATATGGGGTCAGAGAAGATCTCACTAAGAAATGACTACTGAGGTAACTAGGGGAAGAGTATTCTAGTTAGGACAGCGTGTGCAAAGGTCCTGGGGCAGGGGCAACCGGAAGGAGACTGGTGTGGCAAGGAGGTGAGTGATACGAGCTCAGAGAACAGCCAAGGGCCACATCATGTGCAGGTGTTCAGGCTGTGGTAAAAGACTTGGCATTTCATTACTAGTTTGATGGGAAGTTATTGGAAGTTACTGAAAACAGGGAGGTAATATAATCCAATATGTATGTTATGAGGCTGCTCTAGCATATGTGTGGTGTATATACGGACTCTGGAAGGCCAAGGTGGAGGCAGAGAGACTGGCTGGGAGGCTATCACCAGTGCGGATGGATAAGGGAGGCTTGGAGCTGGCTGTAGCGGTGGAAGCAAAAAAGGGTTAGATTTAAGAGCTACTCTGCAGGTGGCGCCCCAGGGACTTACTGATGGATTAGATGTGCGGAAGGAGAGAAAGCAAGCGGCCAAGGATGATTCTAAGGCTTTTGGTCTGAGCAACTGAACGGCAGTGCCATTTCCAGATCAGGTGGAGTTCTGCGCCGGCCATGGTAAGTTTGAAACATCTATCAGGTATCTAAGTGGAGATGTCAAGGAGACAGTTGTACAAATGGGTCTGGAGTTCAGAGAGAGGTCAGCGCCATCAGCCTTTGGATGGTATTTAAAGTTGTGGAATTGGATGAGATCATCTTGGGAATGCAGAGAGAGGAGCATCTGAGCACTACGCCAGGGCGCTCCAGTGTCAGACCAGGGGTCCTCCCGCAGTCTGCACGACAGGGCCACTTGGGGAACTGGAGGAAAAGAACAATGCCCAGGCGCCTCTCCGGATCAACTGGAGCAGAAACTCTGGAGGCGGGGCCCAGGAACCAGCATTTCTTAGTAACACTCCCCAGATAATTCGAATGCCCAGCCAGGGCTGAGGATCACTGCTTTAGACTGAGAAGGCGCAGGCAGCAAGGCAGTGGACGACCCACAGTGTGTGCTCCAGAGCTACATGAAGACAGTCTGCAGGGGGAGGGAACGATCAGTCCATCGGGTCACGTTCCCACATAAAGGGAGGGGCCGGGAACCTGGATGAAGAGCAATCGGGGTGAAGAGAGAGGGAAGAAAGCCTGGGAGGAGTCCGCCACGGAGCTTCAGAGCTTTTTTGGGACCTGTTTCAAGCAAATGAGGTATTTGTAAACTGACATTGATGAGGCAAGTGGAACTTGAAAACGGGAGATGTTTGATGACACGGGGTAAAAGTTATTATTAAATTTGGTTAGAAGAGAGAAAAGGAGAAGGAAGGAAGGAAAAAAGAGAAGACAGCAATACAGAAAACTCCTTTGACCAGCTTTGCCAAAAAGGTGGCAGGAAAATGGGGGTGGAGTAAAGGAGCCAAGTCCTTGAACAGGAAAGACGGGGTGGGATCCACTGCCCAGGGTAGGGGTGGCCACAGATGGGAGCCCAGGTGGGCTGGTGAGCTTGATGGAGGGAGGGTGAAAAAATTCTCATGGGAAGAAAATTTAAAAATAAGCAAGGCAGGGCTTCCCTGGTGGCGCAGTGGTTAAGAATCCGCCCGTTGAGGCAGGGGAGACGGGTTCGAGCCCTGGTCAGCGAAGATCCCACATGCCGCAGAGCAACTAAGCCCATGCGCCACAACTACTGAGGCTGAGCTCTAGAGCCCATGAGCCACAACTACTGAGCCCATGTGCCACAACTACTGAAGTCCGTGCACCTGGAGCCCGTGCTCCACAACAAGAGAAGCCACTGCAATGAGAAGCCCACGCACCGCAAGGGAGAGTAGCCGCCCCTGCTCGCCGCAACTAGAGAAAGCCCGCGCACAGCAATGAAGACCCAACACAGCCAAACATAAATAAATTTTTTTTTAAATTCAAAAACAATAAGCAAGGTCCGCTGAGAATGAAGAGAGAGAGAATAAGATTTAAAATTGTTTTTAGGGCTTCCCTGGTGGTGCAGTGGTTAAGAATCTGCCTGTCGATGCAGGGGACACGGGCTCGAGCCCTGGTCCAGGAAGATCCCACATGCCGTGGAGCAACTAAGCCCACAAGCCGCAACTACTGAGCCTGCACCCTAGAGCCCGTGAGCCACAACTACTGAGCCTGCGCTGTAGAGCCCGCAAGCCACAACTACTGAGCCTGTGTTCTAGAGCCTGTGAGCCACAACTACTGAAGGCCACCGCCATGAGACGCCCACACACCAAAACGAGAAGTAGCCCCCACTCGCAGCAACGAAGACCCAACACAGCCAAAAATAAAGAAAGAAATTTATTTTTTTAAAAATTGTTTTTGAAGCCATGGTTTCCTGAGAGGCCTTGAACTCAGGCCTCATCTCCAAGTCATGCTCCCAGGCCACACGCGGACTGGCTAAGCTGCTCTTCTCTCCCTGTTCCCGGTTCTCCGGGTGCACTTGGGCACCCAGGCCAGGAAGAGCTGGGTTCAGCTCACCCCAGACTCTCACGGCCAGGAGGCCGGTGCTCCCTGCTGAGCCCTCTGGGAAAACCAGCCATCACGAGACTGCGCCAGACCCCATGGCTGCAGGGGCGTGGGGGTGGCGCACTTCCGCAAGCCAAGAAATGCCTGACTCCGGGCATTTTAATCAGGGTTAGTCCCACTCTCTGCTTGGAGCTGCCACAGCCAGGCCCTCTCAGTCTTGTCTCTCTCCTGGACGCATAACCATGAAACAATTTCTAGTTCTATGGTCGGTACCAAGAAATCCTTCCAGAATTGGTCCCTAATAGGTAACTCCACCGCAGCTGTGAAAGATTAACAATGGCCAAGTGAAAATGAGCTGGTTGCAGGGGCCCTCCTTTCCTCCTCCCTGGTCAGCTGAGACCAAAGAGGCTGTGATGCTGCTCAGCAAACAGCCGGGGATCTGAAATCTCACTCTGCTCACCGTCTGTACTGGGGCGGGCGGGGCGGGGTGGGGTGGGGGGCTCCGCACGCCTAGGTTTACAGAGCAGGAGAAAAGTCCCTGCCCCGACAAAGGCAGGAGAGTCTGTGAGGCCGGACAGACCCAGGCTGGCGACACGCCCGTGTGAGCCGCCCAACCACTTAGGGGCTCACTGCTGGGCCTGCTGCATCCCTGGCGGAGGACACGGACCTTGAACACAGGAGACTCTCCCGCTGCTCAGGGAGGAGGTCGCCGGGTACCAGCAGCTGCTCTACCGGCTCCACGGAGACCAGATGTATTTAGACGACAGAGTATTTAGAACAGCCTCCCCAGTGCAGGCCTAGGAAGTAGAAATCCAAAAGCAGAAAAGACCCCAGCTGAAGAGAGGTGGACTGCCAGCCGACCTCAGAGCACCTCTTTTACAAATTAAACCAAAGATGGCCCCGGTTACACGAGCTCAACTCAAACTCGGAGCCACCCTGAGCTGCAGGACCCACTTGGACACCTCATCCCAGGGCTGCCTCTCACCGGCTGCAGCTGGGGTGCGGCATGGGTGAGGGACAAAGCCTGCGGGAAGTGGGAGGTCTCTGCCCACCTTGCCTTTGGAATTCTAGCCACCGTGGGGCCCCTGCTGGGTCAAGCTGCACCTGTGGGCCTCGCGGACACTTGCTCTTCTTTCTGAGGCAGACCCTCCGAGGACAGGCAGAGGTCAAACTGTGTGATACCATTTATTACTTTTGGGGTTAGGATGTCCCCAAACCTGGATGCCTGGACGCCCCCAGGGAGAGGGACCCCGTGAGGGCTCGTCCATTGCAGACACGGCTAAAGAAGGGTTGGTGCGGCCACCGAATCAACGTCCCCACCCTGATGCTGCATCAGTAGTTTGCACTGGCTTCAGACACAGACTCTCATGGATCTGAAGAGAAGGCCAGTGCTCACCACCCTTCCTCTCAAAAATAAATGTAAACAAATAAATAAATAATAAGGCAGGCAGGCTGGAGTCTTTTAAAGCTTAGCAAAGCTTCTTAAAAACAATAATGCCGGGACTTCCCTGGTGGCGCAGTGGTTAAGAATCCGCCTGCCAATGCAGGCGACACGGGTTCGAGCCCTGGTCCAGGAAGATCCCACATGCCGCGGGGCAACTAAGCCCGTGTGCCACAACTACTGAGCCCGCGTGCCACAACTACTGAGCCCGCGTGTCTAGAGCCCGTGCTCCGCAAAAAGAGAAGCCACCACAATGAGAAGCCCACACACCACAACAAAGAGTAGCCCCCGCTCGCCGCAACTAGAGAAAGCCTGCACGTAGCAACGAAGACCCAACGCAGCCAAAAATAAATAAATAAATAAATTTTAAAAAAGAGCGATAATGCCTGCTTTACATGATCCAAGGAAAGGAAGGCTACTGTCGACAGCATTTCTGGAAAGACTCTCCATTGGAATCGAAGACAAGGCTGGGCGCTGGCCAGGATGAAGAATTTCAGAATCTAAGGGCATAAGAGCCCTTAGAAATCACCAGTGGTTCGAGGATGGAGTAGAATCCTGTGTGTGGCGTGTTTTTTCAGGCTGTTGCTTGGCTTCCAGGTCTCTGGTGTTTGCGCAGGGACCTCTCGGGAGGGCCTCTTACCGTCTTCCTCTCCTGGGGCCTCTCATTCAGGAGGGTGTGGGGGGCAGTTAGAGTGAGCAAGGGAGAGGCTCTCAGTGAATGGAACTTTAACTACTGAATGCACTGAAAATCAGAAAAATAATGACTTAGCCAGAACCCTCATCTCATGGGTCTGGGAGGCTGGGGCCCAGGGAAGTGAAGACGCTTCCTGCACCTCCTGGCTTTGTCCAGTGGTCCTTCTGCTTTACTGCAGCGTCTTGGCCCGGTGTGCTCAGATACCACAGAGGTAGCTATTCCTGGAGCCCCTTCTGCTTCCATCCTCCCTGGGGATAAAGTAAAGGTCAGGGGCACCTGCTGTGACCATCCGGAAAGTGCTCATCCCAGCGTCTTACTGAGGAGGACAGAGCAGTAGGGGTCTTGGGCCACTCCCAGGGCTCTATCGAATGGGAGCTGGGAGTTTAGGGGGGTGACGTCGGGAAGGTTCCAGCCACTTCCTTCCTAGACAACATGAGAATGTCCACAGAAGCTAAGGCCCACTGGGTGTCCACGGCTCCACCGACCCCAGGCAACCGCAATGTTTCTGACTCATTCTCCTCATTTTAAAATCCCTCACCTGAGATCCCACCCTACCTTAGCCTGGAAAATAGCGCATTCCCAACGACAATCAATTATAGTCGATTATAGAACTAGAGAACCCAGGCATCACCTCTGCACAAGAACCAGTCAGAGATACTGCCATTCAGAAACGACGGGCCTGGTTTCTTGGTGGGCATGAAAAACACAGTCCTGCAGCCCATGCCCCTGCCCGGGAAAGGCCTGTGCCCAGGCTGGTGGCATCCTGGGACCGACTGGCACCACCCCATGTAGGGCTGCCATAAAGGGTGCGCTGTTTGTTTACCATGGGCCTGCATCGTTCCTGAAGCAAGTTGGCTGAAATCAACGCTTCTTAACCATTCATTTGCCACTAAATACACCCAATTATACAGCTTTCTTTCCCACCTCCCAAATCACTGCTCATTAGCCCCTTTGCTGGAGTTGGCAGGCTCTCTGCCTAGCTCTGCTGAAAGATATACTAGGGAAAAGATGAAAAAAGCAGGTACTTGGGAATTCCCTGGCGGTCCAGCGGTTGGGACTCCGTGCTTCCACTGCAGGGGACCCAGGTTCAAACCCTGGTCAGGGAACTAGGATCCCACAAGGCGCGCGTGGCACGGCCCAAAGGAAAAAAAAAAAAGCAGGTACTTGGATTATCCATGGATTTCATTTTTTGTGCTTTCTCTGGGGTGTTGGAACGATGACAGCAGGAGGGGACTAGCCTAGCTGGGCACAGATCTCTTGGTAACTGGGTACTTTGACAGAATATGGTTTCCAAAAGCAATTAAATGCTCCTCTTCCTGGCAGGGGAGTGTCCCAGCCCCGAGGTACTACGATTGTTCTGCCTCTGAACTCAGCACAGCGTTGACCTCTGATGGAGGGACTAAGGGCTCCTTTCAGAGTGGAGAGGAAAATGTAAGAGGCCCTCCCAAGAGGTCCCTGGGCAAACACCAGAGACCTAGAAGCCAACCAATGGCCTGAAAGAACACGCCGCAGGCAGGATTCTACTCCATCCTTGTACGCTGCGATGGAAGCCGAAGCTGGCAGGGCCCCCGCTCTCTGTTTTCTGAGCGCTCACATTCAGTGTTGTGTGTAGCACTGGCGGGAGGAGGGAGGGAGTTTTTCAAAGCCTCATTTTACTCAGTCTTCCAAAGCCTGGGAGCCTTCACTGGCTGTGTTCATCTTTCACTTCCCTCTTCCTCCACCGTACCTGCAATGTCCCCCACCCAGACAACCATACCGTTGCTGAGGAAAATGGCCATCCAGTCACTGTCTAAATCACGACTTAGGTTGAGAGGTGAGACAGTCAGAGACTTTGGAGGCTGAAGGTGTAAATACAGGGTGAGGAAGTGTGCCGAGAGCACCATGGATAGGTTCCTGAAGGACACGTGGGAGGGCCTGGGGCAGGGCACACACCCCATCCGCTGTGATTTGTTTAACGCTGGTCTGTCTTCTAGAGTGTCAGCCCCGAAGGGGCAGGGGCTTGGTGGGCTCTGTTCACGGCTGATTCCTAGTGACTGGACGGGTGCCCAGCACAACACAGGCACCCATTTGTTAAGTGAACGGGTGGTTTTAGAGCGGACTGGCCCACAAGACTGACCTGTGGGGATGGATTATCTGTTATAATTTCAAGACAGACATGATGGAGACGGAAAAGGCTCAGAGAAATGGAAAGAGCGAGAGCGAGAAACATGGTTCAGGTCCAGACCTGCCCCTTATGAGGGTTAGAATCTTGGGCGCGTTACTTTTCTAAACCTCACTTCCCTCATGTATTAAACAGGGATCGTGCTCCATCCTGCAAGTCTGCTGTGAGCCTGACTGAGGAAGTGTGTGTGAACAGCAGGTGGTGAGTGCATTAAGTGTACGGATTCTGCTATGATCACTCCCCTTCCTGTTAGCGTGTCTGGACATTTCACGCCTCAGTAGTCTGTAACACCAAAAATACAGAACTTAGGGTGAAGTGTGAACAGAAGTTGACTACTTTCAAAAGTTAAGTGTGGATTTCAAGTCTACGTTAGCCCTTCCCTTGCTCTTACATGTTACTGGGTTTCTTAGACTCTTTTAGCTCTAACTCTTAAGTACAGATAGCCAGGGAGGAGGGGCGATTATAGGAAAGGACCACTTTCTTCCTTATACATTTCTATAATGTTTGTGACTACTTAGAAGCAAAAGGAATAAAGATGAATTACAAATACGTAAGATGGGAGAATGTCTCTGTGGCAGAACCAGTTGCTTTGCTAGAAAGACAGAGGAGATGCTCTTGGAACCCTAGGTAGTCATAACAACCAACAGATCAATGACCTAAACTCTCAGCTCCAGCCAAATGGACTCTCCCAGAAACTGTCCTTCCCCTGCCTCAAATGGAAGTTCTAGGACATCGAGACATCAAGCAAGCAGCAATGAGGAGGAGGACAGGGCTGGAAAGGAACGGTCACCCAAACCCGCCCCAGGGAGGAGAGCTCTGGGCCCAGGGTTGCTTACTTCGCCTTGTACCGGGGCGGGGGGTGGGGGGGGTCCCTGCTCCATCAGCATTGAGGTCACCTGGGAGAACTTTTTTTTTTTAATTTATTTATTTATATTTATTTTTGGCTGTGTTGGGTCTTCGTTTCTGTGCGAGGGCTTTCTCCAGTTGCGGCAAGCGGGGGCCACTCTTCATCGCGGTGCGCGGGCCTCTCACTATCGCAGCCTCTCCTGTTGCGGAGCACAAGCTCCAGACGCACAGGCTCAGTAGTTGTGGCTCACAGGCCTAGTTGCTCCGCGGCATGTGGGATCTTCCCAGACCAGGGCTCAAACCCATGTCCCCTGCATTGGCAGGCAGATTCTCAACCACTGCGCCACCAGGGAAGCCCCCGGAAGAGCTTTTTATCGAAGGGGGAAAAGGCCCGTTGCTTTCCTTGGACATAAGGGCACTGCCAGCCTCAGTGGCACCACACTCTCCTTGCCATGGTGGCAAATCCTGATGCCAGAGATGAGCACTGGAGACTCGAGGGGGGAGAATGACCCACCCAGAGCGCCCCCAGCACCTACAAACGCCAGCTTTCTCCTTCCACAATGCTCGCACCCAGAATACCTGCTGCTTTCTCTCCACGTGGAAACGTCTTGACCACTCCACCCTCATTCAGCATTAGCTTTTAGGCCTGACATTTCTGTCAGCCATCGGCAGCCTTTCAATCTTGCTGGGAAATTTCTTTTCCCAACGGGCTCCAGCCGGATGAGCTTTGAGGGGGACCCACAAGAATCGCCACTGCTCCCTCCGAAACTGTGTGTGTCCACTGTGATTACACAGACGGCTGGGGCCCACCCCGAATGAGCGGAGCTGTCGCTGCCTGATGCAGACCTGTTTCTGCCTGGCCTCTAGTCATCAAACGGGGCCTTTCGAGGTGGATGAGCCTGATGCTAGAGCCAAGGCACGGAGGAGAAAGAGAGGGCCCGGGGTGTCCTGTGATGGGGTGGAAAGGACCACAATGTCACCAGCCTGCAAACAGAGCCCTAACATCAGAGAAGCATCTTGCAAAAGGAGAACCAGAGTAAAACTCAGGCAGGGCTCAGAAAAACCAGTGACCGCTTCTCCACTAGCGTCTCATGATGGGCCTGGGTGGGGTCACTCGGGGGGTCAGGGGCACATCTAAGTGGTTCCTGCTTGGAACCACTCATCCCTCTCTAGGTAGCCTCCGTGATGTGAGAGCGGAGAGGAGCAGAGAGCTACTGCCAACCTCAGGACTCGGGCAGGGGAGGGGGAGCGCTTAGCACTTCTGTTTATAAAATGTGTGTGTGGATACTTACTATTTTATCGAGCTCTTTGCCCAGGTGACTCAGGTTATCAGGGGTTTTCAGAACGCTTAAGATATTAAAACTCTTAAGAGTTTTTCCATGAAGCCAAGAGAACAAAACTATTGATTGAAATCAAATGGTCAGTGTAATTCCCACATAGATCTAACTACCACGCCCTCTCTGGGAAAGAGCTGCCCTAGCTCATTTTTAATGTACTGGCAGATCTAACCTCTCTGGTGGAGTGGAAAAATGGGCGCAAAGAGCCCACCACCGGACCCAGCCGTTTCAGCTGCACTGCCAGGCGAGGCTGAACAGCTGCAGCTCTTAGACCAGAGTCAGCAGACCCCGCTCGGGAGACCCCCGCTCAACGCAGGGTATGCCTGGCCGGAAATAGAAGGCCACTCAGAGCCCAGCCTGGTGGGGCAACCCGCCCAGACTGAGGGCGCTGGGGACCTGGGTTGTCCTCTGTGAGAGAAGGTGGTCCCGATATAGGAACATTCTCTCAAGGAGGGTTACTTTATCTGTACAAGTCTATTCACCTTGTTTAAGGGGATCCAAATTGGGGCTGAGGAGACAGAGAACTGGGGTCGCTTACTTTTCATTTTGTACACTTCTGAGCTATTTGTGTATTTTTTAAAACAACTCCTCATCTTCCTAGGCTAATGTCTCACTCTCTCATCGTAGTCAGTGTCCCTTGCTGGAAGCAATGTCACCTCTTTGGCAAGTCTCCTCTGACCACCCCCCTCTGCAGCAGACCCTCTGCCAGTTCACCACCTTTTCCTGACCGAGGCCTTCAGGACACATCACAATATGAAGGTCTTTGTATTGGATTGTCTGCTAACTTATCACTTTCTCCTCCTGAAACAGGAGGGAAGGGGGCAGGGCACAACCTTTGAAAGAATAACATAGCCCGAGGACATGACATAAACTGATTAGAACCAAATGGGTCCAAGATGGCCCCCCAAACCCGGAGCCTCAGTATATGCTTATATCAGCAAGCTAAATGACACACCCACAGGCGCCATGACAGTTCCAAGATCAGTAAGGATCAAAAAGTGGGCGGTGGCCCAATTCCTGGAAATCCCCGCCCCTTCCTAAAATAGCTGGAATACTCCCCCCACTCATTAGCCTATGAAATTACCCACCCCTATAAAACCTGACAACCCTGCACCCTCGTGCCTTTCTCGCATTCTGAGATGGCCCATGCTCTGTCTGTGGAGTGTGTTTCTCTCTAAATAAATCCACGTCTTACCTATCACTTTGGCTCTCACTGAATTCTTTCTGCGATGAGACATCAACAACCTGAGCTTCATTAAGTCCTGAAACCAGGTGTGTGATCTCACTTGGAAGACTGTGGGTTTTGGCCGGGTTCTACCCTTTTAGGGCCTAGGACAGTGAGGACAGAAGGAAGGTGATCAGTAAATGTTTTTGAAAGACACGCATCCAGTGGTATTTACGAGTGTCCGTATTCATTCCACAAGCCTGACATAGTGCAAAAACCCAGTGACAATAGAGATTTCGTTGACTATGGGACTGGCCATCACACCAGCTTCTTTGAAAGCGATCCCTAGCCTACCCTGGGGAGGACATTTTTGTGCACAAATACAAAGTAGCTCTGGGCCAAATCCAGCTACGTGTATGGCTTGTCTGTGGTTGCTTTTGAGCTACAAGGGCAGGACTGAATGGTTTCAACGAAGACCACATGGGCTGAAAATATTTACCATCTGGTCTTTGAAGAAAAAGTCTTGACAAACCATGAGCTTGAAGGAACAGAGAAGTGTAGTGTAAGACTTTGAAAACTGCACAAGAGAAAAATGGCAGGGTTCACACATACACTTGCAAGTGCTAATGGTAGCTGATACCTTATTCAGGCCTTGTTATGCATGAGATCTTGTACTTAGTGCTCTGAGTGTGTCATCTCCTGTAATTTCATTCTCATTACAACTATGAGTAGGTTCTGACTGCTGAGGCTAATTGAGGTACAGTGATTTGCCAGGGTCAACATGGTCAGTGACAAACCCAAAATTCAAACCCAAATCGAGGTCTGTGTACTTGTATTTGTATCCTGCATTTGTAACCTGCGTCTGTATCCACTGTGCTGGACAGCTTCGATGGAAAGCACTTTCCAGCCGTATTGAGGAGAACCCTCCACACTCCCGAGACTGCTCTGTCTCCTCTGTGTCCTCGGAAGGCCACCTGGATGTCCCCACTGCCTTGGGGATGTTAAATGCCTACTTTCTATCTTAAATGCCCACTTCTTCTCTGTCTCTGAATTCTACCAATTTGTCAAGACTCAGTTAAGCTCGCCTTCTCTGAGGCTTCTCCTTGCCTTGGTGACTTTTTAAATCCTCCCTCCAACCAATATATGAACTGTTGGAGGGCAGAGGCTGCCTTCCACTGCAGAGCCTTTGTTCAGATTGCAAGCGTATGCAACAGACACGCTCCTCAGAAACAAAACAAAACTCTCGTGAAACCCACTGCCTCCCCTCCCCTGGAGAAGATGTTATTTAGTAGAACCACATGCCAATTCAAAATGCCAACACTCTTTAACTTGGACGTCTCTCTTTAGCTATTAACAAATCGGGAACCACAAGCTTTATTGTCTGCATCTGGGATGTTTCATATTGCACTTGCCTTTTATTGTTATCATTATCATTTAACTGTGCTAACTATTAAACTCTCCACTTCTCTCTAACTCCCAGGAATCCTGCCTTCATATCAGAACACAGGTTCCCTGGATCAGCTACTGCACTGGTGTTACAGGGCATGTTCAGCATCACCAAATCTAGGTGTGAAAATAGCTGAACTCAACAACGCTGCTTAGGAACAGTGGTTGCACTTGGGGGTGTAGTTTCTGGGATGATGGCTGTGTTCGTTTCTGGCTCTAGGTGCTGGATATGTGGATGTGCTCACTTTGTGAGAACTCACTCAGCTCTACATCTAGGAGTGTAGGTATATTTTATTTTCTGTAGGTATATGCTATTTTCTGTAGGTATATTTTATTTCAATAAAAAGTTCTCAAATACCCTTTGCAAACATAGCTAACACACATGGATCTTTTTTTTTTTTTTGCAGAAATCACACCTCATTTTCTTAATGCAACGTCCTTATGAAAGGATCGGTTAGACCATTTTACTAGTGGTAGGATGGGCAAAACAGGCGAAGCAACTCTTAAGGTACCATATAACAAATTCAGGAGGGATTGGTGCTCAAGGTCAAATCCGACCCCAAGACGGCTAGCCCTCCATGCCTACTGCTGTAGCTGAACCGATTCCCATTAGAAGCAGATACTCTGACTCAGAAAACCAAATGCCCTTCATATGCCAGAATCATAAAATAGTTCTCTGAAACGCAACATACAGAGGAAGTGGGTAACAAGGCCCATTAGCAACGTCTAGGTGGGAAGGTCGTTTAGCCACCTTCAGACCTTGTGAAAGGGAGGAACTGGCTCTACCACAAACAGAAAAAGCGACCACTTATGCTACAGACAGAATGTCTGTGTCCCCCTACAGGTTCATATGTTGAAATCCTAACCCCCAAGGTGATGGTGTTGGGAGGTGGGGCCTTTGGGAGGTGATTATGTCATGAGGGTGGAGCCCTAATGAATGGGATTAATTCTCTTATAAAAGAGACCCAGGAGAGCTCCCTCCCCCCACCCCCCCATGTAAGGACACAGGGAGAAGTCAGTGGTCTGCAACCCAGCCCCAAACAGAGCCCTCACCAGAACCCGACCATGCTGGGACTCTGTTTTCAGGCTTCCAGCCTCCAGAACTGTGACAGATAAATGTACGTTGCTTATAAGCCACCCAGTCTATCGTGGTCTGTTACAGCAGCCCCAACAGACTAAGACAGCTTACTAAGACTGGGTTAAGCACCAGGCTAAACACTGTACATACAGACTCTCATCAAATCTTCACAACAGCACTAATTTCATCCTTGCTTTACAGACGAGAAAACTGAGGCACGGAGAGGGTAAGGAACCTATCCAAGGTTACAGGGTTATTCATTGGCAGGGCAGGGATTCTATCCAGGCCACCAGACTCCAGAACCCATGTTCTTACCCACGATGCTAGTCACGCCTCTTGTCGTGATTCACCCGCGGATGGGTTTCCAGCTTCTAGTGTGCGACATACCTTCTGATTCACCCTCGCTTGTCCAAACGCATCCAATGATAAGCGTCTTGTCAAGCACACCCAACTCCTTCATAAATGGCAGGCTGGTTCACAGAGTGGCTCTCTGCCCTCAGAAGATTCGTGCTTACACACATGTCCACCCCCTTTCTACCAGGACTTTCCGCATTTATTTATAAGTTGGAAATCTAAAGATAAAACACGAGGCCTACATGAAGCCATAACCAGCCCAGATTAGATTAGAAAGGTCAGCAGTCTTCCTTTGTCTTCCATTACCAAAGATGGATTGCTTTTTTATTTATGTATTTATTTTAAAAATTTATTTATTTATCTATTTTTTTTGGCTGCGTTCGGTCTTCGTTGCTGTGCATGGGCTTTCTCTAGCTGCGGCGAGCAGTGGCTACTCTTCGTTGCGGTGCGCGGGCTTCTCGTTGCAGTGGCTTCTCTTGTTGAGGAGCACAGGCTCTAGGCGTGTGGGCTTCAGTAGTTGTGGCATGCGGGCTCAGTAGTTGTGGCTCATAGCCTCTAGATCTCAGCCTCAGTAGTTGTGGTGCACGGGCTTAGTTGCCCCGTGGCATGTGGGATCTTCCCGGACCAGGGCTCGAACCCATGTCCCCTGCATTGGCAGGCAGATTCTTAACCACTGCACCACCAGGGAAGTCCCTGGATTGCTTTTAAACAAACCATTTGCTCATCCTACACTCCTTGAGTAAGCAAAAATAATACCCCATTGCATTAGCAAAGCTCAGGAAAACTAAATAAAACTTTCATTGGATGTTTGCAATGTTGCTTTTAGTTGTACTTTTAGAGGAACCTTTTAGTAAGAGCACATTTTGAATCGACTTTTCTTTGTATGCTACACTGATCTTTATGAAAGGTAAAATTGCTTGCCTATGTTGCTTTTGAGGAATTTAAGTGGGGGGAGAACACGGTTATTAATTAATTAATTAATTAATTAATTTTTGGCTGTGTTGGGTCTTCGTTTTTGTGCGAGGGCTTTCTCTAGTTGCGGGAAGCGGGGGGCCACTCTTCATCGCGGTGCACGGGCCTCTCACTATCGCGGCCTCTCTTGTTGCTGAGCACAGGCTGCAGACGCGCAGGCTCACTAGTTGTGGCTCATGGGTCTAGTTGCTCCGCAGCATGTGGGATCTTCCCAGACCAGGGCTCAAACCAAAACATGGTTATTTAAATACAAGGTTTGATTTGGGACTTCCCTGGTGGTCCAGTGGGTAGAATTCCACACTTCCAATGCAGGGGGGCTCGGGTTCGATCCCTGGTTGGGTACTAGATCCCGCATGCACGCTGCAACTAAGGAGTCCACATGCTGCAAGGAAGATCCTGCGTGCCGCAACTGGGACCCGGCGCAGCCAAAATAAATAAATAAATATTAAAAAAAAACAAATTTAAGGGTTGATTTAATGAATTCTCTTCATTTTGGTCTGTTGAAGTAATTAAACCAATCTGATGAGCCTCCTCCTACCCATCAAGTCATCCCTGCCTCCACCACCATCCACAGTTTCTGCGACTATCAGGTGAACTAGGAATTCAAATTAGGAAAACATTCCAACAATATTCCTCAAATGATTATCAATTCTGGTTTGGTTTTAAGTGAATATGAATTCTACCTTTTGTCCCTTATCTGGGACCCTTCCTCAGATAAGCTGACTCCTTCACACATCTAGTTACATGCCCTTAATAGGTCATAGTTTTTCTCTACCTGGAACTGGGACATGATCTCTACTGCAAGGAGCCCCATACACCGTAGTGTCACCATGTTCCACAGGTCACTGTCCAAAATGCAAGGTGCTTTAGGTTCTCAGTCAAAGCTCTGAAATAAGCCTCTTCAAAACTGCCATCCTTGGGCAAGATTTTTCAAGGAACTTCCCAAGACCAGAGGCAGTATCACCCAGAACTGGGAAGACTGGAAGCTGCTTATCACGGGCCTTCACCCAGACTGCCACTCCCGAGAGGCAAACACAGGGGAGATCGAGGATGCAGCGACGCCGCCCAGGGATGCTCTGCAGGTGGGGCCCTCCCAGAGCTTTTCTGCTGCTACCCCCAGAGTGGAGGGTCCTGGCGGGTGGCGGCCCCTCTAAGTGACTCAGGGCCCCCAGGCCTGGCTTGTAGAAGCTCCCAGGATGCTGACCTCAACTTTGTTTTTTAAAAATAGCTCGGAGGCAGCGGCGCTCACGTGAGCCGCCGGGCTTCCCCTCCAAAATCCCGGGGCTCCCGGCGGCTCCTCGTCCTCGGGGTCGCGGAGGGTGAGGGCGGTGTCCCGAGCCCCGGTGACAGGAGGGACCCCGGCCCGCGCGAACGACCAGGGGGAAGAAGGGGGCGCTGGATGGGGTCGGGGGCCCGGGCAGGGCGGGCCGGGTTGACCTCGGGGCCCGGGCCGGGGAGGGAAGGCCGCGCTCACCTTCTTCACCGACAGCGAGATGTTCTCCAGGATTCGGTCCTTCACCTCCCGCGGCTCCATGGCGCCGCCGCCGCCGCCGCCGCCGCCCCGCCGCCGCCGCTTCCCGCGCCGGGGCCCCGGGGCCGCCAGCAACCGCTGCCGCCGGCCGTACGGGGGCTCCGTCGTGCCGGCCGCGGGGCCCGGCGCCCACCGCCCGGCCCTCGCCTCGCCCGGCCCCTCGCTCCGCCGCGGCCCGGCGGCTCCGGAGCGCGGCCGGCGGGGTAGGAGGCCACGGGCTGTGCGCGGCGGCGGCTGCAGGAACTGATGTCAGGCGGGGCGGCGCCAAGGCCGGCGGTCGGGCTGGGACGCCGGCGCCGCGCCCGCGCCCGCGCCCGTAGAGCCGGGACACCGGAGACGCCGTCGGCCCTCAGACCCAGGTCCCCCGGCCTTTCTTAGAGACCCTGGAGGCCCTCCTCCGCTCCACTCGAGGCCCCCGGAGGCCCCGTCGGACCCCAGGGATCAGGACACCTCGCCTCCCGGAGACCCCCACGGCCCAGACTCCATCGGTAGCGTCCCCTTCCTTAGCCCCGAGGTTCCCGAGAGCCCTCAATGCTCAGACTCCGGCTCTCAGGCCCCTTGGCTTCTGGCAGCGCAGAGACTCCCTCCCGGAGCTGCCCACAGACCCCGGCCGACTGGTCCCCACCGGCCAGCCTGGCCCTCACCAGCCCAGAGGACCCGGTCACTCCACTCCTCGGTTCCCCACCCTCACCTCCCGGTCCCAAACTTTCAGGCCACTCCGGGTCCTCGGTACCCCTCCCCACCTCCAAAACACACCCTCTTCGCCTCACCTTCATCTTCGGTCCTGATGCCCCTGCCAATTCTCACCCCGATCCCACTTCTAAAGCTGGTCCACATATCCTGAGGGCCCCCCACTGCCTCAGCCCTGAAACCCACCGTAACAATTCCCCTTCTCCCCGCACAGCACTCTTCCCAAATTTCACCATGTTTTGCAGCCACTTATACTTAAGGTTCTCAGTCTCCTACCTGGCTCACTTACTCATTTGGTTCCCAAATAAGTATATTCCTGATACATCCATTAGTCCCTCCTTTCTATTCCTTTTTTTTTTTGTCAATATATATCATTGTATTTATTTTTTTACGCTTTTTAAAAGTTGAGATATAGTCATACAACATATTAGTTTCAGATGCGTGACATGATTCAATATATGTATATATTGTAAAATGATCGTCATCCTTTTTATGCTTAAGATACCCCAATTCTGGGCTTCCCTGGTGGTGTAGTGGTTAAGAATCCACCTGCCAATGCAAGGGACACGGGTTTGAGCCCTGGCCAGGGAAGATCCCACATGCCGCAGAGCAACTAAGCCCGTGCACCACAACTACTGAGCCCACGTGCCACAACTACTGAAGCCCATGTGCCTAGAGCCCGTGCTCAGCAACAAGAAAAAACACTGCAGTGAGAAGCCCACGCACTGCAACTACTGAAGCCCACGTGCCTAGAGCCTGTGGTCCGCAATGAAGAGGTGCCCCCGCTCTTCGCAACTAGAGAAAGCCCATGCACAGCAACAAAGACCCAATGCAGCCATAAATAAATAAGTAAATAAATAAAATTTATTAAAAACCAAGATACCCCAATTCTCAGCTATAGCTCCCCAGTTTCTCCTCTCCTCTGCTCAGGCTACACCTCCCTCAGCCTCCAAAACCCACTCACCCCAGCACTGATCTGAAACACCGATTGTACACCTTATCCTAGATGGACTCCACCCTATACACACCAGAAAGATATCTCCCCATCCCTCAGTTCCCCAGGAAAGACCCAAGATGGTAGTAGATATTTTTTGTTTTTATGTGACTGGATAAGGGGACAAAAGTATGTGTCAGGAAAAGGAAGGAGAAACAGATTGCTGCATTCTATTACCACCCAGGATCAGGATCAAGGGCAAGAGTTTTTAGTACCAACGACGATGATAACGATGTGTTGAGTATTGACTATGTGCCATGAACTGAACTAAGTGCTTTCCATACATTTGTCTCATGTATCCTCAAATAACAATTCTTGGGACTTCCCTGCTGGTCCATTGGTTAAGACTCCATGCTCCCAATGCAGGGGCCCTGGGTTCAATCCCTGGTCAGGGCACTAGATCCCACATGCTGCAACTAAGAGCCCACATGCCATAACTAAAGAGCTGGCTCAGTCAAATAAATAAATAGATAAATAAATATTTAAAAAAAAACTCAAATAACAATTCTTGTACCCATGGATAAACTGAGGGGTGAGGGTAATTTGCCTAAAATCATACAGCAAATTGTGGAGCCCAGAAACAATTTGTACCCTTTTCTGAGCCAAGGATCCCTTTACATTTCTTCGTACTATTCTAAGAGGTAGCCCTACAGGGACTTGGTCTAACTCTTTAGGGAAAGAAGTAAAATCCCTAAACCCAGGGTATTTTCTTTTTCTTTTTTTTTAAATCAATTAATTAATTATTTATTTGGTTGCATCAGGTCTTAGTTGTGGCAGGCGGGCTCCTTTGTTGCGGAATGCATGTGGGATCTAGTTCCCTAACGAGGGATTGAACCCGGGCCCCCTGCACTGGGAGTGCAGAGTCTTATTCACTTTGCCACCAGGGAGGTCCCCAGGGTATTTTCTTAATAATACTGAGTTCAGGGGACTTCCCTAGTGGTCCAGTGGGTAAGACTCCATGCTCCCAATGCAGGGGGCCCGGGTTCAATCCCTGGTCAGGGAACTAGATCCCACACGCATGCCACAACTAAGAGTCCACATGCCGCAACTAAGAGTCCGCATGCCGCGACTAAGAAGCCTGCATGCCACGACTAAGAAGCCCACATGCCACAAATAAGACCCGGCGCAGCCAAAATAAATAATTAAAAAAATAATAATATTACTGAGTTCAGGAAAATAGGAGATAACAGCCTCTGTGGAGCCAGGCAGAGGGCAGAAGGACAGGTGGGGATTGAGGCTGCAGTCACTGGACAGGTAGAGAAAAGGCTGAAGGCAAAGGACACGTTACTTTGAATTCGGAAAGAAATAGCCTGGTGTCCAAAGGTGTTTGTGGCAAGCAGGAGGAAAGCCAGCTTGAATGACCGGTTGGTCTAACAGCTTTGATGCACTCCCTTCCCACTCCACCCAGACAGGGTGCCTACAGGCCCCAACTTATCTGATGCAACTCCAGCTTCTGAGAATCCATTCAACCCAAAGTGGAACAAACTAGCTTCGCGGTTCCTCCCTGCTGTTAATAGCAAGCCATCTTCTGGGCAGCATCTTCTGCTGGTCACCACCTTCCTATAAATGGCTTGAGCACAAGACAGCTTCAACAGGTGTTATTATCACTTGTGATTAACAGGTGTGATGCAAGATGGTGGCATTTCTGCCATGTTGTTTCTATCTTCACGCATTGGGGGATGGTCAGATTCAACTTTTTACAACATTCAGGAGGAACTTATGGTCTCACTACCTAGCAAATTCCTAAGGTTTGCATAGGTATGTGAGTGGGTGGGAGAAGTGAGGTATATTTTAGTCTCACAAGACTTCTTGCAGGGAAAGGGAGGGGGCCCAGTGTGTGTTTTCATGTGCAGATAATTGCCCCAGGCCCAGAGCTCAAATATGGAATCCATCCCCGCCTATCAAAAATAAGAAAAGGACGGGACTTCCCTGGTGGTGCAGTGGTTAAGAATCCGCCTGCCAATGCAGGGGACACGGGTTCGAGCCCTGGTCCGGGAAGATCTCACATGCCGTGGAGCAATGAAGCCCGTGCGCCGCAACTACTGAGCCTGCACTCTAGAGCCCGCGAGCCACAACTACTGAGCCTGCACTCTAGAGCCCGTGCGCCGCAACTACTGAGCCTGCACTCTAGAGCCCGCGAGCCACAACTACTCAGCCTGCGTGAGCCTGTGCTCTGAAACAAGAGAAGCCACCGCAGTGAGAAGCCCGAGCACCGCAATGAAGAGTAGCCCCCACTCACCGCAACTAGAGAAAGCCTGCGTGCAGCACCAAAGAACCAACACAGACAAAAATTAAATAAATAAATAAATAAACAAGAAAAAGAAAGAGAAAAAAACAGAGTGCCCATCAGTCTGGGTATTGCGAGTCATTAAGTTCAAAATTGAAACCTATTCATTTATTGCACAAGACTTTGCTGATCATGTGGAAAGTGCATGAGACTCTGAGGCATCAAGAGCCTGGACTGAGTCACTCTAGGGCCTCGGACAAATCTGTCTTAGTTTCCAAACCAGTGACACAGGAAAAATGATCTTTCTTTTTTTAAAAAAATATTGTCCACACCTAAGTCTCCTACGGCTGAACACCGTCAGATGAAGGAAGAAGTAGTGAAGGCAGGTGAGGTCGTAAAACTACCACAGACCTGGCCCACCAGGTCGCCTCTACTCTTCTTTCCAAAGGTGTGTACTGCCACAGAGAGGAAGAAAATAAGAACAAATTCCGGCAACTTCCTCTTAAAAGATAACTGGAGGACATCCCTGGTGGCGCGGTGGTTAAGAATCCACCTGCCAATGCAGGGGACACAGGTTCGATCCGTGGTCCGGGAAGATCCCACATGCCGCGGAGCAACTAAGGCCATGCACCCTAACTACTGAGCTTGTGCTCTAGAGCCCGCGAGCCACAACTACTGAACCCTAGTGCTGCCACTACTGAAGTCCACGTGCCTAGAGCCTGCAACAGACAAACAACCACAATGGGAAGCCCGTGCACCGCAATGAAGACTAGCCCCCACTAGCCACAACTAGAAAAAGCCCACGCGCAGCAACAAAGACCCAATGCAGCCAAAAAAAAAAAAAAGAAAAAGATAATTGGAAGTGGAGGATGGTTTAAGAGACTAATTCCTCCCCTCTCCCCAACTCAAGGCAAATATATTTATAGTTCCAGAGGAGGGAGTAAATATTTCCTTGGCCGTCAGCCTTGTGAAGCTGCTCTCCATCTGAGAAGGGGAGGGAGGAGGGGCTGACTGTACAAAACAGCAATGGTCCGGGTTCCCACACCTTAACTCCGGCACCTGCAAGTGCCTACAATCTGTAACTCCAGGACTGTGGAAACCCAAACAAGGCAGCTTTAATCTAGGGGATTTTATTTTAAAATGTTGAACATCTGGGAACTCCCTGGTGGGCCAGTGGTTAGGACTCAGTGCTTTCACTGCCATGGGCCTGGCTTTTATCCCTGGTCGGGGAACAAAGATCCCTCAAGACATGAGGCACGGCCAAAAAAAAAAAAAAAATGTTGAACATCCAGTTCCTTCCTCCTTATTGTCCAGCCAGCAAGATGGGTTGGTGAAAATTGGGATATCATTCAACCTCCCTGCTTCAAAGGTTCCAACAGCTTCCTGTCAGAGCCTTTGGAATGACAGCAAGCTCTTCTCTGGCCTCCGAGGCCAGAGCTGATCTGGTTCAGCCTCTCCGCCTGACTCATCCCCTGATCTGTCCGCTGGCGTGCGCCAGCTCCCACCAACCTCCTGTCTCTCAAACGAGCTTGTGTGTTCACATCTGAGGGCCTCTGCTGGGAGAGCTCTTCCCCAGGGCGGCAGAAGCCTCTGGCCGTTCACCAAAATCTGCTCGCTCCACAGTGGCAGCACTGTAGCCAGGCAGTGCTAGGCTGTATTTCCCAGCCTTCTTTGCAGCAGGCCTGGCTACCTTATCACGTTCTCGCCAATGGCATGTGAACAGACATAAAGTGATGCACTTTCAGGCTGGACTGTTAAGCCAGTGGAACACCTGTCTTGGACTATATAGCATAGGCAAGATAAAAACTCTGTAATAAATTATTGAAATTTTTGGCCTCTTTGTTCCCTCAGCCTAGCCTAACACAGTGCACCCCAAATCCTTACCTGGCAGGAGCCTAGCCAGCCAGGTCTCAGTTTAAATGTTAGCTTTTCAGAAGACCTTTCTCCTTCATTACTCCATATTTAAGTAGCCTCTAATCCCTTATAGCACACCGACCTACTAAATTTTCATTGTAGAATGTACTACTATCTGCATTTTCTTGTCTGTTGTCAGTCTTCAAAGAGACTGCTAGAACATAAGCTTCATGGGAATATGCACCTTTGCTTAGGTCATGCAATGCTGCATTCACAGCACCAACTCAGTGTCTGGCACATGATACTCAATGTTTATTGAGTAGTATCTTGATTAATTTTTTTCTTATAAATTTATTTATTTATTGGTTGTGTTGGGTCTTTGTTGCTGCGGCGGGCTTTCTCTAGTTGTGGCGAGTGGGGGCTACTTTGCGGTGCGTGGGCTTCTCATCGCGATGGCTTCTCTTACTGCGGAGTACGGGCTCTAGGCGCGCGGGCTTCAGTAGTTGCGGTGTGTGGGCTCAGTAGTTGTGGCTCACAGGCTCCAGAGCACAGGCTTAGTAGTTGTGGCACACGGGCTTAGTTGCTCCACCGCATGTAGGATCTTCCTGGACCAGGGCTCGAACCCGTGTCCCCTGCATTGGCAGGCGGATTCTTAACCACTGTGCCACCAGGGAAGTCCCTGATTTAATTTTTAATTCAATAGGGATGCAGAAAAATTTTTTAGCTGGCCTTAGAAGTAAAAGCACAGAAAGAGAACTAGAGCCAAATATAAGGCTGCTTCTCTTTACATCTGATTTGGGCCTTTTCTATTCTAGGAAGACAATGGATGAGGAATTACGGCCCAAGTCTGTATAACCGTTAGCAGAGAGGTGCTGTTTGCCAATGTCCAGATTAGTCTTAGATGTGGGTCTGATAAAAAGTACTAGCTCACATGGAAGCCTGCAAACTTACTAACCTCAGAATGTCATCCACCTTTTAAAAATTTTTTATTAAAAAAAAAATATTTTTTGGCCGCACCACACAGCTTGCGGGATCTTAATTCTCCGACCAGCGACTGAACCCAGGCCCACGGCAGTAGTGCCAAGTCTTAACCACTGGACAGCCAGGGAATTCTTTGTCATCTGTCTTTTAAAATCCACGTTAAACTCAAGGTCAACAGTCATCCTGGGCTAGAATCCCTAAACCTGAAAACTGACCTCAGTGACCTGGCTGGGTTTCAGGCAGTTTGTCACTCTACTTATGGGCCTTTGAGATGATAAACTGTGGAAGCATGATGCTGTTTACAGATTTATTACTTCAATACATATCTGAGGGCCTACTGTGCACAAGGCAAAGTTCTAAGCACTGGGAGATAGCAGTGAAAAGGAGACATAAATCCCTGCTCTCATGGAGCTCACATCTTAATGGGGGAGAAAGATAATAATATGAGACAGAACTGAAATGGCAGAGTATGGTAGGTAGTGTAGGTGTTAAGCAGAAAAATGAAGGGAAGTGACAAGATAAAGTAGACAGAGAAGGCCTTACTGAGGTGGTATTTGAGTAAAGACCTAAAGGAAGTGAAAGAAAAACCCATGAAGCTGTTCGGGGGGAAAAGAACATTCCAGACCAAGGAAAGAGCAAATACAAAGGCCCTGAAGAGAAAGAGCATGGCGAACTCGAGGAATATGGAGTTCAGGGTGGCTGAGCGAGTGAGGGGGAGGCAGGCAGGTGAAGGCAGAGAGGTACACAGGGGCCTTGGAGGCATTATAAGGGCTTTGGCTTTCACCCTGAGTGAGATGGGGGCCCATTGAGGGGTTTTAAGGAGAGGTGTGATCGGATTTAACAGAATCATGCTGGCTGTTGTGCTTAGAACATCATGTAGACAAGGGCAGGAGACTTAATGCGATAACCCAGGTAAGAGGTGATGGTGCCTTGACCACGGTTCTAGAAAGGATCAGATTTCGAATATATTTTGAAGTGGAGCCAGCAGGATTTAGGATGGGTTGACGTAGTTGTGAAAGAAAGGAGTCAACATTTGAGTGAACAACTGGAAGGGTGAAGTTGCCATTTACTTCTCAGGGAAAGACACAGAGGAACAGGTTGGGGCAGGGAAGTATTTCTGGCTCAGGGAACTTCAACTTCAGGTATCTGCAGTCGAACAGGGAAAATGTTGGCTTTTAGTAACTGTCTAGGAGGAACCAAGCCACCCTAGCCCTAATTTTTTTTAAGGACAAAAATCCATAGATAAGGACTGGTATAGTTAGTTGGTTAATCCCATTAGAACACTAATAGTTCTGAACAGGGAAGCAGTATCTGGTGACAGTTTAGCGCTTTTATGTAACATGGCAATATGTTCTGCTTAATTCACGTTCTGAAATTTAGAACTATGTTCTTTTTTGAAGTCTTTTTTCCCATTTCTCTGTATTTCTATTTTTAAATGTATATCCTACCCTTTTCTTAAATTTTCCTCCTCCAAGCTGTAGATACATAGATTGCTGCCATAAATCCCCCAAAGCATTTATTTCCCTGATACTTTTTAAACCTTTTTTTTTTTCTTTAAATAAAGATGCAGTGAATTCCCCTTTCTCTGTGCCAAGGACCTGGAATTCTTTCCACCGATAACTAATGTCTCACAATTTCCTACCACTCTATCAAGTACTAGAAATCTCATTTCAAGTGAAC